>NC_069500.1:1010929609-1012129609 GCF_027579735.1 Bombina bombina
CTCTCCCTCTCTTTTGAGCTCCTCTCTCCCCCCTCTCTTTTGGCTCTCTCTCTCCCCCCTCTCTTTTGAGCTCTCTCTCCCCCCCTCTATTTTAGCTCTCTCTCTCCCCCTCTCTTTTGTGCTCTCTCTCCCCCCCCTCTCTTTTGCACTCTCTCTCTCCCCCCTCTTTTGCGCTCTCTCCCCCCCTCTATTTTGCGCTCTCTCTCCCCCACTCTCTTTTGTGCTCTCTTTATCCCCCCTCTCTTTTGTGCTCTCTCTCGCCCCCCTCTTTTGCTCTCTCTCTCCCCGTCTCTTTTGCTCTCTCTCTCCCCCCCCTCTCTTTTGCGCGCTCTCTCTCTCCCCCCTCTTTTGCGCTCTCTCTCTCCCCCCTCTTTTGCGCTCTCTCTCTCCCCTCTTTTGCGCTCTCCACCCTCTCTTTTGCGCTCTCTCCCCCCTCTCTTTTGTGCTCTCTCTCTCTCCCCCCCTCTTTTGCTCTCTCCCCCTCTCTTTTGCACTCTCTCTCTCCCCCCTCTTTTGCGCTCTCTCTCCCCTCTCTTTTGTGCTCTCTCTCCCCCCTCTCTTTTGTGCTCTTCCCCCTCTCTTTTGCACTCTCTCCCCCCTCTTTTGTGCTCTCTCTCCCCCCCTCTCTTTTTAGCTCTCTCTCTCCCCTCTCTTTTGAGCTCTCTGTCTCCCCCTTCTCTTTTGAGCTCTCTCTCTCCCCCCTCTCTTTTGAGCTCTCTCTCACCCCCTCTCTTTTGCGCTCTCTCTCCCCCTCTCTTTTGTGCTCTCTCTCTCCCCCCTCTCTTTTGCGCTCTCTCTCTCCCCCTCTCTTTTGCGCTCTCTCTCTCCCCTCTCTTTTGCGCTTCTCCCGCCCTCTCTTTTGCACTCTCTCTCTCCCCCCTCTTTTGCGCTCTCTCCCCCCCCTCTTTTGTGCTCTCTCTCCCCCCACTCTCTTTTGCGTTTTCTCCCCCTCTCTTTTGTGCTCTCTTTATCCCCCCTCTCTTTTGTGCTCTCTCTCTCCCCCCTCTTTTGCTCTCTCTCTCTCTCCCTGTCTTTTGCTCTCTCTCTCTCTCTCCCCCTCTCTTTTGCACTCTCTCTCCCCCCTCTTTTGCGCTCTCTCCCCCCTCTTTTGCGCTCTCTCCCCCCCCTCTCTTTTGCGCTCTCTCCCCCTCTCTTTTGTGCTCTCTCTCTCTCCCCCCCTCTTTTGCTCTCTCTCTCTCTCTCACCCTCTCTTTTGCGCTCTCTCTCTCCCCCCTCTTTTGCGCTCTCTCTATCCCCCTCTCTTTTGCACTTTCTCCCCCATCTCTTTTGTGCTCTCTCTCCCCCCCTCTCTTTTGCTCTCTCTCCCCCCCTCTATCTCACCCACCCCTGTCTCTCCCAACCACCCCTGTCTCTCCCCCCTCTCTCTCTCCCCCCCCTCTCTCTCCCCCTCTCTATCTCTCTACCCTCTACCGTGCGACGGCACCAGGCCACGCCCCCTTCATGTCGGCCACGCCCCCCTCACGCCCGGCCAAGCCCACTTCTGCCACAGATGAAGATCAGCTAGGGACTCAAAGGCCAGGTATGTTTGTCCTTGTGCTGTCTCTACTGCGCATGACAGCTTCGGACAAACACACTTGGCCTTTTATATTATAGGATTAGGTTCTATAACCAAAGAGTTCAAAAATTATAATGAAAACCCATTGTTAAAAGGGACAGTATACACCCATTTTCATAAAACTGCATGTAATAGACACTACTATAAAGAATAATATGCACAGATATCGATCTAGAAATCCAGTATAAAACTGTTTAAAAACTTATTTAGAAGCTCTCAGTTTAGCTCTGTTGAAAAGGTAGCTAGAAAGCCCACGGCAAGTGGGAAATAAGACACTCCCCCCCTCCCCCTGGTTAGGAGTCTGAAAATCAGAGCAATGTTATTTTATTTAAAAAAAGGCAAAAATATACATTTAAAAAAAACAAAACTTTATGGGCTATATAAATAGATAATCTACAAAACATTTATGCAAAGAAAAAATGAGTGTATAATGTCCCTTGAATAAGTATATATGCATAATGTTAATTTTTATATGATGTTGGAGTTGTTTTTTTTTTTTTTTAAATGAATATATGTTTTAAAACACATACTAAGACTAAGCTCACAAAAGATTTGTGCTAACATAATTTATTGATTAAACTAGTATTGTAGCCATAATTATGATGATATATTCCTTTAAGAAGCAATACAATGATGTGCTCAAGTGTAACTCATTTTGCTTTAAATAGCAGTCTGGTTGGAGTTGGTGTATATGCCAGTTATCAAGTGTTAGTTTTCAACTGATTTTCTGGCTTTTCTACAGTTTTCCCACTTTTTTTTTCTCCATTGATTTAGATAGTCTAATTGCGCTAGAAGTAAGCTGTTTGTGCTCCTCGGGTTAGCGCAAGAGTGTAAACTTTTTACTTTCAACTCATAATACCAGGCCAACCCGACGAGCACAAAAACTTTACTTGTAGAACATTAGCGCTGTATCATAAGTGCTAAATAGCACTCCGCTTGTTATCTTGCCCTTTATGAACAGTTTCAATTGATTAATCTCCCATAAAATGCAAGTGAATAAACTTTTCAAGGTTGCTTGAAAGAACTTGAATGTCATGTTAGCAGACAGAAGCATTTAAACACAATGGCCCCTATTTACACTACCATTTGAGTGAGAGCAGTGGTTGTCAATCCCCCAGTGTTATTTAAATCCACCACCTCTAATGATAGCAATTTATTAAATTCCAGCTGTAGGCTTGCATAAGCGAGCCTGCATTGTATGTCTCAGAAGCTGTATCTGCTGCTTTAAAAGTGGAACCCAGTCAAAATAATGTTGAAAAATATGATTTTGCATTCAGAGACCAGAATATTTTTGTCACGGTTGTGCAGCTTTTGTTAGTCTTGAATTGGATATAGCTATTAACCCTTTGAGTGCTAAGCACTTTCCCACCTGGGTGCTAAGATTTGTTTAAGGTTTTTTTTATTTTTTTGGGACAATTTTTTTTTTAACTTTTTTAACTTTTTTTTCAGACCCCTAAGACTTACACTATTGAAAAGGTTATGCGATTACCTTTCCAATGGTGGGTCTTGGGGGTCTGTAGCTGCTTAGATGCCTGAGATACAGGCTTCTAAGCACCATTCCCCCTGCTCCTATACTTAACATTGTTAAGTATAAATAAAGTTGTGTGGTGAAGTCATCACGTTATTGTGCCTGACATCACCACACAAAACGGGAAGCCCCGGCGATGCCTGTCCCTATACAGGCACGATCGCCGGGGTAGGAGTGGGTGGGATCCCCCAGATCTCCCTCAAGGTGGGAGAGTGCTAGTGACGGCTCTGAGCCATCATTAGCACCAGAGTGGGAAACTCTGTGACGGCTCAGAGCCATCATTAGCACTCAAAGGGTTAAGGAAGGATAGTGTAGACCAACTAAGAGTCCCTAGATGTAACCCATATGCAGCATATCGATAGTATGAAGAATTCTTAAGATGCTGTTAATCACTAGATACCACATACAAAGTAGGATGAGGGCAAGACAGTTGTCAGCCAAGCCAAAGCCATACAAAGGAATCAAACAATATGCTGAAGAGCAAGGCCAAAGCAAGGTCAGTTCAGACTAGCAATAGGTTCACCCTACCAGGCAGGCAAGTCCAAAAGAGTTTTCAGTGGGGCACAGTTATACCCAGGAATCGGTCTAACTCAAGAAAAAAGAAGGGCAAGAAAGAAGCAAGGTTAGATCAGGCAAGGGGTAAAATACCAATCCAGATTACTAAGTAGAGGCATTTCAGATGAGAAAATGATAAACAAACAAGCTTTGGCAACAGTAAAATAGTTAGACATAGCACACTGAGGATTTACAATAGTTTATATTGATAGACAGACACTAATATAAAGGCAACACTTTAAGTAGCACAGAATGGGTACAAAATGATATGTCATTGAAGATGTGGATTTACAAACACATCTGCATACAGAATGTGTCATATGCTTTATACCATTTTGTTGATTGGTGGAAAACCCATACATGAAGTATAAATCAGACTTAACAATAAAAAAACAGAAACAATTGTTATTATGACAAAGTAGTAGAACAAGTGAATTCCAAAAAACATTTGAAAAAGAAGCTGGTAGATTGGAATTCTGCTGGAAGTCTCAATATAAAGCATTGGGGAATATATTACTCTTTGTAACCTCATTTCAAAAGCACAATATTATATATTTTTCTTGTAGATTGGAATGCCCTCAATTTAAAAAAAAAAAAAAAAATGCAAAGACGTCATACAGCTGTTTTCAATGTTAGAACGTACGTCAAATATTATTTGTTTTAAACAGTATATATATTTCTTTAATGTTAGTTTAGACACTGTAAGGGAATATTTATGCCATGTTTTTTTGTGCTGTATTTCATATACACAGTATCTGCTGGTTGTTTTCTAACAATGCAATCTATGAATATCTTTTAGGTTAAGCAGATTTTTCACATATTCTGTGATGTGCAAATGCTATGTTTGTAATATCAGCTTTGGCAGTATGCAGATGTAAAACGAAAGTTAAATTTTGAGATGAAAAAATGAAAGTGTGGTTTATTTTACCTATATTTCTTTAATGCATATTTCATAAAGTTGACATCTCAGCATGGTGATAGTGACAATGGAAAGAATAAAATTTTAGCAACTTGAGATAAGAAACCCTGAAGTGAAATCTTCTAAAGAGGAATTCATTTCAACCTTCTAATGTCCTGTCTTGGATATGTGTGACAGGCTTGATTCATAAAGGTTTCATGCTTGTCATAGACTGTTGAGGTCTGTTGCTTATATTGCACATAGACTGCATCCAATGAAAAGAAATGCTTGAATAATCACATAGTAACAAATGCAAAATACAATTCCTTTTGTATTATGGTGAAAAGGAAAAACTAGCTAAGGCTATAAATCTAAGATTTTGATATTGTGTAGACATATGGGACATCCAAAAACAATGCTAGGTCAATCAAAAGTATATTTATTTTACAACTCCTACTGAGTTTCACAAAGTAACTGACATGTTTGTAAATGGGAATTTAAGTCACTTTGTTTATGGCATCTAAAATAGGGCATTTTATTGTATTAAAGACTTTCATTTAAAAATGTTGCTATATTGAGACAAAAACCCAGCGTTTTATGTTCCTTGGTTGTGTCCCAGTTGTTATGTAGAGATGTTGATGTTTTCTTTACCAATAGTCTTCTACTCTTCTTCACAGACAAGTACTACAAAATAATGCATTAATGGTAGGTTAAAAATAAACAGCTTTAAACTACCAGATTTTTGCAAAACAAACATTTGAACATGTTTAAATAATGCTCCTTTAGTGTTTAGTGTCTCTTTAATAAGAAATAACTAGTTTTCACTAGTCTGGAACTTTATCTATTAATAGAGTGACTTCAGTTTACTTTCATTATGTCTACTCAGAGGCTTGACTTTGCAAACACATATTGATTTGTATAACGGTTTGTCCAAGGGCAACAGCATCATTAATCGCCAAGTGATCTGCAAAACAATTAGAGACATCCTGGCTACTGTACAAGCAGATTAATAGAGCTGTCTTTAAAATTAGATAAGGCTGTATTTAAATGTAGACACACCTATGTCAAATGTCTTCAGCACCTGCCTTATTCTCAACCCAGAAAAATACACTTTTTTTTAGATGTTTCTAGTGTCATATAGTAGAATATTATGGGACAACATTTGAACTCTTACCAATTTAACCCTTTTCATGACAGGGCCATAATGTCAACATCGGAACAACATTCCAATGTAGACAAATTGAAATCCTGCGATCGTGCATGCGATTGCAAGATTTCAATTATGGGATCAGGTCAGGAGGGCGTCCCTATGATGCTGGGCACGCTCTCCAGACCGCAGTCACATCCAGAAAGCGACGTTGGCTTCAGGACAGCCAAACGGCTATTACATTGTGTTCTGTCCTAACGGTGCTAAAGCCCAGCGCCGTTTGGATGAAATAGAACGCCATAAGGGCGGTAAAAAGTTAATAATACACAGCTATTTTTTAAATAAATCTGTTACTAATCAACTATTAATATAAATGATTATTTTCATTTCCATTTCAGGAATTTTATACCAAAAAAAGTCTATTCCAAAAATAGATATCTGTGAAGAAATCACAAAGAGAGAGGGCGCCTCCTAGTGCAACATTGCAAGAGTGATGGTAAAACAAATCAAAATGGTGAAATGATACTCACAAAATGAGCAGCACCAGTGTGCTAATTGGTACAAGCTGGGGAATCACAGTGACCCAGCTACACTGATCCTGCAACAGGATGATGGATCCGGAATATCCCAACGAATAAAAGCTCAGGCTTCCATATAGTACAACAATTTATTAAAATAATTGTTTGTTAAAATCAAGGGATGTGTAGAATTTCACCCCAAATGAGTTAAAACTCTATGATTAAGTGCCATCCGTCATGAAACATGTCAGGATTTTACCTCCTCCTCCCTCTGATCATTTGCCATTTTTTGTGCTGGTTTTAATTTGTACAGTAAAGATTTTTCTTTTACTCAAGTATTTTTGTTGGAGTGCTACCTTCATCTCCATCTCTGTTTACATTTGGGGCAGGCACGGCTCTTTTCCTTTTGGTTGGCACCACGCCAACAGTGCACGCCGATTTCTTTCATGGGCTTGTCTGGATCTTTGGCCTGGATTGGACAGCAGTAACCGCACACCCCCTGGTTTGAGCGGCATCATCACTCTACTTCTGATAATTATCAATACCATCTGGGATCGCCGATTCAGAACAAATACATAGCGATGTACCATGTGAAGCCGTTAACACAATTGGCAACCAAATACCTTGCTTACAAAATTAATATGTGCTCCATTGCTGCCACAATAAACGCTCCTTTTGGGTGATGTGATGTTGCCTAAACAGATCAGAAATAAGGAGTCTATATACAACTGATATGGTGGATTAATACATATAACTGAATTACGGCTTATAGAGGAAAGTCAAACGGCTAGATTTAGAGTTTTATTGGTAACGAACCACTCCTTTTTTTTCCTCCCACATTTTAAACAATGCTGGTAGTGAGAGTTCTCTGAAGGGCTGCGTTAGGCTCCAAAAAGGGAGCGTAAAGGCATATTTACCGCCACTTCAACTCTCAATACCAGCGTTGCTTACGGTAGCGGCTAGCTGGAAAAACGTGCTCATGCAAAATTCCCCCATAGGAAACAATGGGAGTTTGGCAGTTTGGGCTGAAAAAAAAACTAACACCTGCAAAAAAGCAGCGTTCAGCTCCTAACGCAGCCCCATTGTTTCCTATGGGGAAACACTTCCTAAGTCTGCACCTAACACCCTAACATGAACCCCGAGTCTAAACACCCTTAACCTTACACTTATTAACCCCTAATCTGCCGCCCATGCTATCGCTGACACCTGCATTACACAATTAACCCCTAATCTGCCGCTCTGTACACCGCCGCAACCTTCATTATCCCTATGTACCCCTAATCTGCTGCCCCTAACATCGCCAACACCTATATTATATTTATTAACCCCTAATCTGCCCCCCCCAACGTTGCCGCTACCTACCTACACTTATTAACCCCTAATCTTCCGACCGGAGCTCGCCGCTACTCTAATAAATGTATTAACCCCTAAACCGCCTCACTCCCACCTCGCAAACCCTAGAATTTGCGAGGCGGGAGTGATCGGAACAGCCAATAGAATGCAAGCTCAATCTGATTGGCTGATTGGATCAGCCAATCCGATTGAACTTGAATCTGATTGGCTGATTCAATTAGCCAATCAGATTTTTCCTACCTTAATTCCGATTGGCTGATAGAATCCTATCAGACAATCGGAATTCGAGGGACGCCATCTTGGAAGACCTTCATTTGGCGAGTAGGCATCGGTAGAAGAGGTTGGATCCGCGTTGGCTGGAAGAAGATGGCTCCGCTCCGGATGGATGAAGATAGAAGATGCCGCTTGGATGAAGATGTCTACCGGTCCGGATGTCCTCTTCTGCCCGGATAGGATGAAGACTTCTGCCGCTCCGGATGTCTTCTTTTGGTCCATTGGTGCCCGGTTGGGTGAAGACGACACAAGGTAGGGAGATCTTCAGGGGGGTAGTGTTAGGTTTATTTAAGGGGGGTTTCAGTTAGAGTAGGGGTATTTGGGTGGTGGGTTGTAATGTTAGGGGTTGGTATTGTGTTTTTTTTTACAGGCAAAAGAGCTGATTTCTTTGGGGCATGCCCCGCAAAAAGCTCTTTTAAGGGCTGGTAAGGTAATAGAGCTGTTAACTTTTTTAATTTAGATTAGGGTAGGGAATTTTTTGTTTTGGGGGGCTTTGTTATTTTATTAGGGGGCTTAGAGTAGATGTAATTAGCTTAAAATTCTTGTAATCTTTTTTTATTTTTTGTAATTTAGTGTTTGTTTTTTTGTAATTTAGTTTAGTTTATTTAATTGTAGGTACTTGTAGTTAATTGATTTAATTTATTTATTGATAGTATAGTGTTAGGTTTAATTGTAACTTAGGTTAGGATTTATTTTACAGGTAATTTTGTAATTATTTTAACTAGGTAGCTATTAAATAGTAAATAACTATTTAATAGCTATTTTACCTAGTTAAAATAAATACAAAGTTGCCTGTAAAATAAATATAAATTCTAAAATAGCAACAATATAATTATTCATTATATTGTAGCTATATTAGGGTTTATTTTACAGGTAAGTATTTAGCTTTAAATAGGAATACTTTATTTAATAAGATTTAATTTATTTCATTAGATTAAAATTATATTTAATTTAGGGGGGTGTTAGGGTTAGACTTAGCTTTAGGGGTTAATACATTTATTAGAGTAGGGCCGAGGTCAGGTCGGAAGATTAGGGGTTAATACTTGAAGTTAGGTGTCGGCAATGTTAGGGAGGGCAGATTAGGGGTTAATACTATTTATTATAGGGTTTTTGAGGCGGAAGTGAGGCGGTTTAGGGGTTAATACATATATTGGAGTAGCGGCGAGCTCCGGTCGGCAGATTAGGGGTTAATAAGTGTAGGTAAGGTAGCGGCGACATTGGGGGTAGCAGATTAGGGGTTAATAAATATTAAGTAGGTGTCGGCGATGTTAGGGGCAGCAGATTAGGGGTTTATAGGTATAATGTAGGTGGCAGCAGTGTGCGGTCGGCAGATTAGGGGTTAAAAAAAATTATTAGAAAGGCGGCGATGTGGGGGGACCTCGGTTTAGGGGTACATATGAAGTTTATGGGTGTTAGTGTACTTTAGAGCACAGTAGTTAAGAGCTTTATAAACCGGCATTAGCCCAGAAAGCTCATAACTACTGACTTTTTCCTGCGGATGGAGTCTTGTCGGTAGAGGCTCTACCGCTCACTTCAGCCAAGACTCTAAATACCGGCGTTAGGAAGATCCCATTGAAAAGATAGGATACACAATTGGCATAAGGGAACATGCGGTATGGAAAAGTTGCGGCTTGGAAGTGAGCGTTAGACCCTTTCCTGACTGACTCTAAATACCAGCGGGCGGTAAAAAGCAGCGTTAGGACCCCTTAACGCTGCTTTTGACGGCTAATGCAGAACTCTAAATCTAGGTGTAAATATAGTCTAAGTGAGATCGCTATTGAGTATATCTGAAGAGATACGTGATATCGTCACCATAGCTGAGTGTAATATATCTATGGATGTAGTCGGGTGCTTGAGCTATGTGATGGAGTAAGAATGAAGGATTGAGCGTGATTGGGTGATGAGGTGAGGGGAGTGTAATCCCATAATGTGGAAATTGAAACACTATTGGTTGTGTCAGGGGAGTGGGTGTGTGATATTGTCACTATACCAAAGTGTGATGTTACAAAGGGTGTAATCAATTGGTTAAGCTACTATGTAGAGTGAAAATGAAAGAAATCTCTTGATAGGATGTTGAAATAAGGGGAGTGTGATACAGTGGTGTGAATCTTGACCGATATTTGGTTATGTTAAGAGGGTATGTGTGTAAAACCCTTGCTGTAGTGATAAACGTGTATGCAATATAAAGAATGTGATCTATTGGTTGATACTACATAAATGGAATTGTGTAACTAATGAATCATGTGGTGTAGAGTGGTCGATATACAATAAAAAAATACTATGTTGATGTTGTGTTTATTCTGTTATTGTATTATGCACAATATGATGTGAATGTTACAAAAATAGTAGGGGCACTGTGTGCACCTTTTCTAAAAAATCCTTATAGGACTATTACTTCATACTGAAGTATACGTCTACATGATGTTCTGAATGGTAACTGACAATAATAGTGATAATATAAATTATACTGAGATCCAAAATAATCTCAAGGACATTAATTATAAATTTAAATTAAATTTAAATTAAATTGTAATATTGGATGGATATACATATACCTACAGGGAGTGCAGAATTATTAGGCAAGTTGTATTTTTGAGGATTAGTTTTATTATTGAACAACAACCATGTTCTCAATGAACCCAAAAAACTCATTAATATCAAAGCTGAATAGTTTTGGAAGTAGTTTTTAGTTTGATTTTAGTTATAGCTATTTTAGGGGGATATCTGTGTGTGCAGGTGACTATTACTGTGCATAATTATTAGGCAACTTAACAAAAAACAAATATATACCCATTTCAATTATTTATTTTTACCAGTGAAACCAATATAACATCTCAACATTCACAAATATACATTTCTGACATTCAAAAACAAAACAAAAACAAATCAGTGACCAATATAGCCACCTTTCTTTGCAAGGACACTAAAAAGCCTGCCATCCATGGATTCTGTCAGTGTTTTGATCTGTTCACCATCAACATTGCGTGCAGCAGCAACCACAGCCTCCCAGACACTGTTCAGAGAGGTGTACTGTTTTCCCTCCTTGTAAATCTCACATTTGATGATGGACCACAGGTTCTCAATGGGGTTCAGATCAGGTGAACAAGGAGGCCATGTCATTAGATTTTCTTCTTTTATACCCTTTCTTGCCAGCCACGCTGTGGAGTACTTGGATGCGTGTGATGGAGCATTGTCCTGCATGAAAATCATGTTTTTCTTGAAGGATGCAGACTTCTTCCTGTACCACTGCTTGAAGAAGGTGTCTTCCAGAAACTGGCAGTAGGACTGGGAGTTGAGCTTGACTCCATCCTCAACCCGAAAAGGCCCCATAAGCTCATCTTTGATGATACCAGCCCAAACCAGTACTCCACCTCCACCTTGCTGGCGTCTGAGTCGGACTGGAGCTCTCTGCCCTTTACCAATCCAGCCACGGGCCCATCCATGTGGCCCATCAAGACTCACTCTCATTTCATCAGTCCATAAAACCTTAGAAAAATCAGTCTTGAGCTATTTCTTGGCCCAGTCTTGACGTTTCAGCTTGTGTGTCTTGTTCAGTGGTGGTCGTCTTTCAGCCTTTTTTACCTTGGCCATGTCTCTGAGTATTGCACACCTTGTGCTTTTGGGCATTCCAGTGATGTTGCAGCTCTGAAATATGGCCAAACTGGTGGCAAGTGGCATCTTGGCAGCTGCACGCTTGACTTTTATCAGTTCATGGGCAGTTATTTTGCGCCTTGGTTTTTCCACACGCTTCTTGCGACCCTGTTGACTATTTTGAATGAAACGCTTGATTGTTCGATGATCACGCTTCAGAAGCTTTGCAATTTTAAGAGTGCTGCATCCCTCTGCAAGATATCTCACTATTTTTTACTTTTCTGAGCCTGTCAAGTCCTTCTTTTGACCCATTTTGCCAAAGGAAAGGAAGTTGCCTAATAATTATGCACACCTGATATAGGGTGTTGATGTCATTAGACCACACCCCTTCTCATTACAGAGATGCACATCACCTAATATGCTTAATTGGTAGTAGGCTTTCGAGCCTATACAGCTTGGAGTAAGACAACATGCATAAAGAGGATGATGTGGTCAAAATACTCATTTGCCTAATAATTCTGTACTCCCTGTATATTAACTATAAATATAGTGAATTGTGTATATAACTTTGTACTGAATTATATAAATACATCAATATGAAGTTCTATATGGTGACTAACGATAATGATAATGTGAGTGATATCGGAATAAATGTACTGACCTAATAAGTGGACATATGAACAACTAATGTTAGTTATACTACTGTACTATCTATAAATGAATGAATTAAATTAACAATTGGGTATAAATTATGTTGAGCAGCTATATAACTATAAGAGGCTAGAGTATACCATATACACTATATCACTATAGTTCATAGCTACCGGTATTATAATTAAAGTAGCCAGTCTTGTGGATATAGGTATACAATCAGGTTTTAAATATGTAAATTTCTGGTAATTAACTTAGTCATAAATAGGTGAGTGAGCTGATCCTCAGGTAAGCAGTGATCAAGTGCGCAAACGCACGAAACATGTCTGCGTGAGGATCAGCTCATCAACCTGATTGTTGGAGTCACTGCTGGCTCTCTGCTGGACTACACTATTTTGTCCTTCTTTTATCATTTTGGAATAAAAGTTGTTTTTACTTTTTCTACGTGCCTGGAGTGCTTTTCTTTCTTCAAGAAGATTTCAAGATTTCAAGCTTGAGCGCAACTTCTCTTCTTGGATTAGTATACTCGGCTTTGCCTGTGGCGTGTGTGGCAGACACGCCTGAAGTTTGCAGCCAAGCGCTTGGATTCGCTAAGGGGGTGTGTCCCCCGCCCACTCTCCTGTGTGCCGGGTTATCCTTTTTCATCGAACGCTCAGGAGGAGCGCACCTAACAGTGATTATCCTGGAACTCTATATCACTAAAATGTAGCGGTTATGCTATAAAATGTTATATATACCAACATGGAGACTGTATGATATAACTTCCCTACCCGGGGGTGTATCAATCACCACCGTATCTGTAAGTTGGCTAGATAACTCTATAGTATCGGAAGATCTGAATTTAAGTATGCTTAACTGGTAATACACAAGAGGTGTCTTGTTAATATTAGTAATAATAATGATATGCATGCTTTATTATCATAATGTTGACCCATTTCAAAGAGAAGAGGCAATCCCAACTCACATATCATAAATCAGAAAGCTGTCATGTCCAGATTTTCATTTAATCCCCCCGGAAAAATTTAAAGATCCAATAGGTCTCTCTCTGTCGGAGTCTCGTGTATCTATTGGACCCCTTAACACGTGGGATACTCTCTAGGGGGGGGGGGGGTATATGAAAAATACATACACCTTGATATTGACAAATCCTATGATGTCTGGAGACACTATGTTTAGTGTTATTCTTTGAAATGTTCCTAAAATGTTCTCCCCACCTCCTTCTGAGCTTTCTGATGGTACGCCCTAAATATTGGACCTCACTTTTACAAGTTAATACATAAATAACAAAAGTGGAACTGCAATCTAATCTTCCTTGAAATTGAAAAGTGCGTTTAGTTGAGTGAGAGGTCACACTTGTTGCACCATGCGAGATGTATTGGCACATGTTACATCTTTTAATATTGCATCTGTATGCTCCTTTGGTGTTTAATTTAGTTCCTTGTGTATTCCAAAAATAAACTTTCCTTATAACAATATTGTTAATAGCTGTATACGAAAACATTTACCGTATATTTCCAAATTTGACTATAGCTTTTTACTAGCTCCTTGCCCCTTAAGGCCATTCTTCCAATTCTTTTCTCCAAATTAATGTGTTTTATTTCTCCTCAGTGATGAAAAGAAGATTATTTTTCTAGGTCACTGGAATGTAAAAAAGAAATGTATTTTTTTATGACAAAATAATATTTTGCAGTATCAAATGATGCATGAATAGTTTTCAAAGAGGACACTTGGATCAGAATAAGGTAATATTTTTTCACTACATAGAGGTTAATATTGATGGGATTTTTAATTAAATACATTTGGAAAGTTATGGACAACCTATAAGCAGATCACAAAGTTTTCTTTCTAAGAATAACAATTGTAAGTGGCAAATTAATATTATGATAGCTTGGAATCATAGATTTTGTAAGATGATTTATTATATTAAAAGCAAATAAAATAAGAGGTGTGCTGTCATGATGAATTCTTTTATAGAAGTAATTCAGGATGCTTTTTGATGCTGTCTTTAAATAAAAATATTATAACAATTTCACACCCTTTTGAGATAAAAATAAATCATGTTTAGAGGAGTGATTCAAGTATTAAAATATAGTACACAATCAAATGGGAGTTTTTTTCATGACAGAAATTGTATTATTTGTGTTGTATGTAGCAATGTATTTAAATGTTTTATATTGTTTTGGTATATGTTTTTGTGAGCTATAGAGAGAGGTCTCCTAATGTTACCAAATGAGCTTATCAAAGACATGCTTTTGGTATGTTTGAAATTAAGTCTCAGTTCTTATAATCTGAAAAAAGTATATTACTTAGGCATATTAAATCTAGCTGTCCATTTATCGTATTTGTTGAGTTGTTGTACAGGAGGTTGGGTTAGATTATGACTGGAGTGGTAGCATAATACAAGTTGAAAGTAAAATGTTTTCACTCGAAAAAAAACAAAGTTATAATATCATGACTGTGTTAATGTAATCCCCCATTGACTTCAATGGAGCGTGAAAAGTGGAAAAAATACTTAACACCCAACAAGTCTCACAAACCCAATCGCATTTTCTCAAATTCGCTAACCGAACATGAAATATTATTATTTACCATTCTAATGTTCTTCACATAGAAGTATATGGTATATTTATATATATATATATATATATATATATATATATATATATATATATATATATATATATAGGTATCCAAATCACCAGAACTCGCCCACAAAGGAAAAATGCCTGGGTGCAAATTTGTAGAAGATATGCAGCCAAAAGAAAATGCACTCTCAGGACTTTCATGAACAGGTTACTTTTATTTCTGTAACGTTTTCGGAGGTCTTGCCTCCTTCATCAGCATAAATAAAGTGAAAACAAACAAACTCTTAAATAGTGACATACTCACTCAAAATCATTTCAAACCACTACCTGTGCTGGCGCCAAAATTACTGGTGTTGGACCGCATAATGCGTTCCAAATGTGCTAAGTGGCGGAAGTAGTGCGCCAAACTACTTCCGGTTGTCTAAAATCTATAGCCGTAAACAATCGGCTTTCTCTATATAAATGCCAAAATTGTAAAGCCATTGTGGCGTGTTTATCTAAACGCATAAAGCAAATACTTAACGTGCAAACGATTGTGCTAATATGTTAAATAGTGATGATAAATGTGACAGCCGCTTGTTGCCATGACAACATAAACAATGCTGGAGTGTAATCCTGTGCTGAAACAGGCAAACAGTAACTATGTTTCTAAATGCACCAAAGTGTGTTAGAACGGGCATGCTATTTGGCTACAATGTATGTGTTTAAAGATGATGTATGTATTAATAAGAGAGGATACACAAATCTATTTGTTAGGCACGCCAGCTGACATATTGTGCTATATATATATGTTGTTATGTTACCTTATGTTAAAGGTATTGGGTCAGTATATCCAATATTCGTAGAGGAATCTCATATGGAGATATGTACCTCCGATATATAACCTTTAAATTCTACATAACTAAACTATTAAAGATTATCGTCTATCTGCGATCTTCCCATTAGTATGAGCTATTAACGTGCATACTGTTCCTATCCTCTATACAAGAACCTTATAAATACTCAAAACATGAAACAAATATTTATAAAATTTATACCGCTCCCCTAGTTCCTATTGAGTAATGAGGTTATATACTCACATCATATTAAATCTCATAGTAAGAGCTACGTGGGTCATATGTGTATATTCCACTCCTATCTTGTGGCTAACAATGCCCTCATATGCTCCCTATGTAAACACTCCAAAGCATTCAAGCACAAACGTACAAAAAATGGAAAAACTATGCTTAAAAATAAATAAACTTAAAAAATAAAAAATAAAAACAATTGATGTGACGGTCTTTCCACTGCTTTAAACACTATCTCATTCGGGATGGATTTAGCTCTAATAGTCCTTGATTTTCGTATATACAGAATAAAGAGCATTCGGTCATTCACTCCTGAATTTATGTATGCTGTGATCCGCTCTGTGTTTATTTCTGTGCGTTCTTCAGTGTCTTCTATTACACCCTGGACTTCTAGGTTAATACTGCCTTTAGGATCGAATGCTTAGTATGCATTGTATTCTCCTGGTTATTGTGCCATCAAATTATTCCCCATGTTGTTATTTCTTCTTCCTGGGATGCTTAAGGATCAAGTGTCCAGTTTTGGCTATGTGTACTGCTATGTGTGAAAGAAACTGGTAACTCCAAGGCACCACTAACCGACTTCCACGCAGGTGTTAGAAATACCAAAGATTCCTATTCCTGGTGCTGCGTGCAAACATGGTTTAGGGGCACCCCTAGAGCGAGGCACGCCGACCATATGGCGCACAGAGTCTTTATAGTCTAGGTGCCGTACCCTGCGCTTGTATCACATTATATAGCTATATTACACCAAAGCCTTAAAATCAGGGGTGGTGTTGAGCCCCCCTGGGTAAATGGTACCCAGTCAGTACATCCATTGTGCCTCTCGTTGCAGAAGAATTTTACCTCTGTCCCCCCCTCTATCTAATGGGGGTACATGATCAATAAGTGTGTATCTTATTGATGCCACCGAGTGTCTGTACTCTGCACAGTGTCTCGCTACCGGTTGTTCCGATTCTCCTGATTTATTAGCCGACCTTATGGCATGCCGATGATTGGCCATCCTTTCTTTCAGGGTACCTGTTGTTTTACCGACATAATACCAAGAGCATGGACATACCAATAAGTAGATAACATACGTGGTCGTACAGGTAATCGAATGTCGTATATGGAATTGCCTGTTGGTGTGAGGATGGTTAAATACTCTGGTACTTATAAGTCCATTACAGGTAGTGCATCCTAAGAATCTGTAAGATCCTCTAATGTTAGTATGTGTCCTGGGATTGTAACTTGCCTTTGAGTCAGTTTTAACTAATAGGTCTCGCAGGTTTGTGCCCCTCCTATAGCCGACCATAGGCTTAAGATGTTTGATGAATTGTAATTTTGGATCAGTGGAAACGATAGGCCAATGTGTCCTTAAAGAAAGTCCAGCATTTCTGGTACTAGGAGAAAATGTAGTTGCAAGTATGATTTTGTCATCCCTGGTTTGTCTAGGTTCTTGAGCCAATAGTTGTGCTTGTGTTACTTGTGACACTTCCTTCATCATCTGGCTGATGTGTTGGACCTTGTATCCCCTCTCTTCAAATTTTGCACCCATTTCAGACAGCTGAGTGGCTCCTAATATAGGATCCGAATTATTTCTAACTGTTCTAATAAGCTGCGATTTCAATATACCCTTTAGTAGTGCTGGGGGGTGACAGCTATCTGACCTCAATAGGGAGTTCCTATCCGTGGGTTTACTGAATAGTGTACACCCTAATCCCTGTGTGGTTTTGTATACTTTGAGGTCAAGGAAGTTAATGGACTCTGCGTTACTTAACATTTTGAATCTAACAGTGGTCTGTGTATTGTTGATTGTTTCAAACCACTCATGGAGGTCATCCATGCCCCCTCTCCAAATCAAAAAGATATCGTCAATATACCTATGGTAGAAAATGATGGATGAATCACATTTTCCCCATAGGTATATGTTCTCGAAATGAGACATGAAGATGTTAGCATAGGAGGGGGCCATGGATGACCCCATGGCCGTACCTGCTATCTGAAGAAAGAATTTGTTTTCGAATCTAAAATAATTCTTGTGTAAACAAAATTCGATGAGAGATAGTAGGTATTCAATGGGGGGTCCCTCATAGAGGGGATTGTTCGTGAGGTGTGCCCTAACTGCTTCTAATCCCTCCCCATGGGGAATAATAGTGTACAGGCTGTTCACGTCCATAGTGACCAAAATGTCACCAGTCTGGACGTGAACAGCCCCCAACAGTCTAATGAATTCGCTGGTATCCAGCAAAAAGGATCGTGTTCCTCTGACAACCGGCTGTAGCAGTAGGTCAATGTACTGTGATACCGGTTGGCATAAGGAATCCACTGCCGACACAATAGGGCAACCCGGAGGTGTCTTTGCATCCTTATGCACCTTAGGTATTGTGTATAGTATGGGTATCCTTGGGTGTAGTGTGATGCAATACTTTTTGATGTGTTCAGAGATGAAACCCTGTTCGCAACCCATCTGAATTAAATCATCCAATTGTTTTTTGTATGTATCTGTTGGATCACCCTTCAGAGCCATGTATGTAGATGTGTCTGAGAATTGATGTACAATATCCCCTTTGTAGTAGTCATAGTTCAAAAGGACTATGGCCCCTCCCTTATCCGCTGGTCTAATGGTAAGGGAGGTGTCATCCTGGAGTGTTTTAATGGCTTCTCTTTCTATTTGTGTGAGATTATGTTTCCATATAGAGTGCTCTCTGTCCTTGTCTAGGTCTTGAGAGACCATTCGAATAAAGGTCTTGGTGCTAGCGCTATAATTGGTAGGCTCAAATGAGCTTGGTATATGACATTGGCGTTCAATTGCAGTTTTGGTGTTATCTGATGTATTGTTCTGGAAAAACTCTTTAAGCTTTAAAGTTCTGCAAAATTTGTGAATATCAACTTTCTGTTCATACTCATTGATTGTTGTACTGGGAACAAATGATAGTCCCTTATTGAGCAGTTGTATTTCACCATTTGTCAGAACATGAGAGCTCAAATTAATTATTGCATCCCTCGCCTCCCCCTTCTTGGCGGTCTGTGTCTTGGTGCCCGCCCGCCTGATGTGGGGTCTCGTATGTCTGCTCTCTGTGAGCGTGTTGTAACCCCTAAAAAATGTCTGGGTGTTGACTGTGCATTATATTGGTCAAAATTGTCACTTGTACCCGGTGGGGTATATGGTCTTGCACTAAGAGCTCTCTCATTATCAGTGGACTCAGCTCCACTAGTATCCACTGTATCAAAGCGTACACGCCTGTCACGCTGTCTTCTCCTGGGCTGTATCTCTCTAGTGCCTGTGAGCCATTTATATACCTTGCCCTGAGAATAATCTAGCTTAACGGTATCCAGTTTTCTATTTTTAAATGTAATTAAATCATTTTTGTATCTATCAATTTGAGTTTTGATTTTGGATAACCAATTTTCTTGCTGATCATTAGCAAGAATTGGGTTATGTGTTGTTTCAAACTGCTGAATTTCGATTTTAACCTTAGTTAAGATAGAAGTGACTTCTTCAATGACCAATAATATTAAATCAAAAGAACATTTGTTTAAAATGTAGCACCACTTTTTTCTGAATTCAGGGTTGTCCCTGCCTATAGTGGGAATATTGTGTACCCTAAACCCCCTTGGAATTTGCCCATTTCTATGGTAATCTGAAAGATAGCTACCGTGTAAAGATAAATCTATCTCACGTTTTTTCAATTTTAGCAAAGCAAAATATAAGTTAATAGGAGTCTCACCAGTCGTTCTGGATATGGGTGCAAACAATATGCGGTTAGCTTCATCCTCGGTATAGGAAACCGTCCCTGTTTGTGCTGCTTTGGCTTGTACTGCCGGATCTTCAACTGTTTCCACATGAATGACCATAGGATCTTGTTGGCTCTCACCTTGTGATGACATGGTTAGTACCAGAAAGTAAGGGAGCCTATAAAGCGAATTTCCACAGCAATCACACTGAACCTTATGAGAAAGATGTATCCAATCTTATATACTTAGAGCAAAATCACAGTAAGAAAGTTCCGTTTATCAAGTGGTAGAAATGATGAGGTTAATACAGGAGGGGCACGCCTGGTCGTGTGTATAGGTATCCAAATCACCAGAACTCGCCCACAAAGGAAAAATGCCTGGGTGCAAATTTGTAGAAGATATGCAGCCAAAAGAAAATGCACTCTCAGGACTTTCATGAACAGGTTACTTTTATTTCTGTAACGTTTTCGGAGGTCTTGCCTCCTTCATCAGCATAAATAAAGTGAAAACAAACAAACTCTTAAATAGTGACATACTCACTCAAAATCATTTCAAACCACTACCTGTGCTGGCGCCAAAATTACTGGTGTTGGACCGCATAATGCGTTCCAAATGTGCTAAGTGGCGGAAGTAGTGCGCCAAACTACTTCCGGTTGTCTAAAATCTATAGCCGTAAACAATCGGCTTTCTCTATATAAATGCCAAAATTGTAAAGCCATTGTGGCGTGTTTATCTAAACGCATAAAGCAAATACTTAACGTGCAAACGATTGTGCTAATATGTTAAATAGTGATGATAAATGTGACAGCCGCTTGTTGCCATGACAACATAAACAATGCTGGAGTGTAATCCTGTGCTGAAACAGGCAAACAGTAACTATGTTTCTAAATGCACCAAAGTGTGTTAGAACGGGCATGCTATTTGGCTACAATGTATGTGTTTAAAGATGATGTATGTATTAATAAGAGAGGATACACAAATCTATATTTTAGGCACGCCAGCTGACATATTGTGCTATATATATATGTTGTTATGTTACCTTATGTTAAAGGTATTGGGTCAGTATATCCAATATTCGTAGAGGAATCTCATATGGAGATATGTACCTCCGATATATAACCTTTAAATTCTACATAACTAAACTATTAAAGATTATCGTCTATCTGCGATCTTCCCATTAGTATGAGCTATTAACGTGCATACTGTTCCTATCCTCTATACAAGAACCTTATAAATACTCAAAACATGAAACAAATATTTATAAAATTTATACCGCTCCCCTAGTTCCTATTGAGTAATGAGGTTATATACTCACATCATATTAAATCTCATAGTAAGAGCTACGTGGATCATATGTGTATATTCCACTCCTATCTTGTGGCTAACAATGCCCTCATATGCTCCCTATGTAAACACTCCAAAGCATTCAAGCACAAACGTACAAAAAATGGAAAAACTATGCTTAAAAATAAATAAACTTAAAAAATAAAAAATAAAAACAATTGATGTGACGGTCTTTCCACTGCTTTAAACACTATCTCATTCGGGATGGATTTAGCTCTAATAGTCCTTGTGCTTGAATGCTTTGGAGTGTTTACATAGGGATCATATGAGGGCATTGTTAGCCACAAGATAGGATATGAGATTTAATTTAAAGGTTATATATCGGAGGTACATATCTCCATATGAGATTCCTCTACGAATATTGGATATACTGACCCAATACCTTTAACATAAGGTAACATAACAACATATATATATAGCACAATATGTCAGCTGGCGTGCCTAACAAATAGATTTGTGTATCCTCTCTTATTAATACATACATCATCTTTAAACACATACATTGTAGCCAAATAGCATGCCCGTTCTAACACACTTTGGTGCATTTAGAAAAATAGTTACTGTTTGCCTGTTTCAGCACAGGATTACACTCCAGCATTGTTTATGTTGTCATGGCAACAAGCGGCTGTCACATTTATCATCACTATTTAACATATTAGCACAATCGTTTGCACGTTAAGTATTTGCTTTATGCGTTTAGATAAACACGCCACAATGGCTTTACAATTTTGGCATTTATATAGAGAAAGCCGATTGTTTACGGCTATAGATTTTAGACAACCGGAAGTAGTTTGGCGCACTACTTCCGCCACTTAGCACATTTGGAACGCATTATGCGGTCCAACACCAGTAATTTTGGCGCCAGCACAGGTAGTGGTTTGAAATGATTTTGAGTGAGTATGTCACTATTTAAGAGTTTGTTTGTTTTCACTTTATTTATGCTGATGAAGGAGGCAAGACCTCCGAAAACGTTACAGAAATAAAAGTAACCTGTTCATGAAAGTCCTGAGAGTGCATTTTCTTTTGGCTGCATATATATATATATATATATATATATATATATATATATATATATATATGAATAATTAGACCATATTTTACATATATATATAGGAATACTTAGAACATATTCCCCAATGTGAAGAATATTGGAATAGGAAACATTCACAGTAAATACACAATTAAAATCTTTATTAAAATGAATTTTGAATTATTATAATTTATCATGTTTTCATACTAGACTGCAAAGGGCTCCAATGCACACACACACACACACACACACACATATATATATATATATATATATATATATATATATATATATATATATATATATATATATATATATACTGTATATATGTGGACTTAAATACTAAAAATACTGAAGCTAAATAATATCCCAGATGCTAATGCAAGATGTGTCTCTGGAGATGGTAAATTAGAATGCCTACAGATATACCAACATAATGATGTTGTATTGATAGCAATATTGTTGCTGCAACATGCTGGGATGTGTGTTAAGGCCAAGGGTTATTTGTTGAAGCAAGGTAGAGGAATATAGTTTTGTATTAAATTTTGGGATTAGGGTTAGGATGACAGCTGTCATGTAGTTAACCCCTTTGTTACTGTTGACTGTTCTTTTTGTAAGTTAGTAAAAAAACATTTTTTTTTCATAGTAAGAGAAATAATGACCTGAGATAGATAGATAGATAGATAGATAGATAGATAGATAGATAGATGAGAGCGCTTAACATAAGTTAGTAATTTAATGGAATAGAAAGGTCAAAATTGATGCATGTGCCCTCACAGATTATGTGCGTATGCTGCTGAAAAAATCAGTAATTTATTTATATATTAATTTATTTATTTTTTACTAGAATAATGTTTGCTACAGGCCTCTTTTTAATTTTGCACATTTCAATTTTGGCATTTCTACCCATTTAACCAATTTATCTACTCAAATTATATGTAAACTTTTCGGTATCAAATAATCTGCTAATAAATACAGTTGTGGTATTGCTGAAATTAAGGCATGAACTACGCAGAAGAATGTATGCATAGTACATGTAGATGTAGATGATTTTCTAGTCCTACATTCTTATTCTCCTGGCTCCTTTCAGAAGCTGCAATATCTTAAAAAAACACATATTTTCAGACACTAAGACCCCATTTACTAACAATTAGATGTTCTCATTTAGGGAACCCATACATCCATATTCAGGGTTTCAGTGGTGAAATTCACCACCAGCACTAATTATAGCAGAAAAAGATAGTCAATGTTTCCAGCTAGGGAACGTGTTCTTCTATTATCAGGAATTGTGAGGCAACATTCTTAACACATATTAATTATTGCACAAACATTTGCTAGATCAACCCTGCCCACTGCTCTTGCACAAGAGCAAAACTTGTCAATTATCCCCAACAAATCAGTCTGGCAGGATTTAACTGAGACGGAAGGTATGTTGGGAAGCAGTGGTATAAAGATTGCTGCTTCTCAACTTGCAGTTGCAAGCTCCATGAGCTAGCCTGCACTGCACGTGCTCTAAAGCAGCATACACAGCTTAAAAGGGTAGAAAATTCAAAAGATAAATGTTCATGGTGAATTTTAAAATTTTAAATAAAAGCAATATACTTCCTTTAGCAAAAAGTTTTACTGATTTTCAGCTGCATACTCACATATGCTGTGAGTGCCCCACGTACACGCTTTCAAAAACCACAGTTTCTCATAGAGTCAGCAGTGGCATGTACGGCACAAATTAAGTCTTCACCGATGTAATAGATACCAGCTTAACTTCTATGAGCAGGCATAATGTTTAAATCCTGAATAGGGATGGGTGAATGTTTTGCAACATTCTAAAAATGAAACAAATTTTAACAAAATTGTCTGTTCGTTTTAAATTCTGAATGTTTGTACAGCATTTTAACTTTTGTTTAATGTAATATTATTTCTAATGTTATCTTTAAATGTAATATTCAATTTGAAATTTTCTAATAATTAGATTCAAATTATGCAATATTCGAATTAGAAAAATTTGAATCAATATATTTGTAATAGTAATTGTAATGCTCTCTTAAAATGTAATATTCGAATCATGCAATATTTCAAATAGAACATTCAAATAAATATATTTGTATCTCTGATGTATCAGTTTACTAAATTCCCTACCACATAAACTATTGAACTTCTGAATAGTAATTGTTAAATGGAATGCTACATTTGATATTCCATCTAATTATGAACATTCAAAAATTTAAGTAACATTTGAAAACCAGAAATAACATTCGATTTATACATTTTAATAGTTTTTTTCCTTCTAATCAAGATTAGATTGTCCAAAATGAATGTCCACATGAATATTCATTCTATCAAATGATTTGCACTTTCAACACAGCCCACCTCCTTCCTTCCCTACCACACCACCCATGGCATTACCACAAGCCCATGCAGATAGTAAAACCAAGTGTCACCGTCTGCATGGGTGATCTGTCTTCATATGGTAAAGGAAGATAAATTGATAATAGGAGTAAATTAGAAAGTTGCTTAAAATCGCATGCTCTATCTGAATCATAAAAGAAAAAATTTGGTTTAGGTCTTAAGAGAACGGTATTACCTCATATGAACTTTTTGACTGATACTTTTAGACAGTAACTTTTCACTGAGAATAATGTGTTTACTTATTAGTTACTTCTGTAGTACTTATTATTATTATTATTATTATTATTATTATTATTATTATTATTATTTTATTATTATTATTATTATTATTATTATTATTTTGTAACTAGATTGTAACTGGTGAGTTCCTATGATATTCTGTGTTGAAGAGATATCTACCTAGGCATCTGGAGCACTATATGGCAGGAAATAGTGCTGCCCTCTAGTGTTCTTGCAAATGGATAACATTCTTGCACAACTGTTGCCATATAGTGCTCCAGAAATGGGCCAGCTTCTAAGCATACGTCTAATTTTCGAAAAAATATATCAAGGGAACAACGAAAAATTGATAATAAAAGTAAATAAGAAAAATTATTTTAAATTGCATACTCTGTCTGAATCATGAAAGAAAAATGTGGGTTTCATATTCCTTTAATCCTCCTGGAACCAAGCGGACAGCCTTGGGGGTCAGTTTAAGAAATGTCGGTCAGACATGATTCGTTGTAACTAATCATGTCCGCCCGGCATCTCTAAATGGCGACATCATATGCTGTTGGCATTTAACATTGCACAAGCATTTCTTGTGAAATGCTTGTTCAATGCCACCCCCTGCATATTCGAAGACAATTGGCCGCTAGCATGGGGTGTCAGTCATCCCGATCATGTCAGTCATCCCAATGACAAGTTACAGAGCAGCTGTCTTACGACAACTGTTTCTTAATTTAATTTTCTGGCGAGCCAGAAACTTCAGCGGTAGAAAGCAGCATCCGCTGCTTGTTAAATCTTCCTCTTGGTCTTAAGAGAACGGTATTACCTCATATGAACTTTTTGACTGATTCTTTGAGACAGTAACTCTTCCCCAAGAATAATGTGTTGACTTATTAGTTACATCTGTAGTACTTATTACAGTTCCTGGTTTGATTCTCAACTACCATGCCCCTATCATGATTGCAGTTCTTTAAGGTGTACTCATTGATCATTTTAAAAGGCTGTTTTTGTGAATATAACTTATGCTCTTGCAAGGAAAGGAAATAAAAAGAGGGGAATAGGGATTCCAGTGATATCTGAGACAATCGAGAGAAAATGATGAGCCAATCTATATAATAGTCTAAATCTGGTATGATTTTGTGGAAACCAAACTTTATGTTATCTGCCTTCTTAAAGGACCCGTAAATACAGTATATTTGCATAAACAACACATGCATAATAACAAGACAATGCAATAGCACTTAGTCTGAACTTCAAATGAGAAGTCAATTTTTTTCTGACAAATTTCAAAGTTATGTCTATTTCCACTCCTCCTGTACCATGTGACAGCCATCAGCAAATCACAAATGCATATACGTATATTCTGTGAGTTCTTGCACATGCTCAGTAGGAGTTGGTGACTCAAAAAGTGTCATTATAAAGAGACTGTGCACATTTTGTTAATGGAAGTAAATTGGAAAGTTGTTTAACATTGTGTGCTCTATCTGAATAATGAAAGTTTAATTTGAATTGAGTGTCCCTTTAAGGAAAAATGAAATAGCTAAATATAACTTTGCATTAATCATTTGCTTGATCTTACTATGTTAAAGAGTCCAATCACAAAAGTAGATTGTCTTGCTGACATTCCTTTTGAATTTACAGTTGGGAAAGGTCAATCAATTAGGGCAACTCCATTAACTCCAATAAATAAAGATGAAATAGTGACTAATACCCTCAAAAACTCACCTGAAGATAAGAAAACAGAGACATGCACTTTAGTACTTGTTATATTTATAGATATCTGCCATTTTAGCTGCAAGGGACCTTTAAAGGGATATGAAACCCAAATATTTTCTTTCAAGATTTAGACAGACCATGCAATTTTAAGGGACAGTCAAAACCAAAATTGTTATTGTTTAAAAAGATAGATAATCCCTTTATTACCCATTCCCCAGTTTTGCACATCTAACATGGTTATATTAATATTCTTTTTAACTCTGTGATTACCTTGTATCTAAGCCACATCTGACAGCCCCCTGATCACGTGACTTTTTATTTATTATATATTGACTTTCATTTTAGCCAATTAGTGCTGCGTTGTGCACAACTTCCCAGACGTGAGCACAATGTTATCTATAAGGCCCACATGAACCAGCCATCTCCTGTTGTGAAAAGCAAATAAAGAATCATGTGATAAGAGGCTGTCTGTAGTGGCTTAGAAACAGGCAGAAATTTAGATGTTTAAATGTTATAAAGTAAATTAATATAACAATGTTGATTGTGCAAAGCTGGGTAATGGGTAGTAAAGGCATTATATATCTTTTTAAAAATAACAATTTTGGTGTTGACTGTCCCTTTAAGCAACTTTCTAATTTACTCTTATGATCATTTTGTCTTCATTATCGTGGTATGTTTATTTGAAAAGGCAGGAATGTAAGCTTAGGAGCCATCCCATTTTTTGTTCAGCTCCCTGGGTAATGCTTGTTGATTAGTGGCTATATTTAGCAAGCGCTATCCAGGTACTGAACCAAAAATGGTCCGGCTCCTAAGTTTACATTCCTGCTTTTCAGATAAAGATACAAAGTGAACAAAGAAAATTTGACAACAGGAGTAAATTAGAAAGCTGCTTAATTTGCGTGCTATATCTAAATTGTAAAAGAAATTTTTTTTTTGTTTCATATCCCTTTAAGGAACAGTGACCATGGAGTTCACACATGGATTAATCTGGCCCAAATTTATAAAATCATGACTCAACTGCAACTCTGTCCTCTCTGGTCTCCCCAGCGGCCCCCTAGCTCCTTTACAATCCATAATGAATGCCTCTGCCAGGCTCATCTTCCTTACACGTCGCTCTTAATAAGATACACGTCGTATCTTATTCCCCACTGTTTATCTTAGGCCCCTATTTTAAAAATAAGTTATGCAACTATGCACAAGGTAAATATTAGATTCAACTGTAACATTAGATTATCTTATAAACTGATTGGTTTTGCATGCAAACCACTAGAAGAACAGGTCTTGTATTTTCATCAATCAAGACTTTCTAATTAGGTAAAGCCAAAATTCATGCAAAAGTATTTTCTGATAGAATGGTGCTAAAAAACCTTACCCATATTAAGCAATTTGCAAAGATTTCTTAACTGACTGAAATAAAAATCTTTAAATATCTGAAAAACTGCTTACCGGATTGACTTCTAATTTTTCAGTTTGTAGTGACTCCAGTAAAGAAGCATTTTAAAAACGAAAATTCAAGGCTATACTGTAAATCAGATTATCATGGACACCATGACCTATATTCTATTCAAGTCCTTAAACCTTATATTGATGCTATACATAAAGTATTTACACTGGATTTTTCATAAGAGTTAGTTTTAATGGCTGGACTATACCTTGAACCATTTTTTGTTTTGTTATTTAGGACCATTATGAAAATAAATAAGATATGATTATCCCAACTGAAAAACACCTTAACTGTCCCAAACACCTCCTTACTTCACAGGCAGACTGTCAAACTTTTAAAACTAAAAACATTGACAAATATAAGGTGTATCTGTTTAGCAAATTTTGACAAAGATGTAATGATTTTTTTATATCACCGTTTTGTAAAAATATTGCCCAGATCCTATGCAAGTTACTATAATAAAGCTATTAAACCTAGTGGCAGCAGGACATTTTTAGTGAGTTGATCAAACGTAATCAATGGATCAAAATAATTTAGCTATGTACATCTTACTAAAATAATAGCAGCTATTGCCTTTAATTGTTCTAAAACAAGAACTTATATTAAATTAGGACCGGTGATTTAGCACATTAAACTAACTACAACTTTTCTAAAACATTAAAGTTAAAATGTGACCCTCATGCGATGTTTCCCACTAATAAGCTAAGCTATATAACAGCTGTTGTCCTAGTTTTTATTTGTTTTTAAAGGTTAAAAACGACTTAAAGCAATTTCTTTTAAATTTGTAGTAAATAACATTCTAAAATGATATGCATTGCTGTTGGTGGATGCAATTAAGCCATATTGAAATAATAAGTAGTATAAATCATATATTATGAACATACTGCTTAGCAGCCAAACCAAATATATTTACATAACTAATGGTAGCATTAACTAAATTATTTTATTTTATTCACCCAATGTCAGTAATTTAAACATCCAAGAAAAATGCAGTATCTCAGTATTTTTTACAGCATTTCATAATTAACTGTGAATTACTATATATTTAAATAAGATTAATGTGATATTATGTTGCTCAAGTGATTATTTATTACATAATTGCCACTTAATAATAAAATAAACATGACACTATGCAGATTTGCCAGGGCTATCGAAAAGAAGGTGTCAGGTAAAAACAGAACATACAATCAAATATGCCATTAAAAAACTAGTGTGCAAAAATACGCCAATAAATCTGAATCACTTTGCCTTTTGATACATCATAACAAAAGGAACTTACATTCTATGCATAAAATAAAATATTCTCAATAGAAAATCAAAGCATTCAAGGAGTGTTTTTTTTTAAAAAAAAATAATCACCTTTTAGAACTTAGATTCGTAACAAACAACCTTAACCTGGCTCACATCAGAGCTGTAACCTATCTCTATCCTGTTTTGTTAAGAGGTTTCAGGTAAAAATGGATCATGCAATCGAATATGCCAGTAAAAAACTAATGTGCAAAAATGGGTGAATGAATCACTTTGTCTTTTGACACATCATAACAAAAAGAGGCTTATACGTAATACATAAAATAAAATGTTCTCAATAAAAAGTTAAAGCTCATATTTGATCCAGAAAAGCACTAGTAGAAGACTGGAGCCATTGTCTAACAGGTTCGTTCTCTTTGTAGCTGCGTGGACTTGCTGAAGAATTTAGGGTAATAAATGTCCAGAATAAGAGGCCCATTTATCAAGCTCCGTATGGAGCTTGAAGGGCTGGTGTTTCTGGCGAGTCTTCAGACTCACCAGAAACAGCAGTTATGAAGCAGCGGTCTAAAGACCGCTGCTCCATAGCCCTGTCCACCAGAAATCGCTGCAATTCAACCCGATCGAATACGATTGGGTTGATTAACACCTCCCTGCTGGCGGCCAATTGGTCATGAGTCAGCAGGGGGTGGCGTTGCACCAGCAGCTCTTGTGAGCTGTATACGGAGAGCGTATTGCTCTCCGCATTCAGCGAGGTCTTGCGGACCTGATCCGCACTGTCGGATCAGGTCCACATGACCTTTCATAAATAGGCCTCTAAGTGTCCTTAGGGTCTTCAAAACCAGTACTATATAACTCTTCAGATAGGGACTTAAATATAGGTCAAAAGTTCTATATATTTATAGATAAATGTCCCTAAAAACAATATGAAGACCATAAGCAGTTAGCTCCACCCCCCATCTAGATTGTTTTAATCTATATTCCTAACTATTAATTTATATATATACTGCACTATTTGACTATGGTTTTTAAAGATGATCAATATGTGGTTTTATGAGAAATTGATTATTTACATATTTATTATTATTACTTTTAGATAAGTTATAATAAGCTTGCACTTTAAATTGGTGAAGTGCTGATGGCTGGTGAAGGGAAGAATACAATGATTATAATATTATAGATATAGAGGCAAAAGATCAAATTTCAAAAGGAAAAAAAATCTGCCCTTGTAAGTAATACACTAAGTGATAATTAGATCGATACTGCCCATAACAAAGATAGAGTCAGGCATAATGGCCAAACACAAACAAGTGACACAACCAGAATATAAATAAGAGGCTTAGGGGGGGGGGGCGTTACCTACCTCTGATGAAGTGACCAATAGCGTTTGCGAAATGTGTCAGGACACGCTCCCTCCATAGCCTAGATACGGTATTAGTGCTTTGGAACATCTCTATCTCCTCTTATTTACTTGTGGAGAGTTTTTAATGAATGCTCGTTTGTAATATATACTGGTAACAGTATTTTTATGTGGGCTTTTAATATTTGTTTCACTTTTATGCTTAATAAATTGTGCCCGTGAACAAGTAATTTTTTGCTCATATCTCCATTCAAAGTTTGAGGGTGTATACAGACCCACTCTAAATATATTTTTAGGCTCCCTTCCAAAAAGTTTAAGCTTCTGTTGGGGAGGTGAAGATTGGATCTAGAGAGAAGGTTTGCTGGGAAAATAAGGAAAACAGGGCTGCAATTCATAGAGGCTTAATGCCCCCCAGTGCCATACCAATACCTCATAGGAGTTGAGGTGGAAAAACGTGAGTGTCCATTTGGCATTATTTTCCATTACACATTCAGTTTACCTAACATACTACACCAGAGAGGACTCCTTTGCTGTGCACCCTTCCCTCTTCTGTTTCAGAGTTCTCTTGAGAATCTCTCCTGCTTTTGGTGCCATTCCGCTTGCCTTTGGGATTAGGCTGTGAGTGAAGGTGCATATCTCTTCTACCACCCCATTAGATCTGGACTGGTTTGTTTGGGACTAATCATTGGGAGACCTGTTATTTCAGGACATTTCTGTTACTCCAAGTTTTGGGACAACATAATATATAGCACTGTATTTTTTCTGTGTTTTATATAAATATACAGTGTATATATATATATATATATATATATATATATATACAGGGATTGCAGAATTATTAGGCAAGTTGTACTTTTGAGGATTAATTTTAATATTGAACAACAACCATGTTCTCAATGAACCCAAAAAACTCATTAATATCAAAGCTGAATAGTTTTGGAAGTAGTTTTTAGTTTGTTTTTAGTTAACTTGATTGGTCGCGCGACTGAAGGGGCGGGCATTACACACTCCGCTGAGTGTGTAATGGTACATACGGGCAAGCGGATCAATAGATCCGCTGCCCGTGTGTAGCGGAGGCGGGCGGACAGCTTCGCGAGTTAAGAAGCTGTCCGCCCGCCTCTTAGTACATGGAGCCCTCAAAGTGTGTTTTTTTTAAAATAATCACATATTAGAACTTAGATTCATAAAAAACAACCTTATGCGTTAATGTGAACTGCTGCGAATGAACAACTGATTTCCCACAATAAATCCTAATCTTGAGGTACGGATTGCTTGAATATATGCTTTCATTACCAAACATATGTATGTTTACATTACATGAACAATTCTAGCGATGTCAATGGACATTACATAGAAACGTATCATCACATAATATTGCAAAGAACAATGGCCAATTAAAGCAGGTCTACCCCTATCACGTGATCATATAACAATCGCTGTTAAAAAGACCCAAATTTCTCAGTTTTCAAATGAGTAAGTGCAGATGAAACTAACTCAAACAGATCCGCTTCTCCATCTGATCATGTGACGATATTGTCATGCCGTATTGGATCAATCACCAGTGTTTATCTCACATCTTGAATTTTCAAGGGTAAATAGTGAGTACGATAAGCAGGAATCCAGTTGTATACCTAATATGTGCAAAGAAAACATTGCGATATTATCAGAAGTGAAAAAGAAAAAGTGTGAATTAAAACTGGTTAAGCAGCTTATACATTTATATTGTGAAAAATCAGCATAAGAAATCTAAAGGATCTTATACATATCAATCTTCATAGTTTTAAACATCAATGCCAATATATGGCAAACGTATTCCTTCACAAAGCAAAAAACAGTAGCAAAACAAAAACAAATGGGCACCATGATTATTTGTTATCATAGTATCTTTTCTGATATTCTTATAACTTTTAAGTAAAAGAGGACATGTGTCATTAGAAACATACAGATAACCACTAATAACATCTACATGTCTAGCTTTAGCCAACACTGTTCATAGAGCATTGATGATGTTACTTGATGTAAGGGAGCAAATAATACCTAAGAATAGTGATCAATAAACTCAACTAAGATAAGAATCTCTCGTAACTTCAAAAAAAGGCCATACAAATAAGTTTGGATGTGATATACAGTAGTTGTTTACAGAAAGGCTGCAACTTTAGAGTCCTTATTTAACCCCCAATCTCCATAGGTTTTTAGGTTAAAGGGACAGTAAACACCAGAATTTTAGTTGTTTAAAAAGAAAGATAATCCCTTTATTACCCATTCTCCCGTTTTGCATAACCAACACTGTTATAGAAATACACTTTTGATCTCTGTTTTTTACCTTGTATCTAAGCCTTTGCAAACTGCCCCCTTATTTCAGTTCTTTTAACAGACTTGCATTTTAGCCAATCAGTGCTCACTCCAGGGTAACTTGACATGCATGAGCTCAATGTTATCTATATGAAACACATGAACTAATGCCCTCTAGTGGTCAGAATGCACTCAGATTAGAGACAGTCTTCAAGGTCTAGGAAATTAGCATCCTAAGAATACCAAAATAGCAAAGCAAAATTGGGGATAAAAGTTAATTCAAAAGACGTTTAAAATTACATTTCCTATTTAAAGCATGAAAGTTTTTTGGACTTGACTGTACCTTTAAATATCCACCACATTTCCCTTTTCAAAAGCAAAGATTCCACGTTGCCTCCTCTCCATAACTGTTTAACCTTTTCAATCCCTACCCAGTTGATATTGAGTTTAAATTTATTGCATTGGTTACAGTGGATAGGTACTCCAAGGTCCTTTTCTTTTTCTCAATTTTGTTAAAGTGTTCCAAGACCCTCATTTTTATGTCTGGCCTAAATACTGTATTCCACAGTTACAGGTCAGCACATAGATTACATAAGTAGTCTTACAGGTGATAACATTCTTGATATTATATTGCTTCCCTGTAACTTTCGATACAAAGGACTTGATCGAGTATGTTTTAAAGTTGCAGGCCTTGCATTTTTCACATGAGTGGAAACCCACAAGGTTATAAATGATTTGAGGTTGTTTGAGTTGCATTCCCCTGATAAAAGAGGGTGCTAAGATGTTTTTTAAAAGAGTTAGTTTTCCTATACATGATCTTTGGCCTGTTATGGTTTTAAGAACCTAATCTTTTTCTAGGATTTGCCAGTGTCTGTTGATTATTTTGTTAATCTTTTTAAAATCCTTATTATAGGTGGTTACAAAGTATGGAAACATATTTTCCATATTTTTTTCTTTGTGATCTTTGTTAGCCAGCAATTCTTCCCTGTTGGTATTTTGAATTGTTAACCTATCAGCCTCCACTAAATCTTCTCTATACCCTTTCTCTACAAACCTATTCTTAATAAATTGTGACTATTGTTTGTAGTCTTCTGGATTTCTACAATTGTGGCATATTCTATAAAATTGGCTTTTGGGTATTGCTTTTAGCCAACTAGGGTGATGGCAACTTTCCTTGTCAATAAATGTGTTTGCATCACATTTTTTAAAATGAGTCCTAATAATGATGTTTTGTCTATACTCTGGATCTCAAGATCTAAAAATACTATTTCTGTCTTGTTAATATTAGGAGTAAATTTTAAAAACAACTCATTTGAATTTATGAATGAGATAAATTCCCCAATTTTCTCTTTGTCTCCAGCCCAGATACAAATCACATTGTCGATATAGCGATGCCAGAGCACCAAGTTTGCACTAAATGGATTGTTTTCTCAAATAAAATTGGATTTAAAAAAATCCATAAAGTTATTCGCATAACATGGTGTGAAGCTATCTTTCCAATCGACCTCTTTTAGAATCTTTAAAATATGTGTAGTGTCTTTCAAATAGGATCTTGCCTGCTGTGCATAATTCTGTAAATAATAATCTATAAATGAGGATAAATTTGAAGTGAGTGAATTTATGCCACTAATGATGGGGTGTTCTGGTGGGTTTATGGGGTCTTTATGCAGTTTTGGTAAAAAGTAAAAACTAGGTGTTATTGAATTACTTACTAAAAAAAGTTAAAAAACTTGCTGACAGATTAGTTGTTTGTCGTGAGGTCTTTTTAATAATCTCGACAAGTCATCATAATAACAAGCTTTGGGATTGCTTTTTAATAACTCATATGTACCTCTATCATCCAGGATCTGATTGGATTCCAGTGGCTAGAATTCTTTACTCATAATGACAACTCCTACCATTTTATTTGAAACGTGCTACACCATTGTGCATTGAGCTTTTTATCTTGGAGGTGAAATAAGGCAGGTTTCACAGAGGAAAAGCGCAGCTTGCATCCCCTGAGGTGATACAGCGCTGCCAGATTCGATATTTCCTGTTTCTGGATATGGTCTGGGAGAAACGGGCTGGCAGTAAGCATCTGAAGGGAAGTGCTAACATAGCTTCATACTTTACTGCTATTTACAAGATTTGCCAGTGCATAGGTTATATTTTCATCAATACTTTCGTTTGTTATTTGTCTTTTTCCAATATTGTGTAATATGATGACATAAAGCTAAAAGTAAAGTTGTACAAAAAACTTAGTTGTAAAACAGAATTATAATAAATAACATGCCACCAACAAAGTTACACACTCAGGTATATACACACATACACTCACACATAAACACACACACATACACACATGCATACACACACTCACAAATATACACGCACACATACACACATGCACACACATACAGACATAGAGATACAAACACACACACATACATACACACTCACATACATAGAAAGAAAAAAACACACACAAATAAACACACACATAAATACAAACACACAAATACCTACACATGCACACATACAAACACACACACATAAATACACACACACAAATACCCACATATGCACACATAAAAACACACACATAAATACAAACACACTCAAATACACACACACATACAAACACACATATAGATACAAACATACACAAATACACACACACGCACACATACAAACACAAGTATAGAAAGAAACACACACAAATACACACACACATACAAACATATAAATAGATACAAACACACAAATACACACACACATACAAACATATAAATAGATACAAACACACAAATACACACACATGCACACATACAAACACGCACATATACACATACTCACACACAGACATACACACACACATACAAACACACATATAGATACACACACACACACACTTCCACATACAGAATTTTGAAATCTTTAAAATATGAGTGATTCTGAACATTCAGACAAGAATCTATAACAGCAAATGTTTAAAAAGAGATTAGCATACAGCACAGCATGAACCCAAAATGGAAATACTTAGAACTATTACCAATAATTAACCATTGTTCATGTTGTTTTGAATGTCTGATGTATTTTTCTCATTTCCTCAGTTCTCTGTGGGCTTCCATTGTTTTGTCCAGAAATCTTTTTCTTTTTTTCTTTTTCTTCAATGAAGTGTATTTACTTTGCATTGACGTTCTAAAATGTCTAAGAATCATTATTGTCTGTGTTCTTGAAATTGACAATGAAAAGGGAAAAAACAATATAAGGAAATTGAGATAGCCATGCAATTACATCCCTAATGTATTCATTACAAAAGGCATAGATTTCACTTCCATATGTTGGTTACATTGTATTTCTGTACAGCTCTAAAAATTCTGCACATATTTGTATGCATTATACATTTCATACTGATTAATGTTTTTTGCTCTATATAGAAATAGCCTGCTGTGTAGGTTACCAGATTATCCATATAATGTTAAAGGTTAAGATTCACCTAATTATCACATGAATATATTTGTTCTTGATTCGCTAAAACTCTGGTGAGAATATTTAAGAATCTCCTCTGTATTACGAGGTTCTTCAAAAGAATTTCAGAAAGGCAAAATTTAGCGTTTGAGCTCTGTTTCTTGCTATGCTTAGTTCTGGCTATGAAGAACAGAAACACACATTACAATACAAGATCTAAACAAAAAAAGTGATTTATTTCCATTTATTTTAAATGCTAAAAGGACAGTTATTACAGATAAGCCTGAGCTAAAATAAGCATAAGCAAATTAAGCTTGACCAATAAAACATAATTTCACTTTCAATCTATTCAAGGGATATAAAAGACAAATTTTATGTCAAATTGCATAAGTACTAGTGATATAGCACATTAACCCTAAATATAACCCTTCCCCCACACACACAGAGTTTAAACTTGCCCCAATGCCCCACCATACTTTATACTTAAATTATCCTCTCACCTACTGAATGGTTTAATAACCTGATATGTTGAGTGTACTGAATGCATATGGCCACATTTATGAAGCAGCATAACAGCTTTGTGGCTAGTTTGTTGCAGGTTTGCACTGGTCTTAAGACTACTGATTCTTAATGTGTCCAAAACATCTGAGGTTGTCGATGTCAGACAACCTGGACTCATTTGACTTACAAGCACAAAACTAATTGCGCAACAGCAAGGGGGGGGGATGGGTTCACAAGCATATGCTTGTGCAATCTTAAATTCTGGCAACTAAGGCTTTTCCCTTTCTGAGGACTTTGTCTACACACACTATGAAATATGGGGGCTATAATTTGCTGGCTAAACTTGGATTGAAATACCACATATAAGAAAGCCAAAACCACCCAAGCTGGTTTGAATTGTTTTCAATGCTAACTCTGTTTTATAGTGGATGCTAATACTTAAATACAGGACAGTGTATTTGAAACATTACTTTGATGCCTCTTTCTTTTATCAGGGGATAATAAAATGTGCAGAATTACATCAGAGCTTTCATAAAATGTAAATGTAAATTTTGATTTTAAATAGTTTTTTTTAAATTTCAAAATTGACAGCACGAACAGTTTATTCATACATAAGATTCATTGTATATAATATTTACATTTTTTGTTTTAAATGTTTAAGAATACTGATTAACACATCAGAATTTGTTAGAAGAGGACAAACACAGTTATCATTTACTAATTATCTCACAATCTTAAGTCTAGAGGCATTGAAACCTACTACTTTGGGCTGCATGTATTAACCGGCATGCAGACAGAGCTTCTCAACTTCTCTGCATGCGGGCAGTGGATCTGTTCGTCCGCTGGTCCATATGCATCATTACACACGCCAATGAATTTGTAATGACCGCCCCTTCTCTTGCTCAATCAATCGCATGATAGAAAGGACTGTCAATCACCCCGAGTGAGCAAGATCTGGTTGATTTCTCTTTGCCACCTCAGAGGTTGATGAAGAGTGCAAAAAGCAGCGGTCCACTGACTGCTGCTTTTTACATTGCAGGAAGCAGGCACGCATGGGAATCTGACCTGCATGGGCTCCGGAGCAGCTTACAGTGCTTTGTATATGAATCCCTTTATTTCAATAACAGCTTACATATTGGGAAATTTTGAAAAAAATATCAATCTTATCCAAGTTTTATAGTTTTCAGCCATACTTGTATATAGAAGTAAGGATTATAGGTGTACTTTTTGTTTCACTTGGGTGTTTACTAGCATCAAGAGCAAAGGGAGTCCAGATCTTATTCCCACATCATTTTAGAATGATATGAACTTTCAGCCCCGATTATTTTTTGTTAAAAAGCAGTTGTTTTTTTACCACATATTGGGCAAGATAATGAGTGGAGTGCGAATTAATGCTCCTCCTTGAGCGTTAATTGGGCAAGAATTAAGATGTTTGCATTTGTCGGGTTTCACTCTTATTATGAGTTGAAAGTAAACTGTTGGTTCACTCTCATGGTTACCGGACAAGCACAAAAATCTGAAGTTAGAAGATGGCGTGCTCAAGAGCACCACCAAAGTAGAGCACCCAACCAAAACAATCAAAACCCAGATCTGGGACACAGCCGGACAGGAGAGACACTGAGCCACCACGCCTGTAGAAGCCCGTTGTCCAGGATGTGAGGTGCTCAGGATGGGAGTGGGAGGGGCTTAAGATTAGAATGGGTTATTGGCTGCGACACAGCGTGAGCGCTAACAGGAGCCTCCATATGTATGTGTGCTGAGGCTGAGAATGGATGTATGATAAGTGGTGAGAAGGGGAGGTTGTGCAATGAAGAAGGGGGCTAAGAGGATGAGGAGGGCTGAGGGGAGGTAGTTAATAGGGTGAGTAGTTTGCACTGTGTAAGGGAAGGAGGCGGAGTGGATTAAGAGGAGGCAGCCTGTGAGGGTTATGAAGGGGCTGAGTGTGTGTAAGGCGGTATGGTATGGAGACTATTATCTGTAAGGGAGGTAGGGAGGCTAAGAGATTAAGGAGGGGTCTGTTTGTGAGAAAGATGTGGGTTGAGAGGTGAGCATGAGAGGGACTGTGTGTGAGAATATGATTAGAGAGGGAGAAGGAGGCTGATCGTGTAAGGAGAGACTGTTTGGGAGAGAGGAGTGTATGAGGGAGAGTAGGCTGAAAGGGTCAAAGGTTGTATACAGGGGATGGGATAAAGGTATGAAGGCTAAGAGTTTGAGGAAGGGGCTATATGAAGGAGAAGTAAACTCAGTGGGTGAGATGGAGGCTGTGTGAAGGGGAACTGAAAGAATGAGGAAGGGGATATGTTTTATGTGTGAGAGAGAGAGGGTACTGAGAGGGTGAGCTGGAAGGCTGAGAGGGTAAGCAGAGATAAGCTGTTTGTGATTGAGGAAAAGAGGGTGAGGGGAGGGGGTTGAGAGGGTGAGGAGAGGGGGCTGTGTGTGATGGAGAGCTGAGAGGGTGAGGAGGGGTTGTGTGTGAGCTAAGAAGGTAAGGAAGGGGCTGGGTGAGTTATTTGGGGATAAGAGGGTAAGGAGGAGCTGTGTAAAGGAGAGGGGGGCTAAGAGGTTGAGGGGGCTGATAAGTTGAGGATGAGGTTGTTGTTGTTTTTTTGTACAGAAACTAACAAAAAAATATCAATATGGCTGATCATGTGGAGATTCAAAATTCATCCAGCCAAGGGAAAAGACGAGGTTACAATTCAAACTTTAAGATAAAAGTCTTAAAATATTCAGAACAAACTAGAAACAGGGAAGCTGCCAGAAAATACGACGTAGATGAGAAAAAATGGATGTAGATAGACGCTGATGCAGAAGAAACTAGAAATCTTGGCTTCTATGAGGAAATAGTTCAGAAGACCTAAGAAAGGCAGGCATTGTGAAGCTGATGCAGCAGGAATTCCCTTCATTCAAGAGCAAAAGAAAAAATGAAAATGGAATGGAAGAAAAAATAGAATGGCTGTAACCCTAAAAATCATACAATTGAAAGCATTAGAAATTGCCAGTGAATTAAATATTCCAATGCATGCATTTAATATATATGGTGCAGACAATTTATGCTCAGAAATAGCCTCTTTCTAAGACGCAGGACAACACTTGTACAAAGACTACCTGTTGACTTCACTGAAAAACTGCTTGCATTCCAATGGTATGTCATAGAGCTCAGGAAAAAGCACAACTATCCATTGAGCCAAATTGGAAATGCAGATGAAACTCCAGTTTTCATTGATATGCCAAGTAATGCAACCGGGGATCAAAAGGAGCAAATTCATTCTTATGAGGACCAAAAGCAAAGAAAAATTACATATCACAGCAATGTTAGCTGTCACAGCTGACGGTCATAATTATGTGATCCTTAAAAGGAAAACTATACCAAAGGAAAGTCTTTCAAGAGGCTTAATTGTCAGATGTCATGAAAATGTATGGATGAGCAAGGAGCTGATGAATGATTGGCTATCTGTTGTTTCTGGTATTGGATGCATTTAAAGGACATTTAACACCTGATTTGAAAAATAAGATTGCATCCTTGAAATCAGATCTGGTTGTAATACCAGGGGATATAACATCACAACTCCAAGTGATTGATGTTGTTGTCAACAAGCCATTTATAGACAATCTACGGCAGCAGTATTCTAAATGGCTTGTAGCTGGAGATCATGCCCTCACAACAAGTGGCAAAATTAAGAAACCATCAGTGGCTTTGTTGTGTCAGTGGATTATTTCTGCATGGGCAATGATATTTTCAGATTCAATCATAAAATGATTAAAAACATGTTGCCTGTCAAATGCATTGGATGGTAGTGAAGATTATATATTGTGGGAAGATCAGAGAGAAGTGGATCAGGAGAATGATGAAGAAAATAGTGGGAGCGATGTAGAAAGCATTGGACGTAGTGATAAAAACCTGAGCAGAGACAAGCAGTGAAAGTGACTAAAATTTCTCAAAGGGATGACTTAAGAATATTTGCTAATGTTATTGACTGTTGTGCAGGGGACAGGGTGAGGACTGTTCCCATTAGCGTCCTTGTTGTCCATTCCTTCTCCCTCTTTATTTACAGTATAACTACAAAATAGTTGTCAATATTTCTGAATATAACATATGCCGTCAGGGCTAACTGTATAATTGATACAAAAAGTGTTAAAAATTCCAGTACAAGTGTTCCTATTCATTAAATAAAAAAATACTGTTTTACTGTTATACTAATGTGTATAATTTTTTTTTTAAGTTCAAATTTAATTTCTTAAAAATGGCACCAAACTTTTAGGGTGCATCTTATATTTAGGAGTGGCCTATGTTCGGAACAGTACAGTATATACATACATATACATCTTAAGAGGTGTATATATGTGTCTCAATGTTAAAGTGACATGAAACCCAACATTTTTCTCTCATGTTTCAGATAGAGTATACAATTTTAAAGAATTTTCCAATTTACTTCTATTATCTAATTTGCTTCATTCTCTTAGCATCCTTTGATGAAAAGCATATATAGATAGGATCAGGAATTTGGAGCAGGTTGCTGATTGGTGGCTGAACCTGTATGCCCATTTTCATTGGCTTTCAAAAGCTAGCTCCAAGAAGTGCTTCTTCAATAAAAGATACCTGGAGAATGAAGCAAAATTGATAACAGAAGTAAATTGGAAAGTTGTTTAAAATGTATAATCTATCTCACAGGAGGGGTCTTCCTCTATAAAACTCTGCAGCTCACTCTAAGAAATTGCTTAGACATGGCTGTGAGTTTCTCCAGGTTCCAAGCTCCTATTGCTTGCACATGTGGTATTATCCGGATTCCTGACTTCTGCCGGTTTTCTCTGGACTTCAGCCCCCTGCTTGCTCTTTTTGTATTGAAGCCTTGTTTGAACTGCCTTCCTGTGTCTGACCTTTTTCACTGCTTCGTACATGGAGCCCAAAAGGTTAAAAAAAAGCAGTTGTATTTCTTCATCTTTTATTCATTTTGCTTTGCTTTGCAGGTTATTATGCTCAGTTTGCAGCTGTAATTGAACACCTTTGTACTTGGCATGGTAGATGGTTTTGCATTGCAAAAATAAACATTTTATTAATTTCGTTTTTCAGTGTATTCTAGTGGGACTTAGCATCATTAATTGACAAAGTAGGGGTTGATGTGGTAACATTATTAGCAATTATCAATATTAATATTAGAGTCCTCTCCTACTCCTTTTTGGGGGTGTATCTGGAAATTTAATGTTGCTACTATACATTGATTTCGACACACTGGTAAAAGGGACAAAATAAACTTTAATGATTTAGATAGGGGATGTAATATTTTTTTAAAACAACTTTCCAATTTACTTTTGTCATCAAATTTGTTTTATTCTATTGTTATTCTTAGTTGAAAGCTATCTGTAAACAAAATTATGGCTAGATTACAAGTGAAGCGCTAATTTATCACACTCCTGTAAATGCTTACGGGCGTTCAATAAATCATCAGTCATCACATATGTGCAAACCCGATTGCATATTCTCATATGCGCTAACACAACCATGTATTTTACTCTGCACTAAGCCACCATGAAAATATGAATATTTCAAATTCCAATGTTCTTCACATAAAAGAATATATTTTACTTATTCATAAATAATTCATAAATAAGTGTAAATCTTAAAATTGTTAAGTGAGGAGATGTTAACCCCTTAACGACCCTGACGTATCCTGTATGTTACAGGTTGTTAACGGTTTTTCTGCCTATAATAGCGACACTAGAGCCAAGACCACACTATTATATCCTCCCTCCCTCCTGCAGGTGTTCTAAAATAGCATGACCACATTATTGAAAAAACAAACCCTTAAGGGTTTAAAGATAGTCCAAAGTTGCAGATTCATTGTGCAGAATGCATTTTCAAACCCTAGTTTATATATCAAAGTAAATAATTAAAAAAAAAATTGCATAATAAAGAGACAATGAAAAAGCACTTACTGAGCAGCTGATATTTTTCTCACAAATGTAAAATGTCTTTGATTTCCCTGTCTTAAAATTTCTTTGATTTCCCTGTCCTCTGTATCATGTGATGTGTCAGCCATCAGTGAATCATATACTCAAATAAATATACTCTAAACTCATGCACATGCTCAGAAGGAGCTGCTCTCTCAGAATGTGTGCATATAAAAAGACAGTAATAGATGTCAATTGATTTTTTAACACATCTGAACCACAAACAAAAATGTTGAATTCTGTGTTTCCTTAACTCCTTCACTACCAGGAATTTCAGAGTAAAATGTCCTGGAGAAATGTTATATATATGTATACACTGTGTGCAGAATTATTAGGCAAATGAGTATTTTGACCACATCATCCTCTTTATGCATGTTGTCTTACTCCAAGCTGTATAGGCTCGAAAGCCTACTACCAATTAAGCATATTAGGTGATGTTCATCTCTGTAATGAGAAGGGGTGTGGTCTAATGACATCAACATCCTATATCAGGTGTGCATAATTATTAGGCAACTTCCTTTCCTTTGGCAAAATGGGTCAAAAGAAGGACTTGACAGGCTCAGAAAAGTCAAAAATAGTGAGATATCTTGAAGAGGGATGCAGCACTCTTAAAATTGCAAAGCTTCTGAAGCGTGATCATCGAACAATCAAGCGTTTCATTCAAAATAGTCAACAGGGTCGCAAGAAGCGTGTGGAAAAACCAAGGCGCAAAATAACTGCCCATGAACTGAGAAAAGTCAAGCGTGCAGCTGCCAAGATGCCACTTGCCACCAGTTTGGCCATATTTCAGAGCTGCAACATCACTGGAGTGCCCAAAAGCACAAGGTGTGCAATACTCAGAGATATGGCCAAGGTAAGAAAGGCTGAAAGACGACCACCACTGAACAAGACACACAAGCTGAAACGTCAAGACTGGGCCAAGAAATATCTCAAGACTGATTTTTCTAAGGTTTTATGGACTGATGAAATGAGAGTGAGTCTTGATGGGCCAGATGGATGGGCCCGTGGCTGGATTGGTAAAGGGCAGAGAGCTCCAGTCCGACTCAGACGCCAGCAAGGTGGAGGTGGAGTACTGGTTTGGGCTGGTATCATCAAAGATGAGCTTGTGGGGCCTTTTCTGGTTGAGGATGGAGTCAAGCTCAACTCCCAGTCCTACTGCCAGTTTCTGGAAGACACCTTCTTCAAGCAGTGGTACAGGAAGAAGTCTGCATCCTTCAAGAAAAACATGATTTTCATGCAGGACAATGCTCCATCACACGCGTCCAAGTACTCCACAGCGTGGCTGGCAAGAAAGGGTATAAAAAAAGAAAATCTAATGACATGGCCTCCTTGTTCACCTGATCTGAACCCCATTGAGAACCTGTGGTCCATCATCAAATGTGAGATTTACAAGGAGGGAAAACAGTACACCTCTCTGAACAGTGTCTGGGAGGCTGTGGTTGCTGCTGCACGCAATGTTGATGGTGAACAGATCAAAACACTGACAGAATCCATGGATGGCAGGCTTTTGAGTGTCCTTGCAAAGAAGGGTGGCTATATTGATCTCTGATTTGTTTTTGTTTTGTTTTTGAATGTCAGAAATGTATATTTGTGAATGTTGAGATGTTATATTGGTTTCACTGGTAAAAATAAATAATATATATATATATATATATATATATATACACTGTATATTTATATAAAACACAGAAAAAATACAGTGCTATATATTATGTTGTCCCAAAACTTGGAGTAACAGAAATGTCCTGAAATAACAGGTCTCCCAATGATTAGTCCCAAACAAACCAGTCCAGATCTAATGGGGTGGTAGAAGAGATATGCACCTTCACTCACAGCCTAATCCCAAAGGCAAGCGGAATGGCACCAAAAGCAGGAGAGATTCCCAAGAGAACTCTGAAACAGAAGAGGGAAGGGTGCACAGCAAAGGAGTCCTCTCTGGTGTAGTATGTTAGGTAAACTGAATGTGTAATGGAAAATAATGCCAAATGGACACTCACGTTTTTCCACCTCAACTCCTATGAGGTATTGGTATGGCACTGGGGGGCATTAAGCCTCTATGAATTGCAGTCCTGTTTTCCTTATTTTCCCAGCAAACCTTCTCTCTAGATCCAATCTTCACCTCCCCAACAGAAGCTTAAACTTTTTGGAAGGGAGCCTAAAAATATATTTAGAGTGGGTCTGTATACACCCTCAAACTTTGAATGGACGTATGAGCAAAAAATTACTTGTTCACGGGCACAATTTATTAAGCATAAAAGTGAAACATATATTAAAAGCCCACATAAAAATACTGTTACCAGTATATATTACAAACGAGCATTCATTAAAAACTCTCCACAAGTAAATAAGAGGAGATAGAGATGTTCCAAAGCACTAATACCGTATCTAGGCTATGGAGGGAGCGTGTCCTGACACATTTCGCAAATGCTATTGGTCACTTCATCAGAGGTAGGTAACGCCCCCCCCTAAGCCTCTTATTTATATTCTGGTTGTGTCACTTGTTTGTGTTTGGCCATTATGCCTGACTCTATCTTTGTTATGGGCAGTATCGATCTAATTATCACTTAGTGTATTACTTACAAGGGCAGATTTTTTTTCCTTTTGAAATTCGATCTTTTGCCTCTATATCTATAATATTATAATCATTGTATTCTTCCCTTCACCAGCCATCAGCACTTCACCAATTTAGAGTGCAAGCTTATTATAACTTATCTAAAAGCAATAATAATAAATATGTAAATAATCAATTTCTCATAAAACCACATATTGATCATCTTTAAAAACCATAGTCAAATAGTGCAGTATATATATAAATTAATAGTTAGGAAAATAGATTAAAACAATCTAGATGGGGGGTGGAGCTAACTGCTTCTGGTCTTCATATTGTTTTTAGGGACATTTATCTATAAATATATAGAACTTTTGACCTATATTTAAGTCCCTATCTGAAGAGTTATATAGTACTGGTTTTGAAGACCCTAAGGACACTTAGAGGCCTATTTATGAAAGGTCTTGTGGACCTGATCCGACAGTGCGGATCAGGTCCGCAAGACCTCTCTGAATGCGGAGAGCAATACGCTCTCCGTATACAGCTCACAAGAGCTGCTGGTGCAACGCCACCCCCTGCTGACTCATGACCAATTGGCCACCAGCAGGGAGGTGTCAATCAACCCAATCGTATTCGATCGGGTTGAATTGCAGCGATTCCTGGTGGACAGGGCTATGGAGCAGCGGTCTTTAGACCGCTGCTTCATAACTGCTGTTTCTGGTGAGTCTGAAGACTCGCCAGAAACACCAGCCCTTCAAGCTCCATACGGAGCTTGATAAATGGGCCTCTTATTCTGGACATTTATTACCTTAAATTCTTCAGCAAGTCCACGCAGCTACAAAGAGAACGAACCTGTTAGACAATGGCTCCAGTCTTCTACTAGTGCTTTTCTGGATCAAATATGAGACTAACCAAGTCATTGGTGTTAAGACTCAGGGATCTCTTAGATGCATGCCAGGCCAATCTGGTGGAGGCCGTACAAGCTGCATTTGCTACGCCAGCAGTCGAAAGCACAATTGACCATCTACAGACAAACCATGCTCCCATACCTGAAGGAGACTACAATTTGAGATCTCATAGTCAGTTTACCACCTACCCATACAGCATACCAGCCAAGGAAATTGGCGATTGTCTCCCACTATATAACATGGGTACATACCAGAGTACTGCATTGATGGGCGAAAGTTCAGAGGGCATTGGTACAGCTGGAGTGGAGATCAGGCACACTTCCCTAGAAGGTTGTAGTAGCTGTAAGCCTAAGATGAGCAGTACGGCAGCCGGTCTTACACCTATAGACATCACTGATACGCAACTTCAAAAAATTAGATAAGTTCTTGGGGTGTATCTAGAGATTCAGGTTGTGAGGAGTGGTACATACTACAGGCTGACAGAAGATTCAGAGGCTGAGCTTGTTACTGGAACTATACTAACCCATCTAGACTGGCATGGGATAACCTTCAATAATAATCCCGATAAAGCCGCTATATCGGTAGCATAAAACTGGTCCTTATGCAACGGAACTTTTGTTTTTTCTTTTTCCCAGCTGAATGGACACACTGTGCCATTTCAACTGTCACTTCCATGGCTCTTTATATCTATGAAGGCTATAAGTCTAAGCTTGTTGAACATTTACACCCTCCTTATTATACAGTCCAGAACAGTGAATTTTTAGTTACAGGAAAATGTTATAATGTTTGATGTTAAGCACTGGTGTTATTTTTCTCAGGAAATATTAGGTTTGCAGTTACTTGATAGGGAACATGTATATATAAATATCACATATATGCCTATAGTGTTACCAGATGACCTAGGGAAATTCAAATTTATACTGTATATTTTGCCTTAACAACACTAGAGGAAGCCATTCACCTACATCTAGCAACACTTAACCAACAGAATCTAGGTCCTAGCGGTATTTTTTTCTGATGTGAATTACAGTTAATCACATGAGTCTAAGACGGACTGATAGGCTCAGAATCCTGATATTTATTTCAGTTTTTTTAAACATATATTAGGGATTGCACTACCTGTGGCCGAGGCAGTGCAAATTTCCACTGACGTTAGGGTTAATGTTCCTAGACACCATAAAGGACAATTATATTAGAATTTGATTACAGTCATGACAATCGGTAATCTAATACACTTAGGCCTAGATTTGGAGTTTGGCGTTAGCCGTGAAAACCAGCATTAGCGGCTCCTAACGCTGGTTTTAGGCTAACTCCGGTATTTGGAGTCACTCAAAATAGGGTCTAACACTCACTTTTCAGCCGCGACTTTTCCATACCGCAGATCCCCTTACGTAAATTGTGTATCCTATCTTTTCAATGGGATTTTTCTAACTCCGGTATTTAGAGTCGTATCTGAAGTGAGCGTTAGACATCTAACAACAAAACTCCAGCCGCAGGAAAAAAGTCAGTAGTTAAGAGCTTTCTGGGCTAACGCCGGTTTCTAAAGCTCTTAACTACTGTGCTCTAAAGTACACTAACACCCATAAACTACCTATGTACCCCTAAACCGAGGTCCGCCCACATCGCCGCAACTCGATTAAATTTTTTTAACCCCTAATCTGCTGACCGCCACCTACGTTATCCTTATGTACCCCTAATCTGCTGCCCCTAACACCGCCGACCCCTGTATTATATTTATTAACCCCTAACCTGCCCCCCACAACGTCGCCTCCACCTACCTACACTTATTAAACCCTAATCTGCCGACCGCAAAGCGCCGCCACCTACGTTATCCTTATGTACCCCTAATCTGCTGCCCCTAACACCGCCGACCCCTATATTATATTTATTAACCCCTAACCTGCCCCCCACAACGTCGCCTCCACCTGCCTACACTTATTAACCCCTAATCTGCCGACCGGAGCTCACCGCTATTCTAATAAATGTATTAACCCCTAAAGCTAAGTCTAACCCTAACACTAACACCCCCCTAACACCGATCCGTCATGAAGAGCTCCTCCGATGTCCTGATCCAAGCCCAAGCGGGGGGCTGAAGAGGTCCATGATCTGGCTGAAGTCTTCATCCAAGCGGGAGCTGAAGAGGTCCATGATCCGGATGAAGTCTTCATCCAAGCGGGAGCTGAAGAGGTCCATGATCCGGATGAAGTCTTCTATCAACGGCATCTTCAATCTTCTTTCTTCCGGATCCATCTTGCAGACCTCCGACGCGGAACATCCTCTTCTCCCGACGCCTACTAGCCGAATGACGGTTCCTTTAAGGGACGTCATCAAAGATGGCGTCCCTCGAATTCCGATTGGCTGATAGGATTCTATCAGCCAATCGGAATTAAGGTAGTAATATTCTGATTGGCTGATGGAATCAGCCAATCAGAATCAAGTTCAATCCGATTGGCTGATCCAATCAGCCAATCAGATTGAGCTCGCATTCTATTGGCTCCTCCGATGTCCTGATCAGCCCCCCGCTTGGGCTTGGATCAGGACATCGGAGGAGCTCTTCAGGACGGATCGGTGAACCTGGCAGGGTGAAGATAAGGTAGGAAGAACTTCAGGGGCTTAGTGTTAGGTTTATTTAATGGGGGTTTGGGTTAGATTAGGGGTATGTGGGTGGTGGGTTGTAATGTTGGGGGGGGATTGTATGTTTTTTTTTACAGGCAAAAGAGCTGAATTCTTTGGGGCATGCCCCTCAAAGGGCCCTGTTCAGGGCTGGTAAGGTAAAAGAGCTTTGAACTTTTGTAATTTAGAATAGGGTAGGGCATTTTTTTATTTTGGGGGGCTTTGTTATTTTATTAGGGGGCTTAGAGTAGGTGTAATTAGTTTAAAATTGTTGTAATATTTTTCTTATGTTTGTAAATATGTTTTTATTTTTTGTAACTTAGTTCTTTTTTATTTTTTGTACTTTAGCTAGTTTATTTAATTGTATTTATTTGTAGGAATTGTATTTAATTAATTTATTGATAGTGTAGTGTTAGGTTACTTGTAGGTAATTGTAGGTAGTTTATTTAATTAATTTATTGATAGTCTAGTGTTAGGTTAATTGTAGGTAATTGTAGGTAGTTTATTTAATTAATTTATTGATAGTGTAGTGTTAGGTTTAATTGTAACTTAGGTTAGGATTTATTTTACAGGTAATTTTGTAATTATTTTAACTATATTAGCTATTAAATAGTTCTTAACTATTTAATAGCTATTGTACCTGGTTAAAATAAATACAAAGTTACCTGTAAAATAAATATAAATCCTAAAATAGCTATAATATAATTATAATTTATATTGTAGCTATATTAGGATTTATTTTACAGGTAAGTATTTATCTTTAAATGGGAATAATTTATTTAATAAGAGTTAATTAATTTCGTTAGATGTAAATTATATTTAACTTAGGGGGGTGTTAGTGTTAGGGTTAGACTTAGCTTTAGGGGTTAATACATTTATTAGAATAGCGGTGAGCTCCAGTCGGCAGATTAGGGGTTAATAATTGAAGTTAGGTGTCGGCGATGTTAGGGAGGGCAGATTAGGGGTTAATACTATTTATTATAGGGTTAGTGAGGCGGATTAGGGGTTAATAACTTTATTATAGTAGCGCTCAGGTCCGGTCGGCAGATTAGGGGTTAATAAGTGTAGGCAGGTGGAGGCGACGTTGTGGGGGGCAGATTAGGGGTTAATAAATATAATATAGGGGTCGGCGATGTTAGGGCAGCAGATTAGGGGTACATAGGGATAATGTAAGTAGCGGAGGTTTACGGAGCGGCAGATTAGGGGTTAATAATAATATGCAGGGGTCAGCAATAGCGGGGGCGGGAGATTAGGGGTTAATAAGTGTAAGGTTAGGGGTGTTTAGACTCGGGGTACATGTTAGAGTGTTAGGTGCAGACGTAGGAAGTGTTTCCGCATAGCAAACAATGGGGCTGCGTTAGGAGCTGAACGCGGCTTTTTTTGCAGGTGTTAGGTTTTTTTTCAGCTCAAACAGCCCCATTGTTTCCTATGGGAGAATCGTGCATGAGCACGTTTTTGAGGCTGGCCGCTTGCGTAAGCAACTCTGGTATCGAGAGTTGAAGCTGCGTTAAAAATGCTCTACGCTCCTTTTTTGGAGCCTAACGCAGCCTTTATGTGGACTCTCAATACCAGAGTTATTTTTATGGTGCGGACAGAAAAAAGCCGGCGTTACTTTTTCGGGTCGTTACCGACAAAACTCCAAATCTAGCCATTAGTGTGGCAGATATTACAAATGTTTTTACAAGGTTCCAGTCAACTGTTTTGGATATTAATGCTCCATTACCCACATTCTATCTACACTACTATAGAGCATATGCCTACAGTATGACTACACTGTGCTATAACTCATGTGCAATTTATACACTACCTATAGAGTGCTAATTCCTAAGCGGAAGAGGATTAATAGTGTTGTTGTTGTTCCCACCTAGTAACTATAATTAGTTCAACAAGTTCACTCTCTTATCTTCTTTAAGTTTACCTGGACGTACTCTACTAATTATGCCCCCCCCCTGAAAGTTTACTCTGTAAACAAAGCAAAATGCATCCTATATACGTTCTACACCCTCAAAATATTTACACTGGTTTATTATAGGAGCGACTGCTTATAGGGACTAGATGACTTATGATTTATATGTTTCACTTCCTTTGCCAAATGTTATTTAAATCCAGTGGACAAAGATGCGTGTAGTTATATAGGAAATAGAGTTTTGACCATAATATAGTCTCTTGTACCTGGGACCATGTTTTTTAGATATTATTTTATATGCACTATAATTTTGCTTATATCTACAGGGAGTGCAGAATTATTAGGCAAGTTGTATTTTTGAGGATTAATTTTATTATTGAACAACAACCATGTTCTCAATGAACCCAAAAAACTCATTAATATCAAAGCTGAATAGTTTTGGAAGTAGTTTTTAGTTTGTTTTTAGTTTTAGCTATTTTAGGGGGATATCTGTGTGTGCAGGTGACTATTACTGTGCATATTTATTAGGCAACTTAACAAAAAACAAATATATACCCATTTCAATTATTTATTTTTACCAGTGAAACCAATATAACATCTCAACATTCACAAATATACATTTCTGACATTCAAAAACAAAACAAAAACAAATCAGTGACCAATATAGTCACCTTTCTTTGCAAGGACACTCAAAAGCCTGCCATCCATGGATTCTGTCAGTGTTTTGATCTGTTCACCATCAACATTGCGTGCAGCAGCAACCACAGCCTCCCAGATACTGTTCAGAGAGGTGTACTGTTTTCCCTCCTTGTAAATCTCACATTTGATGATGGACCACAGGTTCTCAATGGGGTTCAGATCAGGTGAACAAGGAGGCCATGTCATTAGATTTTCTTCTTTTATACCCTTTCTTGCCAGCCACGCTGTGGAGTACTTGGACGCGTGTGATGGAGCATTGTCCTGCATGAAAATCATGTTTTTCTTGAAGGATGCAGACTTCTTCCTGTACCACTGCTTGAAGAAGGTGTCTTCCAGAAACTGGCAGTAGGACTGGGAGTTGAGCTTGACTCCATCCTCAACCCAAAAAGGCCCCACAAGCTCATCTTTGATGATACCAGCCCAAACCAGTACTCCACCTCCACCTTGCTGGCGTCTGAGTCGGACTGGAGCTCTCTGCCCTTTACCAATCCAGCCACGGGCCCATCCATCTGGCCCATCAAGACTCACTCTCATTTCATCAGTCCATAAAACCTTAGAAAAATCAGTCTTGAGATATTTCTTGGCCCAGTCTTGACATTTCAGCTTGTGTGTCTTGTTCAGTGGTGGTCGTCTTTCAGCCTTTCTTACCTTGGCCATGTCTCTGAGTATTGCACACCTTGTGCTTTTGGGCACTCCAGTTATGTTGCAGCTCTGAAATATGGCCAAACTGGTGGCAAGTGGCATCTTGGCAGCTGCACACTTGACTTTTCTCAGTTCATGGGCAGTTATTTTGCGCCTTGGTTTTTCCACACGCTTCTTGCGACCCTGTTGACTATTTCGAATGAAACGCTTGATTGTTCGATGATCACGCTTCAGAAGCTTTGCCATTTTAAGAGTGCTGCATCCCTCTGCAAGATATCTCACTATTTTTGACTTTTCTGAGCCTGTCAAGTCCTTCTTTTGACCCATTTTGCCAAAGGAAATGAAGTTGCCTAATAATTATGCACACCTGATATAGGGTGTTGATGTCATTAGACCACACCCCTTCTCATTACAGAGATGCACATCACCTAATATGCTTAATTGGTAGTAGGCTTTCGAGCCTATTCAGCTTGGAGTAAGACAACATGCATAAAGAGGATGATGTGGTCAAAATACTCATTTGCCTAATAATTCTGCACTCCCTGTATTTCAAAGTCTCTTATTATCGCCTCAGTTTGTATAATGCTATCCCCAACTACTTGCATTATATAGATACATAAAAAGTGAAAGAGGTTACAATCTACATATCTAGGATAATAATTAATGTATACTGTAAATGTACTTATGTAACAGAGTCCTATTTTATTTTTATGGTATAAAGGACAAGATATATATTGTAGAAAAGTTTTCAGTGTCCTATTGCCTAATCTTGTAAAACTGTTTTATGACTATGCTGTAACCTTGCTTTTGTTGGAAATAAATATAACCTCAATAAAAACACATTTAAAAACAAACAAAAAAAAACAAAAAAACATCTAGATAAAAACACACATACACAAATGATGTGCACATATATATATATATATATATATATATATACATATACATATATATATATATATATATATATATATATACATATACACACATGCACATATATATGTACACCTTTATGTGCATACCCATATATAAGTGCCCATTTAATAGGATGGATACATTGTACGCTAGTTAGAACTCTAGTTCTTTTGGAAGGGATATTCTTTTTATTTGTAATTCAGAGTTTACATGTCAATAAACAGTTTTTATCATATACTAAACCTGTTGATAACACTAACGTGTCCAACTTTAGGGGGCACTATAAATGAATGGTCTATATAGTAAGTCTATATGGACCAGAATATCTAATTATATAAATTTGTATAATATGTATATATTGACCATTTTGAGCAATAATATAAAGATATAGGCAATAATACAAAAATAGAAAAGTGCACAAATGCTAGATGTCTTATCTGAGTCCTTTATATGAATTGGACCTCCAGTCTAGATTGTCCAGATAAATCCTTCTGTGTAGGTTAATCCAATATTGGGCCAAATACACCCTTCTTGGTAAAGTCGTGGCAGCTCCTCTCAAGTAGTAGAACGACAACCAGGAATCTTTAAATGGAGAATCACAAAGAAGAGGGTGCCTCCTAGTGCAATACTGTGGTGATGGTTAAATAGAACAGGTCTTGTATTGTGGTTATACTCACAAATAGAGCAACACCCAGTGTGCTAATTGACACAGGCTGGGAACTCACAGTTAATGATGTCGCGAATAGTTCGCCGGCGAATACTTCCCGGCAAACATAGCATGTTCGTCACACCGGGCGAACATATGCGATGTTCGATCCGCCCCCTATTCGTCATCATTGAGTAATACTTTGACCCTGTACCTCACAGTCAGCAGGCACATTCCAGCCAATCAGCAGCAGACTCTCCCTCCCAGACCCACCTACCTCCTGGACAGCATCCATTTTAGATTCATTGATAGTGAGAGGATTTAGTAGGGAAATCTATAGCTAGGCTAGTGTATTCAGTGACCACTACAGTCCTGAAGGACTCATCTGATCTCTGCTGTAAGGACAGCACCCCAAAAAGCCCTTTTTAGGGCTGCTTTTTTTCCCTGTGTAATCTAATTGCAGTTGCCTGCCTGCCAGCGTGTGTGTCAGGCTCACAGCGTATACTGTGCCCACTTGCCCATTGCCACCACTCATATCTGGTGTAACAGACAGTAGTGTAGATTTAAAAAAAAAAACAACACTTTTTTGACTATGTTAAATAATAGCAGTCAGTATCCTTCACACGTGTGCGTTTCAGTGCTTGCCTGCCAGGGCACAGTGTCACCCCAGTGCCACCACTCATATCTGGTGTAACAGTAGTGTAGATTTAAAAAAAACAACACTTGTTTGACTGTGTTAAATAATAGCAGTCAGTTTCCTTCACACGTGTGCATTTCAGTGCCTACCTGCCAGGGCACAGTGTCACCCCAGTACAACTCATATCTGGTGTAACAGTAGTGTAGATTTAAAAAAAAAAACAGCAACACTTTTTTGACTGTGTTAAATAATAGCAGTCAGTTTCCTTCACACGTGTGCGTTTCAGTGCCTGCCTGCCAGGGCACAGTGTCACCCCAGTGCCACCACTCATATCTGGTGTAACAGTAGTGTAGATTTAAAAAAACAACACTTTTTTGACTGTGTTAAATAATAGCAGTCAGTTTCCTTCAAACGTGTGCGTTTCAGTGCCTGCCTGCCAGGACACAGTGTTACCTCAGTGCAACTCATATCTGGTGTAACAGTAGTGTAGATTTAAAAAAAACAACACTTTTTTGACTGTGTTAAATAATAGCAGTCAGTTTCCTTCACACGTGTGCGTTTCAGTGCCTGCCTGCCAGGGCACAGTGTCACCCCAGTGCAACTCATATCTGGTGTAACAGTAGTGTACATTTAAAAAAAAGCAACACTTTTTTGACTGTGTTAAATAATAGCAGTCAGTTTCTTTCACACGTGTGCGTTTCAGTGCCTGCCTGCCAGGGCACAGTGTCACCCCAGTGCCAGTCAGTTTCCTTCACACGTGTGTGTTTCAGTGCCTGCCTGCCAGGGCACAGTGTCACCCCAGTGCAACTCATATCTGGTGTAACAGTAGTGTAGATTTAAAAAAAAAAAAACAACACTTTTTTGACTGTGTTAAATAATATCAGTCAGTTTCCTTCACACGTGTGCGTTTCAGTGCCTGCCTGCCAGGGCACAGTGTCACCCCAGTGCCACCACTCATATCTGGTGTAACAGTTGTGTAGATTTAAAAAAAACAACACTTTTTTGACTGTGTTAAATAATAGCAGTCAGTTTCCTTCACACGTGTGCGTTTCAGTGCCTGCCTGCCAGGGCACAGTGTCACCCCAGTGCAACTCATATCTGGTGTAACAGTAGTGTACATTTAAAAAAAAACAACACTTTTTTGACTGTGTTAAATAATAGCAGTCAGTTTCTTTCACACGTGTGCGTTTCAGTGCCTGCCTGCCAGGGCACAGTGTCACCCCAGTGCCAGTCAGTTTCCTTCACACGTGTGTGTTTCAGTGCCTGCCTGCCAGGGCACAGTGTCACCCCAGTGCAACTCATATCTGGTGTAACAGTAGTGTAGATTTAAAAAAAAAAAAAACAACACTTTTTTGACTGTGTTAAATAATAGCAGTCAGTTTCCTTCACACGTGTGCGTTTCAGTGCTTGCCTGCCAGGGCACAGTGTCACCCCAGTGCCACCACTCATATCTGGTGTAACAGTTGTGTAGATTTAAAAAAAGCAACACTTTTTTGACTGTGTTAAATAATAGCAGTCAGTTTCCTTCACATGTGTGCGTTTCAGTGCCTGCCTGCCAGGGCACAGTGTCACCCCAGTGCATCTCATATCTGGTGTAACAGTAGTGTAGATTTAAAAAAAAAAAACACTTTTTTGACTGTGTTAAATAATAGCAGTCAGTTTCCTCCACACGTGCGTTTCAGTGCCTGTCTGCCAGGGCACAGTGTCACCCCAGTGCCACCACTCATATCTGGTGTAACAGTAGTGTAGATTTAAAAAAACAACACTTTTTTGACTGTGTTAAATAATAGCAAAAACCAGGAGAGAGATATGAGGGCACCAAACACCCAAACAATAGTGCTATAACAGTCCCGTATCACAAATACCACAGGGAATATTTCCTCATAGTGTACCCAGAGTGCTCACTTAAGTCCCTTGGCGGTTATCAGAGGTTTGACCAAATTCAAAGCGGTGCAAATGAGTGTGTGTATATATACGGTGTGGTCTCACCTCTATTGACAGTCCAAAGGATATCCTTCATACAGGGCCGCCTGTCACTTCCATATTATCTGCATGCAAATAAGAAACAAGCTTTCTTTTCAATCAGCTTGAGCCGCACTTCACCCGGATCTTTTGCAGAGGCGCCGTGTACTCACGCCCACCAGGGGGCATGTCCGAATATGCACTAGGCAATCCTCCAACCGGATGGTTCTAGGCAGCAGTAGCAATTGATGTCATACCAGGATTCCACCAATCTGATGTATTCTTAAGGACCGCACCTCCTCGGCAATGAGTCAGCGACTCTGTATTGTATGTTGATGCCGGCTTCAGCGTCCTAAGTAACCAAACACTCCGGGGATAATTTGGGCAGCACAAAGCAGGGATACTAGCGCTCCTAGGCAAGAAAGTCCACCAGAGCAAAGAAGAAAACTGGAGCGCTAGTAAATATATAAAACATAACCTTTATTGGTTATTTAAAAGTAGGACATACAGTCATCATAGAACAAATAGAGGGGATACCTCTGGCTGGCAGGCTTACGCATTTCGGCTAGGCCGTAATCATAGCATATTGATACCAGCCACAGGTGTGCTTTTTATACATAATTGCAACATCATCATTGGATAAAACTAACATGTCATTAAAAACAACAACACGCCCAGAATCTGTTTAACCCCTTGTGTTTAGAAGGTAAAGCAGACTCCTTTGAACAATTCAAAAGGCATAGATTAATCAACAAACGGTGTTACCTATTGTTATACAAACATTTATACAAGGACTGACATGTATATATACAATTTATTAATTGAACAATGCAAACTTTGTTAATTTGTATATACATAAACGAATAACTACCGTTCATGATATAGATGAAGATAGACTTATAGTATAGATGATGTCGAGCATATTTATTTCCTATAATACTCAGGCTATGTTGATCACATAACATAACACTGGTGAGAGGGAGAGAAATTGAAATAGAAATAGAAAGCAGACAGGATCAGTCTACGTGACTACTTGCTACATGATCGGTGGATATATGTATTCTACCACACAACCTAAGTAGTAGTAGTCTAGCTATGAAACAGCGTAATATATATACTTCAGGATATGTGGATACTCAAGTATCCAGGATGTTTTGATATAAAAGAAAAAACGCTTTTTTGTATAATAGTATATAGCTGATAGCTACAAACATACTTCTGATCCATATTCTAAAAGTATATATATATATATATATATATATATATATATATATATATATATATGTATGTTAAGACCTTAGAGAGTATTATATGTTATACACTAAATATACACCTATCACAGCAGTCAGTTTCCTTTACATGTGTGCGTTTCAGTGCCTGCCTGCCAGGGCACAGTGTCACCCCAGTGCCACCACTCATATCTGGTGTAACAGTAGTGTAGATTTAAAAAAAACAACACTTTTTTGACTGTGTTAAATAATAGCAGTCAGTTTCCTTCACACGTGTGTGTTTCAGTGCCTGCCTGCCTGCCAGGGCACAGTGTCACCCCAATGCAACTCATATCTGGTGTAACAGTAGTGTACATTTAAAAAAACAACACTTTTTTGACTGTGTTAAATAATAGCAGTCAGTTTCCTTCACACGTGTGCGTTTCAGTGCCTGCCTGCCAGGGCACAGTGTCACCCCAGTGCAACTCATATCTGGTGTAACAGTAGTGTAAATTTAAAAAACAACAACACTTTTTTGACTGTGTGAAATAATAACAGTCAGTTTCCTTCACACGTGTGCATTTCAGTGCCTGCCTGCCAGGGCACAGTGTCACCCAGCAGTGCAACTCATATCTGGTGTAACAGTAGTGTACATTTAAAAAAAAAAAAACAACACTTTTTTGACTGTGTTAAATAATAGCAGTCAGTTTCCTTCACACGTATGCGTTTCAGTGCCTGCCTGCCACAGCACAGTGTCACCCCAGTGCAACTCATATCTGGTGTAACAGAAGTGTAGATTTAAAAAAAAAAAACACTTTTTTTACTGTGTTAAATAATAGCAGTCAGTTATCTTCAGCATCGTGTGCGTTTCAGTGCCTGCCAGGGCACAGTGTCACACCAGTGCAACTCATATCTGGTGTAACAGTAGTGTACATTTAAAAAAAAAAAAATGCAATTTTGACTGTAATAGATTGAATAGCAGTTAGTTGTCTGCAAGTGTGTATATCAGGCCTACAGCGTCTACTCTGCCAACTAATGCCAGTGCACAGTGCCACTCATATCTGTTGTCACAGTAGCTTGCACGCATAGTACCACTAATCGAAAAAAAAAAGACAGGCAGAGGCAGGCCACCCCGCAGGGGCCATCGTGTTCGTGGTGCTGTGATTCCCTTTGGCCCTAGAATAATGCCCAGTGTTCAAAGGCCATGTACCCCTAACTTGAACATTTCTGAGGACATAGTTGACTAGATAACACAGGACACCCAATCTTCTACAGCTTCCGCTCGGAACCTTGACGCACTATCCTCCTCCAGCTTAGCTTCGGGCACCTCTCAAGTTACCACTCGCTCGACTGCCGCCACCACCAACACTAGCACCACAGCCACTTCACTTGATCTGTCAGAGGAATTATTTACACATCAGTTGGAAGAAATGAGTGATAGTGATGTGCAACCATTATTGCCAGAGGATGTAGATAACAGGGATATGTCTCAGTCAGGCAGCATTACACACATGGACGTAACAGGGATTAAACTAATAGGAATAGTACTACTTAACACACCACTCCTATCTGGTGGCACATTAGATTGCATGTGCAGTGCCCCAAATTTGAAGTAGGAGGACCGACCAAGCATCTTTTTCCATCTCCCGGTTCCTAAAATCGATGCCATATACATGTCCCCTGATAGGGGACATAACAGGGATTAAACTGATAAGAATAGTACAATTTAACACAATACTCCTATCTGGTGGCACATTAGATTGCACGCACAGTGCCCCAAATTTGAAGTAGGAGGACCGAGCAAGCATCTTTTTCCATCTCATGGTTCCTAAAATCGATGCCATATACACGTCCCCTGATAGGGGACGTAACAGGGATTAAACTGATAAGAATAGTACTACTTAACACACCACTCCTATCTGGTGGCACATTAGATTGCACGCGCAGTGCCCCAAATTTGAAGTAGGAGGACCGACCAAGCATCTTTTTCCATCTCCAGGGTTCCTAAAATCGATGCCATATACACGTCCCCTGATAGAGGACGTGACAGGGATTAAACTGATAGGAATAGTACTACTTAACACACCTTATAATAATGCAGAGAGAGGCAATGCAGAGAGAGGAGTCTGAAGAAGAGGAGTCAGAGGAGGAAGGTGGCTTTGAGGAGGTGGAAGACCAAACACAGCAGGCATCCCAGGGGGCTTGTTGTCACCTTTCGGGGACCCTAGGTGTTGTACGTGACTGGGTGGAGGAAGAGACCTTCAATGACATCAGTGAGGACAAGGAACGGGACATGGCTAGCTTGGTATCCAACCTTGTGCAAATGGGGAGTTTGCGGTTGTGCAAATGGACTGTTTGCGGTTGTTTTCGGTGCGTTAAAGGGACAGTCTAGGCCAAAATAAAATTTCATGATTCAGATAGAGCATGTAATTTTAAACAATTTTCCAATTTACTTTTATCACCAATTTTGCTTTGTTCTCTTGGTATTCTTATTTGAAAGCTTAACCTAGGAGGTTCATATGCTAATTTCTTAGACCTTGAAGCCCACTTCTTTCAGATTGCATTTTTTTTTTTTAAAAAAAGCTTTATTGAAAGTTAACAAAATACAATTCACAAATAAGGATGACAGCGTGTCACAGTATTCAGTATCACATTATGAAAATTACATGTATCATAGGAATCTGTTAAGTAAGACACTCAATGTAACACAGATATATGGTCATAAGAAGATTAGATTAAGTGAAAACGACAAACATCATTATCAAATTAGAGTATGACATTCATCAGGAGCAACGATGCTCGTCCTGAGAAGAAGATACGAAAAGAAAAAGGGATCCAGAAAAGGTGGAGAGAAGAGTAAGAAAGAGGGAAGGGGGTTTCATCTTGGGACAAGGGAGGGGGGAGATGAGAGGGAAAATAGAGAGAAAAAATAAAAAAAAATAAAAGGGGGGGGTATAGTAGGGTATAGTACACTGAACTATATATTGGTGCAGGAGTAATTGAAAAGTCTAAAATTTATCTAATTGATGGTCTCCAAAGTTCTTTCATATATTCATGAACTTCGACCCTGTCCTCCCTCAGGTATCTAAATCTTTCTAATGATAAATGTTTATCCACTTGAGCCTCCCAATCGGCAGTCTGAGGGATACTAGTTGATTTCCAATTTTTAGGGATGAGAGCTTTCGCGCTATTTAACATGATATATAATAAGTGTTTTTTAGGTTTCTCTGTAAGTTTGGGTAGTCTATGGAACAGAAGAAGGCTAGGATCTCTGTGTAATGTAATATTTAGTTTAGAGTCCATTATGTCCAACACTGCTGACCAGAACGTAGCTAACATTCCACACGACCACCAGATATGAAGAATAGAACCAGTCTCCCCGCAGCCCATCCAACATCTACCATCTGATTTCTTATATATTTTTTTGATCCTGACTGGCGTGAGATACCAGCGGGACATGAATTTGTAGTTGGATTCTAAAGTTCTAGCCGAAACTGAGGCCTTGGTATGGTTATGGAATATTCAGATTGCATTTCAACAGTTTTTCACCACTAGAGGGTGTTAGTTCACGTATTTCATATAGATAACACTGTGCTTGTGCACGAGAAGTTATCTGGGAGCAGGCACTGATTGGCTAGACTGCAAGTCTGTCAAAAGAACTGACAAAAGGGGCAGTTTGCAGAGGCTTAGATACAAGATAATCACAGAGGTTAAAAGTATATTATTATAAATGTGTTAGTTATGCAAAACTGGGAAATGGGTAATAAAGGGATTATCTATCTTTTAAAACAATAAAAATTCTGGTGTAGACTGTCCCTTTAAACGGGGAGTTTGGTCTGTCACTGTGAAGCGGGCGTAACCCTTACACTACCTGATTGATACAACATCATACCTGATGTTTTAAAGCACGTTATTCCAAACAATTTAGGAATGTTAGGTGATTTATGCCCTTTATGGCTTAAAACCAGACTCTGCATAAACTATGTAATTTTCCATGGGAGTTTTGCCATGGATCTCCCTCCGGCATGCCACAGTCCAGGTGTTAGTCCCCTTGAAACAACTTTTCCATCACTATTGTGGCCAGAAAGAGTCCCTGTGGGTTTTAAAGTTCGCCTGCCTATTGAAGTCTATGGCGGTTCGCCCATTCATGAACAGTTGTGGAAGATCGCGTTCGCAGTTCGCGAACCCAAATTTTTATGTTTGCGACATCACTACTCACAGTGTCCCAGCAAAACTGATCCCACGGCACAGGTTTCCAAGTGCTATGAATCGCTCAGGCTTCCATATAGTTCAAAGAATATTTGATTAAAACAAGTGATATAAAAACCTGTGGGTGTCTGTGTTACCCAATGGGTATAAAAACAAGTATTTTATAACATATTGCAGTGCGTTTCTCAGCTCAGCTAGCTGTTTCTTTAGGCTGAGAAACGCGTTGCAATCTGTTATAAAAACCTGTGCCGTGGGATCAGTTTTGCTGGGACACTGTGAGTGTCATGTTCATTTCCACCTTAAGAAGGCATTCTCTGATATTATTACATGTCCACCTTAACAAAGCAGTTACCTCATTTCCTGTTCTGGATAAAATGCCCCACTTCCTCTGCTTCACTGCTGGTTTATTGAAGAAGTTTGCTAATCTCCTTCTCCAGCTCTGAAGCAGTCCGTTATATCTAAAGAGTTTCCTTGCACTATCTGAGGACATTGGATTCCCTGCATCTCACTTCTCAAGCCACTCTCAGCTGCGGACTCCGGTAACTCTCACCTCTCCTAAAGAACCGAATCTGGTAAGGTGTTTTCTCTCCTGTCTGTTCTGCTAACAAATCTTAAGTTGGTAACCGGACACTGTGAGTAACATCCTCAGAATTGAATAAGCTTGCATGTAATATCAGACTGCCTATTCAGCTTGCTTGTAATATCAGACTGCCTAATCAGCTTGCTTGTAATATCAGACTGCCTATTCAGCTTACCTGTACTAACAACATGCCTAAATCAATTGCAGCTACTCTCTGTTTGTGCTCAGGAGACACACCTGAACAAGCGGTTAACTCTTACTTAGCCATGACACCAGCCTGCATCAATTAGCACACTGGGTGTTGCTCTATTTGTGAGTATAAACACAATACCAGACCTGTTCTATTTAATTATCACCACAGTATTGCACTAGGAGGTGCCCTCTTCTTTGTGATTCTCCATTCACAGATTCCTTTTTATCATATACTGCCTCTGTACCTAAAGACCCCGGGCATTGGAAATTTAGCATGATATGATCTTAATCACAAAAAAAGCAGCCAGATCAATGTCTTTTTAAAAACTTTCTGGATCCAGGCCTTTAAGAGCCTGGATCCAAAAGGTCTCCCTTTTCCTAAGTTCCAAAAACCTGCTGCCACCCCTTGGACCGACTTTTACCTGCTCAATTGCTTTAATAAAAAACTGAGAAGTGTCACTGTTGTGTACATTTTTTAAATACCTTACTAGCGGGTTTTTCAAGTTTCCTGCCCCCATATTTTTCATGTGTTCCAAACACCTAACTTTAAAATTGCACTTGGTTCTACCTATATATCTCAGAAGAGTTTGGCATTTACACTCTAACATGTATACAACATGATCTGATTTGCAATTCAGTTCTCCTTTAATACTATTTTCCCTACCCTTTTCATCCCTTCCAATGTTTTTATTATATTCCTTTGAATGGTGTGTGTGACTACAACATACACAATTCTTTCTGTAGCATTTAAAGAAACCAGAGAGTTGGGGTATCCCTACCTTTTTTCTTCCCTTTACTAGACTCCCTAATTATACTTGGGGCTAGATTTTTATACATTTCTTTTTCTTTTTCTTGAAAAATCAAGAAATCTCTTTGGAATCTCTACTGCTTTTGGTGCCATTCCGCTTGCCTTTGGGATTAGGCTGCGAGTGAAGGTGTATAACTCTTCTCCCACCCCATTAGATCTGGACTAGTTTGTTTTGGACTAATCATTAGGAGACCTGTTATTTCAGGACATTTCTGTTACTCCAAGTTTTGGGACAACATAATATATAGTGCTCTATTTTTTTTTCTGTGTTTTGTATTTTTGTTATCTCTTATTTCCCCTTTTCCTTTGTGGTTGGGGATAGTGTGTGTTTAATGTGTATATATAGCCAATATATTCCAATTATGGAATCCCATACATTTGGAGTTTATTTGGATATCTCTAATAAGAAACACTCACTATGGCCTCTATTTAACAAAGTCTGGTGGACCAGATCCGACAGTGCGGATCAGGTCCGCCAGACCTCGGTGAATGCGGAGAGCAATACGGGCCGCCAGCAGGGAGGTGTCAATCAACCCGATCGTACTCGATCAGGTTGATTTCCGGTGATGTCTGTCCGCCTGCTCAGAGCAGGCGGACAGGTTATGGAGCAGCGGTCTTTGTGACCGCTGCTTCATAACTGCTGTTTCTGGTGAGTCTGAAGAGTCGCCAGAAACACGGGCCGTCAAGCTCCTTTCGGAGCTTGATAGATAGGCCCCTGTCAGTGGATATTAATAGCGGAAATATGGGATCTGAAATTAGTAATAAAATATTTAAACAGAGAAATTGAGCAGAATCCAGATCACGAACTGGTCTGATATTATTGGTTTAGAGACATACTTTAGTGCTGGCATCATTCTAAAAGGTTTACCACTAACAAAACCCCCAATTTTTAATAGCATGTTTTTAGAGTTATTGACGGAATGGGACTCTGTCCTAGGGGATTTTTCCATTCGCCTAATAAAGGTGATCATTACATTTAGGGAGCAAAACCTAGAAAAAGTGACAAGTGAGCTGAAAAAATTGGAGGGTTTGGTGGCAGCTTTTAAAGGGGATGAAAAGTATAATATACTAGATAAAGAAATTAGGAAAATTTAAATAAACTAGATATAGATACAAAACTAAAGAAAAATAAAACATTCAAAAGGGATTTATCGGCTAAACAAAAAGAAGAGTCTTAACATTTAGAATCAGACACTGCAGTACAAATGACACCAGCAACAGCAGGTACACCACTAACAGCCAATGTAAATTAAAAAACAAAATTGTATTTTAATATGTCAGACATGGTAAAACAAACTTACAAACCACCATACCAAAGGAATAATAAACAAAATAATAGATATTCCAACAATGGGGGTAAGAAGAACATAATAATGATACCTATCACCACTCCTATAAAGGGAAGGAAAAGGGTCATCACAATGGGAAAAAAAGGTTACTCATACCAAGCTCAGTCACAAGAGTCCTGGAGAAATAGTCCAAGACATAATAGCAACCATAATAAAAATAATATAAAACTATATTATAACATGGGGACACAACACAGATTCATGGAATTCAGGGATCAACAGGAATTTAATGACCCGGAATGGGAAGATATAGAAACCTTCACAACAGAACCTATAAAAGTTATAGGGAATAGTCAAGGCCCTTATGTCCAAACACATTTTTTAGAACAAGGACCAGGGAACAGGTTCAACCCCAGAGCCCAAATAGAGGATGCAAAGCCAAAACAGGTAGATTGGAGTCTAGAGTGGAGGCCCCCACATGGACAAATGAAAAACATAGGCAGCAGCACCACTTGAAATAATTTCCAATTTATTGGAAGTGCAACAAGATAAAAAAAACAGCAATGTTTCGGACTCACAAGTCCTTTTTTTTTTTATCTTGTTGCACTTCCAATAAATTGGAAATTATTTCAAGTGGTGCTGCTGCCTATGTTTTTCATTTATATGTTTGGGTCTTTAGTGCAAGACCTGGCAGTGAGCACACTACACTGGTGCTGGATTACTTTGGACCCCCACATGGACAAAACCAAGTAAGGGGAAGAAAAAGAACCATCAAAATAGATGAGGGTGTAGGGCAGGAAGAAGACTACAATACAAAAATAAGAAGGCCACAGTAAGTGTAGCTGAGGAAACAATAAAAAAAAAATGTCTCCTCACACACATTAAATATGACAGAAAAGAGACTTCTGAAAAGAGGCCTCTCTTTTCCCATACACAAACCCAAAGCTCTTTCAATCTATTTGTAGACATTAACAAATTTATTAGAAATGTAGCCCTATCCAGACACTTTTAGAAAGGAAAAACCCAGAAAGTGGAGGGTACCTAAATGGAGGATGATAGGGTAACGTTACAAGCTCTATTAGACCTAGAACAGGAATGTAGTAGCCAGGTTTATAGTGACCTTGAGCTATGGTCAATGGACAAGGGAGAGCCCTCTGAAAGAGAGGATTTCCATCACAGTAAGTTGAAACCAAAATCTATATTTTTCCCGGTGCACTCATAGGGGAAACATATTTCTCAGTTCAAAGATGCATTAATCCAGGATTGCACTGAGATGTGTAAATATTTGAAACATAATTTAAATGTCAAAGAAAAAAAAGCTCTAAAGGAGCGAAAAAAATTAAAATATAATTTTACGATCTACGAATAGGGGGGGGGGCATCATCATCCAAGACAAAATAGATTATCTAAAAGAAGCATATAATCTGCTATTTGATTTTGAAACATATGAAATATTGAATGGCAATCCCACCCACCCTATTTCTTAATGAATATAGATTACATATTGACCAGGGATATAAGGATAAGATATTAAATCAGAAGGAATGGATTTTTTTGGCAAAAGATGTACCGAATATTGCAATATTTTATAATTTGTTAAAAATATACAAGGACCAAAAATGTCCACCTGGTAGACCCATCATATTGGGTATAGATTTGTTAACTGCAATACTTTCTGAATACGTAGATATATTCTTAAGACCAATGGTGATAGAGCTGAAATCCCACTTATACACCACAGTTGTTACAAATGATAGAAAATATAACTTGGAGACCAACAAACAGATGGGTAACTTTGTATGTATCAGCTTTGTATACATCGATTCCCCATGGTGATGGTATTGATGCAGTAAAATATGTTCTAAGCAAATATGAACAATTTCCAGAATCACAACAAGACTTCAAATTAGAATCCATTAGATTTGTCTGGTAGAAGATTTTTTTTCTTTTTCAGAACAAATTCTATCTGCAGAAAAAAGGCACCGGAATGGGGACGAAATGTGCTCCCAAATTTGCAAATCTGTATGTTGGTTGTCTTGAAGAAAAATATGATTTATGAAAATAATGAGTATAAAAATGAACATCTAGTATTCTGTAAAAGATACATAGATTACATTTTGTTCATCTGGGATGGGGATCTCTCCAGTTGGACTATATTCACAGAAAAGTTGAATTCAAACCAAATTAATTTAAAATTTACAGGAAGCTCTGACACAAGTGAAATCCTTTTTATGGATGTGGTCCTCTTCAGTGCAGGAAACACAATAGGCACAAAAGGCTATAGAAAGGACACTGGCACAAATATTTTTTTGAATATCCGAAGTGGACATCATTCAAAATGGATTGAGAATGTCCCCTTTGGGCAATTCCAAAGAATCAGGAGAAACTGCACTTTTTGAAAGATTTAGAGGAAGAAGCCACCAAATTAAAAGGATGCTTACAGGGGGCGGAGCTAGCCAGCTAAGAGAGAAGACGTACAGCTACATAGCTCCTGCAATATCTATAGGAAATATGCAGTTAAAAGTTCTTAAAAAAAATAAAAAAATCAAATTTATGCTTTAGTTAACCCTTAAGTGGAGGTCCTTTAGCCCACTTCACCTTTTAGAAAAAATGTAACACTTGGAGCAGTGCTTTTATCGGAGAGGCCCTGCAGTTAGAGGATGAAGGTTGCCTGGGTGATTCCTCTGACCACAAGCTGTACAGAAATAACTGAGATCCTTTATTTCAGCCTTTGAATAATAAGGTTTAAACAGCTGCAAGAGCGACCACAGCTGACTCACCTGGAGCCAAGAGGAGTGTGCAGGTCAGTGGGAGCACTGGTGTATAGCACTAACACAAGAGGCCTCTGCTGGAACCACTTACCGTGCTATTCACAGCCACCACAGAATACAGCCTGCACGTCCTGGGCTGAGCGGAAGGCTCAGCTCCGAAGTTGTTGCTGAGTCGTTTGGCACAGTCGCAGTGAGAGTTGATGGAGAGGTGGAGGTGGGCCTGTTCGGCTTTTGCCATGAAATGCCATCTTTGACAAGTAAGTGTGACGCACGATCTGCATACACACGCGGCCCAGGCAGATAGCTCCAGCTTACTAAAACTGGCCACAGTGCCCATCCACCGCTACAACACTAAGGAGTGGGACTAGCTGCTGCCTAGAACACACCACCATAACTGTGCTCAAGCATAATAATAGAGGTCATACGGGTACTGACATCCAGCAGGGCCAAATTCCCCTTGGGCTTCCAAGACAAGCTGTATTGGTGAAAGAGTGATGTATGGGCTGTGTTGAACACCCAAGAGTCCCTAAATATAAGCAAGGAGACCCCATCTCCTACGGTGTGCTCAGTGGCATCTTAATTATATAAGAAGAGGGTAAACTTTAGAAAGACACTGTACCCTCCTGGTAGATGTGGATATTTGATATTAGATTGCAGAAAAGGTGATACGGGAGGGCCTACTGAGGGTATGTAGACAGTACCTACAATAAATACAGTGCTTTACTTGACCTAACTACATTCCTAAGGACCCACAAGGCAATTGCTCCAGCTGTTGCTGATCTATATAGAATCTAAAAGCCAATCCTGTTGCTTTTATCACCAAATAGAGCCCTGATCTGGCACATTATGGCAGTTTAAAAAAAAAAAAAAAAGCTGTGGCTCACATGCAGAGAGGGCTGTTTACCTACACCTCTAATATCTGCTTGTCAGCCCATAGTGGAGTTATTCTAGAATAAAATCTAACGCTTCCTTAACAGCAAAGCTAATCTAAACAAGCCCTGACTAAGGGTCTTTCTCCTCATAATACAGGATAGCCCCTTCCATCCTTTCCTGCAGGACCTAATTGCCTGTAGCTCATACCCCCTCTCCTATTCCGACTTTGCCCATAGGGGGCACCTCCCCAGGAGGGAGGCTATAATCTGTTGAGCACATACCTGTATACAAGTGCAGAATCTTCTACTTTATAACTGACCTACCGATAACCTCAGTTGCACAGATAGGCACACTTCTCACTTCTGAGGTGGTAGCGACAAATATGCGGTGCTAAACATCTAAGAGTAGTGGCGCCGGACGGACCCCCCCAGCCCCAATTACAATTAAGGAAGCTACTATGCCTAGGATAAACTATTATATACCACTCTCCTTGTGAGGCTCAAGATTTTTTCTCTCTCTTGTATGATGGCTCACAATATGAGGAAAAAAACGAAGAACCAGGAAAACCCAAAGAGGGCACTAAATCACTGCAATAGTAAAATCATCTCAGATCCAGAAGGTTCAGATGAAGACTCCAGAGATACTACCACTATATTTAGCAGTTCTTCTAAACCTGGAAACTCACTTAAAGAATGCCCTGGGTTATCCCAATCCACTATCCTCGACTCCATCAAAGCCCTATCAGACAAGATGGACTCTCACTACACGTCCCTTAAACTGGCAATGAGTAAGTGAGCTTAAAAGGGATATATCTTCTTTAGGAGAGCTTACTGAGATGCTCAAAAGAAAGCATAAGGGCCTGACCATAGACCACATCAACCTACTCTCATACTCCCAGAACTTAGCTGAACAGGTATCAGACCTTGACGCTAAGCTGGCAGACTTAGAGGATAGGTCTCGCTGAAATAATCTATGGATTAGAGGAGTCTCTGAAGAAGTTATTACGACAAGTCTACCTGAATATCTCTCTGGACTTTTCAATGAGTTACTTGGATCCACCTCTGAACAAGAGTCCCTCATTGATATAGCTCATAGAGCTCCCCGTCCTAGGAACTCAGTCTCTGACACACCAAGGGATGTCCTCATCAGGTTGCACCACTTCACATTCAAGGAAAAGGTCCTGAGAGCATCCTTCCCAAACAAAAGTTTAAAAGAGCCGTATAACACAGTACAATTATTCCCTGACCTCTCTCCATATACACTAGCCAAGAAAATAACATTCCAGCAATTCACTCAAAACCTTCATCATCATAACTTCAAATACAGGTGGGGTTTCCCCGTTAAGATCTTCTTCCAACATGGGGACCGCTCTTACGTGAACTCCTCGCAAGAACAAGGGATGAAGCTGCTCCAGTCACAGGGCATCTCCCAACACACAGACCATAACCCCAAACCACCAGAGAACTCTGGAGTACTCGACTCATCTGCACCTGAATGGCAGCCCCTTCCTAGGAGACCCCCGCAACAGGCCAAAAATAAATGCTCTGCTTCCAAAGAATCCGCCTTTAGTCTCACACAATAAAACAAACAGCCGATCTTACTTGGTCCTTTTATGACCTCCCATATGGGTACATATCTTACCCTTCAAAATCCTTTATAGCTCACTACCTTTTATCATGTCCTCCATAATAACAGCCGGATATTGACATATCTTCCCTATTTAATACAATCTGAGCTTACACACTGGTACACATCTTACCCTTTCACTCTTTAACAGCTCATCTGTATTCCAATTACTACAACCCTCAGATTGATCTGGAACTACAACGATGTCTTCTAGCTGATTCTGATTTGTACCTACACAGATAGACTCTCACATAGCGCGAAAGACTTTCAGATGAGTATTTACCTGAGTCAGCACCTATTGCCCAATTACACTGCATATAATAGCTATAATGGATTAAAATTACAGTTTACCCCATAGTAGCCACTTGGAAAGCTATTTAGCGTTGATTTATGTACTCACCCACTTAGGTTTACCCAACCCTTATGATCCCCGGAGGATACCTGCTGAGATTAGAAAACCAGACTCAATTGATTCAGATTGTCTATATACAAATATAGCTTATACCTCTCTTTCCCACATCCACTAATCAGTACATACCTGTAATTATTTTTATAATGTTATAGGCAGTTTAATCTGTTAAGGTTTGTTAACATCTGTTCTATTGAAGAAACACAATACTCTATCTGTTTACAGGTTATTATATGTTTAAGGGTGTAACAATATAAAGCCCAATAGGCCCTGACCAGATTCTTTCAAACTGTTACATTATGTTTTTCACCTAATGGCTTAAATCACACACAGGAACCCAGGATTTCCTCCTCTTTATATCCTTAACCATATATTGCATCATAATCTGTCTGGGGGGATACCCCTCCCTCTGCCCCCCCCTTCTCTTCTTCTTTTTTTCTCCTATCACACACTACATATACTTGAACTCCCCTGCTCTACCACTTTGCTCTGCTTGCTCCTGCCACTCTATATTATCAAAATTCTCTCATCCTCAATAGAGGTTCCATTGCTCACACTTTGCCTACCTTTTACCCCCTCCACCATTTCTAAGCAGCTTTGGACTGCTGATCCACACCTGTTTGTTGTACACTATTTGAAGAACAGTTATACTCCATATAATTATCTTGTTCCTGCCAGTGTCCTACTGTTCCTATTGTCCAGGTGACACCTACCCACACACTCGACACTTACCCACCCACTCTCCTCCTTCCCCTACTCTCTCTCTCTCCTTGTTTCTTTTTTTTCTCCCTCTTAGTTGTTGTTACTTTGCAAAATGGAAGGATTACGTCTCCTTACAATAAATGCCCAAGGTCTTAACTCCCCCACAAAATGTAGCCTACTGGTGAACCTGCTGAGAAGATTCAAGAGACTCACTGGACCTCAGGCTCAGGTACCACACACTCAACTAGGGGATTCCTGATAGTCCTGTAGTCTTCTTTCCAGTATAGAAGGGTAGCCATATACCTTAGCTGTAACATTAAATATGATCCTATCTTCCTGGAAACCGATCCTCAGGCCCGTTTCATTATACATGTCTGTAAAATCAACAACCACTTTGTAACCCTGGTAAATATTTATGCACCCAACTCCAAAGAAACCAGATTCCTAGCGAAGCTCCTTAGATCAGTGTCAGCCGTAAAAAAAGGAGAGTTAATCCTGGGAGGAGATTTTAAACTTATATGGGATCACACTCTGGATAGACTAGGACCCAGGATCTCTACCTCAGATAGGGCAACTCCCCCCCTTTCCAAAGCTTTTCAGAGCCTTATCAGTCAATATGACTTATACAACGGCTGCAGGACAATGCATCCACAATATAGGGAATTTACTTTCTATTCCTCCCACATAAGTCATATACCCACATTGACTACTTTTTATAAGTGCCCAGCTGTTAGACAACATCTCCTACACTAAAATATCATCAGTATCCTGTTCTGATCACGATACTGTAACTTTATTGCTCGGACCGCATCTAACAAATACTACTCCCCCCCATGATGACTCAAAGATCAGCTAATCACAGATCCCACCCTTAAACTAGAACTCCTAGAGAAAATAGTTGAATTCCTTGTGATTAATGATAACTCTCAGACCTCAGTTGAAACACTTAGGTCCATGCTTAAAGCTTTTTTGAGAGGACATTTTATCACCATAGATGCAGATATATGTAAAAAACAGGGAGCCTCACTTGCGCCCCTTTCCATACAACTTCGGACACTGAAACGTAAGCTTAGTGTATCATACTCTAGCTCCATAAATAATGATATGACAGCAATTTCCAAACAAATTCAAAATTTAGAATACCAGAGAACTCACTACACATTAGAAAAAATTAAAATAATTTTCTATCATCACGGCAACAAAGCCTCTTCATTACTAGCTGCAAAACTCAGACATCACACTGCCCAAGCCAAAATCTTGACCATCAACAGCGCCTCCGCTAATCCAGTATACTCACCTAGGGACATAGGAGACACTTTTAAATCCTATTATCATTCCCTGTATAACATGAAACAGAGCTTGAATACCCACCCTCCACCTCGACAGATATAAGATCATTTTTAGATACGCTTCAGTTACCCCACCTCTCGTCCCAGCCCTAGTTAACCCCATAACCCTAGAGGAGGTTTCAAAGGTTATTAAGGACATGAAGTTAGGTAAATCACCGGGACCAAATGGTTACACAGCCCGATTCTACAAAGCCTTCCAGCCCTTATTAACACCTCTATTATGTAAATTGTTCAGAGAGATAATGCGCAAGGGTTCTTTTAGCAGAGAATGCTTAGAAGCCACAATTACCACAATCCTGAAACCAGGGAAGCCCCATAAGCCCCCTGAGTCATGTGGTAGCTATCGTCCTATATCTTTACTTAACTTAAACACAAAACTGTACGCTAAGATCTTGGCCAATAGACTTTCTAGGGTTGTGGCCTCACTAGTCCACCCAGACCAAGTGGATTTCATTCCACAGAGAGAAGGACCAGACACCACCAGATGTGTCTTTAATGTCTTGTCGATGGTCTCTGGGAAAGGGGTCCCATTTCTTGCCCTGTCTCTTGACGCCGAGAAGGCATTTGACAGGGTGAGATGGGAGTACCTCCGGGATGCTAAGCGACACTTCGATCTTCTGGATCCCTTCATTTGCGCAATACAAGCACTCTATATCTCCCCCTCAGCTAGGGTGAAAGGTGTTGGCTTTAGATCATATTTCTTCCAAATTACTAATGGCACCAGGCAGAGCTGCCCGCTCTCGCCTCTCCTTTTCGCATTAGCTATTGAACCCCTAGCACAAGCAGTTAGGTTAGATCCTTAAATCACAGGAGTCCAACTAGCATCCTCATCCCATAAAATATCTTTTTATGAGGATGATATCACTCTGTTCCTCACCTCACCAGAAACCTCTCTACCGGCAGTATTTAAATTCCTCAGAAGCTTTGGCTAAATCAGTTACTATAAATTAAATATCAACAAGACTGAAGCCTTATCCATTAACATTCCTGCCCAGGAGTTAACCTCCCTACAAAAAACATATAAATTCCAGTGGTACTCTGATGCCATTAAAATGTAGGAACTTTTTTAAGCCCAGACCCGGATATTACAATTACTAGGAATTATACAGACAGACTAATAGAATTCGGGAATCTACTTACATTATGGGAATTTAAAGAAATCTCCTGGACAGGAAGAATAGCAGTGATAAAGATGTCCTTTATACAAAAACTAACCTATTTGTTTAGGTGTATCCCATATAACATCCCTAGGCCCATACTTAAAGGGACATTATACACTAATTTTTTTCTTTGCATAAATGTTTGGTAGATTATCTATTTATATAGCCCATAAAGTTTTTTTGTTTTTTTTTAAATGTATAGTTTTGCTTATTTTTAAATAACATTGCTCTGATTTTCAGACTCCTAACCAAGCCCCAAAGTTTTATGAGAATACGTCAGCTACCTTCTCCAGCTTGCTCCTGTTTGTGTAAAGAAGGGGGAGGGGGGAGTGTCTTATTTGCCAGTGCCACTTCAAGTGGGCTTTCCAGCTACTTTTTCAACAGAGCTAAACTGAGGGCTTCTAAGTAAGTTTTTAAATAGTTTTATACTGGATTTTTATATCAGTATCTGTGCATCTTATTCTTTATAGTAGTGTCTATTACATGCAGTTATATGAAAACTGTCCCTTTAACAAACTACAAAGTCTCATCACTGCCTACATCTGGAAAGACAATAGACCTAGAACTTCCAGATCCACACTCCAGAGACCAATTACACACAGGTGCCTAGCCCTCCCTAACATTATAATATATTACACTGTGGCACGGTTGACACATCTAATTAGCTGGAATAATACAAAAGATCCCCCCCACTGGTTTGATACGGAGACATCAGCACTGCCTTTAGGACTCGCCCTCCCTGATCTGTTATAGATTCCCTTACACCATAGAGAAAAGTTAGGCAACACCTCCCCAATACTATTAGACGCTCTTAAATTTTGGGATCAAGCGAGACATAATCCAGATGTGGCCCCACACCCCTCCCCAGCTCTTTTACTGTCTGGCACTCTCCACTGTCTACCAGATACTCATCTTGGAATTTGGCGGAGCCTACCACCCACACTGGTCACGGATTTCTATGACCAGGACATGTGGATCTTACACCCTCAGTTTTGTGAAAAATGTGGGATCCCCCCTGTTTAAACTTCAAAGCGTTCCATCTCAGCTCCTGGCTGAGATCATGGGGATACCCCAAACAGAACCTTAGAGCTCTATCAAAATGGGAAAACAAATGGACTCACGCAGGCGACCTTAAACATGTCCTTTCCTTCCACTATAGCCTCCTTCTAGAGCCCAATACACACAATAAAATCTCTCAACATAAGGCCTGGGAGAGGGAGATTGGCTTTGCAGCTGACACTGACACCTGGCACAGGCATATCCTTGTCACTAGGAAGCTTCTGCATTGTGCCAATCTCTGGGAATTGCAATACAAAATCCTTGTCAGATGGCATTTAGTTCCCTACACACTGTATAGGGTATATGGCACTCACTCCCCCATGTGTTGGAAAAACTGTGGACAGCTGGGTTCTACTCTACAGGTGTGGTGGCCCTGCCCCAAAATCCAACCTCTCTGGTGAAGGTTGTTTAGGATCCTTAATTCACTAGATATCACCCTTCCCTTCAGACCAGAAGTATCCCTACTACATATGCTTAGAATATATCTTTTTATGGCCACCAAACTGACATTAGCAAGAATGTGGAAAAATAAAGACCCACTCCTCACACAAATTCTCTCCACAACACAATACATTAGACAGATGGAACTGTACTTCCACAGAGCACTTTATAAGGTTCACATTTATCACGAAATATGGTCTCCCTGGACCAAGATATTCCCAGGTTAGCCCTGGCCCCCGGCCACAGCAAAAATATCCCCCCCTTCCTTCCCCCCATGCCCTAATTTCCCACCCTAACGACTCTTCATATCACTGGCATTTTAGGAACTGTTTATTTACTTATGATATAGCTGTACAAGAACCAATTTGGTATGCTCTATTTGAAAAACTTGAGGTGCAAGGTTCCATACTAATGAAAAATGTAGCACTTAAATTTTGCATAACTTCTACTGTACCCAAAATTGTTTATAATACCTGTCAAGCTCGGATTATCTCCTGGAATTCATTGTATAATGTATTTATGTATATGTACAGTTTTGCACCACTCTGAAATGTAACTATAGATGCCTGAATATGTTCCTCAATAAAAAAACTTTTCTTCAAAAAAAAAAAAGGACGCTTCCAAGCTAAGCATTTCCGATCTGAAATCATTGAGAAAGCATATGATAAGGCGAAATGTTTGAATAGAAAAGACCTAGTTGGAAACAAGAAGGATATGCAGACTACCAAGTATCAGAGACAAGATACCCAACAAAACATGGCCAACAAGAATAAGAGGTGCCTGTGTGTATATGGATAGAAAAATCAGAAATATATCAGAGCGCCAAATAATGGCAGGGTCTAGATGGAACCATAAGTTTAAGGATTTTTATTTAAACAGATTTGGTACATAAAACAATATAGTGCATAAAACAATGATATATTACATAAAATTGCAAATAAAACAAATAAAAACAATAATCAAGGATCCAAGTTTTCACAATGTTTAAAAGGCCCAAACTCTTGGGTAATTGACAATGTTGTGCAAAAATGGCAGAAAAAACATATACATTAATTTATACAAATGTCTTGCTAATATGGCCTAAGGGGATTTTTGTGGTCCTACTAATTTGTGGTGTGTGGTGTCAGTTGATACTTCTATCAAACAATGTAGTGAGGTGTCTGTTAAATAATGATTTGTGTGATCAGAATATATAGCTAGTGATCTCTATAAATTGACCTTGAATCAAAGTGATTGATTGGTGTAGCTTGCCATTTATGTTCAAAGGGTTTAGCTAGTGGTCTCCATGAAAGGTGATAACAGTAAGAGACGAAAAAGCAAATGATTTTGACCCTCTGTGTGTCAAAAACCAAAGAATCAAAAAAATAAAAAAATAAAAAAAAATCATAAAAATATCAATAGCGAAAGGACATCCCAAAAAAACGATGAGTAAAGAACAGTGTGTTTAAAAAACAACTTAAATTGTGCAGATTGTTTATACAATCTTTCTACATAAACAATGGACAGTCAAAATGCAGACTTCAGTTGTGCAAAATACAATCCTAATATCAAATCTTCATAAAAAATGTCAATGTGAAAAAAAATTTAAACGTAAAACACTCAGTCCTGAAAAAAATGTGAACAATCACACAGCAAATAGTGAATGCCAGATGGTGATAATATGTGTGGTGGTTTTCTCCCAATGTTAGGTGCAATGTGTCTTCTATGCAGTAGCCCAAATGATTATTTCAACTTGCTGCAGAGATAATTCCTTCTGCCAAAAAGAAATCAATAATAGTGTAGATGGTTTAAAATAAGTAATTTTACCAGAATATCACTCACCAGTCGACGCGTTTTGGTCATACACTGACCTTTATCAAGACTGGTTTTGCATTAAAATGAGGGTCCTTAAATACCCTGGTTGTTGATTACCTTTTTTCTTTTTTCTTTTTTTCGTAATACCGGAAGTAAGTTTTTCAACTTCCGGTTTCGCGTTAAACTAATGTGTCTATAAGTGTATTTAATTTTACCTAAATTTTATTTGTAGGGCAAGTTTTATTATTTCATTTTTATCTGTTGCATACGGTTATTTTCTAAAGCTTTTTTTGCGCAATTATTGCGCAAGGTTTTTGGCTTTTATTCCCTTCTTTCTATTGGTCGCCATTATTTCTTATACATACCCTCCTGATTGGCTAGATCAGGGGTGTGTTGTAGATGACCCACATCATTGGCCATAGGTAATTTTGTGCGTGTCAGAAAACGGATATACCATTAGTGGAGTTCCCTGTATTTGCAGGTCAGCTCTTCCGTTTTTTCTGAGTTCTTATTGGATGGCCCATCTGTCTACAATCATTACTGATTGGTTAGATTCAGGGGTATGTAGTGGCTTGAGGAGTATTATTGGTCCCTATAGGAGTGTAAGGGGATATGTAGTAGTATGTTTCTAAACGATATATACAGAGGTATACTTAAGATCTAAACATATATGATGTTTACACAGACGCAATGGAAATATACATAACAAAACTTTTACATCACGTTAATGTATAAGTCTAAGAAAGAATGCGATGTTCGTCTAAGGAATGGAACAGTCCTATTCATTTTCTTAATGCTTATAATGATCAATAGTATTATTCAACCTTATGGTTCATCTGTCACCTTTTATATTTCAAAATGCAAAATTAACCTGAAATGTTTTCTACAACTGATTTCAAATGTTTCTGTTCTTTTGGCCATTGAAAATAAATTCTGGAGGACCCAAATATTTCTGATTTTTCAGCGTAATAAATAAATGTCAAAGAACTCCAAAGGGGATATGTCTATATCCCTGTACTTCAACAGACTTGATGGATAGTCTATGCTGTATATAAACTTAATCTTTTATACAACTTGAGTGATCTTGCAGCGCATAATTTGAATGTCAGTTATTACTTAGATATGAATGAGACCATTTTAAGTCGATAAATATCGATAAATAGAGTAATAATATAATGTATATTTTTGGGATATAATATTGTATATTTTTGGAAGGATAATTGTCACCTTAAAATATCAGAAATGTCTTGCCATATTAGCAAGACATTTGTATAAATTAATGTATATGTTTTTTCTGCCATTTTTGCACAACATTGTCAATTACCCAAGAGTTTGGGCCTTTTAAACATTGTGAAATCTTGGATCCTTGATTATTGTTTTTATTTGTTTTATTTGCAAATTTATGTAATATATCATTGTTTTATGCACTATATTGTTTTATGTACCAAATCTGTTTAAATAAAAATCCTTAAACCTATGGTTCCATCTAGACCCTGCCATTATTTGGCGCTCTGATATATTTCTGATTTTTCTGTTTCTTTATTTGACCGCTAGGGGTCAATTCATCAGAGCCACAGGTCCCTCTAAATAGTAGGCGCTCAGTGTACCATCACATTATATTTGCATATTTTTCCTAGCAAACACAGAGCAGCCACTGTTAGAATAACCACAGACTATACAAAATGAACCCCTTCCAGAGTTTAAGAAAGCCTATTAATATTAACATCACAAATACAGGAGGAGAAGAGCATATATTAGAAGACGAAGAAGATACTATAGATATACATTTAATTTTTAAAGAATTAGAAAAACTACTGATTTCTGAGGTGAAATATAAAGGAGAAATATCCTTCCTCAAAAAATGTCTAGAATTAGAAATTATTCCAAAAGGATTACTAGTACACAAAGAGTGTGCTTTTCCACTCTCAGACACTCTAGCTGAAAAATGGAAAAATGTACTAATACAAGCTTCACAAGAGCTGATAAAATTGATTATAGAATATAGAGAAACACTAATTACAAAGATATATTTAGAAATTAAGGAAAATTAAGTTATTGTTCTGAATATGGAAAATTCAGGGCCAGAATGTGAAGAAATTGCAGATAAAAAAGAGACCTTGGTCAAAAAAGTAAGCAAAATAAAAGATGACATAATAAAAAAGAAGACTAAGAAATTAATAAGGGAATTAGAAATGAAGAATAATGAAGAAAAAGGTAATTGTGAACCTGAAGAGAATTCAAATGAGGTAAACATTTACACTAAAAATGACAAAAATGATTCTAATACATGGACAACAGAAACATATAAGAAAGGTAATAAAAACAAATCTAACCCGCAAGATCCTGAAACACAACAACACACTCCATATTATAGGAATGACATGTCAGATAATTACAAAGATAACTTTAGATATACTGATTACAGAAATGAATATAATACTCATACATACAATCAGAGACAAAGAAATTTTGATAACTTTAGGGGGCAATATACATATAATAGGCGAAATGTGTATGAAGGGTCATTTAATAATCGCAGAATGGGTAATAACCAATTTGAACAAAGAGGGGAAAGAAGGGAACAATATGTAAACCCCCATGAAGACAGATGGAGAGAACGAGAGTACAGAGGGAGATTTGCATGAGGAAATTGGAGAAACTCCAACTACCCAGAGAGGAATTGGAGAAATCAAAACTACCAGGAAAGGGAATACTATCGAGATACGAGAAATTACCAGCAGAAGCGAAATTTTGATGGAGGAAGACCACATGGAGAAAGGTATGATCAACATTCTAGAAATATGAACATATATGAGACCCCGAAACAAGAGAAAAGACAACAAAGATCAAGAGATGATTCTCATAATGAGAGATTGAAGGAGAGGACTGAAAAATCTGGGGAACAACTAAGAGTCAGAGAGAAAGAAATTGGACTGAATCCATCAAACATTCAAACATTAACAAACATACAAGTACCCCACTCTTCCTCCTCTTTTTTAGAGCTGGATCATCACAATCACAAAAGAGGAGAACAAAATCAATCTACCACCCAGGTAAAAGCAAGACCCACAGAGGGAAAAGAGGAGGTGTAAAAATAAAGAAGAAAATAAACAAAGATGATGACCAGGAAGAAGAGACAACTGATAAAGGGATATTTAACCTGAGTTCCTATGAACTAAATAAGGATGAGAAATCTATCCTAAAACTTGGTTTATCTTTTGCCCCGTCCAAAAGTTTGGACAAGTTTACTACATTTGTAAACACAAAAGAATTTATCAGGAAACTGACTCTGAAAAGATTTTTTCGGAAATCACCTCTTGAAAGGATGGGCCATGGATTTCAAGAATACAATCAAACTTCACAAGACGATGGATATAAACATACAAACCTTAAGCCAAAATCTACATTTTATCCCTTGACACACAAGGGGACAGCGCTCGAGACCTTCGAGACAATAGTCTGTAGAGAAATACGAGACATTGATAATAAAAAGTTAAAATTGAAAAACAAGAATTTATCGGATAAACAATTTCGAATTGTTAAACAACTGGAAGAGAATCACAATCTTACCATCAAGTCCGCCGATAAAGGGGGCGGGATTATGGTGATGAACAGAACAGATTATAATAATGAGACAGAGAGGATCTTGAGTGACCAAAATACATATCTAAAACTAAAAGAAAATCCTGTCAACATATATAAAAAAAGATTGACAGATCTCCTGAAGGGAGCAAGAGAGGATAACATCTTGAATGAAAAGGAGTACAATTACATCAATGTACGGTTCCCGAAGACTCCAATAATATATCATCTTCCGAAAATTCATAAAAATCTCAATAATCCCCCGGGAAGACCAATAATTTCGGGGATAGGATCCTTGAGCAGCAATCTGTCAGAGTATGTGGACAGACACCTTCAAAAGCATGTCAAGGAACGTCCATCTTATTTAAGAGACTCCACTCAGATAATAAACCTTCTTGAGGAAATAAATTGGGAAGAAAACTACATCTTAGCCACTTGTGATGTTACAGCATTGTACACAAGTATTCCTCATGAAGAAGGAATGAAAGCAGTACAATTCTATCTAGAGAGAGACGAAGAGATCCCGGCAAGACAATGTGATTTCATACTTGAGAGCATTCATTACATTTTACATCACAATTATTTTTGCAATGAAGGAAAGTTTTACAGACAGATATGTGGGACGGCGATGGGGACTAGGTTCGCGCCTAGCTATGCTAACCTCTACATGGCGAAGTGGGAAGAAATTTTCTGGGAATCATGCCCAGCAGGCGCGGACCTAGTCCTCTACCGCCGCTACATTGATGATATCATTCTGATCTGGAAAGGAACACAAGAAGATCTGGAATATACCTTCAAGGTGATGAACCAAAATGAAGCAAATCTTCGTTTTACATATGAGCACAGCCAGAAATTTCTTACATACCTTGACTTGAATATAGAAATAAAGGATAATGCTATTGAAACATCTACTCATTTTAAAAAGGTGGACAGTAACAACTATGTCCACCAAACTAGTTGTCATCATAGAAATTGGAAGGCTAACATCCCAAAGGGACAACTTTTAAGGATGAAGAAAAATTGCTCAGATCCAAAAAGATGGGAAGAACAAGCCCAGATAATTAAGGCTAAATTTCTCGAGAGAGGATATAAGGAAGATCACCTGGACCAGAAGATAGAAGAGATTCGAAAAATTGAGAGAAAAGAGCTAACCAAATATAAAGATAAGACAAGTGGGAACAAAAATAACGAGATCCTTGATGTACCGTTAATAACGGAATACAGTGAAAATAGTCGCATCATTGAAGATATTTTTCGTAAGCATTGGAATATATTGAAGGATGATGACATCCTCGGTGAAAAACTATCTCATAGACCCAAATTTGTGTATAGAAGGACTAATAACTTGAAGAACAAATTAGCCCCAAGTATAAAAAAGATAAAAAAATCTGAAGTAAAAGATACATTTGGGAAAATAGTAAAAGGGTTTTTCCCTTGTCATACATGCAAGGCATGCAAATGCGGCATGAAATCTACGGAATTCAAATCACATAACAATCAAGAAAAATATAAGATCAAGGATTTGATACGCTGTCAAGATACGAAAGTGGTGTACCTACTCCAGTGTCCCTGTGGCCTCCAATATGTGGGACAAACATCCAGGCCATTGAGGGACAGAATACGCGAACATCTCTTATGTATTGAGAAATTCAATAAAGAGACTGCACTGTATAAACATTTCTCAGAGAAACATCATGGAGACATTAAAACATTGAAGTATATGGGAATACAAAAAGTACCAAGGAATTGGAGAGGAGGTAAGCAGGAGAAAAAGCTACTCACTGAAGAATCAAAATGGATCTTTCGTTTAGATTGCCTTTACCCGAGAGGATTAAATAATAAAGAAGATCTGTCCCACTTACTAAATCTCAACTAAAGATTGTCTTATATAAAAAATCACACGGATGAAGAAAACCAGAGTAACCCCCAAGCTCTTAAGCTTCGAATATATAATAAATCTCGTTTTTCCTATCTCTACATCTGAGCAAGATAATCTGATGACCTGGAGAAATCACTTAAACTCTATTCCTCTTAAAAGATACTGAGGATTCTGTATGTATTGATGAAAAGAATAAAGATAATGTACTCCGCCTTCAAACTCATCTAAGTGAATGACCAAAAGAACAATGAACATTCCTTCAAGGTATCTAACCTTGACCTGATGAAATAAACATAAGGGATTACAACCAGATAAAGTATAAATCAGAACAATGGAACAAAAAATACAAAATAGGAACAAATGTGTAAATCTCTCTTTGGATCTCTCTTTTCATTTAAAATCCACAACCTCCATCTTTGTTCAGACTAATATTCAAAAAGTTATCTAAACTGTCCCATTCTATTGGTAAGCAAAGTCCCCCCTTTGGAGGGCAGAGCCACGGTCAGACTGACTTGACTACTACAATCTAAAAAATGAACATGAAAAGTTTTCATTCTAATAAGTTGATTATATCACTCAATGTAATCCTACTAGGAAGGGTAACAATATGACCTTTTCAAAATGAAAATGCAAAGTCTCAATTCACAACAGTTTATCAATAAATGCAATCACATATAGGATAAATAGCAATTTTTTTCCTCTATATTCTGGATCCACCAACTAAGATAAAGCTCCCTTTGAGCAATTTCAACTAAAGTATAGCGGTAGCCTTTTCTAGTATAAAATGCAAGAAAAAGAAAGAAAAAATCATTTCTGATATTTTAAGGTGACAATTATCCTTCCAAAAATATACAATATTATATCCCAAAAATATACATTATATTATTACTCTATTTATCGATATTTATCGACTTAAAATGGTCTCATTCATATCTAAGTAATAACTGACATTCAAATTATGCGCTGCAAGATCACTCAAGTTGTATAAAAGATTAAGTTTATATACAGCATAGACTATCCATCAAGTCTGTTGAAGTACAGGGATATAGACATATCCCCTTTGGAGTTCTTTGACATTTATTTATTACGCTGAAAATCAGAAATATTTGGGTCCTCCAGAATTTATTTTCAATGGCCAAAAGAACAGAAACATTTGAAATCAGTTGTAGAAAACATTTCAGGTTAATTTTGCATTTTGAAATATAAAAGGTGACAGATGAACCATAAGGTTGAATAATACTATTGATCATTATAAGCATTAAGAAAATGAATAGGACTGTTCCATTCCTTAGACGAACATCGCATTCTTTCTTAGACTTATATACATTAACGTGATGTAAAAGTTTTGTTATATATATTTCCATTGCGTCTCTGTGTAAACATCATATATGTTTAGATCTTAAGTATACCTCTGTATATATCGTTTAGAAACATACTACTACATATCCCCTTACACTCCTATAGGGACCAATAATACTCCTCAAGCCACTACATACCCCTGAATCTAACCAATCAGTAATGATTGTAGACAGATGGGCCATCCAATAAGAACTCAGAAAAAACGGAAGAGCTGACCTGCAAATACAGGGAACTCCACTAATGGTATATCCGTTTTCTGACACGCACAAAATTACCTATGGCTAATGATGTGGGTCATCTACAACACACCCCTGATCTAGCCAATCAGGAGGGTATGTATAAGAAATAATGGCGACCAATAGAAAGAAGGGAATAAAAGCCAAAAACCTTGCGCAATAATTGCGCAAAAAAAGCTTTAGAAAATAACCGTATGCAACAGATAAAAATGAAATAATAAAACTTGCCCTACAAATAAAATTTAGGTAAAATTAAATACACTTATAGACACATTAGTTTAACGCGAAACCGGAAGTTGAAAAACTTACTTCCGGTATTACGAAAAAAAGAAAAAAAGAAAAAAGGTAATCACCAAACAGGGTATTTAAGGACCCTCATTTTAATGCAAAACCAGTCTTGATAAAGGTCAGTGTATGACCGAAACGCGTCAACTGGTGAGTGATATTCTGGTAAAATTACTTATTTTAAACCATCTACACTATTATTGATTTCTTTTTGGCAGAAGGAATTATCCCTGCAGCAAGTTGAAATAATCATTTGGGCTACTGCATAGAAGACACATTGCACCTAACATTGGGAGAAAACCACCACACATATTATCACCATCTGGCATTCACTATTTGCTGTGTGATTGTTCACATTTTTTTCAGGACTGAGTGTTTTACGTTTAAATTTTTTTTCACATTGACATTTTTTATGAAGATTTGATATTAGGATTGTATTTTGCACAACTGAAGTCTGCATTTTGACTGTCCATTGTTTATGTAGAAAGATTGTATAAACAATCTGCACAATTTAAGTTGTTTTTTAAACACACTGTTCTTTACTCATCGTTTTTTTGGGATGTCCTTTCACTATTGATATTTTTATGATTTTTTTTATTTTTTTTATTTTTTTGATTTTTTTGATTCTTTGGTTTTTGACACACAGAGGGTCAAAATCATTTGCTTTTTCATCTCTTACTGTTATCACCTTTCATGGAGACCACTAGCTAAACCCTTTGAACATAAATGGCAAGCTACACCAATCAATCACTTTGATTCAAGGTCAATTTATAGAGATCACTAGCTATATATTCTGATCACACAAATCATTATTTAACAGACACCTCACTACATCGTTTAATAGAAGTATCAACTGACACCACACACCACAAATTAGTAGGACCACAAAAATCCCCTTAGGCCATATTAGCAAGACATTTGTATAAATTAATGTATATGTTTTTTCTGCCATTTTTGCACAACATTGTCAATTACCCAAGAGTTTAGGCCTTTTAAACATTGTGAAATCTTGGATCCTTGATTATTGTTTTTATTTGTTTTATTTGCAATTTTATGTAATATATCATTGTTTTATGCACTATATTGTTTTATGTACCAAATCTGTTTAAATAAAAATCCTTAAACTTATGGTTCCATCTAGACCCTGCCATTATTTGGCGCTCTAATATATTTCTGAATTTTCTGTTTCTTTATTTGACCGCTAGGGGTCAATTCATCAGAGCCACAGGTCCCTCTAAATAGTAGGCGCTCAGTGTACCATCACATTATATTTGTATATGTATAGATATGTATATATGTGCACATAATTTGTGTATATGTGTTTTTATCTAGATTTTTTTTATCTTTTTTCCTACCTATTCATTTAAATATATACTGCACTATTTGACTATGGTTTTTATTGATGAATAATATGTGGTTTTATGAGAAATTGATTATTTACATACAGTATGTATTTTTATTGTTTTTAGATAAGTTATAATAAACTTGCACTCTCCAATCGGTGAAGTGCTGATGGCTGGTGAAGGGAAGAATACAATAATTATAATATTATAGATATAGAGGCAAAAAGATTGAATTTCAAAAGGAAAACATTTCTGCCCTTGTAGGTAATACACTAAGTGGTGAATAGATAGATACAACAAAGATGGAGTCAGGCATAGCGGCCAAACACTAACAAGTGATGCAACCAGGATATAAATAAGAGGCTTAGGGGGGGCTTCCCTACCTCTGATGAAGCGACCAATAGCATCGCAAAACTCGTCAGGCCACACCCCCTCACTAGCCTAGATACGGTATTAGTGCTACGGCACATCTCTATCTCTTCTTATTTACTTGTGGAGAGTTTTTAACAAATGCTTGTTTGTTGTATATACTGGTAACAGTATTTTTATATATGCTTTTAATAGTTTCACTTTTATGCTTAAAGGGCCATGATACCCAAATGTTGAAACACTTGAAAGTGATGCAGCATAGCTGTAAAAAGCTGACTAGAAAATATCATCTGAACATCTCTATGTAAAAAAGAAAGATATTTTACCTCAAAAGTTCCTCAGTAGCTACATCCCATTGTAAAGAATTTCTAAGCAGCAAATCAGTATGTCTGTCCCGGCACAGCTGAGGGATTGAGCCCCATGCACTCTCATCTTATTTCTTTATTCATTTTAAGCAAGTTTACTATGAAGTCTCATAAGAGTTAAGTCAAATCTCATGAGTTAACAGTAAAATAGTTCATGACCTCAGCACTGTTGATACTGATTGGCTGCAGTACATTTCTTCATTTATTTATGTTTTTACCTGCAGCTGGGCAGCAGCTGAATTATAACTTTTTACACAGAGCTTACTCTGTTGAGCTGAGGAGATTGTGAGGTAAAATATCTTCCTTTTTACATAGAGATGCTCAGATGATATTTTCCTGTCAACTTTTTACAGTTATACTGCATCAGTTTCAAGTGATTTAGCATATGAGTATTATGTCCCTTTAATAAATTGTGCCTGTAAACAAGCCATTTTATGCCCATATCTCCATTTGAGGGTGTATACAGACCCACTCTGCATAGATTTTTAGACTCCCTTCCAAAATGGTTAAGCTTCTGTTGGGAAGGTGAGGATTGGATCTAGAGGGAAGAACATTTGCTGGGGAATTAAGGAGAACAAGGCTGCAATCCATAGAGGCTTAATGCCCCCCCCCCCCCCAGTGCCATATACATACCTCATAAGAGTTGAGGTGGAAAAATGTGAGTGTCCATTTGGCATTGTTTTCTATTACACATTCAGTTTACCTAACATACTACACCAGAGATTACTCCTTTTCTGTGCGCCCTTCCCTCTTCTGTTCCAGAATATATATATATTTAGGTAGACAACTAAAGATATTGATCTAGGCTCATTTTGGTATATTTCATGCCACGTAAACATGATCCTATAAAAAAATTACTTTTTCACAAACTTTGTGTTTCTCACTGAAATTATTTACATATCGCTTGTGCAGTCATAAGACAAATGATTGTAAAAGCTTCTCTGGGATCCTGTTTGACCAGAAATAATAGACACACATGGCTTTGCCATTGCTTTTTGGTTATTAAAAGGCCTCTAATTGCACACACACTGAAATTCTCGGCAGTGAAGGGTTTAATTAGTTAGCTTAGCTGGTAAGGGTAATAGTATTGTAATATAGCGATTACACTCCCACCTGACACCTCCCACATACCTGATCCCTCTCAAACAGCTCTATGCCCCCTCACCCACACTCCTCACCACTATGTTATGTACTGGCAGTCAGTCTGCCAGTATGCAGTTTAGGGCTTTTTTTTTTTAAATTTCTGCAGTGTAGGAATCCCACCTCCCTGATCCCATGCAAACAGCCCTCTAATCCTCCTCCCTCCCACTAGTGGCAGCCATTTTAGGTACTGGCAGCTGTTAGTACAGAGTTTATTATATTTTTTGTTTTATTTATTATTACTTTTTCTGTAGTGTACCCTCCCTCCCCACAATAATTTTTTAGGGTGTCCCCCCGCTCTGATTTCCATTTTGTCTGTATTATAGCATCCCAGAATCACTATCTGTAACAATCTGGTCTTCTGCCTTCATATGGTAATGGAGAACTGATCATGCTCTGTTACCATATGATGAAAGCTAATTCTAGTTGTCACGACATCCGAGACTTCATGGACTGCCTAAATTTCAAACGTAGATCTACATTATGTGTACACTGGTCTGTGTACTGCATGACATAGATCTATGTCCAATTGGCTTATTGATAAACACAATTTCTCAAGCTTGTGGTCTTGATTTCCATTTTTTTCTATTTCCTGCAGAGCTTGTTAGGTGTATGATGTATCTATTAAATACATATACATATGTAAATGTCTGTCCTACCCACTTCTGAGGGACGATAGTGCTGAATAACAGTTTAATGAATCTAGATCTTATATTGATATATTTAGTGCGTAATGCACATGCCCAAGATTTTGAATTATTTTTAGAATTGAATTATTCCAAATCATCAAGAAATACTGTCAAACCCTACTAAATGATATTGGATGGATTGGAATCTAGCCCATTATGTCTTACAAATATGATATCAAATACATTTTTAAACATTACACCAAAAACTTTTTTTCTTTTCTTCTTTATTTGTGTGTTAAAAACCTGTATTTGTTTTCCATTTACACACATGTGCAATTCAAATCATCTATCATTTATTGTATAATTTTGTATTAAACATTTTTTGCTATGTGTCCTTGAATTGTCTTTATTTGTGTATTGAGAGCAGGTTATAATGATATGCATGAAATTGTATGATTCATGTATTCCTTTATCTGCTTCACTTCATAAAATGTTGCTTGAATGCTTCAAAATAGGTAGAGTGTTAAGTTAGTTTTCCCCATCAATGAATATGTCTGTGCAGGAAAATGAACTTCAGTTGTACTCTTTGTCAGTGAGATGCATTAGACATGCAGTTAAATATGATTAACTATTGCAGACATTTGCAGTGTCTGGAAACATTGTGTAAAATATAGTGTAACATTTTATGAATATAGGGCAAAAGGTTCAATGTATAGAATTATTCTTAAAATAAAGGTTCAATAGGAAATTTCATTGGTCTTATGCCCCTGAATTATTTGCATGATACATGTTACTGCTTTAGATTCTGACCTCTCCTATCCTAACTGCTCTCATACACAAAAATATATATATTTAAAATGTATTTTATAAATGTTTTAAGTTCATTTATACTGTTATTCATATAATAATAATGAAAATAATAAAAAATAATCAGATTTTTGTTAATGGTTGTTTTTTGGTTCATCCAAATATAAAATATAGATTTAACAACAAAATTTTACTTCTATGAAATGCCAAAATTTAAAAAGATTCACTGGTGTCACATAAGAATATACAGGCACTAGAACAATGTACAAATGCCTAGAATTAGAGTTTTGTCGGTAAACACCCGCGTAGCTAACGCCGCTTTTTTTCCCAACGCACCCTTAAGACAACGCTGGTATTTAGAGTTGTCTGAAGGGCTGCGTTAGGCTCCAAAAAGGGTGCGTTGAGCCTAATGTACCGCCACTTCAACCCTCAATACCAGCGTTGCTTACGGTAGTGGTAAGCAGCTAAAACGTGCTTGTGCACGATTCCCCCATTGGAAACAATGGGGCAGTTTGGGATGAAAAAAAACCTAACACCTGCAAAAAAGCAGAGTTCAGCTCCCAACGCAGCCCCATTGTTTTCTATGAGGAAACATTTTCTAAGTCTGCACCTAACACCCTAACATGAACCCCGAGTCTAAACACCCCTAACCTTACACTCATTAACCCCTAATCTGCTGCCCCCGCTATCGCTGACACCTGCATTATATTATTAACCCCTAATCTGCCGCTCCGTACACCACCGCAACCTACATTATACCTATGTACCCCTAATCTGCTGCCCCTAACATCGCCGACCCCTATATTATATTTATTAACCCCTAATCTGCCCCCCCCCCCCAACATCGCAGCTACCTTACCTACACTTATTAACCCCAAATCTGCCGACCGGACCTCGCCGCTACTCTAATAAAGTTATTAACCCCTAAACCGCCGCACTCCCGCCTCTATAATAAATAGTATTAACCCCTAATCTGCCCTCCCTAACATTGCCGCCACCTAACTTCAAGTATTAACCCCTAATCTGCCGACCGGACCTCGCCGCTACTCTAATAAATGTATTAACCCCTAAAGCTAAGTCTAACCCTAACCCTAACACCCCCCTAAATTAAATATAATTTTAATCTAACTAAATAAATTAAATATTATTAACTAAAGTATTCCTATTTAAAGCTAAATACTTACCTGTAAAATAAACCCTAATATAGCTACAATATAACGAATAATTATATTGTAGCTATTTTAGGATTTATATTTATTTTACAGGCAACTTTGTATTTATTTAAACTAGGTACAATAGCTATTAAATAGTTATTTACTATTTAATAGCTACCTAGTTTAAATAATTACAAAATTACCTGTAAAATAAATCCTAACCTAAGTTACAATTAAACCTAACACTACACTATCAATAAATAAATTAAATCAATTAACTACAAGTACCTACAATGACCTACAATTAAATAACACTAAATTACAAAAAATAAAAAAAGATTACAAGAATTTTAAGCTAATTACACCTACTCTAAGCCCCCTAATAAAATAACAAAGCCCCCCAAAATAATAAAAATTTCCCTACCCTAATCTAAATTAAAAAGTTAACAGCTCTATTACCAGCCCTTAAAAGGGCTTTTTGCGGGGCATGCCCCAAAGAAATCAGCTCTTTTGCCTGTAAAAAAAACACAATACCACCCCCCAACATTACAACCCACCACCCACATACCCCTACTCTAACCCAAACGCCCCTTAAATAAACCTAACACTACCCCCCTGAAGATCTCCCTACCTTGAGTCGTGTTCACCCAGCCGGGCAGTCCTATCCGGACAGAAGAGGACATCCGGACCGGTAGACATCTTCATCCAAGCGGCATCTTCTATCTTCTTCCATCTGGAGCGGAGCGGAGCCATCTTCTTCCAGCCGACGCAGATCCATCCTTCTTCCACGACGCCTACTCACCGAATGAAGGTTCCTTTAAATGACGTCATCCAATCAGCCAATCAGCCAATCAGATTCAAGTTCAATCGATCAGCCAATCCGATTGAACTTGAATCTGATTGGCTGATTCAATCAGCCAATCAGATTTTTCCTACCTTAATTCCGATTGGCTGATAGAATCCTATCAGCCAATCGGAATTTGAGGGACGCCATATTGGATGACGTCATTTAAAGGAACCTTCATTCGGCGAGTAGGCGTCGTGGAAGAAGATGGCTCCGCTCCGGATGGATGAAGATAGAAGATCCTGCTTGGATGAAGATGTCTACCAGTCCGGATGTCCTCTTCTGCCCGGATAGGATGAAGACTTCTGCCACTCCGGATGTCCTCTTTTGGTCTATCGGTGCCCGGCTGGGTGAACACGACTCAAGGTAGGGAGATCTTCAGGGGGATAGTGTTAGGTTTATTTAAGGGGGGTTTGGGTTAGAGTAGGGGTATGTGGGTGGTGGGTTGTAATGTTGGGGGGTGGTATTGTGTTTTTTTTTTACAGGCAAAAGAGATGATTTCTTTGGGTCATGCCCCGCAAAAAGTCCTTTTAAGGGCTGATAATAGAGCTGTTAACTTTTTTAATTTAGATTAGGGTAGGGAATTTTTTTTATTTTGGGGGGCTTTGTTATTTTATTAGGTGGCTTAGAGTAGGTGTAATTAGCTTAAAATTCTTGTAATCTTTTTTTATTTTTATTTTTTATTTAGTTTAGTTTATTTAATTGTAGGTAATTTTAGGTACTTGTAGTTAATTGATTTAATTTATTTATTGATAGTGTAGTGTTAGGTTTAATTGTAACTTAGGTTAGGATTTATTTTACAGGTAATTTTGTAATTATTTTAACTAGGTAGCTATTAAATAGTAAATATCTATGCAATAGCTATTGTACCTAGTTTAAATAAATACAAAGTTGCCTGTAAAATAAATATAAATCCTAAAATAGCTACAATATAATTATTTGTTATATTGTAGCTATATTATGGTTTATTTTAAAGATAAGTATTTAGCTTTAAATAGGAATACTTTAGTTAATAATATTTAATTTATTTCATTAGATTAAAATTATATTTAATTTAGGGGGGTGTTAGGGTTAGGGTTAGACTTAGCTTTAGGGGTTAATACATTTATTAGAGTAGCGGCAAGGTCTGGTTGGCAGATTAGGGGTTAATAAGTGTAGGTAAGGTAGCGGCGACGTTGGGGGGGCAGATTAAGGGTTAATAAATATTATGTAGGTGTCAGCGATGTTAGGGGCAGCAGATTAGGGGTTCATAGGGATAATGTAGGTGGCGGTGGTGTGCGGTCGGCAGATTAGGGGTTAAAAATATTTATTATAGTGGCGACGATGTGGGGGGGGCTCGGTTTAGGGGTAGATAGGTAGTTTATGGGTGTTAGTGTACTTTATAGCACAGTAGTTAAGAGCTTTATAAACCGGCGTTAGCCCATAAAGCTCTTAACTACTGACTTTTTTCTGCGGCTGGAGTCTTGTCGGTAGAGGCTCTACCGCTCACTTCAGCCAAGACTCTAAATACCGGCGTTAGGCAGATCCCATTTAAAAGATAGGATACGCAATTGGCGTAAGGGGATCTGCGGTATGGAAAAGTCGTGGCTTGAAAGTGAGCGTTAGACCCTTTCCTGCCTGACTCTAAATACCAGCGGCCGGCCAAAACCAGCGTTAGGACCCCTTAACGCTGCTTTTGACGGCTAACGCAGAACTCTAAATCTAGCCGAAAGAGACTTTAAACAAAAAATTTAAATTCAAAGCATCTGATAATTACATTAATATAAATTATTCAATAGTACTTCCTTTTCCCATCTTCTTAATGTCTTCACCCATTCTAATCTTTAACTTTCCCCCACTACAACCTTTCCGTACCATTTTCTATACCATTTAATTTTTATTTTTTAACTCTCTCATTCTTTTTCAATTCCCTCATGATAAAGTACCCATATTCCTCACATCTCACTCACCTGCCCAAAACAAGTTTGTAATTAATAGTTATCCTTTTAGATTTAATTCAGAGAAGGGCAGGAACAAGAGAGGTAGCAGCAGTAGTCAGCATACTTACTGAAATAAGTAAGTCTCTGTTAATAATACACCTCCAAGGGAGGAGGACAAACATATATTTAGTGGACACAGAGGCCCACAGTTCTCCGCAATTATTGAATGTAGCTGATGATGACCACTACAGAGCAGAAAGGGAAGGGACAGGAGAGGCAGCAGCAGGCCGCAGACTTACTGAACTAAGGCCTTACAGTATATAAACCTCAAAAACACACCTAAAAAGGGAGAAGAAGAACAAAAACATGCCTAAAGTCCCTTAGACATATTGGCCAGAAGTTTCCTAAGGATTTGGCACTAATGGATGATAAACTAGACAGGCTGCCCATGTATAGGATAGGCTTTAATCACTCTCTTGCTTGAAGACTTTGTACCACTGCTGACCTCCTGATCCCAACCTTGTTCCTTCCCTGACTCCCCTCCTCTCTTTAGATGTTGTGCTGTGCAGCCTGGGTGGTTATGAACTTTGTCTGCCTGATGTCTCTTCACTCTGAGGCCCTTCAAGTGTTCTTGGTATCTACTGTATCCTTTACACTCAACGTGTACCACAGAAAATCAAGTCCCAGGTTTTATTCAGGGAGTTGAGACAGTGTTTACCTAAAGCCACTACTCAGCCTTTGGGTCCTTTACCTCTGGATTGATAAATATAGGGAGCCCACGCTGTCCAGCTAAAAACCTTGGATACTAAGTTTGAGAAGCTTTCCAAGATGGTTAATGTTTTTATGGAAATGGTTCAACCCAGCAATCCATCTGTTGCCACTGTCACTTCTACTACTCCTTCACTACCTGCTTCTGGAACCACTTTTGGCCCTCATTTACCCATACCTGACAGGTATGATGGCACACTTAATAAATGCAGAGACTTTTTAAATTAATGTAGACTGCATTTCAAAAATGATCCAGTGTCTTCTTTCAACCCTTCTATTCAAATTACTTCCATACTCTCTCTACCTTGAGGCAAGGCCCTGGCTTGAGTCTCTCCCCTACTTGAAAAAGATTACCCTAGCTTGCAAGGTCTTTATGTCTATGCTACAACTATCTTTGATAGACCAGGAATATGGCAGAAGCATCTCTTCTAGAACTTTGTCAAGTGTCCCTATCTGTAGCAAAATATACTATTGATTTTTGAACTATTGCTGCAGCAACCATTATAAATATGGGGCATGGAAGGCAACATTTCATAAGGGACTACAAAATAAAATCAAAGAGCTCATTTACAGGAATATCTTAAAGTATTTTAAAAGTTTAATTGAACTTTGTATTCACCTTGTTGTCTGATTTTTGGAAAGACAATCAGAACGGGAAGAAGCAAACCACTAAACCTAATATTTGGTCAGCTCCACAATGTCCATATCCCCCTTCAGACTCCATTAAAACTTCTGAAAAACACATTTGACTGTTCATGGTGTACCAACAAAGAAGGTGTTCCCTAGGCCATACATCCGTATTGTGGATTACAGGGACATCTATTGCATAACTTCCCTGCAAGACCAGTAAAAAAACAGGCTTCATTTTGATTGGAGTGTAATTTAAGCCATATACTGCAGATTATTTCTTTTTAGAAAAAAAAGATGGAGGACTTCGTCCGTGCATAGTTTTTTGGAGCTCAATCAAATTACCAATCAAGATTGCTTCCCAATCACCCTGATACTTGATTTATTTCATGCTTTACAAGGTGTCATAATCTTTACAAAATTAGACTTCAGAGGGGCCACATTTATCACTCAATATGGTCACTATGAATATTTAGTGATTCTAAATAATCCATAGAATATATATATATATATATATATATATATATATATATATATATATATATATATATATATGTTGTGTTGAGAGAGAAAAAGAGATGATTCGGCGCTAGGTGTCCCCCCCGAGAAGTGTTTTATTTGTAACGTGAATGAATGAACTGGCTGCCCTTGTACCTGAAATGAGGGCAATTGCAGGGTCCCCACCCTGCACTGTCCTATTTCAATTTATAGAAAAAACTATTGGTGGGAAGAGTGGTATTAAGGCACACTGTTCATAAGAATAATAACCAATGTATTATTAATAGTGGTGTCAGAGTAGTGGGTATAGTGCAACAATCAGAATATTTTGATGTAGATTGTTCTATATGGTATATATAGTACATATAGTACAAATATTTGTATCAGCGGCGTCTGGATGAATTATACCCAAAAATGTTTACTAATTGTATAATGTATAGGTATAGGATGGGGTACCTGCCAGGTCAGTATGACATCCTAAAAAATACCTTCCTTCACAATTCAAAATATGGATAAACCTTTAGTATAACATAATAAAGTTCACAAAGTTCACAGGTGTTCTTAGTCCCAAAGGTCCAGTAGATATATTTAGAGTTAATGAATAAAAAATAATAATAATAAATAAAAAGTTCTCTGTCTAATCCTTATGTTGTAAGTAAATGCCCACTTACTAGATTAAACCTCAATCCTATGAGGTAAGTGGGAAGCGTCTTTGGTAGATACAGTTGTCCCCCAGCAATCCGGAACCACTGCTTCTCTGCCTCTTTGGTGTGGTTAGAAACACTGCTTTCCTGCTTCCTTAGTATGGTAGAGATTTCTTTCTCCCTCCTTCTAATTGGCTTAGATATTCACTCAGCTCCCAGTAGTCCGTGATGTGGAATACATAAATAGGGGAACACAAATATGGAAAGGATAGTGCAACACTGTTGTACAAGTTTAAAACATATATTTATTTCATATGTAAAAAATGCTCACATTCTTCCACCTCAATCCAATATGAGGTATCAGTTAGGCATAGTAGTGCATTAAAACAGTTGCAAAAATCCAAAAAGTGAATAATCAGAAATGCAGGAAAAACGGCATACAAGCAGTTAATGAGATACAGTTCAGTATATCTTTGTTCAAATCTCTCCTTACGCGTTTCAAAGGTTTCAAATAATGGGTTACCTTCTTCATCAGAGGAAATTTTTGAGTGCTTCTAACCACACCAAAGAGGCAGAGAAGCAGTGGTTCCGGATTGCTGGGGGACAACTGTATCTACCAAAGACGCTTCCCACTTACCTCATAGGATTGAGGTTTTATCTAGTAAGTGGGCATTTACTTACAACATAAGGATTAGACAGAGAACTTTTTATTTATTATTATTATTTTTTATTCATTAACTCTACATATATCTACTGGACCTTTGGGACTAAGAACACCTGTGAACTTTGTGAACTTTGTGTGTAGTATGTTATACTAAAGGTTTATCCATATTTTGAATTGTGAAGGAAGGTATTTTTTAGGATGTCATACTGACCTGGCAAGTACCCCATCCTATACCTATACATTATACAATTAGTAAACATTTTTGGGTATAATTCATCCAGACGCCGCTGGTACAAATATTTGTACTATATGTACTATATATACCATATAGAACAATCTACATCAAAATATTCTGATTGTTGCACTATACCCACTACTCTGACACCACTATTAATAATACATTGGTTATTATTCTTATGAACAGTGCGCCTTAATACCACTCTTCCCACCAATATATATATATATATATATATATATATATATATATATATATATATATATACACTGTATATATATATATATATATATATATATATATATATATATATTATTTTTTACAGTATCAATTATATTTTTTAACTACTATTAGAGGATGGCTCCGCGTTGGCTGGATTGAAGATGGACCCGCTCCGCTCCGGATGGATGAAGATAGAATATGCCGCCTGGATGAAGACTTCTGCTGCTTGGAGGACCTCTTCTGCCCAGATCGGATGAAGACTTTTGCCCCTCTGGAGGTCCACTTGTGCCCGGCTGGGTGAAGACGGCTCAAGGTAGGGAGATCTTCAGGGGGGTAGTGTTAGGTTTTTTTAAAGGGGGGATTGGGTGGGTTTTAGAGTAGGGTTGGGTGTGTGGGTGGTGAGTTTAAATGTTGGGGGGGTATTGTATTTTTTTACAGGTGAAAGAGCTGATTACTTTGGGGCAATGCCCCGCAAAAGGCCCTTTTAAGGGCTATTTGTAATTTAGTGTAGGGTAGGGAATTTTATTATTTTGGGGTGCTTTTTTATTTTATTAGGGGGATTAGATTAGGTTTAATTAGTTTAAAATTCTTGTATTTTTTTTATTTTCTGTAATTTAGTGTGTTTTTTTCCATACTTTAGTTTATTTAATTTAATTGTAATTAATTGTAGGTAGTTTAGGTAATTAGTTTAATTATAGTGTAGTGTTAGGTATAATTGTAACTTAGGTTAGGGTTTATTTTACAGGTACTTTTGTACTTATTTTAACTAGGAAGTTATTAAATAGTTAATAACTATTTAATAACTATTGTATCTAGTTAAAAAGAAATACAGAGTTGCCTGTAAAATAATTATAAATCCTAAGCTAGCTACAATGTAACTATTAGTTATATTGTAGCTAGCTTAGGCCTAGATTTGGAGTTTTGTCGGTAACGACCCGAAAAACTAACGCCAGCTTTTTTCTGGCCGCACCATAAAAATAACTCTGGTATCGAGAGTCCACATAAAGGCTGCGTTAGGCTCCAAAAAAGGAGCGTAGAGCAGCTTCAACTCTCGATACCAGAGTTGCTTACGGACGCGGCCAGCCTCAAAAACGTGCTCGTGCACGATTCCCCCATAGGAAACAATTGGGCTGTTTAAGCTGAAAAAAAACCAAACACCTGCAAAAAAGCCGCGTTCAGCTCCTAACGCAGCCCCATTGTTTGCTATGCGGTAACCCTTCCTACGTCTGCACTTAACACTCTAACATGTACCCCGAGTCTAAACACCCCTAACCTTACACTTATTAACCCCTAATATGCCGCCCCCGCTATCGCTGACCCCTGCATATTATTATTAACCCCTAATATGCCGCTCCGTAAACCGCCGCTACTTACATTATCCCTATGTACCCCTAATCTGCTGCCCCTAACACCGCCGACCCCTATATTATATTTATTAACCCCTAATCTGCCCCCCACAACGTCGCCTCCACCTGCCTACACTTATTAACCCCTAATCTGCCGACCGGACCTGAGCGCTACTATAATAAAGTTATTAACCCCTAACCCGCCTCACTAACCCTATCATAAATAGTATTAACCCCTAATCTGCCCTCCCTAACATCGCCGACACCTAACTTCAATTATTAACCCCTAATCTGCCGACCGAATCTCGCCGCTATTCTAATAAATGTATTAACCTCTAAAACTAAGTCTAACCCTAATACTAACACCCCCCTAAGTTAAATATAATTTAAATCTAACAAAATTAATTAACTCTTATTAAATAAATTATTCCTATTTAAAGCTAAATACTTACCTGTAAAATAAATCCTAATATAGCTACAATATAAATTATAATTATATTAGAGCTATTTTAGGATTTATATTTATTTTACAGGTAACTTTGTATTTATTTTAACCAGGTACAATAGCTATTAAATAGTTAAGAACTATTTAATAGCTAAAATAGTTAAAATAATTACAAATTTACCTGTAAAAGAATTCCTAACCTAAGTTACAAATAAACCTAACACTAGACTATCAATAAATTAATTAAATAAACTACCTACAATTACCTACAATTAACCTAACACTACACTATCAATAAATTAATTAAATACAATTGCTACAAATAAATACAATTAAATAAACTAGCTAAAGTACAAAAAATAAAAAAGAACTAAGTTACAAAAAATAAAAAAAATATTTACAAACATAAGAAAAATATTACAACAATTTTAAACTAATTACACCTACTCTAAGCCCCCTAATAAAATAACAAAGCCCCCCAAAATAAGAAAATGCCCTACCCTATTCTAAATTACTAAAGTTCAAAGCTCTTTTACCTTACCAGCCCTGAACAGGGCCCTTTGTGGGGCATGCCCCAAGAAATTCAGCTCTTTTGCCTGTAAAAAAAAACATACAATACCCCACCCCAACATTACAACCCACCACCCACATACCCCTAATCTAACCCAAACCCCCCTTAAATAAACCTAACACTAAGCCCCTGAAGATCATTCTACCTTGTCTTCACCATACCAGGTTCACCGATCGGTCCAGAAGAGCTCCTCCGATGTCCTGATCCAAGCCCAAGCGGGGGGCTGAAGAGGTCCATGATCCGGCTGAAGTCTTCATCCAAGCGGGCCAGAAGAGGTCTTCCATCCGATTGAAGTCTTCATCCAAGCGGCATCCATCCGGAGCGAAGCGGCAGCATCCTGAAGACCTCCACCGCGGAACATCCATCCTGGCCGACGACTGAACGACGAATGACGGTTCCTTTAAATGACGTCATCCAAGATGGCGTCCCTCGAATTCCGATTGGCTGATAGGATTCTATCAACCAATCGGAATTAAGGTAGGAATATTCTGATTGGCTGATGGAATCAGCCAATCAGAATCAAGTTCAATCCGATTGGCTTATCCGATCAGCCAATCAGATTGAGCTCGCATTCTATTGGCTGTTCCAATCAGATGCTGCCGCTTCGCTCCGGATGGATGCCGCTTGGATGAAGACTTCAATCGGATGGAAGACCTCTTCTGGCCCGCTAATAAGTGTAGGCAGGTGGAGGCGACGTTGAGGGGGGCAGATTAGGGGTTAATAAATATAATACAGGGGTCGGCGGTGTTAGGGGCAGCAGATTAGGGGTACATAAGGATAACGTAGGTGGCGGTCGGCAGATTAGGGGTTAATCGGCGATGTGGGGGGACCTCGGTTTAGGGGTATATAGGTAGTTTATGGGTGTAAGTGTACTTTAGAGCACAGTAGTTAAGAGCTTTATAAACCGGCGTTAGCCCAGAAAGCTCTTAACTACTGACTTTTTTCCTGCGGCTGGAGTTTTGTCGTTAGATGTCTAACGCTCACTTCAGAAACGACTCTAAATACCGGAGTTAGAGAAATCCCATTGAAAAGATAGGATACGCAATTGACGTAAGGGGATCTGCAGTATGGAAAAGTCGCGGCTGAAAAGTGAGCGTTAGACCCTATTTTGAGTGACTCCAAATACCGGCGGTAGCCTAAAATCAGCGTTAAGAGCCTCTAACGCTGGTTTTCACGGCTAACGCCAAACTCTAAATCTAGGCCTTAGGGTTTAATTTATAGGTAAGTATTTAGTTTTAAATAGGATTAATTTATTTAATTATTGTAAATTTATTTAGTTTAATTTAAATTATATTTAAGTTAGGGGGGTGTTAGGGTTAGGGTTAGACTTAGGTTTAGGGGTTAATAAATGTATAATAGTGGCGGCACATACATATGTATTTACAATAAAAATAACATTCGGCTAGATTCCGAGTTTTGCGGCAAGGTAAAAAAGCAGCCTTAACAGGTCCTAACGCTGCTTTTTACGCCCGCTAGTATTACGAGTCTTGCAGGTTTAGGGGCACTGCACACTTTTTTTTGGCCTTAACGCAAACCAACTTACGTAAATTTCGTAAAGGCTTTTTTCAATGGTACTTGCATAGCGCCGGTATTACGAGTTTGTCCTGGGAGGCCAAGATTCCTAACGCATTTTAAAGTCAGTAGTTATGAGTTTTACACTACAAAGCTGTAGCATAAAACTCATAACTAAAGTGCTAAAAAGTACACTAACACCCATAAACTACCTATTAACCCCTAAACCGAGGCCCTCCCGCATCGCAAACAGTAAAATAAAATGATTAACCTCTAATCTGCAGCTCCATACATCATCACCATTAGAATAAACATATTAACCCCTGAACTGCCTCACTCCAGCCTCGCAAACACAAGTTAAATATTATTAACCCCTAATCTGCTGTCCCTAACATCACTGCCACCTACATTATACTTATTAACCCCTAATCTGCCGCCCCTAACATCGCCGCCACCTACATTATACCTTTTAACCCCTAATCTGCTGCCCCTAACATCGCCGCAACCTACCTAGATTTATTAACCCTTAATCTGCTGTCCCCAACGTCACCGCCACTATTCTAAATTTATTAACCCTTTAAACCTAAGTCTAACCCTAACCCTAACCCCTCTAACTTAAGTATAATTAAAATAAATCTAAATAAAATTCCTATCATTAACTAAATTATTCCTATTTAAAACTAAATACTTACCTGTAAAATAAACCCTAAGATAGCTACAATATAACTGATAGTTACAGGGTTTATTTTTATTTTACAGGCATGTTTTTATTTATTTTAACTAGGTAGAATAGTTACTAAATAGTTTTTAACTATTTACTAACTACCTAGCTAAAATAAATACAAATTTACCTGTAAAATAAAACCTAACATAAGTTAAACTAACACCTATCGCTACACTACAATTAAATAAATTACCTAAATGAAATACAATTAAAATAAATAAATTGCAATTAGCTAAATTGCAAAAAAACCCACTAAATTACAGAAAATAAAAAAAAATTACAAGATCTTTAAACTAATTACACCTAATCTAATAGCCCTATCAAAATAAAAAAGCCCACCCAAAATAAAAAAAACCCCTAGCATAATCTAAACTACCAATAGCCCTTAAAAGGGCCTTTTGTGGGGCATTGCCCCCAAGAAATCAGCTCTTTTACCCTTAAAAAAATACACACAACTCCCCAACAGTAAAACCCACCACCCACACAACCAACCCCCCAAATAAAACTCTAACTATAAAAACCTAAGCTCCCCATTGTCCTGAAAATGGCATTTGGATGGGCATTGCCCTTAAACGGGCATTTAGCTCTATTGCGGCCCAAAGCACTAACCTAAAAATAAAACCTCACACAATACACCCTTAAAAAATCCTAACACTAACCCCCGAAGATCCACTTAACGGGAGAAGTCTTCATCCAAGCGGCAAGATGTCCTTAATGAAGCCAGCAGAAGTGGTCCTCCAGATGGGCAGAAGTGGTCCTCCAGACGGGCAGAAGTCTTCATCCAGATGGCATCTTCTATCTTCATCCTTCCGACGCAGAGCGGCTCTATCTTCAAGACATCCGGCGCGGAGCATCCTCTTCCAACGACGACTACCCGATGAATGAAGGTACCTTTAAGTGACGTCATCCAAGATGACGTCCTTTAGATTCTGATTGGCTGATTAAGGTTGAAAATGAATTAAGGTTGAAAAAATCATATTGGCTGATGCAATCAGCCAATAGTATTGAACTTCAATCCTATTGGCTGATCCAATCAGCCAATAGGATTGAGCTCGCATTCTATTGGCTGTTCCAATCAGCCAATAGAATGCAAGCTCAGTCCTTTTGGCTGATTGCATCAGCCAATAGGATTTTTTCAACCTTTATTCCGATTGGCTGATAGAATTCTATCAACCAATCGGAATCTAAGGGACGCCATTGTGGATGATGTCACTTAAAGGTACCTTTATTCGTCGGGTAGTCGTCGTTGGAAGAGGATGCTCCATGCCGGATGTCTTGTAGATGGAGCCGCTCCGTGTAGGAATGATGAAGATAGAAGATGCCTTCTGGATAAAGACTTCTGCCCATCTGGAGGACCACTTCTGCCCATCTGGAGGACCACTTATGCCAGCTTCGTTAAGGACATCTTGCCGCTTGGATGAAGACTTCTCCCGGTAAGTGGATCTTCGGGGGTTAGTGTTAGGATTTTTTAAGGGTGTATTTGGTGGGTTTTATTTTTAGGTTAGGGCTTTGTGCCGCAATAGAGCTAAATGCCCTTTTAAGGGCAATGCCTATCCAAATGCCCTTTTCAGGGCAATGGGGAGCTAAGGTTTTTTTAGTTAGGGTTTTATTGGGGGGGTTGGTTGTGTGGGTGGATGGTTTTACTGTTGGGGGTTGTGTGTATTTTTTTAAGGGTAAAAGAGCTGATTTCTTGGAGGCAATGCCCCGCAAAAGGTCCTTTTATGGGCTATTGGTAATTTAGGTTAGGCTAGGTTTTTTTTTATTTTGGGTGGGCTTTTTTATTTTGATAGGGCTATTAGATTAGGTGTAATTAGTTTAAAGATCTTGTAATTTGTTTTTTATTTTCTGTAATTTAGTGTTTGTTTTTTTGCAATTTTGCTAATTGCATTTGATTTATTTAATTGTATTTCATTTAGGTAATTTATTTAATTGTAGTGTAGCGATAGGTGTTAGTGTAACTTAGGTTAGGTTTTATTTTACAGGTAAATTTGTATTTATTTTAGCTAGGTAGTTAGTAAATAGTTAATAACTATTTAGTAACTATTCTACCTAGTTAAAATAAATACAAACTTGCCTGTAAAATAACAATGAAACCTAAGCTAGCTACAATGTAACTATTAGTTATATTGTAGCTAGCTTAGGGTTTATTTTATAGGTAAGTATTTCGTTTTAAAAAAGGAATTATTTAGGTTATGATAGGAATGTTATTTAGATTTATTTTAATTATATTTAAGTTAGGGGGGTTAGGGTTAGACTTAGGTTTAGGGGTTAATATATTTAGAATAGTGGCGGCGACGTTCAGGGTGGCATATTAGGGGTCAATAAATGTAGGTTTGTTGTGGCCACATTGGGGGAGGGAGATTAGGGGTTAATAAATATAATGTAGGTGTCGGCGATGTTGGGGACAGCAGATTAGGGGTTAATAAATATAATGTAGGTGGTGGCGATGTCCGGAGCGGCAGATTAGGGGTTAATAAATATAATGTAGGTGTCGGCAATGTCAGGGGCGGCAGATTAGGGGTTAATAAGTGTAAGGTTAGGGGTGTTTAGACTCGGGGGTTCATGTTAGGGTGTTAGGTATAAACGTAAATTTAGTTTCCCTAAAGGAATCAATGGGGCTGCGTTACTGAGTTTTACACTGCTTTTTGGCAGGTGTTAGACTTTTTCTCAGCCGGCTCTCCCCATTGATGTCTATGGGGAAATCGTGCACAAGCACGTACAACCAGCTCATCGCTGACTTAAGCAGTGCTGGTATTGGAGTGCAGTGTGGAACTCAATTTTGCTCTACACTCACTTCTTGCCTGATAGCGCTGGGTTAATAAAAACCCGTAATAAAAAAGGAGAAAGGGAAGATCTGCGCTTGCAAATAAGCTAGTGTATAAAGCCAACAGATACAGGTGATTTCTCCAAACACACCTTAAGACACAATTTAGAAGAAGTAAGAGAGCACAAATCAAATAAAGGAAAATATGCAATCTATAGTCTGTGGCGATAAAAAATTAATGCCTGCGTTAGCCGCCAAAAGCAGCATTAAGGGGTCCTAAAGCTGCTTTTGGCTGCCCGCAGGTATTTAGACTAGTGTAGGTAAAGGTGCAGCGCTCAATTTCAAGCCGCAAGTTTTCCATACCGCAGATCCCCTTACGCCAATTGCGTATCATATCTTTTCAATAGGATCTTCCTAACGCTGGTATTTAGAGTCTTGGCTGAAGTGAGCATTACAACTCTACCGACAAAACTCCTACCGCCCATGGAAAGGCTGTAGTTAAGAGCTTTCTGGGCTAACGCCGGTTTATAAAGCTCTTACCTACAGTGCTCTAAAGTACACTAACACCCATAAACTACCTATGTACCCCTAAACCGAGGTCCCCACACATCGCCGCCACAATAATACATTTTTTTATCCCCTAATCTGCCGACCGCTTATAGCCGCCACCTACATTATCCCTATAAACCCCTAATCTGCTGCCCCTAACATCGACGACGCCTACATAATATTTATAAACCCCTAATCTGCCCCCCCCAACATTGCCGCCACTTAACCACACTTATTTACCCCTAATCTGCCGTCCGGACCTCGCCGCTACTCTAATAAAGTTATTAACCCTTAAACCGCCGCACTCCCGCCTCGAAAACCCTATAATAAATACTAACCCTAATCTGCCTCCCCCCCAATGTCGCCGCCACCTAACTTCAAGTATTAACCCCTAATCTGCTGACCAGACCTCGCCGCTACTCTAATAAATGTATTAACCCCTAAAGCTAAGTCTAACCCTAACCCTAACACCCCCCTAAATTAAATATAATTTTAATCTAACGAAATAAATTAAATATTATTAACTAAAGTATTCCTATTTAAAAATAAATACTTACCTGTAAAATAAACACTAATATAGCTACAATATAACGAATAATTATATTGTAGCTATTTTAGGATTTATATTTATTTTACAGGCAACTTTGTATTTATTTTAACTAGGTGCAATAGCTATTAAATAGTTATTAACTATTTAATAGCTACCTAGTTAATATAATTACAAAATTACCTGTAAAATAAATCCTAACCTAAGTTACAATTAAACCACTACACTATCAATAAATTAATTAAATAAATTACCTACAATTAAATAAACTAAACTAAATTACAAAAAATAAAAAAAATTACAAGAATATTAGGCTAATTACACCTACTCTAAGCCTGCTAATAAAATAAAAAAGCCCCCCAAAATAATAAAGGTCCCTACCCTATTCTAAATTAAAAGGTAACCAGCTCTTTTACCAGCCCTTAAATGGCTTTTTGCAGGGCATGCCCCAAAGTAATCAGATCTTTTGCCTGTAAAAAAAAATACAACCCCCCAACATTAAAACCCACCACCCACATACCCCTACTCTAACACAAACCCCCCCTTAAATAAACCTAACACTACCCCCCTGAAGATCTCCCTACCTTGAGTCGTCTTCACCCAGCCGGGCTGAAGTCTTCATCCAATGGGGCAGAAGAGGACATCCAGACCGGCAGAAGTCTTCATCCTATCCGGGCAGAAGAGGACACCCGGACCAGCAGACATCTTCATCCAAGCGGCATCTTCTATCTTCATCCATCAGACGAGGAGCAGCTCCATCTTCAAGACCTCCGGCGTGGAACATCCTTCTTGACCGACGACTAGACGACGAATGACGGTTCCTTTAAATGACGTCATCCAAGATGGCGTCTCTCGAATTCCGATTGGCTGATAGGATTCTATCAGCCAATCCGAATTAAGGTAGGAAAAATCTGATTGGCTGATTGAATAAGCTATTCAGATTGAAGTTCAATCTGAGTGACTGATCCAATCAGCCAATCAGATTGAGCTTGCATTCTATTTAATGTTCCGATCAATACCTTAATTCCGATTGGCTGATAGAATCCTATCAGCCAATCGGAATTCGAGGGACGCCATCTTGGATGACGTAATTTAAAGGAACCGTCATTCGTCGTCTAGTCGTCGGTCAAGAAGGATGTTCTGCGCCGGAGGTCTTGAAGATGGAGCCGCTCCTCGTCGGATGGATGAAGATAGAAGATGCCGCTTGGATGAAGATGTCTGCCGGGCCGGATGTTCTCTTCTGCCCGGATAGGATGAAGACTTCTGCTGGTCTGGATGTCCTCTTCTGCCCCATTGGATGAAGACTTCGGCCCAGCTGGGTGAAGACGACTCAAGGTAGGGAGATCTTCAGGGGGGTAGTGTTAGGTTTATTTAAGGGGGTTTGGGTTAGAGTAGGGGTATGTGGGTGGTGGGTTTTAATGTGGGGGGTTGTATTTTTTTTTACAGGCAAAAGAGCTGATTACTTTGGGGCATGCCCCGCAAAAAGCCCTTTTAAGGGCTGGTAAAAGAGCTGGTTGCATTTTAATTTAGAATAGGGTAGGGGCCTTTCTTATTTTGGGGGGCTTTTTATTTTATTAGGGGGCTTAGAGTAGGTGTAATTAGCCTAATATTCTTGTAATCTTTTTTTATTTTTTGTAATTTAGTGTTTTTTTTTTTTGTAATTTAGTTTATTTAATTGTAGGTAATTTATTTAATTAATTTATTGATAGGGTATTGTTAGGTTTAATTGTAACTTAGGTTAGGATTTATTTTACAGTTAATTTTGTAATTATTTTAACTAGGTAGCTATTAAATAGTACATATCTATTTAATAGCTATTGTACCTAGTTAAAATAAATAAAAGTTGCCTGTAAAATAAATATAAATCCTAAAATAGCTGCAATATTATTATTTGTTATATTGTAGCTATATTAGGGTTTATTTTACAGGTAAGTATTTAGTTTTAAATAGGAATACTTTAGTTAATAATATTTAATTTATTTTGTTAGATTAAAATTATATTTAACTTAGGGGAGTGTTAGGGTTAGGGTTAGACTTAGCTTTAGGGGTTAATACATTTATTAGAGTAGCGGCGAGGTCTGGTCGGCAGATTAGGGGTTAATACTTGAAGTTTGGTGGCGGCAATGTTAGGGAGGGCAGATTAGGGGTTAATACAATTTATTATAGGGTTTGCGAGGCGGGAGTGCAGCGGTTTAGGGGTTAATACATTTATTATAGTAGCAGTGAGGTCTGGTCGGCAGATTAGGGGTTAATAAGTGTAGTTAGGTAGCGGCGACGTTGGGGGGGCAGATTAGGGGTTAATAAATATAATGTAGGTGTCTGCGATGTTTGGGGCAGCAGATTAGGGGTACATAGGTATAATGTAGGTTGCGGCGGTGTCCGAAGCGGCAGATTAGGGGTTAATAATATAATGCAGGTGTCAGCGATAGCGGGGGCGACAGATTAGGGGTTAATAAGTTTAGAATTAGGGGTGTTTAGACTCGGGGTTCCTGTTAGGGTGTTAGGTGCAGACTTAGTAACTTTTCCCCATAGGAAACAATGGGGCTGTGTTAGGAGCTGAACGCTGCTTTTTTGCAGGTGTTAGGTTTTTTTTCAGCCAAAACTGCCCCATTGTTTCCTAAGGGGGAATCGTGCATGAGCACGTTTTGCCATCTTACCGCTACCTTAAGCAACGCTGGTATTGAGGGTTGAAGTGGCGGTAAATTAGGCTCAACGCACCCTTTTTGGAGCCTAACGCAGCCCCTCAGACAACTTTAAATACCAGCGTTGTTTGGAAGCAGCGGTAGGAAAAAAAGCTGCGTTAGCTACGCGGGTCTTTACCGACAAAACTCTAAATCTAGCCGTAACTTAATATAAATTATATGACTGAACAAGTTGTTATTTGTTACTGATTGATAATGGGTACAGGTAGAAAATAAAGTAAGGTACAGATGATATATAATTTAGGTCTAGTTATTGCAGTGTAATTTGATAAAAGGGTATTACAATACTATTATTCTCACAAGCAATAAGTGTAATTTGATTAATGGGTATTAGAATTTATATAAAAATCAATTTAATTAAACATATAATCCGAAACAGCCCCAGAACAATTCATATAAAACACATTAAAAAAATGAAGTAAAAAGACCTTTCACAAGGCAATATATTTGGTTATAAAAGAAATGGCAAAAAACGCAATACAAATAAAATCACAAAATACAAGTCTCCACACAGAGCTATACCTTTAAATATGCTAAAGTGTAGTAAGCAGAAAAAAGTGTTCAAATGCACAGTCTGTGTGCTTTTTATAGACATAAAGTCTTTAAAATCGAAAGTCTTTGGATTAGAACTTCAATCTTGCACGGCAAGAGATAAAACTTCACCGGAGGGTGTTGAAAATCTCCCACAGTCTGAAAGCGGCGTCTCCAGCTTTGTGAGGTGTTGTCCTTAGATCACACAGCTTTGTAGTGCGATAACGCTGTAAGTCTGTTCATCCTTTCTTCGGTAGTTACCAGAACCGGCCAAACTGGTATTTGAACAGCTGAAATGTAAGTACGGGTCCTCAGAGGGACCAAAAAGAACAACGCATTTCGGCTATTACGCCTTTGTCAAGCTCATACCTAGCAGTTGAATCTTACGCCTTATATAGGGGGAATTTAATTGATAATCAAGTATGTCAAAATCAGCTTCTACATTTAATTTCTATTAGGATCTAACAATACTCGTGGTTATACAAGTTTATTGAAATTTAGATATTAATATAGGCTAAAAATTGCGATATTAATATAGGCTAAAAATTACAACCGCTTACGATCTGATCATATATATATATATATATATATATAAATCACATATAAAACATTGAAATGCACATTGCATATTTATATGTATATACCTACTTTGTATACAACAACCTATATTGAAAATGTTTATTGTGTTTAATTCAGATTATCTCCATATTGATAGGGACAAACATTTTAATGGAAAAAATAATAATTTATGATAGAATTTTTAAATACCATTTAAAAATATAATTAATAGAATATAGTTAAAAGGAACAATACTTTCCAAGAAAGTAGTTAAATGTCCAAAGAATGCATAGGCTCAATATGGAGGAGCCTGTAAAGCCTTCAAAACCAAATTAAGACTCCAAGGAGGAGAGATTGATTTAATGACAGGCTTAAATCCGAACTAAAGCCTGTACAAAACAGTAAATATCAGGAAGTTTAGCAATCTTTCTGTGAATAAAACAGAAAGAGCAGAGATTTGTCCCTTCAAGGAACTTGCAGACACAACCTTATCCAAACCATCCTGAAGAAACTGTAAAATTCTTGCAACTCTAAAAAGAATGCCAAGAGAATTTATGAGAAGAACACAATAAAATGTAGGTCTTCCAAACTCAATAATAAATCTTTCTAGAGACAGATTTACGAGCTTGCAACATAGTATTAATCACTGAGTCAGAGAAATCTCTATGACTTAGCACTAAGCGTTCAATTTCCATACCTTCAAATTTAATGATTTGAGATCCTGATGGAAAAACGGACCTTGAGACAGTAGGTCTGGCCTTAACAGAAATGGCCAAGGTTGGCAACTGGACATCTGAACAAGATCCACATATCAAAACCTGTGGGGCAATGCTGGAGCCACCAGCAACACAAACGATTGTTCCATGACGATTCTGGAAATCACTCTTGGAAGAAGAACTAGAAGCGGGAAAATATAAGCAGGTTGATAACACCAATGAAGTGACAGCGCACCCACTGCTTCTGCCTGAAAATCCCTGAACCTGAACCTGGACAGGCATCTGGGAAATCTCTTGTTTAGATGAGATCTATCTGTGGAAGACCCCATTTCTTGAACAATCTGAGAAAACACATCTGGATGGAGGAACCACTCCCCAGGATGTAAAGTCTGATGGCTGAGATAATCCGCCTCCCAATGTCTATACCTGGGATATGCACCGCAGAAATTAGACAGGAGCTGGATTCCGCCCAAGCAAGTATCCAAGATACTTCTTCATAGCTTGTGGATTGTGAGTCCCACCCTGCTGATTGACAAATGCCACTGTATGTGATATTGTCTGAATGGAAATAAATGAACAGTTCTCTCTTCAACAAAGGCCAAAACTGAAGAGCTCTGAGAATAGCACGGAGATCTAAAATATTGATTGGTAATCTCGCCTCTTGAGATTTCCAAAACCCCTTGTGCTGTCAGAGATCCCCAAACAGCTCCCCAACCTGAAAGACTTGCATCTGTAGAGATCATAGTCCATAGTCCGAACAAAGAAGCCCCTTGAACTAAACACTGGTGATTTAGTGATTTGAGTGTCAAACATTGGGATTTAAGGATATCTTGGATGTCGTCACTTAAAGGAACCTTCATTCTTCAGTCACCGTGGAAAGAAGAGGATGCTCCACGTCAGATGTCTTGAAGATGGACCTGCTCAGCGCCGGATCGATGAAGATAGAAGACGCCGTCTGGATGAAGTCTTCTGCCCGTCTGGAGGACCACTTCTGCCGGATTCGTTGAGGACTTCGGCCCAGTTGGGTGAAGAATTCTCCTGGTAAGGTGATCTTCAAGGGGTAAGTGTTAGGTTTTTTTAAGGGGGATTGGGTGGGTTTTAGAGTAGGGTTGGTTGTGTGGGTGGTGGGTTTTAATGTTCAGGGGATTTGTATTTTTTTTTTACAGGTAAAAGAGCTGATTACTTTGGGGCAATGCCCCACAAAAGGACCTTTAAAGGGCTATTTGTAATTTAGTGTAGGGTAGGGCTTTTTTATTTTGGGGGGCTTTTCTATTTTCTTAGAGGGATTAGATTATGTGTAATAAATTTAAAAATCTTCTAATTTGTTTATTATTTTCTGTAATTTAGTGGGGGGGTTTTGTACTTTAGCTAATTTTATTTAATTGTATTTAATTGTATTTAGTTTAGGGAATTAATTTAGTTATAGTGTAGTGTTAGGTGTAATTGTTTTATTTTACAGGTACTTTTGTATTTATTTTAGCTAGGAAGTTAGTAAATAGTTAATAACTTTTTAGTAACTATTCTACCTAGTTAAAATAAATACAAACTTGCCTGTAAAATAAAAATAAACCCTAAGCTAGATACAATGTAACTATTAGTTAATATTGTTAGCTGTAATGACAACAAAAACAGAGGCGCCACATGTGTAGATCAATGAGGACCAACAATATCCAAGTAAAACAAGCTACAGGATACTCACAAACGTGAAGGCACTCAATTGTGCCTATAGGGACAGGCTGGTATTCTCACAGCAAACCAGCTGGCTGTACAAGGGAATCCCCATCGTGATGTCCTATGGTTCTTGTTGTCCCAAACGATAACCCTTGCCTGGGTCACTTTCAGCAAGAAGGAACTGGAGTGGAGAGGGGAGAAAGGCTAAACAGCCCTTAGGTTACTTGCAAGGGAAATGCCAAACCAACACCAGGCTTGTATAAAATGAAACAAGTATTTTATTGTGCAAGAATAAAAAATACCATCAGTGCATAAAAGTACAGCTGGGTGTGTTTAAAAGGCAAATCTCCTTGTATGTGCAGAGATAATAGCGACGCGTTTCTCAGGGATAACCCTGTTTCCTCAGTTAATATTGTTTCTAGCTTAGGGTTTATTTTATAGGTAAGTATTTAGTTTTAAATAGGAATTATTTAGTTAATGATAAGAATTTTATTTATATTTATTTAAATTATATTTAAAGGGACACTGAAACCAAATTTTTTCATTCGTGATTCAGATAGAGTATGCAATTTTAAGCAACTTTCTAATTTACTCCTATTATCAATTTTTCTTTGTTCTCTAGCTTTCTTTATTTGAAAAAGAAGGAATCTAAGCTATTTTTTTGGTTCAGCCTATGGAAAGCACTTGTTTATTGGTGGGTGAATTTATCCACCGATCAGCAAGAACAACACAGTCTGTTGATCAAAAATTGGCCGGCATCTAAACTTACATTCTTGCATTTCAAATAAAGATACCAAGAGAATGAACAAAATTTGATAATAGGAGTATATTAGAAAGTTGCTTAAAATTGCATGCTCTATCCGAATCATGAAAAAAATTGGGTTCAGTGTCCCTTTAAGTTAGGGGGGGGTTAGGGTTAGGGTTAGATTTAGATTTAGGGGTTAATAACTTAAGTATAGTGGCGGCGACGTTGGGGGTGGCAGATTAGAGGTTAATAAGTGTAGGTAGGTGTCGGCGATGTTAGGGATGGCAGATTAGGGGTTAATAATATTTAACTAATATTTGCGAGACGGGAGTGCTGCGGTTTAGGGGTTAATATATTTATTATAGTGGTGGCAATGTCTGGTTCGGATTAGGGGTTAAAAAATGTATTTTAGTGTTTGCGATGTGGGGGGCCTTGGTTTAGTGGTTAATAGGTAGTTTATGGGTGTTAGTGTACTTTTTAGCACTTTAGTTAAGAGTTTTATGCTACGGCGTTGTAGTGTAAAACTCTTAACTACTGACTTTAAAATGTGGTAAAAATGTGGTACCAGGAGAGAGCTCACTGTTTTTTTTTGTTTGTTTTTCTCGTTTTAAATGAATTTTTATTTAATTTTAGAATGAAAGGTAACACTTGGGGACACGCAGGACCCCTGTACAAACATACACAAACAAAAGGATCGGACACACAGGTCCGATTGCAATAGCAGTCCAAACATTGATACATCATAAATAAATTGCAGGAATTTGTGGTGAAAATAATTCACCAAGATTAAACCCTAGTGTAGGCTCTAAATATGGGGGGGGGGGGAGGTGGTACTTATAAATTAAATTTAATGCTCCAAAGAGCAAATCAGGATACATTGCCATAATATGTATGAATGGGTTTGTCTATATAAATTGAGGAGCAGGTTCTGCCAACATCTTAAAATGTAGGTAACAAAAAATTCCAGAGACAAGTAAGATGCACATTTTATCTAGTACACACTGTAATTAGTACCCACCGTACCTAGCACCCACTGCACCTAGCCCTCATTTCACCTAGCACTCATTGCACCTAGCACACGCCATACCCAGCACGCATTATACCTAGCACACGCTGTACTTAACAATCATTGTACATTGCTCAAGCCGTACCCAGCACACACAGTGCCCAGCACACACTATACCTAGCACACATTGTACCTAGCACCCACTGTACCTAGCTCACACTGTACCGAGCACACGCCGTACCCGGCACCCAACTTGCCTAACACACGCAGTACCTAGCACACATCGAACCTAGCACTCATCGTACCTAGCACTCATTGTACCTAGCACTCATTATATCTAACACACACTGTACCTAGCACTCATTATACCTAGCACACATTGTACCTAGCACACATTGTACCTAGCACACATTGTACCCAGAATTAGGAGAAAAAGAGAGGGCGCTAAGAGCTAAGTTCTCACCACACTTGGTCAAATAACAGGAGATACAAATAAAATTGAAATGAATACCTTTACTCACATTAAAATACAATTACAACATTACACATTAAATAAAATAGAAGGGACGTCTCCCTTTAAAAATTGGATTACCACCTTAAAAAATATAAAAATATGGAAAAAATATTTTTAGTTAAAATGTTTGAGCTTTGTAAAAAGATGCAGCAAGATTGTTACAATGTTAGCATAGTTCTGCAGTGAGATCTTCACAGTCTTTGTAACAAAGTTTCTTGTATTGACTGATCGAAAAAAATGTTACAGTTCAGCAAAAAATATCAGCGTGGAGTTAATATAGTAGGATTTTTCATAAAAGTTAAGCGATCATGTTGAACACCTTATTCAGGTTATACTCACACTCTTCCAAATGATTGTAATAGCGGCTTGATAGCTTACACTTTTGGAGATTATCAAAAGTAAACAATATCTCCAAAGTGTTAGTAACTTTTCTTACTTTCTTGAGTCGGCTGAACCAGGTCAGCGTGATTGGAAACTGCTTTCTTTGCTCCAAAATTCCTAAGCTTGAATCGGCTGAACCCGGTCAGCGTGATTGGAGACAGCTTGTTTTTTCAAACCTCTATTGGTCAGATATTGCAGGATTTCCAAGGGGATAATGAAAGTCCACAGACCCGCACTTAGCGTGAATCACGCGCGGGTTACAGAGTTAAACTAGGTACCTAGATTTAAAGATAGAGTAAAGTCTTTTGTTGGGAACAACACAAGTAAGTCTACGCGTTTCACCCGATAGGGCTTTTTCAAGATACTGGTTAGTTCCCGGGACAGGGTTTAAATGATCCTTGGATTGTGTTCATTGGTTGTAAGTTTTTCAAGGTGGAATTATGATAAAGCTTATTTATACTTAAGGTGGTATGTTATCTTCGTTTGAATTGGGTCATCCGTTAAATCAATAAAAGCTGGTACACATAATATTTATAAAAAGTTTTTATCGCTCTCAAACGAAGATAACATACCACCTTAAATCTAGGTACCTAGTTTAACTCTGTAACCCGCGCATGATTCACGCTAAGTGCGGGTCTGTGGACTTTCATTATCCCCTTGGAAATCCTGCAATATCTGACCTATAGAGGTTTGAAAAAACAAGCTGTCTCCAATCACGCTGACCGGGTTCAGCCAATTCAAGCTTAGGAATTTTGGAGCAAAGAAAGCAGTTTCCAATCACGCTGACCTGGTTCAGCCGACTCAAGAAAGTAAGAAAAGTTACTAACACTTTGGAGATATTGTTTACTTTTGATAATCTTCAAAAGTGTAAGCTATCAAGCCGCTATTACAATCATTTGGAAGAGTGTGAGTATAACCTGAATAAGGTGTTCAACATGATCGCTTAACTTTTATGAAAAATCCTACTATATTAACTCCACGCTGATATTTTTTGCTGAACTGTAACATTTTTTTCGATCAGTCAATACAAGAAACTTTGTTACAAAGACTGTGAAGATCTCACTGCAGAACTATATTAACATTGTAACAATCTTGCTGCATCTTTTTACAAAGCTCAAACATTTTAACTAAAAATATTTTTTCCATATTTTTATATTTTTTAAGGTGGTAATCCAATTTTTAAAGGGAGACGTCCCTTCTATTCTATTTTATTTAATGTGTAATGTTGTAATTGTATTTTAATGTGAGTAAAGGTATTCATTTCAATTTTATTTGTATCTCCTGTTATTTGACCAAGTGTGGTGAGAACTTAGCTCTTAGCGCCCTCTCTTTTTCTCCTAATTTTGTTTTCTTCGTGACAGTCCTGGGGTGACTGTTTTAGAGTGGCCTTGTTCTCTTTTAGCTATTAGCGCTATACTCCTGTGTTTTTCTGTTTACACATTGTACCCAGCACACACTGTGTCCAGCGCACGCTATGCCTAGCACACATTATACCTAACACACATGATACCTAACACCCATTGTACCTAGCTCACACAGTGCCTAGCACACGCCGTACCCAGCACCCGCCTTGCCTAGCACACGCAGCACCTAGCACACATTGAACCTAGCACACATTGTACCTAGCACACACTATGCCTAGCACACATTAAACCTAGCACACATTGTACCTAGCACCCACTGTACCTAGCTCGCACTGTACCTAGCTCACACTTTACCTAGCACACGCCAAGCCCAGCACCCGCCTTGCCTAGCACACGCAGTACCTAGCATACATTGAACCTAGCACACATGAAACCCATCACACACGATACCCAGCACACACTGCACTCATAGTACTCAGCACACACTGTACCCAGCACACACTGTACCTAGCACACATTGTACCTAGCAAACATTGTGCCTAGAACACACAGTACCTAGCACACAGCACCTAGCCCACACAGCACCTAACATATATAGAACCAAGCGCACACAGTGCCTAACATATATAGAACCGAACGCTCACAATACTTAGCACACACAGTACCTAACGATAAACATCAACTATTATGGAGGAGTCAAGTTGGCAACACCTATAAGATACCATTATAGCAGTCAACTGCATGTAACAAGACTAACTCAACAAATGCATATACTAGCATGAACATCAGTAAACCTATTAAGCATGCTGGGATTACAGTACCGCTCACTTTTTGGCAGACTCGTAAATACCGGCGCTATGCAAGTGCCATTGAAAAAATAGGATACGCAATTGACGTAAGTGGATTTACGGTATTTCCAAGTCTGGCCAAAAAAATGAGTGGTACACCTGTACCTGCAAGACTCGTAATACCAGCGGGCGTTAAAAAGCAGTGTTGGGACCGGCCAACACTTCTTTTTAAGCCTAACGCAAGACTCATAATCTAGCCGTATATTTTTAAATGGTATTTAAATATTCTATCATACATTATTATTTTTTCCATTAAATTGTTTGTCCCTATCAATATGGAGATAATCTAAATTAAACAAAATATACATTTTCAATATAGGTTGTTGTATACAAAGTAGGTATATGCATATAAATATGCAATGTGCATTTCAATGTTTTATATGTGATTTTTTTATATATATATATATATATGATCAGATTGTATGCAGTTGCAATTTTTAGCCTATATTAATATCTAAATTTCAATAAACTTGTATAACCACGAGTATTGTTAGATCCTAATAGAAATTAAATTTAGAAGCTGATTTTGACATACTTGATTATCAATTAAATTCACCCTATATAAGGCGTAAGATTCAACTGCTAGGTATGAGCTTGCCAAAGGCATAATAGCCGAAATGCGTTGCTCTTTTTGGTCCCTCTGAGGACCCGTACTTACATTTCAGCTGTTCAAATACCAGACGCTAAGAAGGTTTAGCAGTTTTGCCGGTTCTGGTAACTACCGAAGAAGGGATCAACAGACTTACAGCGTTATCGCACTACAAAGCTGTGTGATCTAAGGACAACACCCCACAAAGCTGTAGACGCGGCTTTCAGACTGTGGGAGATTTTCGACACCCTCCGGTGAAGTTTTTATCTCTTGCCGTGCAAGATTGAAGTTCTAATCCAAAGACTTTCGATTTGAAAGACTTTCTGTCTATAAAAAGCACACAGACTGTGCATTTTAATACTTTTTTTCTGCTTACTACACTTTCACATATTAAAAAGGATATCTCCGTGTGGAGACTTGTGTTTTGTGATTTTATTTGTATTGTGTTTTTTTCCATTTCTTTTATAACCAACTATATTGCCTTGTGAAGGGTCTTTTTACTTTGTTTTTTTAATGTGTTTTATATTAATTGTTTTATGAATTGTTCTGGGGCTGTTTTGGATTATATGTTTAATTAAATTGATTTTTATATGAATTCTAATACCCATTTATCAAATTACACTTATTGCTTGTGAGAATAATAGTATTGTAATACCCTTTTATCAAATTACACTGCAATAACTAGACCTAAATTATATATCATCTGCACCTTACTTTATTTTCTACCTGTCCCCATTATCAATCAGTAACACATAACAACTTGTTCAGTCATATAGTTTATATTAAGTACATTTTTTAGCGCCACAGACTATAGATGGCATATTTTCCTTTTATTGGATTTGTGCTCCCTTACTTCTTCTAAAAACCCGTAATACCAGCGCTGTAGTTAAGTGAGCGGTAAGAATAAACTGCAAGTTAGCAACGAACCCCTGTTACTGCAAAACTCGTAATCTACCGGATTGCCATGTATGTGAAGAACATTGGAATGTGAAATATTATTAACAAATGTTGGGTTAGCTCGCTAGCGATGTCTTAGATTTTTCTCTTCTACACTCTCTTCTACACTCTCCAATAAGGTCTTGGGGGCAAATGCGTTAGCTCAAGAGCAATACCTGAAATCCTCAAGTTAGATGCATCGGGTTTAGCTCTTGTGCATACTTTTTACTTGTTATTCGTGTGCTGACCGACAAAATATTACTTCTATCAAAGTTTATATTCGAGCAGGAGCACTAACTTGCATGCCAATCTTAATCTAGCTCTATATTGCACTTTGTGCAGTTTCAGAAAGTGGGAGGGATAAGGTAGTTCTCTGAGCTGAACAGAGGAGTTCCCATGGTGTCTTAATATCTAGTGAAAATAGAGGGGATAAGGGCAGGCGCAGAGGGTGTCTAACCACTTTTCTAATAATGTTCAAAGAAACAAATGATAGGAGCACCAGGCAGTCGTAGTGGTAAAATAAAACATAACTTTAATTCAGCTCAAAGCAGCTTACAGCAAACTTGCAGTAAAATCCATGTTTCTCAACAATTGCACAGCATAGTGTATCAAGGGTAGCGTTCCCTCTTACGCGTTTCGGCAATCGCCGTAATCATAGCCCGTTGGAACTCTACCTGTGATCCACCTTTATAATACACACAAATGTTCAATTGTTTAATTAAAATTTTACACACCTCTCAAACTACCCTATGAATGACTTGCTAAGTGCTGACTCGCACACCCCTTACAACCTACTCTGCCTGATTTGCATATTTACTAAAGCTTGAATATATTTGCTTACTCTGATTACCCAGTATCAATTCTTATCATGGTAATATAGTTGTATTCTACTCTCGCATGAAAGGCATCCTAATTTTACGTATGGTCAATTTTGTTACCCAGTATCATTCTGTGTTATCATAGTGATATTAATGTATTTATTTATATATATTTTGTTTTTTGTTGTTTTTCACATAGAGGCATCATATCTTATCTAAGGTCTATTACAACATAACGTGACCTAAATGTATGAGCTAGCTCAAAAATGTACCTTTCACCTTACTACTTATAGTATTAGCTTGCCTATTATATGTTCTTTAAGATTTGGGTATATATTCTTGCTATTTTATCCTTTCTTCGTTATTACCATATTAACCTGCCTACATTGTAACTTTTGCCATTTTAATATGTATTGTTTTTATTTTATCTTTGTCATTTATTTTAGAAAAATCATATTCTTGAAGTACGTTTTTTTCTCTTCTCATATGCTCTATCTGGATTGGAGTTATTTATCCTTTGGAGTGTATCTGTTTGTTTCCACTTTTGTGTATGATAAAAACATATCATTTTGTAAGATATTGATCAATTATATTAACTATTCACTGCCAAAAATTTATTATATCATACTCTGAATTCAAGCCTAGGGGGCATCTTGTTTTCATCTTGTGAATCCAGAAAACTTCTTTCAGAGCTAAATTTTCATCCTTGCTCTGTCCCCTATTATCTCTAAACACTTTTTCTATTATAGTCCATGTCAAAGAAATTGTACTGCTACAATGTTGATGTTTGAAGTGTTGTACTAATGGTGTTGTTAAGGATCCATTTTAAATATTATTGACATATTCTCTGATCCTTTCACGTACCTCCCTTGTTGTGAGTCCTATATATTGTAGGTCACACAAGGTACATGTTAATAGGTATACAACATAAGTTTCCTTACAATTGATACACGTTTTATGAAAAAATCTCTCTCCTGTTACTGAGCTTTTAAAGGAATCTCCTTCTTGATGGAATTCACACGCTTTACATGTACAATTGCTACAATGGTAGGTTCCCTTAAATGTTAGCCATGAACTTTGAGCATTTCTGCTCTTTCTAAGTTTTGTAGTTTTTCTAATAAGCTCCTCACTAGCTTAAAACATAAAACAGATAAAGTATAATTGAAAATAAAAAGGGCACTATACAGTAGACACAATAATTCAAAAAATATAACATTGCATCAAGAATACAAATTTATATATAGTTAATCTGCAAGTGATCTTAAACCCCTTAGAACTACAATTCTATGTATCTATCCAGAAACATTGTTTCAGTTTTGTGTTTTAATTATTTTATCATGCAACATTCAAGTTTGTCTATAACATTTCTAATATATTCTGTATCTATGCTATAGTCTTCTGTTTCATGTATACTAAGTTCTGATAGAAACTTATCTCTGGTGCTGAAAATATCCATCTTTCTAATGTGAAAGTATATGTATGAAATTGGGAGATCCTCTGCTGTACTTCCCAAATGAGGAAAATATCAAGTGAAAATAGAGGGGATAAGGGCAGACTCAGAGGGTGTCTAGCCTCTTTTCGAATAAGCTCCTGATTCCCTCCATGTTTCATAGCAGCAGCCGGATGGATTTGTCAAATCTGAAAAGCTGTCTCTGAGCAACGCAGCAGCAGCATAGCAGACACTGCAGGAGAATTATATGATCTCACTGTGCCAAGCAGTCAGGGAGAAGAGGGAAGTTTTTACCCATAATTCCCCATTCTCTGTTTTTGGTGATGAGGATATTACTGTGACTACCAACATGTCTGCTATAGTCTTAACTTTGGACCATGAGGAACTTAATTACAAACCTAAGGAGATGGTGGAGGAGGAAGAGATTCCACCAGAGAGTGTGTGTGCGATGGGCTGCAGCACAAGTTACTCAACACTTTTAGGTCATAAGTCTCCTCCTAATGTATTATCTCCCTCTCCATCACCACCTTCATCCCATTTTGTAGAGTAGCCAGTTCATATAACATCCTCACCCACTACCCATGTTGCAACTTCCACTAGTGATGCAATCTTTGTGAACAGAACCTTAATCTACAAATACAAACCAATACAATGATAAAATGATGAAGTCAATTTTAAAGAGGTGTGCATACAGTCTTTAATAAAGATGATCCATAAGGTGTTTCCTCAAAAAGAAAAGAAAGCGATAGAGCTTATATAGCTCTAGATACTGTTCTCAATACATAAATCACAGGCAAACAGGATACAAATGGGTCAGTTTGTGTAGTTAAAAGTAACAATTTATTTAAAAACAAAGCAACAGGCTTGAGTGAATTAGTAAGGGTCTACAGCACAAATAAGCAATAACATCTAGTGGATAAAAGTCTGTAACCGTTAGACCGGTGTTTAGTCACTCAGTGTTTCAGGCAGTGCAGAGAACAGAGTCCCGCCCTTCCTTGTGATCAGTCAATATTGTTATATAAACTCTGATGTGTGTTTCACTAATAAAACAGAGCTTTTTCAATGAGATTTTGTACCCATTCATCTTCACCTTTATAAAGTCCATGATCGTTGCTGAAAGGGCAAGTAATTTTACAATTGGTATTTCAAATTATTTGCACAGTTCTCTTGAAAAAAAGCAGTAAAGGTCTCAGAAATTAAAAACAATAAACTTATTCATAACAGTTATAATATCACATTATTACTAAATTCTACCACATATGATGGATCCAATGTGTTAAGTCATAGTTTATGTCCTTATTCCACTGCCAATTTGACTTAGTGATTATGTTATTAGCTTTGTAAAATGTGAACAGAGGTTTGATTCCTGGTGGTCTTGTTTATTATGTTTACACATTTTTAATGTAATTGAATTTTTCATTTGAGGTGAATGGAAGTCTGTATGGCTTAGTGCTAGTGCTTTCTTTAACCTTCCAGTTTTTATACCAAGGTTTGATATCGGGTAGGTAATACTTCCTTTTCTTTTTGTCTGTTTTAATAAATGTGATAGAATGTGATAATATTTGATATTATATCTGTTATGAATATGTTTATTGTTTTTAATGTCAGTGACCTTGCTGATGTTTTCAAGAGAACTTTGCAAATTATTTAGAACACCAATGGTTAAATTACTTACCCAATCAGTGACAATCATGAACTTTTAAGAAGTTAAGACATATGTGAGAAAATCGTCTTGAATAAGCTATGTTTTGATAGTGAAACAATAAAAATGTAACAATATTGACTGATCACAAGGATGGGCGGGGCTCTGTTCTTGGCACTTGCTGAGACACTGCGTGACTAAATGCCAGTCTGGTGGTTACAGACTGTTACATGCTAGATGTTATTTGTGCCGTAAATCCTTACACCGATATTACGAGTTTTGCGGTAACAGGGGTGCGTTGCTAAGGAGCCTTTTTTTCTTACCGCTCACTTAAGACAACGTTGGAATTTTCTGCAAGCCTGCGTTAGCCTCAGAAAAGTGAGCGTTGAGCAAAATTTAGCTCCACATCTCACCTCAATACCAGCGTTGCTTAAGTCAGCAGTAAGCTGGCAAAACGTGCTCGTGCACGATTTCCCCATAGGAAACAATGGGGCTGAGCTGGCTGAAAAAAACCTAACACCTGCAAAAAAGCAGCGTTCAGCTCCTAATGCAGCCCCATTGTTTCCTATGGGGAAAGGAATTTTATGTCTGCACCTAACACCCTAACATGAACCCGAGTCTAAACACCCCTAATCTTACACATATTAACCCCTAATCTGCCGCTCAGGACACCGCTGCCACTAATTTATACTTATGAACCCCTAACTGCCCCCAACATTGCCGACACCTACATTATAGTTATTAACCCCTAATCTGCCCCCCAACGTTGCCGCAACAATATTAAATTTATTAACCCCTAATCTGCTGACCCCAACGTCGCCACCACTATTATAAATGTATTAACCCCTAAACCTAAGTCTAACCCTAACGCCCCCTAACTTAAATATAATTTAAATACATCTAAATAAATTTACTACAATTAAATAAATTATTCCTATTTAAAACTAAATACTTACCTATAAAATAAACCCTAAGATAGCTACAATATAACTAATAGCTACATTGTAGCTAGCTTAGGGTTTATTTTTATTTTACAGGCAACTTTGTATTTATTTTAACTAGGTAGAATAGTTATTAAATAGTTATAACCTATTTAATAAATACCTAGCTAAAATAAGTACAAAAGTACCTGTAAAATAAACCCTAACCTAAGTTACAATTACACCTAACACTACACTATAATTAAACTAATTACCAAAACTACCTACAATTAATTACAATTAAATTAAATAAACTAAATTACGAAAAAAAACACACTAAATTACAGAAAAAAAAGAATTACAAGAATTTTAAACTAATTACACCTAATCTAATCCCCCTAATAAAATAAAAGCCCCCCAAAATAATAAAATTCCCTACCCTATGCCAAATTACAAATAGCCCTTAAAAGGGCCTTTTGCGGGGCATTGCCCCAAAGTAATCAGCTCTTTTACCTGTAAAAAAATACAATACCCCCTCAGCATTAAAACCCACCACCCACACACCCAACCCTACTCTAAAACCCACCCAACCCCCCCTTAAAAAAACCTAACACTACCCCGTTGAAGATCACCCTACCTTGAGACGTCTTCACCCAGCCGGGCAGAAGTGGTCCTCCAGAGGGTCTGAAGTCTTCATCCTATCCGGCCAGAAGACGATATCCAGACGGGCAGAAGGCTTCATCCAGGCGGCATCTTCTATCTTCATCCTTCTGGAGCGGAGCGGGACCATTTTCAAGACATTCGACGTGGAGCATCCTCTTCATCCGACGGCCGACGACTGAATGACTGGTCCTTTAAGTGACGTCATCCAAGATGGCGTCCCTTGAATTCCAATTGGCTGATAGAATCCTATCAGCCAAACAGAATGAAGGTAGGAAAAATCCTATTGGCTGATGCAATCAGCCAATAGGATTGAAGTTCAATCTGATTGGCTGATCCAATCAGACAATAGGATTGAGCTCGCATTCTATTGGCTGTTCCAATCAGCCAATAGAATGTAAAGTCAATCCTATTGGCTGATTGCATCAGCCAATAGAATTTTTCCTACCTTAATTCCAACTGGCTGATAGGATTCTATCAGCCAATCGGAATTCAAGGGACACCATCTTGAATGACATCACTTAAAGGACCAGTCATTCAGTCATCGGCCGTCAGATGAAGAGGATGCTCCGCATCGGATGTCTTAAAGATGGACCCACTCCAATCCGTAAGGATGAAAATAGAAGATGCTGCCTGGATGAAGCCTTCTGCCAGTCTGGATGTCCTCTTCTTGCCGGATAGGATGAAGACTTAGGACCCTCTGGAGGACCACTTCTGCCGGCTGGGTGAAGATATCTCAAGGTGGGGTGATCTTCAAGGGGTTAGTGTTAAGTTTTTTTAAGGGGGGATTGGGAGGGTTTTAGAGTAGGGTTGGGTGTGTGGGTGGTTTTTAATGTTGGGGGGTATTGTATTTTGTTTACAGGTGAAAGAGCTGATTACTTTGGGGCAATGCCACTCAAAAAGCCCTTTTAAGGGCTATTTGTAATTTAGTATAGGGTAGGGAATTTTATGATTTTGGGGGGCTTTTATATTTTATTAGGGGGATTAGATTAGGTGTAATTATTTTAAAATTCTTGTAATTCTTTTTTTTTCCTGTAATTTAGTGTTTTGTTTTTTTTGTAATTTAGTTTATTTAATTTAATTGTAATTAATTGTAGGTAGTTTAGGTAATTAGTTTAATTATAGTGTAGTGTTAGGTGTAATTGTAACTTAGATTAGGGTTTATTTTACAGGTACCTTTGTACTTATTTTAGCTAGGTAGTTATTAAATAGTTAATAACTATTTAATAACTATTCTACCTAGTTAAAATAAATACAAAGTTGACTATAAAATAAAAATAAAACCTAAGATAGATACAATGTAACTATTAGTTATATTGTAGCTAGCTTAGGTTTATTTTATCGGTAAATATTTAGTTTTAAATAGGATTAATTTATTTAATTATGGTAAATTTATTTAGTTTAATTTAAATTATATTTAAGTTAGGGGGGGTTAGACTTAGGTTTAGACTTAGGTTTAGGGGTTAATACATTTAATATAGTAGCGGCGACGTTGGGGTCGGAAGATTAGGGGTTAATAAATGTAGGTAGGTGTCGGCAATGTTAGGGACGGCAGATTAAGGGTTAATAAAATTTAGCTAGTGTTTGTGAGGCGGGAGTGCGGCTGTTTAGGGGTTAATACATTTATTAAAGTGGCGGCGATGTCCGGTCGGCAGATTAGGGATTAAACATTTTAGTTAAGTGTTTCTGATGTGGGGGGGGGGCTCGGTTTAGGGGTTAATAGGTAGTATATTGGTGTTAGTTTACTTTTTAGCACTTTAGTTAAGAGTTTTATGCTACGGCGTTAGCCCATAAAACTCTTAACTACTGACTTTTAAATGCGGTACCAGTCTTGACAGGAGAGGCTGTACCACTCACTTTTTGGAAGACTCGTAATACCGGCGTTAGGCAAGTCCCATTGAAAATATAGGATATGCAATTTACATAAGTAGATTTGTGGTATTACCGAGTCTGGCCAAAAAAGTAAGCGGTACACCTGTCATTTCAAGACTCCTAATACCAGCGAGCGTTAAAAAGCAGTGTTGGGACCTCTCAACGCTGCTTTTTAACCTTAATGTACAACTTGTAATCTAGCCATAAATTATTCCTATTTAAAACTAAATACTTACCTATAAAATAAACCCTAAGCTAGCTACAATATAACTAATAGTTACATTGCAGCTAGCTTAGGGTTTATTTTTATTTTACAGGCAAGTTTGTATTTATTTTAGCTAGGTAGAATAGTTATTAAATAGTTATTAACTATTTAATAACTACCTAGTTAAAATAAAGACAAATTTACCTGTAAAATAAAACCTAACCTAAGTTACACTAACACTACACTACAATTAAATAAATTACCTAAATTAAATACAATTACCTAAATTAAATTAGCTAAAGTACAAAAAACCCCCCCACTAAATTACAGAAAATAATAAACAAATTACAGATATTTAAACTAATTACACCTTATCTAATAGCCCTATTGAAATAAAAAAGCCCCCCCAAAATAAAAAAAAAACCCTAACCTAAACTAAACTACCAATAGCCCTTTAAATGGCCTTTTGCGGGGCATTGCTCCAAAGTAATCAGCTCTTTTACCTGTAAAAAAAAAATACAAACAACCCGCTCAACAGTAAAACCCACCACCCACACAACCAAACCCCCAAATAAAATACTAGCTAAAAAAAACTAAGCTCCCCATTGCCCTGAAAAGGGCATTTGGATGCGCATTGCCCTTAAAATGGCATTTAACTCTTTTGCTGCCCAAACCCTAACCTAAAAATAAAACCCACCCAATACACCCTTAAAAAAACCTAACACTAACCACCCGAAGATCGACTTACCGGGAGATGTCTTCATCCAAGCCGGGCCGAAGTCCTCAACAAAGCCGGGAGAAATCTTCATCCAAGCCGGGCGAAGTGGTCCTCCAGACGGGCAGAAGTCTTCATCCAGACGGCATCTTCTATCTTCTTCATCCATCCCGCGCGGAGCCGGTCCATCTTCAAGACATCCGACGCGGAGCATCCTCTTCATCCGGAGTCTTCTTACTGAATGAAGGTACCTTTAAGTGACATCATCCAAGATGGCGTCCCTTAGATTCCAATTGGCTGATAGAATTCTATCAGCCAATTCGGAATTAAGGTAGAAAAAATCCTATTGGCTGATGCAATCAGCCAATAGGATTGAGCTTGCATTCTATTGGCTGTTCCAATCAGCCAATAGAATGTGAGCTCAATCCTGCGTTAGGGATCTTGACAGGGTAGGGTGTACCGCTCACTTTTTGGCCTCCCAGGACAGACTCGTAACACCGGCACTATGGAAGTCCCATAGAAAAAAGACTTTACAAAGTTTACGTAAGTGGTTTTGCGCTAATGCCAAAGAAGTGTGCAGTGCCCCTAAACCTGCAAGACTCGTAATACCAGCGGGCATAAAAAAGCAGCATTAGGACCTCTTAACGCTGCTTTTTACCCTAACACACAACTCGTAATCTAGCCGTCTGTCAGTACTAAAATCACTGACAGTTCCACCACCACCACCAATATTACCACCACCACCAACAACAATAGTAGAAGAAAAAAGTGCTCCAAGGAGGGCAGAGAGAATTAGCAGTGCCACATCTCAAACCACTGGCAAGAATACCTTAGCAGTGGTAGAAAGGCAGGAGGCAGCAACTGCTTCATGTCGCTCAAAGGTGTGGGACCACTTTGTTAGCATTGCAGATGGCCACTTTGCTAAGTGCTAATTGTTTGGCAAAAAGTTAGCCGTGTGAGAGTGTTACGTCACATAATCAGCTCTGGGATAAACCAGCATCACTGCATTCACTACAAGGCTTTGTTATTGAGTGAAGAAGCCAAGGCCAGCAGTAGAAACACTGCAACAGTCTTCTTATGAGAGCCAGCAATGCTAGCTACTAGGAGCAGCACTACAAGCAGTAGTCAGGACAGGGGAAGCAGTATTGATAGCAGTCAGCAGAGTCAGGTACCACCTTGAATATCACAACAACATGTTATGTGCACCTCTAGTGGATTTTTGAGGTTTCAATCTAGGGGAATGTTCAGGAAGCAGTTGAGAAAATGAATATGTCTAATAGGCAAGCTGGTAGCTGTCGATGATGCAATGTTTGCCATGTTTGATGGGGAGCCTATAAAACAGTTGATGGAAACAGATGTTCCCCGCTACTATTAACTGGCAATATACTGAACCCTCAGCACACACTAATGTCAGTTAATGGAGCAAATGGCATTTATCTAATTTAACATTCTAAAGTTAGATTACCTTGCCCTTAGCTTACACTTATATCTCACTCCAGCTACTGCTGTTCCTGCTCCGTGGTGGTCATCATCCGTTAATGCAGAATCCTTAGTGAACTGCTGGCTGCTGTGCCCAAGGGTCTCTAAGCACCTGTTTGTCATCCTCATTTGGAGATGTATTTTTGAGGCATATGTACTGTCAGGCCTACCTAGTTAAGTAACTGTGCTACCTTCTGCTGTTTTTCCTGCCCTTCCTGCTCTGTGGTGGTCATCACCTCTCAATACTAAATCCTCAGGGAACTGCTGGTCACTGTGTCTAAGGGCTCTAGGCATGTTTGCCCTCCTCCTTATTTGGATATGTAGTTTTGAGGTTAGTGTACTTTGAGGCCTACCTAGTTTAGTAGCTCTGCTGCCTGCTGCTGCCTTTCTTGCTCTGAGGTAGCCATTATTAGTTAAAGTAAAAAATCTTAGCATACTGTTGGCCGCTGGGTCCAAGTGTCTCAAAATATGTTTTTATCATTCTCCCTTGGTGGTGTATTTTTGAGGTTTAAGTACTGTGAGGCATAACTAGTTCAGTTACTCTGCTGCCTACTGCCACTTCTGCTACTGTCCTTCCTGCTTTGTGATGGTCATAATCTGTCGAAGCCTAATCTTCAGGGAACTTCTGTCTACTGTGTCCAAGAGACTGTAGGCACTTTTTTGTCCTCCTCTTCCCTTGGAGGTGTAGTTTTGAGGTTTATGTACTGTCAGAAGCAGGAAACCAAGGCTAACGCTCTGATCTTCAGTCTGCCACTTCAATGCACAAATTCACATACTTGCTGCTCACGCTAAACTGGTGTTGCAGGCTCAGCGGCCCCTATAGGAACAAAAGCACTTAGATCCGGTGCTCAGGAAACACAGGAGACTCCACCAAACTTCCCAAAAAAAAAAAACAACAGAAATCCATATCTTCGCACACAGAAACTGGTCTGGGTACAAACCAGGATGCTGAAGTATTGCCAAACATATAGGCTTTTTTTAAGTGCTCATGAAAAGTAAATCAAGACAAGAAAAGATCAAATACGTTTTGTATGCTCTCACTTTTTCAATGACCTATAGGTCTTGATTTACTTTTTATGAGCACTTAAAAAAAGCCTATTTGTTTGGAAATATTTCAGCATCTGTGTTTGTACACAGTACACAGTCCAGTTTCTGTGTGTGAGGTAATGGATTTTTGTTATGTACTGTCAGGCATATCTATTTCGGTAACTCTGCTGCTTGCATCTCCTGCCCTTCCTGCTCCGTGACTGTCATCATCTGTCAATTCTAAATCCTCAGGGACTCAAGGGGCTCTAGGGATGCGTTTATCCTCTTCCTCCCTTTGATCTGTGTTTTTGGGGTTTATGTACTGTAAAGAAACATAGTTAAGTAACTCTACTCACTGATGCTGCTACCACTCCTGCTTCTGCCCTTCATTCACTGTGGTGGTCATCATCTGTCAATGCCAAATCCTCAGGGAACTGTTTGCTGCTGTGTCCAATGGGCTCTAAGCACATAGTTGTCCTTCTCCATTGAAGGCTTATTGAGTTTTATATACTGCTGGGCCTACCTAGTTCAGTAACTCTGCTGTCTGCCACTGCTGCTGCTACTCCTGCTCCAGCCCTTCCTGCTCCATGGTGGTCATCATCAGTTAAAGTGAGAAATCAATAATAATAAAACTTTTGCCGATGTGTCCAAGGCAATCTAAGCATGTGTTTGGAGGTGTATTTACTAGTTCAGTAACTTTGGTGCCTGCTGCTTCCTTTCTTGCTTCTGCTTTTCTGATTTTGGGTGGTCATCATCTGTCAATGCCAAATCCTCAGGGAACTGCATGCTGGTGTGTCCAAGGGAATCTTAAAAACTTATGTTTGTCGTCCTCCCTTGAAGGAGTATTTTTAAGGTTTATTTACTGTAATAAGGCCTACCTAGTTCAGTAATTGTTTTGCCTGCTGCCACCTCTCATGCTACTGCCTTTTTCTGAATTGTGTCTACAAGGACTACATACTTGTTATGAAACAGGTGTATAAGAATGTGAGTAATGTGTGTATTTTAACATGCAGGATTTTAAAAAGAATGAGAGTGTTTAAAAAAGTAAGGTTGTATGGAAAGGTTGTAGTGGTGCAAAGTGAAAGGTTAGAAGGGGTGAGACAATAGTGTGGTGGGACAAGATAGTACTAGTTAATAATTTATATAACAGTAATTATCAAATGTTTTTATTTAAAAAAATTGAATTCTCTTTGTAAAAATTGTTCTAATTTCTGTATGTTTTATTGTCCCAGTTATCACTAAATCGTTGGAATTTCATAGCAGTGTAATTTTGTTACTATAATTAATGTCTTATGGGCTTCCAGTAGACACTAATACAATTGAATAAAATTCTTATCTGAATATTTGGTTGAACAGAACGCAACTGCAAAATAAATTCTGATGACCCAGATTGGTCAAAAATCCCAAATCAAATCTTTCAGAGAAAACATTTTTTTTTTGCCATTGCATTTGGCTTTTCTCTCCTTCACATACAGAAATGCAGGAAACTCTACTTAGAGAAGTATAGCAAATTCTGCCTTTCTAGAATCTTGTGAGGGATATCTTACTGCTGGAAGATCAATTTAGATCATTTCATCTGAGCTGAGAGCTTTGGAACATCAGGCCCATTGTGAGAACTGCTTAGCAAGTTCAGCTATAGTTCAAAACCATAAACTAATAAAAATCTATAATTTTCTGGCAAAAAAGATAATATATATTTATACATGAGAAGAAATTAATTGGCTAGAGGAGAAAATAATACTGTATTTGAGAATAATCATTTAGGCCCCAGGAAAGAAAGAACATTGTCTTGAATATCATGGCTTATAAGAAATGCAGAGTATAAAAATAACTTTTAAAAGAGCTATATTTCTTTCTTCAAAATATATATTTAGTAACAAAAAAAAGGAAAAGGAAAAAAGACAACACAAAAGCCGGCACTATAAACTTAAATCTTGCATCATTTGCTTGTTTGTTGCAAATTGCATTTAATACATGATACATTGCAACCTTAATGTCCTCACATATATATAATCAATAATGACATTAATTAACTGGAGTTAAAAGTTAGTAAATGGGTTCACAGAAGAAAATTGTGGAGAAAAAAAAGGAAATACTGGAGGCTGAAGAGGATGAGGGCAGAATTGGAAAAGAAACTGGAAAAATCTAGACCTCTGGGTACCTAGAAAAGGCTTGGTTTGGAGCATTGTATGTGTCACAGAGAAAATAGTAATAGTGTTTGCATAAGGCAAGGAACACATGTTCCCATGTACAATTGTTAGGCCTTGTTAAATGTGAACAAGAAGACTACACAGAAATACTGAACTAGCATTCCAAGAGGGAAGAGTGCAGCTAAATCCCAAAATTGAACAGCTTCACATCTCAGTACTGCGCTGGCAAAATATTGCAACTGTGTTAACTTCTTCTCCTAATAGAAGTCAATGGAGAGCGCAAAGTGAAAAAATCCCTACATCTATCCTCCAACAGGAGTTATATATATATAAAGCAAAGTCCTGTGTGGGAATGCACACCATATATTTAGTAGCAGCTGCCAGGGTGCAATGTCAAAACATTATGTACTATGCAAAAAAGGCAGCACTCACTGGTCATTTGTAAGTAAAATTTAGCTTTTAATAATACAAAAAGTTAAAATCTTGGGAAAAACATGACGTTTCGATACCTAACTGGCATCTTTTTCAAATGTCCCAAAAGGTAAATCCAAAGTGGTCACACCAGCTATGTGGTGTTCCCCATGAGAGCATAAAACTACTGGCTGAATGTGTTATATTTATACAAGTCATAGGTGACACAGAGGCTGTGTTCAGCTGTGGATAATCACTTTCAAATCTGATCAGCTGGTTCCGTTCCCACCCACAAGCTTTATACTTCATTGTGCTGTTAGTTGAGCAACTGCATGGCTAATTTGCATATGTGGGAGTAATCTGCACCGGAGTAGTGTCCAATGATCTTGCAATGTTTTCAGGTGTCATCATACACGCCCACTTGTCTCTGCTGTGAGTGAAACTTCCCCAAACAAAGGGATATTAGCCTGTGACTTATGAACTGCTTCTGGCACAACAATGCCGTATGTTTCACACAGGTTGGTGAGGGGTCACCTTTGTCAATCAACGTAGAAGCTGCATGTTCACATTGACGCATGATGTACTGAACATTGTGCTGGGATGTAATACACATTCAAAAGTTGTAGTAAGGAGATCAAATGTCCCACCTATAGCGGGTAAACCCTCGCATTTATTCATAAAGCAACAGCTAATGCAGGAATATCAGGAAATATCGATGGGGTGTAATACACATTCGATCTATTCAAATCAGACAACACGAATGCCCCACTTGTAGCGGGTACATCCCCATTGGTTAATATGAAGCTCCCATGCAAGATTAGCAGAAAATGCTTGATAGAGCACACAATCCAGCAACATGTGTGGGGTGGTGATATTAAATAAATGACATCTAATAACACATTAGTCAAGTAGCAAAGGAAGAGAAAAAATGTAGAGAAGAAAAAATGAAAAAAATGAAAAAAAAAATGAAAAAAGTTGCTTTAAATTTTTTCAACTTTTTTCAATTTTGTTTTTTTCATTTTTTTCATTTTTTCTTCTCTACATTTTTACTCTTCCTTTGCTACTTGGCTAATGTGTTATTAGATGTCATTTATTTAACATCACCACCCCCCATATGTTGCTGGATTGTGTGCTCTATCAAGCATTTTCTGCTAATCTTGCATGGGAGCTTCATATTAACCAATGGGGATGTACCCGCTACAAGTGGGGCATTCGTGTTGTCTGATTTGAATAGATCGAATGTGTATTACACCCCATCGATATTTCCTGATATTCCTGCATTAGCTGTTGCTTTATGAATAAATGCGAGGGTGTACCCGCTATAGGTGGGACATTTGATCTCCTCACTACAACTTTTGAATGTGTATTACATCCCAGTACAATGTTCAGTACATCATGCGCCAAGGTGAACATGCAGCTTCTACGTTGATTGACAAAGGTGACCCCTCACCAACCTGTGTGAAACATACGGGATTGTTGTGCCAGAAGAAGTTCATAAGTCACAGGCCAATATCCCTTTGTTTGGGGAAGTTTCACTCACAGCAGAGACAAGTGGGCGTGTATGATGACACCTGAAAACATTGCAAGATCATTGGACACTACTCCGGTGCAGATCACTCCCACATATGCAAATTAGCCATGCAGTTGCTCAACTAACAGCACAATGAAGTATAAAGCTTGTGGGTGGGAACGGAACCAGCTGATCAGATTTGCAAGTGATTATCCACAGCTGAACACAGCCTCGATGTCAGCTATGACTTGTATAAATATAACACATTAAGCCAGTAGTTTTATGCTCTCATGGGGAACACCACATAGCTGGTGTGACCACTTTGGATTTACCTTTTGGGACATTTGAAAAAGATGCCAGTTAGGCATTGAAACGTTATGTTTTTCCCAGGATTTTAACTTTTTGTATTATTAAAAGCTAAATTTTACTTACAAATGACCAGTGAGTGCTGCCTTTTTTGCATAGTATATATATATATATATATATATATATATATATATATATATATATATATATATATATATATATATATATATATATATATATATATATATATATATATATATATACACAGTGGGGGAAAAAAGTATTTATATATACAGTATATATATATATATATATATATATATATATATACAGTGGGGGAAAAAAGTATTTATATATACAGTGGGGGGGAAAAGTATTTAGTCAGCCACCAATTGTGCAAGTTCTCCCACTTAAGAAGATGAGAGAGGCCTGTAATTTTCATCATAGGTATACCTCAACTATGAGAGACAAAATGTGAAAACAAATCCAGACAATCCCATTGTCTGATTTGGAAAGAATTTATTTGCATATTATGGTGGAAAATAAGTATTTGGTCACCTACAAACAAGCAAGATTTCTGGCTCTCACATACCTGTATCTTCTTTAAGAGGCTCCTCTCTCCTCCACTCATTACCTGTATTTATGGCACCTGTTTAAACTTGTTATCAGTATAAAAGACACCTGTCCACAACCTCAAACAGTCACACTCCAAACTCCACTATGGTGAAGACCAAAGAGCTGTCGAAGGAGACCAGAAACAAAATTGTAGACCTGCACCAGGCTGGGAAGACTGAATCTGCAATAGGCAAGCAGCTTGGTGTGCAGAAATCAACTGTGGGAGCAATAATTAGAAAATGGAAGACATACAAGACCACTGATAATCTCCCTTGATCTTGGGCTCCACGCAAGATCTCACCCCGTGGGGTCAAAATGATCACAAGAACGGTGAGCAAACATCCCAGAACAACACGGGGGGACCTAGTGAATGACCTGCAGAGAGCTGTACCAACGTAACAAAGGCTACCATCAGTAACACACTACGCTGCCAGGGACTCAGATCCTGCAGTGCCAGACGTGTCTCCCTGCTTAAGCCAGTACATGTCCGGGCCCGTCTGAAGTATGCTAGAGAGCATTTGGATGATCCAGAAGCAGATTGGGAGAATGTCATATGGTCAGATGAAACCAAAGTAGAATTGTTTGGTAGAAACACAACTTGTCGTGTTTGGAGGAGAGAGAACACCATACCTACTGTGAAACATGGGGGTGGCAACATCATGCTTTGGGGCTGTTTCTCTGCAAAGGGAACAGGACGACTGATCTGTGTACATGAAAGAATGAATGGGTCCATGTATTGTGAGATTTTGAGTGCAAACCTCCTTCCATCAGCAAGGGCATTGAAGATGAAATGTGGCTGGGTCTTTCAGCATGACAATGATCCCAAACACACCACCCAGGCAATGAAGGAGTGGCTTCATAAGAAGTATTTCAAGGTCCTGGAGTGGCCTAGACAGTTTCCAGATCTCAACCCCATAGAAAACCTTTGGAGGGGATTGAAAGTCCGTGTTGCCCAGCGACAGCCCCAAAACATCACTGCTCTAGAGGAGATCTGCATGCAGGAATGGGCCAACATACCAGCAACAGTGTGTGACAACCTTGTGAAGACTTACAGAAAACGTTTGACCTCTGTCATTGCCAACAAAGGATATATAACAAAGTATTGAGATGAACTTTTGATATTGACTAAATACTTATTTTCCACCATAATTTGCAAATAAATTCTTTCCAAATCAGACAATGTGATTGCCTGGATTTGTTTCCACATTTTGTCTCTCATAGTTGAGGTATACCTTTGATGAAAATTACAGGCCTCTCTCATCTTCTTAAGTGGGAGAACTTTCACAATTGGTGGCTGACTAAATACTTTTTTCCCCCACTGTATCTATATATACCAATACCTGTATATCGACAGGTATAAGTTTGTATAGAAATATATATTTAGTCCTAAGTTGAGAACATGTGTATATATATATATAGAAAGTGTTGTTGGAAAATAGCAGTCACTACTCCTAGTGCTAGGAGATTCAAACAATTGAATTCCGAAAAAATAAGTTAAAAAGGAATCATTTTCCAGCACAAGGGTATTCAGAAAATAATTTCAATAAACATCAGCAATACATGGCACACCAGACCAGTATTTATGGATTTTGCAAAACAAAAATGTTACAACGTACACTAACACCCATAAACTACACTATTAACCCCTAAACCACCATCCCCTCACATCACAAATACTTTATTAAACTTATTAACCCCTAATCCACCGCCGACCCACATCATCAACACTAAAATAATATATTAACCCGTAAACCGCCGACCCCCCACATCACTAACACTAAATAAATCTATTAACCCCTAAACTGCCGACCCCCACATCACAACTACTATAATAAACCTATTAACCCCTAAACCGCCGGCCCCCCACATCGCGGCACACTTAATTAAACTATTAAGCCCTAAACCTAACACTCCCTAACTTTAAATTAAATTTACAATATACTAACTACCTTATAATAAATTAAAACTTACCTGTGAAATAAAAAAACCTAAGCTTAAACTATAAATTACCCTTACATTACTATTTTAAAAAACTAAAATAAACGAAAAATAAAAATAAAAAAATTATAAAATTAAAAAATCCTAACACTACGAAATAATAAAAACATAACAAAAAAAAACTAAAATTACGAAAAATAAAAAAAATTGAAGAAATTTAACCTAATCTAATAACCTATAAAAACAAAAGAGCCACCCCAAAATAAAAACACCCCTATTTTTTAATGTTTTAATGGGCACTAAAGAGCTAATTGCCCTTTTAAGGGCAATGCCCATACAAATGCCCCTTTAGGGGCAATGGGTAGCTTAGGATTTTTTTTGGGGGGGGTTGGGTGGGGGGTTACTGTTAGGGGGTACTTTGTAATTTTTTTATGTAAAAGAGCTGTTTAACTTAGGGAAATCTGCTACAAAAGACCCTTTTAATGGCTATTGGTAGTTTATTGTTAGATTAGGGGGTATTTTTATTTTGGGGTGTTTTATATGGGTATTACATTAGGTTTAATTTTTATAATTTTGGATAATTTTGTTTATTATTTTTTGTAATCTTAGATTTTTAATTTTTTTTGTAGTGTTAGGATTTTTTAGTTTTTTAATTTAGGCTTTTTATTTTTCGTTTATTTTAGTTTTTAAAATAGTTATGTTAGGTTAATTTATAGTTTAAGCTTAGTTTTTTTTTATTTAACAAGTAAGTTTTTTTTTTTAAGGTAGTTATATTGTAACTTTAATTTAAAGTTAATAGGTGTTAGATTTAGGGGTTAATAGATTAATTTAACATGTCGCAATGTGGGGGGGCCATCAGTTTAGGGGCTAATTTGTTTATTATAGTAGTTGCGATGTGGGGGGTTGGCGCTTTAGGGGTTAATAGGTTTAGTTTAGTAGTTTTGATGTGGGGGACCAGCAGTTTAGGGGTTAATAGGTTTATTATAGTAGTTGCAATGTTGGGGCAGCGGTTTACGGGGTTAATAGGTTTATTTAGTGTCTGCGATGTTGGAGTGACAGTTTAGGAGTTAACTTTATTTAGTGTCGGGTGGAGGTTTAGGGGTTAATAACTTTATTTAGGTGTTAGCAATTGGGGTGGATGGTGGATTAGGAGTTAATAATTTTAATCAGTGTCAGCGATGTTGGGTGCGGCGGATTAGGGGTATTTAGACTAGGATTGTTTGTTAGGGTGTTAGGTTTTTACATAATCTTCTTGTCTCCATAGACATCAATGGGGATTTCGTTATATTTTTTCTAACACTTTCTCTCCATTAATGTCTAAGGGGGAAAACGTGCACAAGCACGTCAAGTCAGGCCTTGGCTTTTGTGAGGTATGGAGCTTAACGCACCATACCGCACAACAAAAGAATGTTTTTCTGTAACTTGTAATGGCAGTGATATAAGTGCAATACCGCTAATTTTTTTGCGTTATTTATGCACCGGGTTTAGCACACAACTTGTAATCTTGGTGAATGTGTGTTAAATTCATCAATCTCCTAAATGGTGCAGTACATATGGGGGAGAGCTCAAAAATCATGCCTTCAAACCTGCAGCAAGTGGTAATATATGTAGCGTAGGTATAAACAAATTGCAAAAACAAACACCCAAGAAATTACTTTGGAAATTGCACATATCATAGGGATTATCACACTATACCAATAACCTTTTCTACCTAATTTACTTTTTCAGAAATAGTACTCATATCTATGGCGGTACTGTATTAGGTGACCTTCTCGTTGCTCAATCCCCTATTCTCAGCAGGGCACTCGAGTGGAAGTCCACACCCCTTTACCCGTTCATGCGGGGAATGCACCTTAACTCACGAAGATTGCCATTTAGGTTGTACATCCAAACGGGCTCAGCAAGACCGGAGGCAGGCAGCTGGAAAAAAAACTCCTCCGGTAGCGTGTTCATACAGCTACGTGCGTTTCACCCTTAAAACAACTACAGGCTTCTTCCGGATGAAGTTTCTTTATGAGTTAAGAAAGTATTCTTTTGGGTGTTTTTTTTTTTTTTTTGCTATTGATGGTATTTTATACCTATGCTACCTATAGTCCCACTTGCTGCAGGTTTGAAGGCATGATGTCGGATCTCTCCCACATATGAACTGCACCATTTAGGAGATTGATGAATTTAACACATATGAGGAGTATTGATGTCTGTTTGCTAAGGACAATATATAATAGTTCCTCTCAAAAGGACATACTTTATCAATTCCCTCTGGGCTCATTATTATTATTATTATTTGATTTTGTTGTTGCCATTTCTCTTTTATTACATTTGTAAAAGATTTAAGAGTCTGGTGTGCTTTGTATTGCTGATGTCTATTGAAATTATTTTTGAATACCCTTCTGCTGAAAAATGATTCCTTTTATAACTTATTTTGCCTGAATATATATATATATATATACACACATTCGAGCCCTTATAACTTTTCATTTTTTTAAAAGAATTTATATCATATAGTGTTTATATGAATGCAACTGTAATGTTAAAAGTATTTTTTAATGTGTTTTGGGCATTTTATTTTTGTCTTGATTAAAAGTTAACCCGGCAAATTAAATTAGATTTTATTCAAGTGAACGCGTTTACTTTCAATTAGCAATATGCATGCTATGTCCATTCCAAAATACCCCATATCGCTTGCACGCTACAGTAAACACGCCAATCGTAATCTAGTCCTTCGTTAGCTTAAGAAATGCATACCATTACTATCCAAATCTGATATCCTTTTGTAAAGCACACAAATGCAATATTGTGTAAAATGGAGAAAGAGGCTTAAAATATTTCTCTATAAATGTAATGAACCTTATTTCATATATAATGTAACCTGTTTACAGGAAGTTTAGAATAGATATGTATGAACACTAAAGTTGCATATTAAAATAGATCAATAGAATTAAACCTTGCCCTCTAGAATTCTTTAGATTTTAGTATGAGACAAGCTGCTCTTTTGCAAGAAAATGTTCACAAATGCTTGCATATATCTTTCATCTACATGAGGATATAAAATATTTCTGAGGCTGCCATTTATGTATGTTATTCAAGAACATATTTATTTAAAAAAAATGGTACAAAATCTAACTAAAGTTTATAATATGGGATCCATTTTTCAAGGCTTCAACCCTCAATCCGCCTGTATCCACGCATCAAAGTACATGTGTAATTCAGCTTTCAGATTTAACAAGGTATGCACCATAGTCAATATAATGTGTTTTTCCTATGCCTGGATTCAATTACACTATGGGCCAGATTTAACAAACAGCGGATGCTGCTGAATCTGCCTGAAACTGAAGTTAAGAAGCTGCTCCTTAACTTCTCCACCACCTTTTAGGTGATGGACTGCAATCATCACAATCCGATCCGATCAGGATGATTGGCACCCCCTGCTAGCGGGCGATTGGCAGGGGGCAGCATTGCACAAGCATTTCACCAGAAATGCTTGTGCAATGTTAAATGCCAATAGCTTTTGCTACCGGCATTTAGCTATGCCGGGCGGACATGTTTTGCTACAGCTAATCATTTCTGCTCGGTACTTGATAAATTGGCCCCTATGGATTCACTTAGAAACAAAAACGGGGTCTTCTCCAGGTAAGTAAAACAAAAAGAAAAGTTTATTTTTCACCAGCACATAACAGAGCAAGAGAAGCGGTCTGACATGTTTCACGCCATATTCATACACCCCTAATCTAACACTTATTAATCCATAATCTGCCGCCCCCGCTATCGCTGACACCTGCATTATACTATTAACTCCTAAACTGCCGCTCCGGACACCGCCGCCACCTACATTATCCCTATGAACCCCTAATCTGTTGCCCCCAACATCGCTGACACCTACATAATATGTATTAACCCCTAATCTGCCCCCCCCATGTCGCCGCAACCTAACTACAAGTATTAACCCCTAATCTGCCGACTGGACCTCGCCGCCACTATAATAAATGTATTAACCCCTAAACCGCCGCACTCCCGCCTCGCAAACACTATAATAAATTTTATTAACCCCTAATCTGCCCCCCCAACATCGCCGCAACCTAACTACAAGCATTAACCCCTAATCTGCTGACCAGACACCGCTGCCACCTACATTATAGCTATGAACCCCTAATCTGCTGTCCCTAACATCACCGACACCTATATTATATTTATTAACCCCTAATCTGCCCCCCCAACATCGCCGCAACCTAACTACAAGTATTAACCCCTAATCTGCCGACCGGACATCGCCGCCACTATAATAAATGTATTAACCCCTAAACCGCCGTACTCCTGCCTTGCAAACACTATAATAAATTTTATTAACCCTTAAACTGCCCCCCCAACGTCGCCACCACCTAACTACAAGTATTAACCCCTAATCTGCCGACCGGACCTTGCCACCACTATAATAAATGTATTAACCTCTAAACCGCCGCACTCCTGCCTTGCAAACACTATAATAAATTTCATTAACCCCTAATCTGCCCCCCCCCAGCGTCGTTGCAAGCTAACTACAAGTATTAACCCCTAATCTGCCAACCGGACATCGCCGCCACGATTAATAAATGTATTAACTCCTAAACCACCGCACTCCCACCTCACAAACACTATAATAAATTGTATTAACCCCTAATCTGCCCTCCCTAACATCGCCGCCACCTACCTACAATTATTAACCCCTAATCTCACGCCCCAAACGTCGCCACTACTATAATAAAGTTATTAACCCCTAAACCTAAGTCTAACCCTAACACCCCCTAACTTAAATATAATTTAAATAAAACGAAATAAATTTACTATAATTAAATAAATTTATTCTATTTAAAACTAAATACTTACCTGTAAAATAAACCCTAATATAGCTACAATATAACTAATAGTTACATTGTAGCTATTTTAGGATTTATATTTATTTTACAGGCAACTTTGTATTTATTTTAGGAAGGTACAATAGTTATTAAATAGTTATTAACTATTTAATAACTTCCTAGTTAAAATAAATACAAATTTACCTGTAAAATAAATCCTAACTTAAGTTACAATTACACCTAACACTACACTATCATTAAATTAATTCAATAAATTAATCCTATTTAAAACTAAATACTTACCTGTAAAATAAACCATAATATAGCTACAATATAACTATTAGTTACATTGTAGCTATTTTAGGATTTATATTTATTTTACAGGCAACTTTGTATTTATTTTAACTAGGTACAATAGCTATTAAATAGTTAATAACTATTTAATAGCTACCTAATTTAAATAATTACAAAATTACCTGTAAAATAAATCCTAACCTAAGTTACAATTAAACCTAACACTACATTATCATTAAATAAATTAAATAAATTAACTACAAGTACCTACAATTAAATACAATTAAATAAAGTAAACTAAAGTACAAAAAAAACAAACACTAAATTACAACAAATAAAAAAAGATTACAAGAATTTTAAGCTAATTACACCTACTCTAAGCCCCCTAGTAAAATAACAAAGCCCCCCAAAATAAAAAAAATTCCCTACCCTAATCTAAATTACAAAAGTTAACAGCTCTATTACCTTACCAGCCCTTAAAAGGGCTTTTTGCAGGGCATGCCCCAAAGTAATCAGCTCTTTTGCCTGTATGGCGTCCCTTGAATTCCGATTGGCTGATAGGATTCTATCAGCCAATCGGAATTAAGGTAGGAAAAATCTGATTGGCTGATTCAATCAGCCAATCAGATTGAAGTTCAATCCGATTGGCTGATCCAATCAGCCAATCAGATTGACCTCGCATTCTATTGGCTGATCGGAACAGCCAATAGAATGCAAGGTCAATCTGAATGGCTGATTGGATCAGCCAATCGGATTGAACTTCAATCTGATTGGCTGATTGAATCAGCCAATCAGATTTTTCCTACCTTAATTCCGATTGTCTGATAGAATCCTATCAGCCAATCGGAATTCGAGGGATGCCATCTTGGATGATGTCACTTAAAGGAACCTTCATTCGTCTGGTAGTCGTCGTTGAAGAAGTATGTTCCACGCCGGAGGTCTTGAAGATGGAGCCGCTCCTCGTCGGATGGATGAAGATAGAAGATGCCGCTTGGATGAAGATGTCTGCCGGTCCGGATGTCCTCTTCTGCCTGGATAGTGTCAGGTTAGGAAATATCCAGAAGTAGACCCAAATGCAAGGGCGAACTTTAACAACACCCTTGCACTCTGAGTTTAATCCAGGACGTGACCCCACGACAACCTCCAAAAAACAAAGTACTCACGATATGGAGCAGGGTTAGCCTGTGCCAAAGTAATTCATGATATCAGCCAGATAGACTTCTGAATAAGGAACTGGTTTCAGGAAATGCCTTCCACAGAATCAGGAGAGCAGGGAAAGTCACTTATACTCAGACAGAAGAAGGGTAAAACAGGAAACAGTTAATAATGCAGGATTAGGTCATTTGTTATCAGGCAGTCTGAAGGTTAACACTGTGTAGACAGTCTTTGCAGAGTATGCAACAGATAATCAGGCAGTTTGAGGGTTAACTCTGAGTAGACAGTCTTTGCAGAGTATGCAACAGGTAATCAGGCAGTTTGAGAGTTAAAACAGTGTAGACAGTCTTTGCAGAGTATGCAACAGGTAATCAGGCAGTTTGAGGGTAAACACTGTGTAGTCAGAACTTGCAGAATTAACAACATGTAATCAAGTAGTTTGAAGGTTAACACTGTGTTGTCAGAACTTGCAGTGATAGCAACAGGTAAGCTGGTAGTTTGAAGGTTAACACAGATTAATCAGTACTTGTGGAGATTGGCAACAGGATATCAAGCAGTTTGAAGGTTTACACTGAATAATTGTATTTGCAGAGTTTGGAAACAGGTAAACATGCAGATTGAAGGATTCACAGAAATAACAGTATTTGAATAATTTGCACTACACAGAGTAGTCTGAATATGCAGGGATTGCAGCAGGTAAACAGGAAGTTTGAAAGTTTCACTAAACATACAGTACTTGCATTGTTTGGAGACAGGTATTCAGGAGGTTGAAGGTTAATCCAGCATAGTAAGTCCTTGAAGAGATTGGCAACAGAAAAGCAGAAGTTAGAGAGATTCCTCAGCGAAATCCTAACAGAAGCCTCAAAGTTAACAAACAAACAGACACTGGAGAAACAGGAAGCCAGAATAAAAAGCCTGGTTGTGACATCATCAGGAAGGGATGGCTCAGACACCTGTAAATCAAGCACACAGAGAGGACTGCAGAGCTTCCCAGCAGCTGAGCGTGACAGATAGGATAAAGACTTCTGCCGGTCTGGATGTCCTCTTCTGCCTCATCGGATGAAGACTTCGGCCCGGCTGGGTGAACACAACTCAAGGTAGGGAGATCTTCAGGGGGTAGTGTTAGGTTTATTTAAGGGGGGTTTGGGTTAGAGTAGGGGTATGTGGGTGGTGGGTTGTAATGTTGGGGGGTTGTATTGTGTTTTTGTTTACAGGCAAAAGAGCTGATTACTTTGGGGCATGCCCCGCAAAAAAGCCCTTTTAAGGGCTGGTAAGGTAATAGAGCTGTTAACTTTTATAATTTAGATTAGGGTAGGGAATTTTTTTTATTTTGGGGGGCTTTGTTATTTTATTATGGGGCTTAGAGTAGGTGTAATTAGCTTAAAATTCTTGTAATCTTTTTTTTATTTTTTGTAATTTAGTGTTTGTTTGTTTTTGTAATTTAGTTTAGTTTATTTAATTGTAGGTAATTGTAGGTACTTGTAGTTAATTTATTTATTTAATTTATTTATTTAATGATAGTGTAGTGTTAGGTTTAATTGTATCTTAGGTTAGGATTTATTTTACAGGTAATTTTGTAATTATTTTAACTAGGTAGCTATTAAATAGTTAATAACTATTTAATAGCTATTGTACCTAGTTAAAATAAATACACAGTTGCCTGTAAAAAAAATACAAATCCTAAAATAACTACAATGTAACTATTAGTTATATTGTAGCTATATTAGGGTTTATTTTATAGGTAAGTATTTAGTTTTAAATAGGATTAATTTATTTAATTAATTTAATGATAGTGTAGTGTTAGGTGTATTTGTAACTTAAATTAGGATTTATTTTACAGGTAAATTTGTATTTATTTTAGCTAGGTAGTTATTAAATAGTTAATAACTATTTAATAACTATTGTACCTAGTTAAAATAAATACAAAGTTGCCTGTAAAATAAATATGCATTCTAAAATAGCTACAATGTAACTATTAGTTATATTGTAGCTATATTAGGGTTTATTTTCTAGGGCCTAGATTTTGGAGTTTGGCGGTAGCCGTGAAAACCAGCGTTAGAGGCTCCTAAAGCTGGTTTTAGGCTACCGCCGGTATTTGGAGTCAGTCAGGAAAGGGTCTAACGCTCACTTTTCAGCCGCGACTTTTCCATACCGCAGATCCCCTTACGTCAATTGCGTATCCTATCTTTTCAATGGGATCTTCCTAACTCCGGTATTTAGAGTCGTGTCTGAAGTGAGCGCTAGAAATCTAACGACAAAACTCCAGCTGCAGAAAAAAGTCAGTAGTTAAGAGCTTTCTGGGCTAACGCCGGTTTATAAAGCTCTTAACTACTGTGCTCTAAAGTACACTAACACCCATAAACTACCTATGTACCCCTAAACCGAGGTCCCCCCACATCGCCGCCACTCAATTAAATATTTTTAACCCCTAATCTGCCGACCGCCACCTACGTTATCCTTATGTACCCCTAATCTGCTGCCCCTAACACCACCGACCCCTGTATTATATTTATTAACCCCTAACCTGCCCCCCACAACGTCGCCTCCACCTGCCTACACTTATTAACCCCTAATCTGCCGACCGCAAAGCGCCGCTACTTACGTTATCCTTATGTACCCCTAATCTGCTGCCCCTAACACCGCCGACCCCTATATTATATTTATTAACCCCTAATCTGCCCCCCACAATATCGCCTCCACCTGCCTACACTTATTAACCCCTAATCTGCCGAGCGGACCGCACTGCTATTATAATAAAGTTATTAATCCCTAATCCGCCTCACTAACCCTATAATAAATAGTATTAACCCCTAATCTGCCCTCCCTAACATCGCTGACACCTTACTTCAAACATTAACCCCTAATCTGCCGACTGGAGCTCACCGCTATTCTAATAAATGTATTAACCCCTAAAGCTAAGTCTAACCCTAACACTAACACCCCCCTAACTTAAATATAATTTAAATCTAACGAAATAAATTAACTCTTATTAAATAAATTATTCCTATTTAAAGCTAAATACTTACCTGTAAAATAAATCCTAATATAGCTACAATATAAATTATATTTATATTATAGCTATTTTAGGATTTATATTTATTTTACAGGTAACTTTGTATTTATTTTAACCAGGTACAATAGCTAAAATAGTTAAAATAATTACAAAATTACCTGTAAAATAAATCCTAACCTAGGTTACAATTAAACCTAACACTACACTATCAATACATTAATTAAATACAATATCTACAAATAAATACAATGAAATAAACTAACTAAAGTACAAAAAATAAAAAAGAACTAAGTTAGAAAAAATAAAAAAATATTTACAAACATCAGAGAAATATTACAACAATTTTAAACTAATTACATCTACTCTAAGCCCCCTAATAAAATAACAAAGACCCCCAAAATAAAAAAATGCCCTACCCTATTCTAAATTACTAAAGTTCAAAGCATGCCCCAAAGAATCCAGCTCTTTTGCCTGTAAAAAAAACACATACAATACTCCCCCCAACATTACAACCCACCACCCACATACCCCTAATCTAACCCAAACCCCCCTTAAATAAACCTAACACTAAGCCCCTGAAGATCTTCCTACCTTATCTTCACCATACCAGGTTCACCGATCGATCCAGAAGAGTTCCTCCGATGTCCTGATCCAAGCCCAAGCAGGGGGCTGAAGATGTCCATGATCCGGCTGAAGTCATCATCCAAGCGGGAGCTGAAGAGGTCCATGATCCGGCTGAAGTCTTCTATCAACGGTATCTTCAATCTTCTTTCTTCCGGATCCATCTTGCAGACCTCCGACGCGGAACATCCTGCTGGCCCGACGGACTACCAACGAATGAAGGCTCCTTTAAGGGACGTCATCCAAGATGGCGTCCCTCGAATTCCGATTGGCTGATAGGATTCAATCAGCCAATCGGAATTAAGGTAGGAAAATTCTGATTGGCTGATGGAATCAGCCAATCAGAATCAAGTTCAATCCGATTGGCCGATCCGATCAGCCAATCAGATTGAGCTCACATTCTATTGGCTGATCGGAACTGTTAGTGTTAGGGTTAGACTTAGCTTTAGGGGTTAATACATTTATTAGAATAGCTGTGAGCTCCAGTCGGCAGATTAGGGGTTAATGTTTGAAGTTAGGTGTCGGCGATGTTAGGGAGGGCAGATTAGGGGTTAATACTATTTATTATAGTGTTAGTGAGGCGGATTAGGGGTTAATAACTTTATTATAATAGCGGTGCGGTCCGCTCGGCAGATTAGGGGTTAATAAGTGTAGGCAGGTGGAGGCGACGTTGTGGGGGGCAGATTAGGGGTTAATAAATATAATATAGGGGTCGGCGGTGTTAGGGGCAGCAGATTAGGGGTACATAGGGATAATGTAAGTAGCGGCGGTTTACGGAGCGGCAGATTAGGGGTTAAAAATAATATGCAGGGGTCAGCGATAGCGGGGGCGGCAGAATAGGGGTTAATAAGTGTAAGGTTAGGGGTGTTTAGACTCGGGGTACATGTTAGGGTGTTAGGTGCAGACGTAGGAAGTGTTTCCCCATAGACAACAATGGGACTGCGTTAGGAGCTGGACGCGGCTTTTTTGCAGGTGTTAGGTTTTTTTTCAGCTCAAACAGCCCCATTGTTTTCTATGGGGGAATCGTGCACGAGCACGTTTTTGAGGCTGGCCGCGTCCGTAAGCAACTCTGGTATCGAGAGTTGAAGTTGCATTAAATATGCTGTACGCTCCTTTTTTGGAGCCTAACGCACCCATTCTGTGGACTCTCAATACCAGAGTTATTTTAAAGGTGCGGCCAGAAAAAAGCCAGCGTTAGCTACGCGGGTCGTTACCGACAAAACTCTAAATCTAGCCGTAGGTAAGTATTTTGTTTTAAATAGGATTAATTTATTTAATTATAGTAAATTTATTTAGTTTTATTTAAATTATATTTATGTTAGGGGGGTGTTAGGGTTAGGGTTAGACTTAGGTTTAGGGGTTAATAACTTTATTATAGTAGCGGCGACGTTGGGGGCGGGAGATTAGGGGTTAATTATTGTAGGTAGGTGGCGGCGATGTTAGGATGGGCAGATTAAGGGTTAATAAAATGTATTATAGTGTTTGCGAGGCGGTAGCGCGGCGGTTTAGGGGTTAATAGATTTATTATCAGGGCGGCGATGTCCGGTCGGCAGATTAGGGGCTTATACTTGTAGTTAGGTTGCGGCGACGTTGGGGGGGGCAGATTAGGGGTTAATAAAATGTATTATAGTGTTTGCGAGGCGGGAGTGTGGCGGTTTAGGGGTTAATACATTTATTATAGTGGCGGCGAGGTCCGGTCGGCAGAATAGGGGTTAATGCTTGTAGTTAGGTGGCGTCGACATTGGGGGGGGCAGATTAGGGGTTAATAAAATTTATTATAGTGTTTGCGAGGCGGGAGTGCGGCAGTTTAGGGGTTAATACATTTATTATAGTGGCGGCGATGTCCGGTCTCCCAACGCAGCCTCATTGTTTCCTATGGGGAAACACTTTCTAAGTCTACACCTAACACCCTAACATGAACCCCAAGTCTAAACACCCCCAACCTTACACTTATTAACCTCTAATCTGCCGCCCCCGCTATCGCTGACACCTGCATTATATTATTAACCCCTAATCTGCCGCTCCGTACACCACCGCAACCTACATTATACCTATGTACCCCTAATCTGCTGCCCCTAACATCGCCGACCCCTATATTATATTTATTAACCCCTAATCTGCCCCCCGCCCAACGTCGCCGCCACCTAACTACACTTATTAACCCCAAATCTGCCGACCGGACCTCACTGCTACTCTAATAAATGTATTAACCACTAAAGCTAAGTCTAACCCTAACCCTAACACTCCCCTAAGTTAAATATAATTATAATCTAACAAAATAAATTAAATATTATTAACTAAAGTATTCCTATTTAAAACTAAATACTTACCTGTAAAATAAACCCTAATATAGCTACAATATAACGAATAATTATATTTTAGCTATTTTAGGATTTATATTTATTTTACAGGCAATTTTGTATTTATTTTAACTAGGTACAATAGCTATTAAATAGTTAATAACTATTTAATAGCTACCTAGTTAAAATAATTACAAAATTACCTGTAAAATATATCCTAACCTAAGTTACAATTAAACCTAACACTACACTATCAATAAATTTATTAAATAAATTACCTTCAATTACATACAATTAAATAAACTAAACTAAATTACAAAAACAAACAAACACTAAATTACAAAAAAATAAAAAAAGATTACAAGAATATTAGGCTAATTACACCTATTTTAAGCCCCCTAATAAAATAAAATAAAAAACAAAATAATAAAGGTCCCTACCCTATTCTAAATTAAAAAGTAACCAGCTCTTTTACCAGCCCTTAAAAGGGCTTTTTGCGGGGCATGCCCCTAAGTAATCAGTTGTTTTTCCTTTTAAAAAAGATACAACCCCCCCAACATTAAAACCCACCACCCACATACCCCTACTCTAACCCAAACCCCCCTTGAATAAACCTAACACTACCCCCCTGAAGATCTCCCTACCTTGAGTCGTGTTCACCCAGCCGGGCACCGATGGACCAAAAGAGGACATCCGGAGCGGCAGAAGTCATCATCCTATCCGGGCAGAAGAGGACATCCTGACCGGCAGACATCTTCATCCAAGCGGCATCTTCTATCTTCATCCATCTGGAGCTGAGCAGAGCCATCTTCTTCCAGCCAACGCGGATCCATCCTCTTCAACCGATGCCTACTTGCCAAATGAAGGTTCCTTTAAATGACATCATCCAAGATGGCGTCCCTCGAATTCCGATTGGCTGATAGGATTCTATCAGCCAATCGGAATTAAGGTAGGAAAAATCTGATTGGCTGATCCAATCAGCCAATCAGATTGAGCTTGCATTCTTTTGGCTGTTCCGATCATCCAATAGAATGCGAGCTCAATCTGATTGGCTGATTGGATCAGTCAATCGGATAGAACTTGAATCTGATTGGCTGATTTAATTTATTTTGTTAGATTAAAATTATATTTAATTTAGGGGGGTGTTAGGGTTAGGGTTAGACTTAGCTTTAGGGGTTAATACATTTATTATAGTGGCGGCGAGGTCTGGTCGGCAGATTAGGGGTTAATAAGTGTAGGTAAGGTAGCGGCGACGTGGGGGGGGCAGATTAGGGGTTAATAAATATTATGTAGTTGTCGGCGATGTTAGGGGCAGCAGATTAGGGGTTCATAGGGATAATGTAGGTGGCGGTGGTGTGCGGTCGGCAGATTAGGGGTTAAAAATATTTATTATAGTGGCTGCGATGTGGGGGGGGCCTCGGATTAGGGGTACATAGGTAGTTTATGGGTGTTAGTGTACTTTAGAGCACTGTAGTTAAGAGCTTTATAAACCGGCGTTAGCCCATAAAGCTCTTAAGTACTGATTTTTTTCTTGCGGCTGGAGTCTTGTCGGTAGAGGCTCTACTGCTCACTTCAGCCAAGACTCTAAATACCAGCGTTAGACAGATCCCATTGAAAAGATAGGATACGCAATTGGCGTAAGGGGATCTGCGGTATGGAAAAGTTGCGGCTTGAAAGTGAGCGTTAGACCCTTTCCTGCCTGACTCTAAATACCAGCGGCTGGCCAAAACCAGCATTAGGACCCCTTAACGCTGCTCTTGACGGCTAACGCAGAACTCTAAATCTAGGCCATAATGATTGTATTTGCTGTTAAGTGTATAAGTAAAGAAAATACTTGAGTGTAACAGTAGGTAAGCTAATTTACCTTCAAAGAGTTAAATAAACCGGCAATTTTTTCATATGCACATTTGTCAAGCTTATTCAAAACATTGTTAAATGTTTGTTAAAGATTCTCACATTTAATTTTTTGCAAAATACTAAAATATATATATAAAAGTTTTTTTTATATATATCAGGTATAACATTTATATATCAAACTTATTTTTTAATAACAAAATCACATTAAAAATTAACAACTAGATTTTAAATTGATTGTTTAAAATGTGTTTATTTAAAATGGATTAGTTATAACTAAAAGTATTTTTTTTAAATGTGACTTTCAATTAATTGAATGAATGTGATAGAGTAACATTTACAGACCAATGAGTTCATTCCAAATTTTCATTTGTTTAGGTTAGCAAAGTAATCAAAGTGAGTCAACACACAGCTGAGATTGTTAACTCACGCAAGATTTGATCTCCTTTTCCCCACAATGGCCCTTGGAATTGATGTTAATAGATGTTTATCACTGAACTACTATTATCATTGGATTAATGATGTTTGTGTGCTTTGCTATTGGATAGAATGGTGTTTATGATAAGAACAATTAAATACAGCAGAATTGCATAATCAACAAGTGCATAACAAAAAGGAAATGCAACAGCATTTAAAACTTTATTCAATTTGACAGCCCTATGTATCACGTGACAGTCACAAACCAATTACAGACTCATATACATATGCACTGTGAACTCTTGCACATGCTAAGTAGAAGCTGATGCCTCAGAAAGTGGGCACATAAAAATATTGAACAGAATTTAAAGGGACAATAAAGTCATAATTAGACATTCATGATTTAGACAGAGCATACCATTTTAAACAACTTTCCAAAGTTCTTTTATTATTTATTTTGCTTCCATCTCTTGTTACCCTTTGCTGAAATGTTTATCTAGGTAATCTCAGGAGCAGCAAAGAACCTAGGTTATAGCTGCTGATTGGTGGCTGCATCTCTTTCTTTCTCTCTTTCTCTCTCTTTCTCTCTCTTTCTCTCTCTTTCTCTCTTTATCTCTCTCTCTCTATCTGTCTCTCTCTCTCTATCTCTCTCTCTCTCTCTCTCTCTATATATATATATATATATATATATATATATATTTACCAATTGTCATCGACTCGCCCATGTGTTCAGTTAGAAAGAATCCAAGTGTTAGTAGAGGCGCACAGACAAACTCCGGTTGTATAAAATCTGTATATTTATTATCAAAAAAGATAAAAACCAAATCATAATCCTCCGGTCAGTGTTAAAACCAAAATAAGTCCAAGTGTGTGAACAGGGGCTCCACGCAGATGCGTTTTGTGCGGTTGCGCACTTGATCACTGTTCAGTTAGAAACCAGTAGTGCATTGCTGTTCCTTAAACAAATTATACCAAAAGAATACCAAGAGATATAAGCAAATGTGATAATAGAAGTAAATTGAAAAGATGTTTAAAATTGTATGTTATACCAAAATAATGAAAGAAAATGTTTGGGTTTCACGTCCCTTTTGAAAAGTGTCTTTAAAAGTCATGCTCTATCTGATTTATGAAAGTTGAATTTTGACTTTTAAACAATATTAATTCCATTTGAATATGGCCATCATGGGTACACTGGGCATGTTTGGTTAGTTTCAAACTTTTAATATTTCAAAAGTTTTTTTTTTTAAATTAATTAATTGTGCATTAATTAAGAAAATCTAATTTTAATCTAAAATTAAGAACAGTGTAAGATATTAATTTCCATTAGAAGAAAGTGCCTTTTGTTGCTGTTCTGTTCATTCTGTATGAGCCAAGGAGAAAGGGGGGGTTATAGCTGTAGGCAAACAGCAGCTAAAGCTCTCTGACACCTGAAAGATTGAAAGATTTGTTAGCAGAACATCTTTCAAGCAAAAACAGAATTTATGCTTACCTGATAAATTACTTTCTCCAACGGTGTGTCCGGTCCACGGTGTCATCCATTACTTGTGGGATATTCTCCTCCCCCACAGGGAAAGGCAAGGAGAGCACACAGCAAGAGCTGTCCATATAGTCCCTCCCAGGCTCCGCCCCCCCAGTCATTCGACCGACGGTTAGGAGAAAAAAAGGAGAAACTATAGTGTGCCGTGGTGACTGTAGTGTATAGAGAAAGAAATTCTTCAAACCTGATTAAAAAACCAGGGCGGGCCGTGGACCGGACACACCGTTGGAGAAAGTAATTTATCAGGTAAGCATAAATTCTGTTTTCTCCAACATTGGTGTGTCCGGTCCACGGTGTCATCCATTACTTGTGGGAACCAATACTAAAGCTTTAGGACACGGATGAAGGGAGGGAGCAAATCAGGTTACCTAAACAGAAGGCACCACGGCTTTCAAAACCTTTCTCCCAAAAATAGCCTCCGAAGAAGCAAAAGTATCAAATTTGTAGAATTTGGACAAAGTGTGCAGAGAAGACCAGGTCGCTGCCTTACATATCTGATCAACAGAAGCCTCGTTATTGAAGGCCCATGTGGAAGCCACAGCCCTAGTAGATTGAGCTGTGATTCGTTCAGGAGGCTGCCGTCCGGCAGTCTCGTAAGCCAATCGTATGATGCTTTTCAGCCAAAAGGAAAGAGAGGTAGCAGTAGCTTTTTTGACCTCTCCTCTTGCCAGAATAAACTACAAACAAAGAAGACGTTTGTCTGAAATCCTTTGTTGCTTCTAAATAGAACTTTAAAGCACGGACTACATCTAAATTGTGTAACAAGCGTTCCTTCTTTGAAACTGGATTAGGACACAAAGAAGGCACAACTATTTCCTGGTTAATATTCTTGTTGGAAACAACCTTTGGAAGGAAACCAGGTTTAGTACGCAAAACAACCTTATCTGAATGGAACACCAGATAGGGCGGATTACACTGCAGAGCAGATAATTCAGAAACTCTTCTAGCAGAAGAATAGCAACCAAAAACAGAACTTTCCAAGATAACAACTTGATATCTATGGAATGTAAGGGTTCAAACGGAACCCCTTGAAGAACTGAAAGAACCAAATTTAGACTCCAGGGAGGAGTCAAGGGTCTGTAAACAGGCTTGATCCTGACCAAAGCCTGAACAAAAGCTTGAACATCTGGCACAGCTGCCAGTCGTTTGTGTAACAAGATAGATAAAGCAGAAATCTGTCCTTTTAGAGAACTCGCTGATAATCCCTTATCCAAACCTTCTTGGAGAAAGGAAAGGATCCTAGGAATTTTAATCTTACTCCATGAGAATCCCTTGGATTCACACCAACAGATATATCTTTTCCATATTTTATGGTAATCTTTCTAGTCACAGGTTTTCTGGCTTGTACCAGAGTATCTATCACAGAATCCGAAAACCCACGCTTAGACAAAATCAAGCGTTCAATTTCCAAGCAGTCAGCTGGAGAGAAACTAGATTTGGATGTTCGAATGGACCTTGTACTAGAAGATCCTGTCTCAAAGGTAGCTTCCATGGTGGAGCCGATGACATATTCACCAGGTCTGCATACCAAGTCCTGCGTGGCCACGCAGGAGCTATCAAAATCACGAAGCCTTCTCCTGTTTGATCCTGGCTACCAGCCTGGGAATGAGAAGGAACGGTGGAAACGCATAAGCTAGGTTGAAAGTCCAAGGCGCCACTAATGCATCCACTAGAGTCGCCTTGGGATCCCTGGATCTGGACCCGTAGCAAGGAACCTTGAAGTTCTGATGAGACGCCATCAGATCCATGTCTGGAATGCCCCATAATTGGGTCAACTGGGCAAACACCTCCGGGTGGAGTTCCCACTCCCCCGGATGAAAGGTCTGACGACTCAGATAATCCGCCTCCCAGTTTTCCACTCCTGGGATGTGGATCGCAGACAGGTGGTAGGAGTGATCCTCCGCCCATTTGATGATCTTGGTCACCTCTCTCATCGCCAGGGAACTCCTTGTTCCCCCCTGATGGTTGAAGTAAGCAACAGTCGTCATGTTGTCTGATTGGAATCTTATGAATCTGGCCTTTGCTAGTTGAGGCCAAGCCCGGAGAGCATTGAATATCGCTCTCAGTTCCAGGATGTTTATTGGGAGAAGAGACTCTTCCCGAGACCATAGACCCTGAGCTTTCAGGGAATCCCAGACCGCGCCCCAGCCTAATAGACTGGCGTCGGTCGTGACAATGACCCACTCTGGTCTGCGGAAGCTCATTCCCTGGGACAGGTGATCCTGAGTCAGCCACCAACGGAGTGAGTCTCTGGTCTTCTGATCTACTTGAATCACTGAAGACAAGTCTGTATGGTCCCCATTCCACTGTTTGAGCATGCACAGTTGTAATGGTCTTAGATGAATTCGCGCAAAAGGAACTATGTCCATTGCTGCAACCATCAACCCTACTACTTCCATGCACTGAGCTATGGAAGGCCGTAGAACAGAGTGAAGAACTTGACAAGCGTTTAGAAGCTTTGACTCTCTGACATCTGTCAGGAAAATCTTCATTTCTAAAGAATCTATTATTGTTCCCAAGAAAGGGACTCTTGTTGACGGAGACGGGGAACTTTTTTCTATGTTCACCTACCACCCGTGAGATCTGAGAAAGGCTAGAACAATGTCTGTGTGAGCCTTTGTCTTTGAAAGAGACGACGCTTGAATTAGGATGTCGTCCAAGTAAGGTGCCACTGCAATGCCCCTGGGTCTTAGAACCGCTAGAAGGGACCTGAGCACCTTTGTGAAAATCCTTGGAGCAGTGGCTAGTCCGAATGGGAGAGCCACAATAGGTAATGTTTGTCCAGAAAGGCGAACCTTAGGAACTGATGATGATCTTTGTGGATAGGAATATGCAGATACGCATCCTTTAGATCCACGGTAGTCATAAATTGACCCTCCTGGATTGTAGGTAAAATCATTCGAATAGTTTCCATTTTGAACGATGGCACTCTGAGAAATTTGTTTAGAATTTTTAAATCCAGAATTGGTCTGAAAGTTCCCTCTTTTTTTGGGAACTACAAACAGATTTGAGTAAAACCCCTGACCTTGTTCCACAGTTGGAACTGGGAGTATCACTCCCATCTTTAACAGGTCTTCTACACAATGTAAGAATGCCTGTCTATTTACTTGGTTTGAAGATAAGTGAGACATGTGGAACCTTCCCCTTGGGGGTAGTTCCTTGAATTCTAGAAGATAACCCTGAGAGACTATTTCTAGTGCCCAGGGATCCTGAACATCTCTTGCCCAAGCCTGAGCAAAGAGAGAGAGTCTGCCCCCTACTAGATCCGGTTCTGGATCGGGGGCTACTTCTTCATGCTGTCTTGGTAGCAGCAGCAGGTTTCTTGGCCTGTTTACCCTTGTTCCAGCCTTGCATTGATTTCCAAGCTGGTTTAGTCTGGGAAGCGTTACCCTCTTGTCTAGAGGCTGCCGAGTTGGAAGCCGGTCCGTTCCTGAAATTGCGAAAGGAACGAAAATTGGACTTATTCTTAGCCTTGAAAGGTTTATCTTGTGGGAGGGCATGGCCCTTTCCCCCAGTGATGACTGAAATAATCTCTTTCAATTCTGGCCCAAAAGGGGTCTTACCTTTGAAAGGGGTATTAAGCAATTTTGTCTTGGAAGATACATCCGCCGACCAAGACTTTAGCCAGAGCGCTCTGCGCGCCACAATTGTAAACCCTGAATTTTTTGCCGCTAACCTCGCTAACTGCAAAGCGGCGTCTAAAATAAAGGAATTAGCTAACTTAAGTGCGTAAATTCTGTCCATGACTTCCTCATACGGAGTCTCCCTACTGAGCGACTTTTCCAGTTCCTCGAACCAGAACCACGCCTCTGTAGTGACAGGAATAATGCACGAAATAGGTTGAAGGAGGTAACCTTGCTGTACAAAAATCTTTTTAAGCAAACCCTCCAATTTTTTATCCATAGGATCTTTGAAAGCACAATTGTCCTCAATAGGAATGGTCGTGCGCTTGGCTAGAGTAGAAAACTCCCCCTCGACCTTAGGGACTGTTTGCCATGTGTCCTTCCTGGGGTCGACCATAGGGAACAATTTCTTAAATATAGGAGGAGGGACAAAAGGTATGCCTGGCTTCTCCCACTCCTTATTCACTATGTCCGCCACCCGTTTAGGTATCGGAAAAGCATCAGGGTGCACCGGGACCTCAAGGAACTGTCCATCTTGCACAATTTTTCTGGGTTGACCAGATTGTCACAATCATCCAGAGTAGATAGCACCTCCTTAAGTAATGCGCGGAGATGCTCTAATTTAAATTTAAATGTCACAACATCAGGTTCTGCCTGCTGAGAAATTCTTCCTGTATCAGAAATTTCCCCATCTGACAAACCCTCCCTCACTGCCACTTCAGATTGGTGTGAGGGTATGACAGAAAAATTATCATCAGCGCCCTCCTGCTCTACAGTGTTTAAAACAGAGCAATCGCGCTTTCTCTGAAATGCTGGCATTTTGGATAAAATATTAGCTATGGAGTTATCCATTACTGCCGTCAATTACTGCATAGTAACAAGCTTTGGCACGCTAGAAGTACTAGGGGTCACCTGCGCGGGCATAACTGGTATAGACACAGAAGGAGATGATGTAGAACTATGTCTACTTCCTTCATCTGAGGAATCATCCTGGGCAACTTTACAATTTGTGACAGTTCTGTCCTTAATTTGTTTGGACGCAATGGCACAATTATCACACTATATTTGAAGGGGGAACCACATTGGCTACCATACATACAGAACATGATCTATCTGAAGGTACAGACATGTTAAACAGGCTTAAACTGGTTAATAAAGCACAAAAACCGTTTTAAAACAAAACCGTTACTGTCTCTTTAAATGTTAAACAGGGCACACTTTATTACTGAATATGTGAAAAACTATGAAGGAATTATCCAATCTTTACCAAATTTTCACCACAGTGTCTTAATACATTCAAAGTATTGCACCCCAATTTTCAAGCTGTTAACCCTTAAAATGTGGAAACCGGAGCCGTTTTTCATTTTAACCCCCTTACAGTCCCAGCCCCAGCCTTTGCTGCAACTTCACCAATCCCAGGGGGGTATATGATACCAAATGAAGCCTTCTAGGAACGTTTTTAGTGGATTCCAGACCCTCACACATGCAGCTGCATGTACTGAACTCAAAATTAACTGCACAGTAATGGCGCGAAAATGAGGCTCTGCCTACTACAGAGAAAGGCCCTTCCTGACTGGGAAGGTGTCTTAACAAGTGCCTGGTGCTAAAAACGTTCCCCAATGTTATAAAAGTGTGAAATACAACTTCAAACTACATATAATACTTAAATAAAGCAATCGATTTAGCCCCTAAAAGTGTCTACCAGTTTATAGCCCATAATAAGCCCTTTATTCTGTTTGAGACTAAGAAAATGGCTTACCAATCCCCATGAGGGAAAAATGACAGCCTTCCAGCATTACACAGTCTTGTTAGAAATATGGCTAGTCATACCTTGAGCAGAAAAGTCTGCAAACTGTTTCCCCCAACTGAAGTTATCTCATCTCAACAGTCCTATGTGGAAACAGCAAACGATTTTAGTAACTGCTGCTAAAATCATAATCCTCTCACAAACAGAAATCTTCATCCTTTTCTGTTTCAGAGTAAATAGTACATACCAGCACTATTTTAAAATAACAAACTCTTGATAGAAGAATAAAAAACTACAACTAAACACCACAAACTCCTCACCATCCCCGAGGAGATGCTACTTGTTCAGAGCGGCAAGGAGAATGACTGGGGGGGCGGAGCCTGGGAGGGACTATATGGACAGCTCTTGCTGTGTGCTCTCCTTGCCTTTCCCTGTGGGGGAGGAGAATATCCCACAAGTAATGGATGACACCGTGGACCGGACACACCAATGTTGGAGAAACAAAGAATTGAACAAGCAGCTATCGAAAGGAGACATTGCTGAAACTTCTTCCACAAAGTTTATTGTCACCTGATGAGATGAAGTTCCTCTTTTGTGTGATTTATGTCCTTCTACTAATGTATGCCATATTTAACAGTTAATCAGCCATTAAGCTCATAATTGACTAATGTATACTCATTGCTTTGTTTTAATATGAGTTTTCATTAAAAAATTATCTGATTTCACTGAATTGTGGTGCTCTCTCTTTTTCAGCACCAACAGGTTCACTTGATGCTCTCCCTGGTACAAAACAGCCCAGCAGTAGTGACTGTAAAATAGTGATGTATATAGATTTAATGAATCTATGCCATGTATTAATATAAACCTGTAAAATGGCATCTGTGATGTATCAGAGTGTATTGCACATGCACAAAATAATTTGAATATTCTGAATTGTCTTGGAATACTGTCAAACATGTTGCAAAGGCCAGTTTTTTACTTTATCAATACCCTTTGTGTGTTAAATTTGCTATGTTTATTTTATTGCCGAAATAAAGTGCAAAGCCTTTACTGCAGAGGATTGTGATAATCCTGTCCATGCATTGCTTGGATGATTTAATCTACTTGGATCCGATCTGAACTTTTCCCATTACAAAATGGTGTTATCGCTTGGATTATGATCACTCAGAACTATAAAAACATGTTAAAGAAGCCAAAAAAGCACAAATAAATGGGATTGGAAATTTTAAATCAACCCCCAAATGTCTATTAGGGTCATTTGTTCTACATTTTTAATATTAGTCATGTCCATTCGTTTTTGGGTAAATGACTAAACACATTTTCAATGGTTTTGTTTTGTCAGAATTCCTATATAGTGGTCTCTTTATTGAGTCAAAGAAGCAACAAATCAACAACCCCATAAGAGAATTTTTGATAAAGCAAAATCTTTTTTTTTTTACGGCACATGGTTCATCAAAAACCAATTTTTTTCATTCACACATACATGTTTTCTATCTCCATACAGTTTCCAAAACTATACAAATTGCTTTAATATACAATACTCTGTTTATCAAAAAAATATTATAGTTGCTTCCATAACCTACTTCAAAATAAGGAAGAGAAAATTCTGATATGTGCATGTTAATAAAAAGCCAATGCTATGACTGAGCCAGACAGAAGGATATAAATAGCAATGCAGTCAATATTTAGATGGATATTTTCTGCAAATAATGTATTGAAGAGATTATATTCCCTGAACATATTCTTCTCCGAGCAGACACCATTTATTTCATTTTGTCTGGTCTCTGTCACAATCTTAAATCCTTTTGAGATAATTCAGGCTTTAAATGTTTTCAATACTTTTCTTTTTTAGACAGAAAGAACAAATTCAATAGAATTATGTTGTAATATTTGTTCCTGCTATACCGCCATGTAAGATCCAATGAAAAATAATGTCCTGCTCAGTTTGATCTCTTTGTATATATTCATTCACAGTGATTAACACCTCTGGATGTCTACTGACACACATGCTGAAGCAAAAGTACCAGACAAGGTTTTCAGTGTAGTGATTGAACGTCTAGATAGCTAAATAAGGGAATATCCCTCCATCTATCATATGAGGCTCATATTGTAAATTGTCATTTTTAAGTCTCTAGTTCATCTAAAGGTGATTCATTGTTTGTCTGTCTATAATTGCCATGGGGCTGTTGAATGCTTTTTTTCTCAGGAACACAAATGCTTGACTGTCAATATTATTGATGTATCTGTATGACTAATTCAATGTTGGCTCATAAACATCATTACAGCATTTTTTTTTATATTATAGGAAACGCTATTTTTGTTGACATCATATGGCAAATGTTTTAACTATGTGTTAAATTTGTCCTTACTTTTAACTTTATACACCTTAATATAGTTTAAAAAGAAAAACTTGCAAAAGCACACAATTTTATTAAAGAAAACTTGAATATCTATATATTGTAAAAAAATAAAATCTCCTGTGAGGAATGTAAATGATTTTTTTTTTCTTTTTTTCTTTTTTTTTTTTCTTTAAATAACATTTTTTATTGAGGTTTTCACATAATGCCAACAAGTATATAAGTATACAGAATATTGTCAAATCAAGACATTGCCTTGTTAAAAAAAAAAAAAATGCAGTGTACAAATAGCTTGCAAATTATACATATATTGTAAGATGAAATTTGCAAGAATATGCAACACAGCGTCAATGATAAAATGAACTACATTTAAATGGAACCTCTTTTTTCTTAATAGTAACAGAATTGGGGTAATTACGTTACTGACCCCTAAAGGGACAGATGGAGCGGTAATTGGACGGTGAATGGTAGTTACTAGAAGGCCACACATGGGCCTATTTATAAGGGATAGGGTGAGTCAGCAGACCAAAGCTGCTTTAAAGTTAGGGGAGAGGGGGGACGTGTCCAGGTGTTTTAGAGGCATATTCTAAGGTAAATTAGGTAACTTAGCTAGGAATTAAATGGCTCATAATAAAAACATTGGCTGAAGAGTGAAAATAAAAAGAAAGACTGTGGATTAAGGCTTAAGGGGATACATTTCCATAATGAAATATGTGTGTCATGGTTGCCAAAGAGTGTGGTCATTCCATCCTATAGTAGTGTAAATGTGCGACAGAGGCTATATGACTGTGGGAGGTAATAAAGTCTAGTTGTAATGAGTAGTGAATGATGCTGAAGGAATGTTAGCAATTTCTGATATAGGGTATATGCTATCTAGGAGGGAGCGTAGAGAGTAGAGATGGAAGGGGAGCAAATAAACTATGATCATGGGGAGAAGGATGCTGCTGGTGTGTGTGGCTTTATATGGACAAACTAGGATGTAAATGGGGTCATAAAAATGTTATAAGTAGGGTTAGATATAGGGTAATTGTAACTTAGTACTAAAACTACTAGGATGATCTTAACATGGGTATAGGACACTAGTAAGCAAGATTGGGATTATTAAATATGTAGTCTAGAACCCCCCCAGTAGTGACCAGAAATGAATACAGGATACATTAGTATGGATAAATAGAGGTAAGGAACATGTAAATATTTTGCTTCATGCATGTGGTAGATATAAGAGATTTTAAATATTAATATACAAGCCCATATTCATTTGAAACCTGAGGGTAATTCTGTACACAGGTAAACCTGATAGAGGAGTATTTGGAGCATATGACCGCATATTCTACGGTAAATTAAGTAACTTAAAGGGACACTAAACCCAAAATTTTTCTTTCATGATTCAGATAGAGAATACAAATTTAAAAAACATTCCAATTTACTTATATTATTTATTTAGGTTAATTTTTTAGATATCGCTTATGGAAGAAATGGAAATGTACATGAGTGAGCCAATCACACAAGGCTTCTATGTGCAGCAACCAATCACCAGCTACTGAGCCTATCTAGATATGCTTTTCAGCAAAGAATATCAAGAGAATAAAACAAATTAGATAATTGAAGTAAATTAGAAAGTTGTTTAAAATTGCATGCTTTTTCTAAATCATGAAAGAAAAAATGTGGGGTTCATGTCCCTTTAACTAGGAATTAAGTGGCTCATAATAAAAACATTGGCTGAACAGTGAAATATACAGATATCAAGAACAGTTAACACTCAACATGAACTACATGGCTATGAGCTCGTAATATGATAACTTCATGGACATTTAAGTATGCTTTTAAGCAAAAAGAAAAAAAAATAGGACTGTGGAAAACATTGAGAACATTGAGAGCAGTCAATTAAGGATGTGCTAGGATCCTTTTTAGCCTATTCCCATTCTACCGCCGACCAACTTTTAACTTGCGATGTAAGTTATCTAACTGGCAACCATGAAACATAAGTAGGGAGGTTAACTAGGAGCTTCTAGAAAGAATATGAAATTGTAGTAGATCCGCACCATTATTATACTATCTTATCCACTGCTAGGTGGTTGACTCAGAGTATTACTCTTGGCTATACTAATATTCATGAGATCCCATAAAAGGTATGAGTGTATGTCTCTCTGAGGGGTGCCCTAGGAAATCTACTGTCTAAAGTGTAAACTATCCTGATCTAGGATTCAATGTTTCTCTATTGCTAAAACCATTTATATGGTAATGTAGCTAGAGTGGTGATTTGAATAGTAGATCCAAGATGTATTTAGGCTCCTATTATGTGTAATCTAATGCGTGGGATTGAACAGTTTAAGTTTGATGAGTAGGCCATAATAGCTCATGTGGTGTATTTCTGCTCGAAATCTGCCATAGAATGTGAATAACATACAGCGCCTGCAGTACTACTGAGAGACCATGCTGGAATACATAGGTCATAAAATGTATGGAACAGGCGCTAACTGTTAAGTTAACACTCTACAGAGCAACACCCTGTATTACATATCCCAATGTGCAAAAGTATTTTGACTACCTTCTATCAGGGGGAAGTGAATTAAATGTAGACGTACAAGTGTCCTCTTATAACAGCGAGTGTGAAGTGAGCCCTAATCCTTAACATCGCACCTCAGGTCAAGACAGAGGCATTACCTTACTGTCTAGATACTTGGCTGCTTCGAAAGGGCCCTATGAATTGGCTACCTTGAGAGAAAAAAAGAAAAAAAATACAAACGTGTACATAAGAGAAACATAATATTAAACAGAATAATAATAATATTGTGGATGGATCGACAGAATGCCGTTTGTTTGAAATGGGGCATGATCCGGTTAGACTAGTAGCGTGTCTCTGCACAAAGTTCTGTTATCAGGCAGATTACCTGCAGTATTTACCAAAGATCAATGGGGAACCCTCTCAAGGAGAAATTCTGACTTGATCCCTGCGGCGTGGTGGTAGCATTAAAGTTCCGCTGACTAGAGCCCACTTTGTTCCGGCGTATGGACATGCTCACATATTGCCACGGAATGGGCTTTTACCCTAGCCTATGCCTGAACGGGACCAGATTTTTCTACCGCAGGAGTTGTCCCACTTGCAGCTGATGAATTTACCTTTGGCGGGTGGAATAACTTGTGAAGTCCCACCAGCCAGGTCTTATCCGGAATTGGATAGAAGAATCACAATCCCATGTCTCATGGTTACGGGTAGGACAAAGTCTTGGCTACGGGAGTCGGCCGTACCTCCCCAGTCAAGCGACTTAGATGAGGAGCCGATTTTCTGATCCCTCTTCAGGTATGGAGTTGGTGTGGGTATCTGTTTGTGTGACAGGTATTCTATGTCTGAGAGATGCTCATTATTCATTACTGGGACAGCGATCATCGTCCTGAGGTCTAGCATTGTTGCAGTAGGAGTGGGCTGGCCAGCTGAAGAGTATCTCTCTGCATAGGTATCAGCGCATTTTTGGATAATACAATCTGATGTTCCTCTATACTGTTTCGTTGGAGGTACTGGGGTCTGATCTGTAACACGATAGTCCTTAGTTGGTTTAGGGAAATCTTCCACAGAACTTATTGGCTGTCTGCCTCCATCTTCTGTGCGGGCAGATTTGATAATGTTCAAGAGATCATGGAACCTATTATCCATCCTCCACTCGAATTTTGCTAATAAGGTGCACAGAGTTGCTTGAAATTCCTTCATCATATTGGTTAATGGTAGAGATTAAGAAGACCTGCTTCACCCGGCGAACCGGGGGGGGGGGTTGGAAAAAATGTTGTATGCCGCCACTTCTCCTGAACAATTGTCCAGAATAGAGCTCCCGGGAGGAAAAAAAGATGCAGTTATCTCGAGCTTAGTATCTAACTGTTCAGGAATGTTTCCTTATGTGGAATCTATAAAGTAGGATCCTGTATTCTCAGCGATGACAGAGATAATAAGTAGATTGTTTGAAGTATATCAGGAGTCTCTATTTTAGCGACCAGACATGGCCGCTGCCCGAACACGCCCCCCCCGTAAATGATTTTTAAAATTATGTGATCAGTTCCTGCAAAGTGGGTTAAACACATAGGTAAAGTCCTGCTTGAGAGTCACAAGCATTGAAGCTCTCAAAGAGAGCACTGCTGGTCAATCAATCAATCAATCAATCAATCAATCAATCAATCAATCAATCAATCAATCAGTAGTGCCAGTTGCATTATCAGTAAATTACCATTTGTGTTCTGCTAGGGAGTAGAAATGCTTGCAGTTCCTGAGCTGGACTTTTACCTGTGTATTTAACCCTTATGCATATTTATCTAGTGTCAGTAAGGCAAAATTTCAAGTTCTAATGAATTAGTCCAAACCATTTTTGCATCTCAATATCCCTTTAAGGGGAGCGTTTGCCCAAAAATGTTACCTGCTGGAGTGTATTAAATTGTTTACAAGTAGCTTGTTTACCCTTATTTCAGCATTTGAAATAGCTGATTTAGCCTATGGTATCCCCACCTATACTGAAAATTTATATATGATAGTCCAGGCTATTGACAGGCAATGTAAACACAGCCAGCAGAAGAAATTGCACTCCCAGTGGGGGTGTAGAAGAGATAACTAATACAATAATAATTTTCCATTGTTCTCTCTAAGGCCCCGATGATTGAAAGTGCTACGAGGTGGCAAAATATTTTAAAGGATCCACCGCTATGTCGAGCAAGCTTGTCGGAATATTACAAGCTCCTGACATAGCTGCATTGCTGAAAGGCATTTAATATACACGCCATTGGTCAGACGATGATGGCCTAGGCAACACCCAGCATCGTCAACCATATTGGCGATGTATAGTAAAGGATCCCTAGAATAAAACTGCCATCAGCATAACAGATAATCCTAATACCCCTTAACCAAAGTACCCCACAATCACAAACTAACACTATACTAATAAACATCTAAACTGCCACATACCCATCACAAGTTGCTAACTATTAACCTCTAAACCACCACATACCCACTGCAAGTATCAATATATTAACCCCTATGCTGCCACATACCCACCACAAGTCGCTAACTATTAACCTCTAAACCGTCACATACCCACCACAATCAATTATTAACCCCTATGTCACTAACTTTAAACCCCTGTGCCACCATATATCCACTACCACTAGAATAAACTATTAACCCCTATGCCGCCATATACCCACTGCAATCAACTATTAATCCTTTTGCCCCCTATATACCCACCAAAATCAACTATTAACCCCCTATGCTGCCACATACCCACCACAATCAACTATTAACCCCTATGTCGCCATATACCCGCTGCAATCAACTAAACTATTAATCGCTATGTTGCTAACTATAAACCCCTATGCCCCCGTAAATCTCAAACGCAAACTAACCTTACACCTAACCACCCCCTATAATCTAAATCCCCTAAATTAGAAATATTTTTTAAAAAATCTAAGTAAAAAATAAAATAAAAGATAAACCACCAAAGCCCAAACAAAATCTATGCCTGCTCTACCTAACACCTAAACCGCCTCTAAACTAACCCCACTAAGTTAAAAAAAAGCTAAGTTACAAGAAATAAAAAAAGCTAAGTTACATTAAAATATACAGTATCCAAATTAAAAAAATAATTTACCTAACACTAAACTACATGCCACACCATAAAATAAAACCCCCTCCAAAAATAAAAATAGCACTAAACCCTAACACTATAATAAATTACAATAGCCCTAAACAAAAATGTTACTCACACTTCATTCAGGCTGCAGGCGCCAGTGGACCATCTTTGTGGAAGCGGAGGCTAACTTCCGCTGCCTCTTCCGTCACCTCTGCTCCGCAATCTTCTGTTCTTCAGCTCTCTTCAGGGAGCCCTGATCTTCATGCGGTTGCCGTCCACACACTGAAATCCACAAAGCGTGGAATCCCAATATATAGGGGTACCACTTAATTCAGATTGGCTGATTTCAAATCAGTAAATCCGTATAAGCCTATTTGAATCAGCGAATAGCAATAACATTTTAAAATTTTAATTCTAATCATCCAATAGAAAAGGACAATTAGAATTTAAATTTAAAAAAGCTCTTGCTATTGGCTGATTCAAATCATCCAATAGGGATTGACTAATTTGAAATTAACCAATCGGAATTAAGAGGTACCCCTAATTGGAGTTTAGTGCTTCTGGGATTTCAGTGTGGCTGCCGCATGAAGAGGAGGGCTCCCCAAAGAGAGCCAAAGAACAGATGATTGTGGAGTGCAGGTGGCAGAAGCGGACATTGAAGTCCACCTCTGCCACTGCAAAGATGGGCCCCTGGTGCTTGGAGCCTGGATGAAGGCCCGGCATTGAAGAATATTGCATAGCAGAAGAGTCAGAAGAGGCCACCGAATCTGCCTCTGCCCCTGCAAAGATGGTTCCCCAGCACCTGGAGCCTGGATGAAGGGGGCCCGACATTGAAGAAGATTGCAGAACAGAGGCGGCAGAAGAGGGCATGGAAGTTCGTCTCTGCCACCATGAAGATGGGCCTCCGGCACCTAGACCTTGGATGAAGAGGGCCCAACATTAGATCAAGATGAGCTGGAGTTTCAATCAACTGTGAGTAACACTTTTGGGGTTAGATAGGGTTTTTTTCTGGGTGGGTTTTTATTTTTAAGAATAGGGCTTGTAATTTTTAATTTTATTTTGTTAGCTAAGTATTTTTTTAGTTAGAATTTGTTATTTTGGGGGTGGTGGTTTCTTTAATGTAAATCAGGGGTTTTGTAACTTTTTTTGCAAAAAAAACTAAGCTCATTTAGGGCAATGACCTACAAAAGGGCTACTTTAGTGTTAGTTTATTTTTATTTTTATGGGGAATGTAGTTTAGTGTTAGGTATAATGATTTTATATTTTTGATCCTGTAGTTTATTTTTTTATTTAACAGTCATTTTTTTTATTTTTTTACCTGTACCTGTATGGGGGTTGATAATGTGATTATTGTTAGTTAATATTTTGTAGACCTTAATCATTTAAACACCCCAGTATATTTATGGGGTTGATTAGGTGATTATTGAAGGCTACCATTTATTAGGCCTTACTCAAATAACAGTTATGCATTTTGGGATGCCACCTTCTAGGAGGAATGGGTGACCAGATTTGAAGTGTCCCCCATTCTCCAAGAAGGTAGCACCCCTAAACAAGTGGTATCTCTAAGTGCCTCATCAATTTTCCAAAACATACTAAATTACTGACTTGATCCCTTGCACCCTAGTCGATCGACACCCCTTTTAAGAAGCTGTAGACCAGGGCTCAATTCTGGTCCGTCACTGAGTTCTAGGAGCCTGGATATGCTGGAGAGGCTTTGCCTGTCCTCCGGTGGTCGGCTGCTGGGGTTTTAGCGCATCTCTGTGACACAATGTTTGAACATTAATGATAAGTTTAGTGACATAACTTTAGGAATTATAGTTTAGTTTATTATAGTAAGTTATTTTTTTTACAGTAGGCAGTTAGATGGGGCGTTCCAGGGGGGTGTTGTTTACACATGACAGTGTAGGCAGTATTAGGAACTTAGCTGGGTGTTCAGGGAATGTAAAGGTTAAGCGTGATAGAGGTGTAGGCAGTCAGGGGGAGTTAGCTGAGTGGTGCAGGGGGAGTGTAGGTTAGCCGTGACATAGATATAGGCGTTCATGTGGAGTTATAAAGGCCTGCTAGTGGAAGTAGCCTGTACTTTGGACACATCAACACATGATTGTTACAGTATGTTCAAAGCAGCGAAGTGCAGGTTGCGAGGAGAGTAGCGGCCATGTTTGTCTCACCAGTTATCAGCTGCCGAGACAGCATCACCTGAGCTAGTTAGTGTAGGTGTAAATCAACTTAGATCCCAAAGGCAATATTTTAGGTGTGCCTACACGGAAACAAATTTTAGTTTCGGTGAGCTCACTGTTTGCGCCATGTAGGCTCACTTTGATTGCCCCCCCACGCTGTAAAATGCTAACTGTTGCAATAGCAGACATGTAGGCGGTGATATCACGCTCCCATTGACTTCTATATGAGCGACATTGACGCTCGGACATGCCCCTTTTTTAAAATATTGCAACATACCATCAGGCTGCGATGCCGACGAGGCCATCAAAGCAGTTTCCAGATGGTCTGTCAATGTTTTGAATATCGGGGCATAAGTATTGACCCTTGGTTTACAAACAAATGTAAGATATGGAAGCATGTGCGTGTACACAAAGTGATAACATAATGAGATCTGATTTTACCTGGAAGCTTAACCCATATAAGCACAAAATTAGATATTTCACAAATACAAATACACCTAAAATTGCAGTTTCTCATGCATTGTATACTCTGCAGCTGGTATAACAAGTCATTGGAAATACATTAAGGAAAAACAATTTGACAGTATAATGTCCCTTTAAGCACTGCATTTCACTCTACATGCATGAAACATGGTTTTAAATATTGCTAGCATTTTTTTGAAGGATTTTCTTTTTAGGGCACTCCAAGAATATATATACTCCAAGGACTTGCAACCCGACTGGCCCCCAGTATGATTCAAAGTAGGGGACAAAGCAATAGTAATTGGATGAGGAGAAAGGGAACATTTAGATGTGGTATAAGGTCATGTTTGACATGTAATGTTATTAAATCAGATCATTCCTTTGCTAGCTCTGTGACACATGAGAGTTTATGTGTGGAATTCTATGCAGAGGGCAGAGTTTGTGGTGTACCTTTTGGAGTGTACCGTTTGTTCCCAACAATATGTAGGTCAGACAACTAGAGAACTTAGATCAAGGGTAAGGGAACATATTAATGACTCAAAAAACTACAATAAGAATTCAGCAGTGACTAGGCATCTCAATCTCACATACATGACCAATGCAGTCCCAATGACTGTCAGAGTTATAGACAAGATCATTTCTGCACCAAGGGGGGGGGGGTAATAAGTATAAGCTGTTACAGAGATGTGAATTATACTGGATTTATAAAATAAAAACTATTACCCCCCTTGGATTGAACTGTGATTGGGACATGAGTCTATGGGGGATATTTATCAAAGTGTTAACTATGTTGCATTCGCCGGCATCAATATGCTCACCTAACATCGCCAAACATCGCTGCCGTGGATCTCAATACGCTCTCCTTATTTATAAAAAAAGCCATCAAAAACATGCGCACCAAGTATTGGGCGATGAGCATTGGACTGTTGTTAACTAGCAGTCATCAATCTCGCATCTATTCAGCTTTCTCTCAACTTTATATATACCATTTCACTACACACCGCCACTATACTAAAATGTTTAACCACTATCCCGCCACTCCCCGACACCGCTGCAACCTAAAGTTATTAACACCTATCCCGCTGCTCCCCGACACTGCAGCAACCTAATAAAGTTATTAACCTCTATCCCGCCACTCCTCGACACCGCCACCACTAAATAAACTTATTAACCCCTAAACCTCTGGCCTCCCACATCCCCACCACTAACTAAACTTATTAACCCCTAAAACGTCAGCCCCCCACATCGTTAAAACCTAAATTAAGCTATTAACCCCATAAACCTAACAACCCCTTAACTTTAAAATAAAATTACAACATCCCGGGGGCGGAGCCTGCAGCCAATGCTAATGGTCGCATATTCTTTGAGCTCCTGGAGCAGGGCTCAATAAAACTTTCTTTTTTGCTAATAAGGCGATTAAATTCGCTCATGTATTATCAACAATTGATCCATAACCACCGTTGGCTTTGAACTTAATCAACAACACAAAGGTTACCAAATTTGTCAGGAGAGAGCCTCCGTGTTGCGAGTAGCGACTCATTACTGTAAGAAACCTGAAGTTTGAAGGATAATCAGTTATCTGTGTCTTTTCTAATCGACCATGGGAGCAATACGAGCACTCCTCTACAAGCTTGACCAACAGATGAACAATCACTTTGCTGAACTCACTTCTCTCGTTAGAGATGCACGCGCCAAAGAGGATTACACAGCACTCAAAATGGCGGAGAACCGCGTTGTTCTAGGACTAGTTGAGAAACCACTTGCTTATATGGAAAACGTCTACTGCACTATTTCTAACTCTGAACGCTGCCCGACTCAGCCTGGGATACTTGAGGCTGATCTTAATGTACCATCACCTACTGAGGAAACAAGCACTATCTATAACCTATCCAGCGGCGAGTCACCAGTGAAATTGCTTTACCCTTACATAACTTTACCCCCGGCAGAACAACTAGATGGTTCGAGATCCGGGCTAATGCAGATAACCTTTAACTCCAATCCTGGGAAGGCAGGCGGACGGCTACAAATAGAGCACGGAGCACGAGATCACCGGCTAGGTAATATTCACTTTGGGCCGCAACAGGCTAAAGCGCACAACACTTTGAGTGGACTGTGTTTCTTGGGGAGCAGCGGTAATGGCAGTAGATTTGTCCAGCAAACAAGACAGTCTTTACATCCGTATCCCTACCTGCCTAACGGGACTGATCCTGCGACTCAAGGCAAACCCCCATACGAGACTCTCAGTTCGGATGACATATTTTGCGGCAGCATACTGAAAGGCCCTTATGATCCAGGGGGCCAGTGCTACTGTTTACCGGGCATTGGTTAAGGTCTGTTGTGATCCCCTATCTACATAGAGACTATCCTTACTTATATTATGGCAGTGACACTTCTCATTGATCTGATGTACTATGACAGTCTGTGCCGGAGGACTTGTGCTTGATTATTTAACCCCTCAAGTGATGCAATATATGTGAGGATATAGAAAGCCCCACTATAACATAACTTCAATCACCTCATTTATTATGCAGGACTGAGTTGTATTCAACTACATACTAATGTCATGTTTAGTTATGCCTAGCCGCATAAATATACATTTACCGCAATTGTTAGCAGATTTCCCCAATAACAGCCTAAATGATGGTCCTTCAGGGTACCTAAGAATATGGCCGTACACCACTTGATAGTCGCTCATTTGCCTATGTCTGCCTGTATCACGGCTCTATAACCTGTCCAGCTCACATTACTCCCACTGTTATGACCCCTCTACACGATCTATGAGAGAACATGTGGCACATTTCCCTAAGACATAGAGAGGTTTATGTGATTTGTGCTGATAGGTAACTGTATGCATGACAATGCTACATGCTAATTTGTATATATGTTACATCCATTGAGAGGACTTATTATGTTCTAATTTTAGGGTTTATCTGATGTGTGTTCTTACAAGATCCTTATCTTTTCTATTATCTATATCTTACATCTCCATATTATTACCAATATAGAGTGTTTCCAGGAGCCACATCTGCCTACTCCTTAAGATCTATCTGTATGTATTAATACTTTTAGGTTTCAGCACATAAGATGGTCTCTCTAAGTTAAGCTGCAGAAGTTGACCTTTAGACATGAGTATTTTCTACTTACTTGGCGTTTAGGTAACCTTTCTTGGGATATTTGAGCTAATGGGAAAATACAGCTCCTATATTTTTACAATCAAACTCATACTATATAGATCTGTTATTTGCTGTAATGACACTGCCTTTTACTTTAAATGGGTTTAACTGCATATACAGAACTACCATTGTGTTTCAAATGAATGTAGGTTTATGTGAAATATTTACATATCTCTTCTCTTTATCTACACATACTAGTGAGCTCTGTATTTATATATAATACCACTGAGGACATATGTTATAACCCCAATTTTACTCGTCAGTATACTTTCTCCATGTTATGCTCATCCTAGCTGGTGGAGTTATTAGATATCTTTGTTTAATCCTTAATTTTACATATTACATGGTCATGACCCTGCTCCCTTCCTAGCCAGTCCATATAAAGCCACATATACACATAATGACCACCTTTATACATATATATAGCTCTTATACTTCCCTCCCATTACCACTTTCATACCCTTAATAAGCCTCAACTATTCCTGAAGCAAATTATACTACTTCCTCAATCTTGATATAGCCTAGTATTTCATCTGAGCTCTATATTTATCTTCTAGTATTTGACAACTACTCCCCTTATCTTTATTATACTGTAAAGCTTTTTAAACGCAAAATTATGCCCCCTGAGTCCCCATGATAGGATCTTTAAGGAAGGATATATAGTCCCACAATCTCAATTCATGATTGATCCTGAGCAATCCTCTAGTGGTTAACTTAAGTCAACAGACTAACATTTTCAAGGTTTTCCAAGGGATCAGAGATACAGCCATTCGCTGAAACAGTTTTAAGCCCCCTCTATGGTCCCTTGGCCCTTCCCCTAGATCAGTTTACAGTTAGCATCCCACACATGCAGCCATCATAGCTTCATAAAATAAGGTACTATGTATATAATATCCGTAGTGTAAACAAGACTATGCAGCAAATAATTTATACATGTACATGCATCTTTGTAGATTTTGAAGCAGATTTAGGCTGATAAAGTCATAGATTCCCTACATACAGACACTGGGACAGTTTGCTTACGTGTTATAGGATTGTCATGCCAAGAGCCCCCTCTACTATAATATAGCCTAATTTTGTATATGAGATAAAAAGCGTTGCTTTATTGTATTAACAGGCGATTGTACAATACTTTGACGTTAGCTTCATTAATACTGTGTTGTCATATATTAATTTATATATATTTAAGATGATGCTTTATATTACACATAGATATAACCCTATTGCTAGTAATCAGCAAACTGGGGCTCCTAAGATAGTTAGGCTAATTCTTCAATAATAAAATCTGGAAGGTGGTGCGTGTAGCCGTAGTAGAGTAATATAGTATTTAAGTAGCTGCCGCTATTTAACTGCAACCACTCATACTCTGCATTCCTAACTTAATATATTGCTACTCACAGTTACTAACTCAACAGAACGCCTAAGTAGCATGTATAATATGATTGTTCTCTCATTATTTCTGATTACCTGGCATGGATGTTATACCAGTACAATAGGCTAAATGTTTGAGCAGGTACATTCCTAACAATAGAGGGGAAGCTTAAAGACTGGGAATACCCTAATCTGCGATTCACTAGATATAATATTCCCTAGACAGTCCTTGGACCCTTCTATTAGGACATTTCTGAGCTCCCAGCATATACTTTAAACTTTGCACACTCATATAAGGCTCCGCCCCCCCCCTTCCCCCCTACTCCTATATATATCCTATATATATATAGCGGTGCTTACCCGCTGAATATCCCCCCCCCTGTATATTTCAGCCCAAAAGTGGCTGACGCATAAGCTTAATCTCCACAACCTGTTATCTCTAACTCTGTTACTCTACCGATCCTTTTTTTATAGTACTGTGGAGATCAATCACTCATACTATAACATAAAATGAAGTTCTATTCCACCTCGCCTAAACTTATTGTCTATCTTCAGGTTATGATTGGATATGTAATTATATTGTTACAGGTATATCTTGTTTTTCTCTTTCTAATAATGTCAATGTATAGACAATGTATTATTTACTCTGATGTAATTTTGGTCTCAGGGCGAGACTTGCTTGTTAATCTATATGTTAAACTTCAATAAAAAATTATTTTCAAAAAAAAATGACAACATCCCTATCTTCAAATAAATTAAAACTTTCCTGTAGAATTAAAATAAACTAATTTTAAACTATTAATTAACCTAATCTAACTATTATACTACAATTAAATTAAACTACTAATTTAATAAACTAAATTACATATTAAAAAACCTAACCCTACTAAAATTATTTAAATATACTATTAAACATTATTACAAGGTCCTAAATTACAAAAAAAAAAAAACATAAGTTACAAAAACAAACAAACACTAAATTATAAAAAATAACAAACCAAATTATCAAAAATAAAAAATAAATTGCACCTAATCTAATAGCCCTATCAAAATAAAAAGCCCCCCCCCAATAAGAAAAAACCCTAGCCTACAATAAACTACCAATGGCCCTTAAAAAGGCCTTTTGTAGGGCATTGCCCCAAAAGATAACAGCTCTTTTACCTGGCAAAAAAATACAGACATCCCCCAACAGTAAAACTCACCATCCAACCAACCCCCCCAAATAAAAAAAACTATCTAAAATAACCTAAGTTACCAATTGCCCTGAAAAGGGCATTTGTATAAGCATTGCCCCTAAAAGGGCATTTAGCTCTTTTACTGCACAAACCCTAATCTAAAAATAAAACCCACCCAAAAAACCTTTAAAAAAATCTTACACTAACCCCGACGATCCACTTACAGTTCTTGAAGTTGGTGAAGTCCTCATTTAGGCGGCAAGAAGTCTTCATCCATGCGGCAAGAAGTCTTCATCCAGACGGCCTCTTCTATCTTCATCCAGCCGGCGCGGAGCGGGTCCATCCTGAAGACATCAGGCGCGGAACATCCTCTTCATATGGTCGACGCCGTACACTGATTCTTCAATGCAAGTGATGCAATCCAAGATGGGGTCCCTTGCATTCCTATTGGCTGAAATATTTCAATCAGCCAATAGGAATTAGAGCTGCTAAAATTCCATTGGCCGTTCCAATCATCCAATAGGATTGAGCTCTCATCCTATTGGCTGTTTCAATCAGCCAAAAGGATTGAGCTCTCATTCTATTGGCTGATTGGAACAGCCAATAGGATGAGATCTTAATCCTATTGGCTGATTGGAACAGCCAATAGAATCTTAGCAGCTCTAATTCCTATTGGTTGATTGAAAACTTTCAGCCATTAGGAATGCAAGGGACGCCATCTTGGATTGCATCACTTGCATTGAAGAATCAGTGTACGGCGGCGACCATATGAAGAGGATGTTCCGTGCCGGATGTCTTCAGGATGGACCCGCTCCGCGCCGGCTAGATGAAGAAAGAAGAGGCCGTCTGGATGAAGACTTCTTGCTGCAAGGATGAAGACTTCTTGCCGCATGGATGAGGACTTTGCCGGCTGGATGGATCCTTCAAGTGGGACTTCAAGAACTGTTAGTGGATCGTCAAGGGTTAGTGTTAGGTTTTTTAAGGGTTTTTTTTGGGTGGGTTATTTTTTTAGATTAGGGTCTGGGCAGTAAAATAGCTAAATTCCCTTTTTTTGCCCATACAAATGACCTTTTCAGGGCAATGGGTAGCTTAGGTTATTTTAGATAGTTTTTTTATTTAAGGGGTTGGTTGAATGGTGGGTTTTACTGTTGCGGGAGTGTTTGTATTTTTTTTGCTAGGTCAAAGAGCTGTTATCTTTGGGGCAATGCCCCACAAAAGGCCCTTTTGAAGGGCCATTGGTAGTTTATTGTAGGCTAGGTTTTTTTTTATTTTGGGGGGCTTTTTTATTTTGATAGGGCTATTAGAATAGGTGTAAAAAAAAATATTTTTGATAATTTGGTTTGTTATTTTTTGTAATTTAGTGGGGGCTTTTTTGCAACTTAGTGTTTGTTTTTCTTTGTAATTTAGGACTTTGTAATAATGTTTAATTTTATATTTAAATAATTTTAGTAGGGTTAGGTTTTTTAATATGTAATTTAGTTTATTTAATTGGTAGTTTAATTTAATTGTAGTATAATAGTTAGGGTAGGTTAATTAATAGTTTAAAATTTGTTTATTTTCATTCTACAGGAAAGTTTTAATTTATTTGAAGATAGGGATGTTGTAATTTTAATTTAAAGTTAAGGGTTTGTTAGGTTTAGGGTTTAATAGCTTAATTTAGTTTTTTGCGATGTGGGGGCTGACGGTTTAGGGGTTAATAGGTTTAGTTAGTGGTGGTGATGTAAGAGGCTAGAGGTTTAGGGGTTAATAAGTTTATTTAGTGGCAGTGGTGTTGGGGAGCAGTGGAATAGGGGTTAATAACCCCTATTCATTCACTTGCAGCATCGAACATAAGCTTTCGGTGCTTTCATAATCCCATTGATTTCTATGGCATCCACGGCCTCAAGGGTGGCGGATTGCAAACCAGGTACGATTCATCAGAATAGCCACGAGAGTACCTGTTGGAAGTTTGATAAATTGGAAAAAGTGTCAAATAGAGCGGAATGTGTATACGGGACATCTGTAATGACTAAGCATTGATCTGCATCGGATTGAGATTGCAGGATCGTATGTTACGTCACAAATTTCAACATTTGCCAATCTTGAGGCTTTGATAACTAGGTCGGATCAATCTTGCAACAATTACGATGCGGAATTTCTGTGTATTTTTGGGTTGACACTTTGATAAATAGGTCCCCAGATATGGATTAATTAGCTGTTAGCCCTAATCATCTCCTATGTTAGATTAGTATACATGGTCCCTCAAACAATACTACCATTTGCTAAATACAATGTGGCATTTAAGGTGTTATCTGATAATTTCAGATCCTATGCATAATGCAAATTGTATTATTTTAAACTAATCGATAAGCCTGCCCAGAGGGCAGTCTAATTATTTTTTAAGCTACAGATGTAGAAACAACCTATTTTGTAACTGTTCTTTTATATAAATATTTAAGAAAATCGCAAGTAAAACTAAAATTAATAACCCCTTAACCGTCAACCACCCACATCGCAATACACCTAATTACGCTATTAACCCTAAACTGCAAACCCCCCACTTCGCAATAAACTTATTTACTCTATTAACCCCTTAACCGCAAAACCCCAAAATCGCAATAAACCTATTTACCCTATTAATCCCTAAACCGCAAAACCACTAAATCGCAATAAACCTATTTACCCTATTAACCCCTAAACCGCAAAACCCCAACATCGCAATAAACCTATTTACCCTATTAACCCCTAAACCGCAAAACCCCTACATCGCAATAAACCTATTTATTTTATTAACCCTTTAAACCACCAAAACCCACAACGCAAAAAACTATTTAAATAACTAAGTACAGTACACTAACCTAACAACCCCTAACCTAACACCCCCTAACCTAACAACCCCTAACCTAACACCCCATTAAATAAACCCAAATTACCTAAACTAATACATTCTAAAGTTATAAAAAATAAAAAAAAATAAGTTTACAAAAATAAAAAAGCTAACATTACAGAAAATAAAAAAAACAAATGACCAAATTTAACAAAATTAATCCTAATCCCTATGAAAATAAAATAGACCCCCCCAAAATAAAAACACCCCCTACTCTAATAATAAACTAACAGAAGCCCTTAAAAGCCCCAATATAATCATCTCTTTTACAAAAAATATACAAAGTCCCACCTAACATTAAACCCCCCCACCCCCCAAAATAAAAGTACCTAACACTAAAAAACCAAAACTACCCATTGCCCTGAAAAGGGCATTTGTTTGGGTATTGCCCTTAAAAGGGCATTTTGCTCTTTTTCTGCCCATCCCTAATCTAAATAAAACAAATCCCCCCAAAAAAACCGAAGTCTAAACCCAGGTTGGTACTCACGGTTCCTGAAGTCCGGTGGAGAAGGTCCTGTTCAAGGCGATGAAGTATTCTTCCAAGCGCAACCTCTTCTTCTTCCAGAAACATCCTGCGCGGATCGGAGCTGAAGACCATGGAGCTGAAGACCGGCGACTGTGGAACTGAAGACCGGCAACCGCGGAGCCATGGAGCATAGAGGATCCTCTTCGTACAATCTCCGCGTACACTGAATAGTGAATTCAAGGTACGGTGCTGATGTCTAACCCCCAGGTTGGTACTCATGGTTCCTGAAGTCCGGTGGAGAAGGTCCTGTTCCAGGCGGTAAAGTCTTCTTCCAAGCGCAACCTCTTCTTCTTCCAGGAACATCCTGCATGGAGCAGAGCTGAAGACCACAGAGCTGAAGACCGGCGACTGTGGAACTGAAGACCAGCGACCGCGGAGCCATGGAGCGTGGAGGATCCTCTTCATACGATCTCCGCCATACACTGAATAATGAATTCAAGGTACACAATTAAAGATGGCGTCCCTTGAATTCCAATTGTGTGATTTGATTCTTCCAATTCAAATCAGCCAATAGGATGAAAGCTACTCAAATCTTATTGGCTGTTTAAATTAGCCAATAGGATGAGAGCAAGTTTAATTTTATTAGCTATTCAAATCAGCCAATAGAATTTCACTTGCTCTCATACTTTCATAGCTTTCATCCTATTGGCTGATTTGAATTGGAAGAATCAAATCAGTCAATAGGAATTCAAGGGATGCCATCTTTAATCACGTACCTTGAATTCACTATTCAGTGTATGGCGGAGATCATACAAAGAGGATCCTCCACGCTCTATGGCTCCACAGTCGCCGGTCTTCAGTTCCAGGGTCGCCGGTCTTCAGCTCCGCGGTCTTCAGTCTTCAGCACCGCTCCGCACAGGATGTTCCTGGAAGAAGAAGAGGTTGTGCTTGGAAGAAGACTTCACCGCCTGGAACAGGACCTTCTTCGCCGGACTTCAGGAACCGTGAGTACCAACCTGGGGGTCAGACTTAGGATTTTAAAGGTTTTTTTGGGGGGATTTGTTTTATTTAGATTAGGGATGGGCAGAAAAAGAGCTAAATGCCTTTTAAGGGCAGTGCTTAAACAAATGCCCTTTTCAGGGCAATGGGTAGTTTAGGTTTTTTAGTGTTAGGTTCTTTTATTTTGGGGGTGGGGGGTTTAATGTTAGGTGGGACTTTGTCTATTTTTTGTAAAATAGCTGATTATCTTGGGGCAATGCCCTGCAAAAAGCCCTTTTAAGGGCTACTGGAAGTTTATTATTAGAGTACGGGTTGTTTTTATTTTGGCTGGGTCTTTTTTTATTTTAATAGGGATTAGGTTTAAATTTGATAAATTTGGTAATTTGATTTTTTTATTTTCTGTAATGTTAGTTGTTTTTTTTTGTAAACTATCACCTAGATTACGAGTTTTGCGTTAGAGACTGTGCGGTGCTAACGAGCAGTTTTCCTTCACCGCTCACTTACCTACAGAGCTGGTATTACGAGTTTTCAGAAACCTGTCGTTAAAAGACAAGAAGTGAGCGTTGAGCAAAATTCTGCTCATTACCGCACTCCAATACCAGCGCTGCTTAAGTCAACGGTGAACTGGTGTAACTTGCTTGTGCACTATTTCCACATAGGAATCAACAGGGAGAGCCGGCTGAAAAAAAGTCTAACACCTGCAAAAAAGCAGCGTAAAACTCACTAACCCCTAATCTGCCGCTCTGGATACCGACAACACCTACATTTTATGTATTAACCCCTAATCTGCTGCTCCCAACATCGCTGACACCTACATACTATTTATTAACCCCTAATCTGCCTTCCCCAATGTTGCCGACACCTACATTATATTTATTAACCCCTAATCTGCTGCCCCCAATGTCGCCGCCACTATATTAAAGTTATTAACCCCTTATTAACCCCTAAACCTAGATCTAACCCTAAACCTAACACCCACTAACTTAAATATAATTTAAATAAATCTAAATAAATATTCCTATCATTAACTAAATTATTCCTATTTAAAACTAAATACTTACCTATAAAATAAACCCTAAGCTAGCTACAATATAACTAATAGTTACATTGTAGCTAGCTTAGGGTTTATTTTTATTTTACAGGCAAGTTTGTATTTATTTTAACTAGGTAGAATAGTTATTTAATAGTTATTAACTATTTAATAACTACCTAGCTAAAATAAATAAAAAGTACCTGTAAAATAAAACCTAACCTAAGTTACAATAACACCTAACACTGCACTAATAATAATAATTAAATACATTTACTAAATGAAATACAATTAAATAAATTACATACAATTAGCTAAATTAAATTAAATTAGCTAAAGTACAAAAGAAGCAAACACTAAATTACAGAAAATAATAAACAAATTACAGATCTTGTTTGTATTTTTTTTTACAGGTAAAAGAGCTGATTACTTTGGGGCAATGCCCTGCAAAAGGCCCTTTTAAGGGCTATTGGTAGTTTAGTTTAGTTTAGGCTAGGGTTTTTTTTATTTTGGGGGGGCTTTTTTATTTTAATAGGGCTATTAGATTAGGTGTAATTAGTTTAAAGATCTGTAATTTGTTTATTATTTTCTGTAATTTACTGGAGTTTTTTTGTACTTTAGCTAATTTAATTTAATTTAGCTAATTGTATGTAATTTATTTAATTGTATTTAATTTAGTAAATGTATTTATAGTGTAGTGTTAGGTGTTATTGTAACTTAGGTTAGGCTTTATTTTACAGGTACTTTTGTATTTATTTTAGCTAGGTAGTTATTAAATAGTTAATAACTATTTAATAACTATTCTACCTAGTTAAAATAAATACAAACTTGCCTGTAAAATAAAAATAAACCCTAAGCTAGCTACAATGTAACTATTAGTTATATTGTAGCTAGCTTAGGGTTTATTTTATAGGTAAGTATTTAGTTTTAAATAGGAATAATTTAGTTAATGATAGGAATATTTATTTAGATTTATTTAAATTATATTTAAGTTAGTGGGTGTTAGGTTTAGGGTTAGACTTACGTTTAGGGGTTGATAACTTTAATATAGTGGCGGCGACGTTGGGGCGGCAGATTAGGGGTTAATAAATATAATGTAGGTGTCGGCGACATTGGGGAAGGCAGATTAGGGGTTAATAAATATAATGTTGCATTCGCCGGCATCCATATGCTCACCTAACATCGCCAAACATCGCTGCCGTGGATCTCAATACGCTCTCCTTATTTATAAAAAAAAGCCATCAAAAACATGCGCACCAAGTATTGGGCGATGAGCATTGGACTGTTGTTAACTAGCAGTCATCAATCTCGCATCTATTCAGCTTTCTCTCAACTTTATATATACCATTTCACTACACACCGCCACTATACTAAAATGTTTAACCACTATCCCGCCACTCCCCGACACCGCTGCAACCTAAAGTTCTTAACACCTATATCGCTGCTCCCCGACACTGCAGCAACCTAATAAAGTTATTAACCTCTATCCTGCCACTCCTCGACACCGCCACCACTAAATAAACTTATTAACCCCTAAACCTCTGGCCTCCCACATCCCCACCACTAACTAAACTTATTAACCCCTAAAACGTCAGCCCCCCACATCGTTAAAACCTAAATTAAGCTATTAACCCTATAAACCTAACAACCCCTTAACTTTAAAATAAAATTACAACATCCCTATCTTCAAATAAATTAAAACTTTCCTGTAGAATTAAAATAAACTAATTTTAAACTATTAATTAACCTAATCTAACTATTATACTACAATTAAATTAAACTACTAATTTAATAAACTAAATTACATATTAAAAAACCTAACCCTACTAAAATTATTTAAATATAGTATTAAACATTATTACAAGGTCCTAAATTACAAAAAAAAACACTAAGTTACAAAAACAAACAAATACTAAATTATAAAAAATAACAAACCAAATTATCAAAAATAAAAAATAAATTGCACCTAATCTAATAGCCCTATCAAAATAAAACGCCCCCCCCCCCCAATAAGAAAAAACCCTAGCCTACAATAAACTACCAATGGCCCTTAAAAAGGCCTTTTGTAGGGCATTGCCCCAAAGATAACAGCTCTTTTACCTGGCAAAAAATACAGACATCCCCCAACAGTAAAACTCACCATCCAACCAACCCCCCCAAATAAAAAAAACTATCTAAAATAACCTAAGTTACCAATTGCCCTGAAAAGGGCATTTGTATAAGCATTGCCCCTAAAAGGGCATTTAGCTCTTTTACTGCACAAACCCTAATCTAAAAATAAAACCCACCCAAAAAACCTTTAAAAAAATCTTACACTAACCCCGACGATCCACTTACAGTTCTTGAAGTTGGTGAAGTCCTCATCCAGGCGGCAAGAAGTCTTCATCCATGCGGCAAGAAGTCTTCATCCAGGCGGCCTCTTCTATCTTCATCCAGCCGGCGCGGAGCGGGTCCATCCTGAAGACATCAGGCGCGGAACATCCTCTTCATATGGTCGACGCCGTACACTGATTCTTCAATGCAAGTGATGCAATCCAAGATGGCGTCCCTTGCATTCCTATTGGCTGAAATATTTCAATCAGCCAATAGGAATTAGAGCTACTAAAATCCCATTGGCCGTTCCAATCATCCAATAGGATTGAGCTCTCATCCTATTGGCTGTTTCAATCAGCCAAAAGGATTGAGCTCTCATTCTATTGGCTGATTGGAACAGCCAATAGAATCTTAGCAGCTCTAATTCCTATTGGTTGATTGAAAACTTTCAGCCATTAGGAATGCAAGGGACGCCATCTTGGATTGCATCACTTGCATTGAAGAATCAGTGTACGGCGGCGACCATATGAAGAGGATGTTCCGTGCCGGATGTCTAAAATGGAGAGAATTGGACCGAGCGCCACAATGGGGCCTTAAGCTTACTAACAGTTAGCCTCCTAGTAGGCTGATAATAGTACTAATATGAAAAGGTGAGAGTAAGCGCTAAAAGAGCTTAAAAGGCTAACAAACTTGTGGCTAAATCTTACAATTTATTACCTTCGATAAAGGCTAAACATAAAATATCACAATAAAACCACAATAACACAATAAAATTAGAAACATGGATCCATGTCTAACTACTAAAAACAAAAGTACATAATAAAATCTCCTGGGAGATGCGAATTACAGTGGGAGTGTTGACACTCCTTGATGGTGATACACAAGTGTGGGAAGTAGAGTAGAAATGCAAATACTAATACTTATAAGCAAAGTTATAAACCATAAAACGATTCCAAACTCACAATGTCAATCAAATATAAAGTCAATCAAAAATGGTGAAAAAATAGTGGAAAAAGTAAAATGTGAATGTTCGTATTAAACCGTGGGTGTGTCCTCCAACGTTGCTGATGGGTAGTGAGAGATCTATAGTCAAATGTAGATGTTAGATGAAGTTGTAAAAAAAATGAGTAAAGATGAGTGAAAAATACAATTCAACCTTTAGGCAAAGGTCATTTAGAACCAAAATACAAAAAACAAAAAGCAAAAAATAGAAAAAATAATAATAAATGATAAAATCCACTTTGGTAAAATCATATATGAAATGTAGCAATCCAAAAAAAAAAGAGTTCGTGTTAGTTGTGTGCAAAAAATGGGGGATTAAAACAAATTCTGTGCCCAGTGTGTTCAATGTCCCATCCGATGTTAAAAGTAAAATCACAATAGATAGCAACAAAAAAACCTGTAGGAAAATAAAGAAAAACAAAAATAGTGCAACACTGTATACAATGGATAATAATGGTAATTAAAATCAAGCTCACCAGTATGCCAACGCGTTTCGGCCTAGATTAGGCCTTTCTCAAGACTATGCGTGCCGGATGTCTTCAGGATGGACCCGCTCCGCGCCGGCTAGATGAAGAAAGAAGAGGCCGTCTGGATGAAGACTTCTTGCTGCAAGGATGAAGACTTCTTGCCGCATGGATGAGGACTTTGCCGGCTGGATGGATCCTTCAAGTGGGACTTCAAGAACTGTTAGTGGATCGTCGGGGGTTAGTGTTAGGTTTTTTAAGGGTTTTTTTGGGTGGGTTTTTTTTTTTAGATTAGGGTCTGGGCAGTAAAATAGCTAAATTCCCTTTTTTTGCCCATACAAATGACCTTTTCAGGGCAATGGGTAGCTTAGGTTATTCTAGATAGTTTTTTTATTTAAGGGGTTGGTTGAATGGTGGGTTTTACTGTTGCGGGAGTGTTTGTATTTTTTTTGCTAGGTCAAAGAGCTGTTATCTTTGGGGCAATGCCCCACAAAAGGCCCTTTTGAAGGGCCATTGGTAGTTTATTGTAGGCTAGGTTTTTTTTATTTTGATAGGGCTATTAGAATAGGTGTAAAAAAAAATATTTTTGATAATTTGGTTTGTTATTTTTTGTAATTTAGTGGGGGCTTTTTTTGCAACTTAGTGTTTGTTTTTCTTTGTAATTTAGGACTTTGTAATAATGTTTAATTTTATATTTAAATAATTTTAGTAGGGTTAGGTTTTTTAATATGTAATTTAGTTTATTTAATTGGTAGTTTAATTTAATTGTAGTATAATAGTTAGGGTAGGTTAATTAATAGTTTAAAATTTGTTTATTTTCATTCTACAGGAAAGTTTTAATTTATTTGAAGATAGGGATGTTGTAATTTTAATTTAAAGTTAAGGGTTTGTTAGGTTTAGGGTTTAATAGCTTAATTTAGTTTTTTGCGATGTGGGGGGCTGACGGTTTAGGGGTTAATAGGCTTAGTTAGTGGTGGTGATGTAAGAGGCTAGAGGTTTAGGGGTTAATAAGTTTATTTAGTGGCAGTGGTGTTGGGGAGCAGTGGAATAGGGGTTAATAACCCCTATTCATTCACTTGCAGCATCGAACATAAGCTTTCGGTGCTTTCATAATTCCATTGATTTCTATGGCATCCACGGCCTCAAGAGTGGCGGATTGCAAACCAGGTACGATTCATCAGAATAGCCACGAGAGTACCTGTTGGAAGTTTGATAAATTGGAAAAAGTGTCAAATAGAGCGGAATGTGTATACGGGACATCTGTAATGACTAAGCATCGATCTGCATCGGATTGAGATTGCAGGATCGTATGTTACGTCACAAATTTCAACATTTGCCAATCTTGATGCTTTGATAACTAGGTCGGATCAATCTTGCAACAATTACGATGCGGAATTTCTGCATATTTTTGGGTTGACACTTTGATAAATAGGTCCCCAGATATGGATTAATTAGCTGTTAGCCCTAATCATCTCCTATGTTAGATTAGTATACATGGTCCCTCAAACAATACTACCATTTGCTAAATACAATGTGGCATTTAAGGTGTTATCTGATAATTTCAGATCCTATGCATAATGCAAATTGTATTATTTTAAACTAGTCGATAAGCCTGCCCAGAGGGCAGTCTAATTATTTTTTAAACTACAGATGTAGAAACAACCTATTTTGTAACTGTTCTTTTATATAAATATTTAAGAAAATCGCAAGTAAAACTAAAATTAATAACCCCTTAACCGTCAACCACCCACATCGCAATACACCTAATTACCCTATTAACCCTAAACTGCAAACCCCCCACATCGCAATAAACCTATTTACTCTATTAACCCCTTAACCGCAAAACCCCAAAATCGCAATAAACCTATTTACCCTATTAATCCCTAAACCGCAAAACCACTAAATCGCAATAAACCTATTTACCCTATTAACCCCTAAACCACAAAACCCCAACATCGCAATAAACCTATTTACCCTATTAACCCCTAAACCGCAAAACCCCTACATCGCAATAAACCTATTTAACTTATTAACCCTTTAAACCACCAAAACCCACAACGCAAATAACTATTTAAATAACTAAGTACAGTACACTAACCTAACAACCCCTAACCTAACACCCCCTAACCTAACAACCCCTAACCTAACACCCCATTAAATAAACCCAAATTACCTAAACTAATACATTCTAAAGTTATAAAAAATAAAAAAAATAAGTTTACAAAAATAAAAAAGCTAACATTACAGAAAATAAAAAAAACAAATGACCAAATTTAACAAAATTAATCCTAATCCCTATGAAAATAAAATAGACCCCCCCCAAAATAAAAACACCCCCTACTCTAATAATAAACTAACAGAAGCCCTTAAAAGCCCCAATATAATCATCTATTTTACAAAAAATATACAAAGTCCCACCTAACATTAAACCCCCCCACCCCCAAAATAAAAGTACCTAACACTAAAAAACCAAAACTACCCATTGCCCTGAAAAGGGCATTTGTTTGGGTATTGCCCTTAAAAGGGCATTTTGCTCTTTTTCTGCCCATCCCTAATCTAAATAAAACAAATCCCCCAAAAAAACCCGAAGTCTAACCCCCAGGTTGGTACTCACGGTTCCTGAAGTCCGGCGGAGAAGGTCCTGTTCAAGGCGATGAAGTATTCTTCCAAGCGCAACCTCTTCTTCCAGAACCATCCTGCGCGGATCGGAGCTGAAGACCATGGAGCTGAAGACCGGCGACTGTGGAACTGAAGACCGGCAACCGCGGAGCCATGGAGCATAGAGGATCCTCTTCGTACAATCTCCGCGTACACTGAATAGTGAATTCAAGGTACGGTGCTGATGTCTAACCCCCAGGTTGGTACTCATGGTTCCTGAAGTCCGGTGGAGAAGGTCCTGTTCCAGGCGGTAAAGTCTTCTTCCAAGCGCAACCTCTTCTTCTTCCAGGAACATCCTGCATGGAGCGGAGCTGAAGACCACAGAGCTGAAGACCGGCGACTGTGGAACTGAAGACCAGCGACCGTGGAGCCATGGAGCGTGGAGGATCCTCTTCATACGATCTCCGCCATACACTGAATAATGAATTCAAGGTACACAATTAAAGATGGCGTCCCTTGAATTCCTATTGTGTGATTTGATTCTTCCAATTCAAATCAGCCAATAGGATGAAAGCTACTCAAATCTTATTGGCTGTTTAAATTAGCCAATAGGATGAGAGCAAGTTTAATTTTATTGGCTATTCAAATCAGCCAATAGAATTTCACTTGCTCTCATACTTTCATAGCTTTCATCCTATTGGCTGATTTGAATTGGAAGAATCAAATCAGTCAATAAGAATTCAAGGGATGCCATCTTTAATCACGTACCTTGAATTCACTATTCAGTGTACGGCGGAGATCATACGAAGAGGATCCTCCACGCTCTATGGCTCCGCAGTCGCCGGTCTTCAGTTCCAGGGTCGCCGGTCTTCAGCTCCGCGGTCTTCAGTCTTCAGCACCGCTCCGCACAGGATGTTCCTGGAAGAAGAAGAGGTTGTGCTTGGAAGAAGACTTCACCGCCTGGAACAGGACCTTCTTCGCTGGACTTCAGGAACCGTGAGTACCAACCTGGGGGTCAGACTTAGGATTTTAAAGGATTTTTTGGGGGGATTTGTTTTATTTAGATTAGGGATGGGCAGAAAAAGAGCTAAATGCCTTTTAAGGGCAGTGCTTAAACAAATGCCCTTTTCAGGGCAATGGGTAGTTTAGGTTTTTTAGTGTTAGGTTCTTTTATTTTGGGGGTGGGGGGGGTTTAATGTTAGGTGGGACTTTGTCTATTTTTTGTAAAATAGCTGATTATCTTGGGGCAATGCCCTGCAAAAAGCCCTTTTAAGGGCTACTGGAAGTTTATTATTAGAGTACGGGTTGTTTTTATTTTGGCTGGGTCTTTTTTTATTTTAATAGGGATTAGGTTTAAATTTGATAAATTTGGTAATTAGATTTTTTTATTTTCTGTAATGTTAGTTGTTTTTTTTTGTAAACTATCACCTAGATTACGAGTTTTGCGTTAGAGACTGTGCGGTGCTAACGAGCAGTTTTCCTTCACCACTCACTTACCTACAGAGCTGGTATTACGAGTTTTCAGAAACCTGTCGTTAAAAGACAAGAAGTGAGCGTTGAGCAAAATTTTGCTCATTACCGCACTCCAATACCAGCGCTGCTTAAGTCAACGGTGAACTGGGGTAACTTGCTCATGCACTATTTCCACATAGGAATCAACAGGGAGAGCCGGCTGAAAAAAAGTCTAACACCTGCAAAAAAGCAGCGTAAAACTCATTAACCCCTAATCTGCCGCTCTGGACACCGACAACACCTACATTTTATGTATTAACCCCTAATCTGCTGCTCCCAACATCGCTGACACCTACATACTATTTATTAACCCCTAATCTGCCTTCCCCAATGTCGCCGACACCTACATTATATTTATTAACCCCTAATCTGCTGCCCCCAAAGTCGCTGCCACTATATTAAAGTTATTAACCCCTTATTAACCCCTAAACCTAGATCTAACCCTATACCTAACTCCCACTAACTTAAATATAATTTAAATAAATCTAAATAAATATTCCTATCATTAACTAAATTATTCCTATTTAAAACTAAATACTTACCTATAAAATAAACCCTAAGCTAGCTACAATATAACTAATAGTTACATTGTAGCTAGCTTAGGGTTTATTTTATTTTACAGGCAAGTTTGTATTTATTTTAACTAGGTAGAATAGTTATTTAATAGTTATTAACTATTTAATAACTACATAGCTAAAATAAATAAAAAGTACCTGTAAAATAAAACCTAACCTAAGTTACAATAACACCTAACACTACACTAATAATAATAATTAAATACATTTACTAAATGAAATACAATTAAATAAATTACATACAATTAGCTAAATTAAATTAAATTAGCTAAAGTACAAAAGAAGCAAACACTAAATTACAGAAAATAATAAACAAATTACAGATCTTGTTTGTATTTTTTTTTACAGGTTAAAGAGCTGATTACTTTGGGGCAATGCCCTGCAAAAGGCCCTTTTAAGGGCTATTGGTAGTTTAGTTTAGTTTAGGCTAGGGTTTTTTTATTTGGGGGGGGCTTTTTTATTTTAATAGGGCTATTAGATTAGGTGTAATTAGTTTAAAGATCTGTAATTTGTTTATTATTTTCTGTAATTTACTGGAGTTTTTTTGTACTTTAGCTAATTTAATTTAATTTAGCTAATTGTATGTAATTTATTTAATTGTATTTAATTTAGTAAATGTATTTATAGTGTAGTGTTAGGTGTTATTGTAACTTAGGTTAGGTTTTATTTTACAGGTACTTTTGTATTTATTTTAGCTAGGTAGTTATTAAATAGTTAATAACTATTTAATAACTATTCTACCTAGTTAAAATAAATACAAACTTGCCTGTAAAATAAAAATAAACCTTAGGCTTAAGCTTAGGGTTTATTTTATAGGTAAGTATTTAGTTTTAAATAGGAATAATTTAGTTAATGATAGGAATATTTATTTAGATTTATTTAAATTATATTTAAGTTAGTGGGTGTTAGGTTTAGGGTTAGCCTTACATTTAGGGGTTGGTTGAACCCCGGCAGATTAGGGGTTAATAAATATAATGTAGGTGTCGGCGACATTGGGGAAGGCAGATTAGGGGTTAATAAATATAATGTAGGTGTCAGCGACATTGGGGAAGGCAGATTAGGGGTTAATAAATAGTATGTAGGTGTCTGTGATGTTGGGAGCAGCAGATTAGGGGTTAATACATATAATGTAGGTGGCGGCGGTGTCCGGAGCAGCAGATTAGGGGTTAATAATGTAATGTAGGTGTCAGCGACATTGGGGAAGGCAGGTTAGGGGTTAATATATATAATGTAGGTGTCTGCGATGTTGGGGGCAGCAGATTAGGGGTTCATAAATATAATGTAGGTGGCGGCGGTGTCCGGAGCGGCAGATTAGGGGTTAAAAATGTTATTATAGTGTTTGCGATGCGGGAGGGCCTCGGTTTAGGGGTTTATAGGTAGTTTATGGGTCTTAGTCTACTTTTTAGCACTTTAGTTATGAGTTTTATGCTACAGCGTTGTAGTGTAAAAGTCATAACTACTGACTTTTAAATGAGTTAGGGATCTTGATAGGGTAGGCTGTACCGCTCACTTTTTGGCCTCCTAGGACTCGTAATATCATTATATCAGTGCTATGGAAGTCCCATAGAAAAAAGACTTTACATAGTTTACGTAAATTGTTTTGCGGTAAGGCCAAACAAGTGTGCGGTCACCCTAAACCTTCAAGACTCGTAATACCAGCGGGCATAAAAAAGCAGCGTTAGGACCTCTTAACGCTGCTTTTTTTACCCTAATCCACAACTCAGAATCTAGCCGTTATTTTTTTTTTTTTGTAACTTTACAATGTATTAGTTTAGGTAATTTGGGTTTATTTAATGGGGTGTTAGGTTAGGGTTTGTTAGTTTAGGGGGTGTTAGGTTAGGTGTTGTTAGGTTAGGAGGTTTTAAGTTAGTGTACTGTACTTAGTTATTTAAATAGTTATTTGTGTTGTGGGTTTTTGCGGTTTAAAGGGTTAATAAGTTAAATAGGTTTATTGGGATGTAAGGGATTTGCAGTTTAGGGGTTAATAGGGTAAATAGATTTATTGCGATGTAGGGGTTTTGTGGTTTAGGGGTTAATAGGGTAAATAGGTTTATTGCGATCTAGGGGTTTTGCAGTTTAGGGATTAATAGGGTAAATAGGTTTATTGTGATAATAGGCATTTTGCGGTTTAGGAGTTAATACTTCGTGTAGGATTTTTATTTTTTTATATTTCGTGCGGGCGGTGTTTTTTTTTTTTTAAATACTTGATGCGCGTGGGTATTTTATTTTTTTTAATACTTGATGCGGGCGGTTATTTATTTATTTTAATACTTGATGCGGGTGTTTTTGTTTTTTTTTAAATACTTAAATGTGGACGATTAGGTGTTGCTTTTGTAATGCTTTGTTTGCCTTTGCAGCATTCACCGGGATGCAGCTTACGCTGCATCCCGGTAGATTCCAAAAAATATCCAGGTGAAATCTTTTGTCCTCGCGCTGCCAACATTCCATTCAGGATGCGTGCGCAACTGCCGACAGCGACGGACATTACAAATGCAATTATAGTATAGATGGATATCGGGTTACAAGCAATTCCACATCAAATAACATGTTAAACCTATATTCACATTGTTATAATATACATTTTTACAAATTAATGCTAAGAGTTGATTTGTTTGGGGTGACATTGCAGCAGGTTCAGAAATATAAAATTATTTTTAGGCTGATTTAAAGAATCACTGTGTACAAAGCAGCAGATTCAAACAACCTGTTTCACAATTAAGCATGGTATATGTTCTCCAGCCTCTTTGTGAAAAGCAGAAAAACAGCAGAAAAAGAAAATTACTTCACAAGGGAAAAAGATGGTAAGATAAATAACGAGCATACAGTGAATATTTTTTCCTAAGCTAAACTAAAGGACCATTAAAGTGACATGGAACCCATATTTTTCATGTCATGATTCAGATAGAGCAAACAGTGTTAAACAACTTTCTAATTTACTTCTGCCATTACATTTTCCAGAGCAGTGTATGGCGGCAGATATGCAAGAATTGTATCAATTTTCTAGAGCACTAGATGACAGCACTATTTCCTGTCATGTAGTACATTAGACACTTATCTAGGTATACATTCAACAAAGAATACCATGAAAATAAAGCACATTTGATGATAGAAGTAAATTGGAAACATTTTAAAAATTGTATATTCTGGTGTTAATCACAAAATAGTTTTGGGGGGTTTATATCCCTTTTTAAACTCAGCATCTTAAAAATGCATAAAACGTTTTGTTATAGAAAGTATAATATTGTTGCAATAATGTATTATTTATTTTTCTGCCTTTCACTGTAAAATACATCTAAATTGAACTTGATCTACTTTTTCCCAGGGAGGCTTGGGTTAATAATGTTATTTAATTTTTCCTTTACTTCTCCCCTTTCTTCATCTTTTTTACCAGTCATTTGCACTTTGCTTGCGATTCTAATTTGGAGGAGGAATAGATTAGAATATCATCTAAGTATATAACAACATAAATCCCCAAAAATGTAATTAATGAAAAACTGAAAGGTAGCTGGAGCATTAAATAGGCCAAAATGCATAACCAAATATTCTTATAAACCATACCTTGTTCGGAAATCAGTCTTCCATTCATCACCCTGCTTTATACGTACAAGATTATATGCACCTCTGAGATCCAGCTTTGTAAATATGGAAGCCTTTTGTAACCTTGCTACTAATTCTGGAATTAGTGGAAGAAGGTAGCAATTTTTAATGTGATTTTATTCAGTTGGCAATAGTCATTTAAAGGACAAAGTGAGTAATCTTTATTACGTACAAAGAACAACCCAGCAGCAGCGGAGGAAGTAGAGGGTCTAATGAAGCGTTTCTTTAAGATTCTCTTTGATATAATCTTTAAAGTGAAGAAGTTCTGGTTCAGAGAGTGGGTATATATGTCCATATGGTACTGTAGCACCAGGTAGAAGATCAATTGGACAATCATAAGGTCTATGCGGAGGAAGTGACTCTGCTTCTTTTTTACTAAAGACATCTTGCAAATCTTGATATTGAGGTGGAAAAGCAGGAGTACTAAGCTGTAGTAGTAAAATATGTTGAAAACATGTGTTAGTACATTAATTAGATTTACATTCCAAAAATATTCAGTATGTCTATTATTTCTACACATTTGTATAGGTATGGTGTGGTGAGTAACAGGACCAGAGGTTATAGGGGATCAATCAGTCAAATTACCACAGGCACCCAAGACTATAATTGCATCAACTTGTTGGTGTTCTCGGTCCCACAGAAGGAGATTTCTTAAAGGAAGGGCAATTTTTAACATAATTTACTTTGGCAACACAATATAAACATAAGTTTAAGGCTTTTCTTCTATTTTTCTCTTGTAAACTTAAAGGTCCCCTAATGAATCCTATTTCCATAGGCTCTGATAGGGAATTGGAATGAGTAGGAACTGAGTTAGTACTTAGAGATTTCTTATATTGATTTTCAGGGTGAGCACACTCTGCTCTTCTTTCTCTTAACCTTCGATCAATAGAAATACTGAGCTTCATTAATTGTTCCTTTGTTCCTGGTAATTCTATAACCTCTTTTAGAGTTCAGAAAATGCAAGGCAAAATTGATTACTGAGACTGATATCATTCCACTGGAAATCGGATGTCCACCTTTTAAACACAGCTATAAAGTCATCAACTGATCTTTTGCCTTGTCTAATACTCCTGCTATTGTTAAATAGTTTTTAAGCAAAATAAAAAATAAATAAAAGGCCTAAACTGCATACTGGCAGACTGTCTCCCAGTACCTTACATGGTTATGACAAATAAGAGGGGGAAGGAGGAAAAAAAGCTGTTTGAGAGGGATCATGTAGAAATCAGTAGGTGGGAGGTGTCAAGTGGGAGGGTAATCCCTACACTAAAGCAAATATTAACCTTAACAGATGAACTAATTGACCCCTTCACTGCCAGGAATTTCAGAAGTGTGGTGCACAGCTGCAATTAGCAACTTTCTAATTGCCAAAAACCAATGGCAAATCAATGTGTGCCTGCTGTTTCTGAACAAAGGGGGTCCTAGAGAACCTTTTGCAGCAATTTTTCTTATGATCAAAGTTGTGTGTAAATAATTTCAGTGAGAAACCCAAAGTTTGCAAAAAAACGTAAACATTTTTTTTCATATGATCGTATTTGGTGGCCAAATAGTGGCATCAGATTTACTAAAATGTGCCTAGATGTATACCTTGGGTTGTCTACTTTAAATATATATATAGCTTTCAGTACTTTGGGGAAGTTTTTCTAGACTGCTTTGCTGATTACAGAATATTTAAAAACATAATGATTGCCTAAAAGGGCAGCTGGCACTTTTGATGATTTGCTACAATAATGAATGGAGGTAAACAGCACCACCTTAGAACAGTCCCAATCAATGGCAGTGTCACTTGTCATTCCTATGCTGGTGACATTTCAGTAGCCATTTCCCACTCATGATTTTATAATGATATGATATTCCAAAAGCTTAAATTTTCCTACCTGTGATATTTCTTACCAGAACCCTACAATTGAAGTGTCAAGTGCCCGATCATATTCACAGGTATCTATCATTCTGTAACAAAAGACCATTTTACATAAAACTGTTTTTCTTATACCATAACCATGTGTAACCAAGAAACACACAGGTAAGATTTGATGCATTTAACAGCATGAGAGGGTAAACAAGAGGGTAAACTTCCCTTACTTACACCTCACACAGTATAAACTATTCAGTGGCATCTACTCCACTTACTGCTTATATTTAGGATACATAGGGAAACTTACCCCTTATCCCACATGCAACTCCTTTTCCAAAGGGTCAATTACTCCTTGAACAGCTCCTGCCCCACACACATAGAGACACCCCTCACAGAGAACCTATCCCAAAGGATCACCTACCCCTCACACATAGGGTCACCTACCTCTCACAAAACTCTTGTCCCACAGGGTCACATACCACTCATGCAGCTCATGTCCCATAGGGTCACTTACCCTCATGCAGCTCCTGTCTCACAGGGATACCTACCCCTCACAAAGTTCTTGTCCTACAGGGACAGTTACATCTCAATCAGATCCTGTCCCATAAGGACACTTACCCCTAACAAAGCTCCTGTCCCACAGGGGAACCTACCCCTTAATCAGCACCTCTCCCACAGGGTCATCTAACTCTCACACATATTCTGTCCCACAGGGTCACAGCTCCTGGCCCACACAAAAAGGGACAATTAAACCTTATAGAGATATTATCCCGCAGGAACACTTGTGTGCATGACTATATCTGATGAAAAGTAAAATTACTCAGCTTTGTTGTCAGCAAAAGGTTTAAAATGTGGTGCTAGTTATATATCTCGCCCAGCCAGCCAGCAATGCAAAAATATTGTGACAACATAACTAACAAGGGGATAAACTAACCAGGAAGTCCCTCATTTTGAGTTTGAAAAAGAACACAATGTGCATGCATCCCAAACAGCTTATCTTTCATTTTTCACATTTTTATTTTTTTGACAAATATCACAAAAATAAAATCATCCAATCAATGTAAGGTACTTAACTCTCATCAAGATATATAAAAATATCAAGTGTCAAACAGATCTGTGCAAATATTTGCCTATGTATTCACCCAAAACTTCAATATTAAAGGGACACTGAACCCAAATGTTTTCTTTCATAATTCAGATAGAGCATGACATTTTAAGCAACTTTATAATTTACTCCTATTATCAATTGTTCTTTGTTCTCTTGATATCTTTATTTTAAAAGCAGGAATGTAAATCTTAGAAGCCTGTCCATTTTAGGTTCAGCACCATGGAGAGCACTTGCTTATTGGAGGCTTACATTTACCCACCAATAAGCAGGCATAACCCAGGTTCTCAACCAAAAATGGGACGGCTCCTATGAATCACATTCCTGCTTTTTAAATAAAGATAGCAAGATAACGAAGAAAAATTGATAATAGGAGTAAATTAGAAAGTTGCTTAAAATTGCATTCTCTATCTGAATCATGAAATAAAAAATTTGGGTTTAGTGTCCCTTTAAGTCTATTGTATTTTTAATTTAAACCCCTGATATTTAAACTCAAATATTTCACAAAAGTATTTAATCAAATAACTAATAACAAATTTTTCAGTTTTGTATTGATTCCCGGTATGTACAGTATATAGCTAAAAATTTAAGTCCCTCAGTAGTGGGTAGACAAACTTATATATATATATATATATATATATATATATATATACATATGTATTTTATAGACAGACATGTGATAGCATGTTTAGCTAATGAGATTTGCAGAAAATGTGAGAAAATGGAAATCTCGACATCGAAAAATAGCATTTAGCAATCACACTATTAATATCTTTGTTATTATTTGTTATAATTTTCTTCTCAAATTCTTGGGATTCCAGTATTCTCATCTTTATGAATGGGGGTTTTCTGAGCAACTGAATTGTTGTGATTGTTGTAAATATTTACCATTCAGTCTTGTTTATTGAAACCCTTGATCTTCATACAGAAATATAAACGTGGCAAAGAGAAACCTCATTATGTACAGTGTGTGAGGTTTGAAAATCGCAGTCTGAACAGTGGGTTTTTTAAAACTTTCTCTTAATGAATTTAAAAAAAAATACAAACGTTCAAATAACATAATTTATTAATATACTCAATATACTCATTATGCCCATATACAAATGGCATTCAAATTTTAAACACTCATCATAAACACCACTCTATCCAACTGCTAAACATAAACATTAAAGTGCCATAAAACAGGTTGAGATCTGTGCATATCCTAAAAGGTCTAATTAATTTAAAATAGTTTGCATAAAAAAAATTGTTTAAAAATTTGCTTTTCAAAAGTAAGCAAAATTAATTACATAGCTAAACTGTCTGGAGCAGCTAACTCCACCCCTCTTATCAGTATTTAGACACAGGCATTGTATTTCAACTGAGTTCACAGCTTCTAGGCATGCTCCAGCAGATAATCCCTGTTCACTTTTACATTTTACCAAAAGAACAATAAACATAGATACAGCCATAAAAGGAATTGTGTGTGGGGAGTTTTACAATTCAGAAACTAAAAAGAAAGGGTTAATGGCGAGGCACTGCAGTATAAATTTGCAGGTAAAGTAATTAAAGTACATATTATATTATTTTGTCTCTATCCCAACTTGTTTTATGTCCCTTTAAGCCCTTTAACCCATTTGGGGCTAGATTACAAGTGGAGCAATAAATTATCACGCACCCGCAAACGTGTAAATTAACCAGTCATTACAAGTGAATGGTTATTGCTAACGCAAGCTTGCGGTAGTAATTAGCACTTATAAAATTAACCAGCGATCAAATGTGCCCCAAATTTCCCTAAAATACAGCCTAGTGTATTTTATTAAAAAATAAAGAAAGCAGCATCTTTATTTTGTAATAAAATTAAAGCACTAGGCAGTATTTTGGGGCTAAAGTTGGGGGGAGTGGGGTGTTAGAAAATATTTATGTTTCTATACATACATATATATATATATATATATATATATATATATATACAGTATATATATATATATATATATGTGTGTTAATATGTGTAACACATAAATACATATGTATATAATCATATACATATACTGTATATTTAAGTTTGCTGCCATTGCTGCACTACTTACCACCTTTGCTGCGCAATGTTCTATTGCCGTCTCTGATGGCATCAGAATGAGGCTCCCATAGGATCCTATTGAAGTGCACTTTCATGAGCTCAATGCTTCCCAGCAATGTGAACGTGAGGTCGCGTTCCCATAGCTCAAAACTTGTAATACCAGCACACATTAGCTTGCGCTGGTATTACAAACGGGAGCACTAATATCGCTTTCTTGAAAGCGATATTTACTTCTCTACTTGTAATCTGGCCCTTGTTATTTTAGTGATCGGTATCCATTATTGGAAGTTTATTGGAAATCCAGAACCTTAACCACCCATGTAATTTAAGCTTGAGTGGGCAGACTAAATAGTGCACTACTTGTAATCTAGCCCTATACAGGGAGTGCAGAATTATTAGGCAAGTTGTATTTTTGAGGATTAATTTTATTATTGAACAACAACCATGTTCTCAATGAACCCAAAAAACTCATTAATATCAAAGCTGAATAGTTTTGGAAGTAGTTTTTAGTTTGTTTTTAGTTATAGCTATTTTAGGGGGATATCTGTGTGTGCAGGTGACTATTACTGTGCATAATTATTAGGCAACTTAACAAAAAACAAATATATACCCATTTCAATTATTTATTTTTACTAGTGAAACCAATATAACATCTCAACATTCACAAATATACATTTCTGACATTCAAAAACAAAACAAAAACAAATCAGTGACCAATATAGCCACCTTTCTTTGCAAGGACACTCAAAAGCCTGCCATCCATGGATTCTGTCAGTGTTTTGATCTGTTCACCATCAACATTGCATGCAGCAGCAACCACAGCCTCCCAGACACTGTTCAGAGAGGTGTACTGTTTTCCCTCCTTGTAAATCTCACATTTGATGATGGACCACAGGTTCTCAATGGGGTTCAGATCAGGTGAACAAGGAGGCCATGTCATTAGATTTTCTTCTTTTATACCCTTTCTTGCCAGCCACGCTGTGGAGTACTTGGACGTGTGTGATGGAGCATTGTCCTGCATGAAAATCATGTTTTTCTTGAAGGATGCAGGCTTCTTCCTGTACCACTGCTTGAAGAAGGTGTCTTCCAGAAACTGGCAGTAGGACTGGGAGTTGAGCTTGACTCCATCCTCAACCCGAAAAGGCCCCACAAGCTCATCTTTGATGATACCAGCCCAAACCAGTACTCCACCTCCACCTTGCTGGCGGGAGTCGGACTGGAGCTCTCTGCCCTTTACCAATCCAGCCACGGGCCCATCCATCTGGCCCATCAAGACTCACTCTCATTTCATCAGTCCATAAAACATTAGAAAAATCAGTCTTGAGATTTTTCTTGGCCCAGTCTTGACGTTTCAGCTTGTGTGTCTTGTTCAGTGGTGGTCGTCTTTCAGCCTTTCTTACCTTGGCCATGTCTCTGAGTATTGCACACCTTGTGCTTTTGGGCACTCCAGTGATGTTGCAGCTCTGAAATATGGCCAAACTGGTGGCAAGTGGCATCTTGGCAGCTGCACGCTTGACTTTTCTCAGTTCATGGGCAGTTATTTTGTGCCTTGGTTTTTCCACACGCTTCTTGCGACCCTGTTGACTATTTTGAATGAAACGCTTGATTGTTCGATGATCACGCTTCAGAAGCTTTGCAATTTTAGGAGTGCTGCATCCCTCTGCAAGATATCTCACTATTTTTGACTTTTCTGAGCCTGTCAAGTCCTTCTTTTGACCCATTTTGCCAAAGGAAAGGAAGTTGCCTAATAATTATGCACACCTGATATAGGGTGTTGATGTCATTAGACCACACCCCTTCTCATTACAGAGATGCACATCACCTAATATGCTTAATTGGTAGTAGGCTTTCGAGCCTATACAGCTTGGAGTAAGACAACATGCATAAAGAGGATGATGTGGTCAAAATACTCATTTGCCTAATAATTCTGCACACAGTGTATCTATGCAACTATTAGATGCTTGTCCCCTGTATAATCATATAGCAAAACACATATATATATATACAGTATATATATTATATATATATATATATATATATATATATATATATAGACAAGGAGCGTAGTGGAAACGGCACTCTTCACAGCAGCAATCACCTGGTGCACTGCTCAATAGACATACAGCAGCAAGTGGTGAAGGATCCAAACGGATGGGTTCCATATCCAGCAAAAACTTCACACAGCAGGAATTTGTAATCCGTAAACGCCTGCTGTGTGAAGATTTTGCTGGATACGGAACCCATCCGTTTGGATCCATATATATATATATATATATATATATATATATATATAAACATATATATAAACACCAAACATAAAAATACCTTATTTTTAACCCACTTCACCCACATCTACCATTTATTTATACTCTTGTAATTATTAATTCATTTTTAGAAACATGGATCTATGAGATCTATGAGCCCTAACATCAGCAACACAATAAATTGAGGCAAGCGGCATGGGCGTCCACAGAATTTTTTTTCAGGTTGGGCAATAAAGTTAAATATCCCCAGGAAATAAAAAAAACACACAATAAATAATATATTTATGTGAAACATATAGTTTTAGTTATTATTTAGTGCTTTGTTTATTTAATCTCTTGTATTATACAGTTATAAAAAAGAAAAATATAATCACAATTAAACATAAAAGAACCAACATAAGTTAACCTATATACATAAGCCTAAAACCGGTAACCGTACATTACCTTAAATATGCAAAATAAACATTCCTATATTTGTGCTATTGGCAAAACTTTAAACAAACTATTACAGTATGTGAGTAGGAGGACTGCATAGAATGTGTTAAGTCAGAGATACCTTATTCTTCACTGCTGTTAAGAAGGTGGTGGGAGTGTAAATACTCCCAGCAGCTATCCCTGGTGTGTCCCCTACATGGTCCCCTACATGATCTCATAGCACTCACAGCATGGAGGGGGTAGCGTGACCTCATGCAAATCTTTCTGCCTTTAAGGAAGCTAACTGCCCACCACTGGACAATGCATGCTGGGAATTAGACTCTAAAAACTGCAGTGGTACAATACTGAGAGGGAAATAGTAAACTATAAATTCCAGAATGCTATGTAACTTCCAGAATACTGTGCTTCTCCCTCTAAAACAGCTACATTTAGGGGAATTAAAAGACAGAAGAAAAAAACAGACATTAAATAAAAAAATGTTTTACTGCAGTTTGAAGAGGAAAATTCAGGGGGGACAGATGCCCCTTCCCCCCTGTGGATGTCCATTGCTAATAGTAGCTGCCAACTGATCAGTATTACTATACCAATCACCTGATAGCTATATGGGAATGAAAAACCTTATTTAAATTACTGGCTGTGAGGTATTTGCTATTTTTATGTCAATCAGCTGGCGATAGGAAGGGTATTTTGTGTGTGTTGTCTTTTGGCGATACAGGTTCCTTTGGAGTAACTGTCCTCCCATACAGTAAATACTTTAGTAAATATATGGATGTCATTCACCAATGAGTAAAATGGGTCTGAGACCCCACAAAGGAAACAGGGGGCATATACACCACTGTCTTTTATGAGGATGAATAAGAGTTCTAAAAGTTCACCATTCCCTCGTTAAACACAACAGGGTCATGCCCCTTAAGGGGTCTCAAACCTATCTAATTTAATTTAAATGTTTCTTCTGCTTTGTGCTATATCCATCCAATTCATACCTGGGGTTGTTTGTACATGGAGTTTGTTTGCTAATAACAATCTATTTGTCTATTAATTTCTATAGGTAATGTCTTCGGGACAGGTGTAAAAGAGAAAGTTAGCGCTAAAAGCATGGATCTAAATAAGTGAAAAAATACTGGTGATTATATATATATATATATATATATATATATATATATATATAAAAAAGCCTATGGAGGAAAAGATAAAATGTATAAAAATATATATTAAACCGATATTTTATCGATTCTATATAAAAAGGACAGCTAACAGGGGTTTATGTTTCATTGTTTTATGGTATTTTATTAATTTGTAACTTTTTCTTTTCACCCCTGTTAGTTGTCCTTTTTATATAGAATCGATAAAATATCGATTTAATATATTTTTATACATTTTATATTTTCCTCCATAGGCATATATATATATATATATATATATATATATATATATATATATATATATATATATATATACATATCACCAGTATTTTTTCACTTATTTAGATCCGCGCTTTTAGCGCTAACTCTCTCTTTTACACCTATTTCGTATTTTCTTGTTTTCTTTGAGGGGAACACACGAGTTTAGCAGGATCTCCTTTTTCCTTCAGCGCTTCGACTTTTCTTTCTCTACAATGTCTTTGGGACAGAAAAGGAGCAGGTGGACAGCAACTTAACCGTAAATAGCACTACTGCTAAAAGCGAGTAACAAATACATGTTTTTAATGTATTTGTTTGTTTTTAAAGGTATCAGGATTATCAAGAACAAAAGTGAACCTTACATATTTTATAGGCTGACCCATGGATTAATCAACTGACAAGTACATTGCTGGATCACTATTATAATAGTGTAAAACTATAAATATGAAGCCTTTCCTGCCCACTATAAAGTAGCGGTTTTAACTGCATGTATGAATCAAATACATTTTTATGAAGCAAATATTAATTTGTTTATTTGTTAGGGGTCTGCTCATTTTCCACGTCAAACTAATGCAAAGAATACAGCAAATTTAGTGTTTTTTTTGCATTTGTCCAAATCTGTACATGTTGACAAACGTATATAAGCCAGCCACTCAGCTAAGCACCTATCTTCTATGAGGTTTAATATTGAGTTTGCATGGCTGCAGATTAATGTTAGTTCCCTCTTATTCTCAATACACAAAACCGCTAAAGGATGTAGGTAGCTACTTATACAATATAGTCCAATCATCTTTCTCATTATTACAAAATATTATTATAAAATGTCCATTTTGTGTTCACATAAAATATTGAAGGGGCAACTGTGACACCCACATTAGAAAGACAGTAAGGTCTTGTATTCATCTTTGGTTTTATGGGTGGGAACAGGGGCTATAAAAGTGCCCAACCCCTCTCATCTGCTTAATTGGATCTCTATCACCTGAAAATTAGAGGGGGGGGGGGTTGATTAGAGGAAGTGTTTATGATTGCTCTGTCCCCAACCACTAGAAATTACTTCTTGTAGGGCAAGATATCACTATTTGCAGAAACAGGGGTGAATAGGGGCTCAGTTAGGGCCAATTCTATAAAGCTCTCTGGGCTGGCAAGATTCTTGAGAAATGCTCACCAGCCCTTCTATTTCCCTAGTGGAATTCGATAAAGCCACTTTTTACCCTGAAAACAGGGTGTCTCTCTATGGAGCTTATACTTCATTTTTGTATGTGAAGGAGATGCATACATTACAAAAGTGCAAAATGAAAATTATTATTTAAAAGTTTCATATAATTGTTAGAAGCTTATAGATGTTGCAAGATGCTTTTCTGCTATGCAACAATAAGTAATAAAGTATAATTATTGTGTCTAGACTGTCGCTTTAAGATGGAGAAGGAGATTGCAGTCCAGTTGGGGAGAAAGTCCTCAGGTTTCACATTAGAAAGGGGATCCCTAGAAGGATGACATTTCATTATGCACTGCATTGGGAATTTAATGCAGTTTTAATGTAGAGAATGACCATGTTTCATTCTCTGCTCTCAACAGGTTCTCTTGAGCAGTCTGTTTGGGTAAAATAAGTTAATTTTCATATTTTTTATTCTTTTCAGAACTCCTCATAAACTGAATAATTGTTGCTTTGCCTCCCTAAAAGCAAATATAATTCTGTACTTGTAAGTACAAAAAACAAAGCGTAATTGTTGTTTTTTTCCTAAAATGGGCTGAACATGAGTATTCCATAGGCGTTTAATGGGCGTATACAGGGAGTGCAGAATTATTAGGCAAATGAGTATTTTGACCACATCATCCTCTTTATGCATGTTGTCTTACTCCAAGCTGTATAGGCTCGAAAGCCTACTACCAATTAAGCATATTAGGTGATGTGCATCTCTGTAATGAGAAGGGGTGTGGTCTAATGACATCAACACCCTATATCAGGTGTGCATAATTATTAGGCAACTTCCTTTCCTTTGGCAAAATGGGTCAAAAGAAGGACTTGACTGGCTCAGAAAAGTAAAAAATAGTGAGATATCTTGCAGAGGGATGCAGCACTCTTAAAATTGCAAAGCTTCTGAAGCGTGATCATCGAACAATCAAGCGTTTCATTCAAAATAGTCAACAGGGTCGCAAGAAGCGTGTGGAAAAACCAAGGCGCAAAATAACTGCCCATGAACTGAGAAAAGTCAAGCGTGCAGCTGCCAAGATGCCACTTGCCACCAGTTTGGCCATATTTCAGAGCTGCAACATCACTGGAGTGCCCAAAAGCACAAGGTGTGCAATACTCAGAGACATGGCCAAGGTAAGAAAGGCTGAAAGACGACCACCACTGAACAAGACACACAAGCTGAAACGTCAAGACTGGGCCAAGAAATATCTCAAGACTGATTTTTCGAAGGTTTTATGGACTGATGAAATGAGAGTGATTCTTGATGAGCCAGATGGATAAGCCCGTGGCTGGATTGGTAAAGGGCAGAGAGCTCCAGTCCGACTCAGACGCCAGCAAGGTGGAGGTGGAGTACTGGTTTGGGCTGGTATCATCAAAGATGAGCTTGTGGGGCCTTTTTGGGTTGAGGATGGAGTCAAGCTCAACTCCCAGTCCTACTGCCAGTTTCTGGAAGACACCTTCTTCAAGCAGTGGTACAGGAAGAAGTCTGCATCCTTCAAGAAAAACATGATTTTCATGCAGGACAATGCTCCATCACACGCGTCCAAGTACTCCACAGCGTGGCTGGCAAGAAAGGGTATAAAAGAAGAAAATCTAATGACATGGCCTCCTTGTTCACCTGATCTGAACCCCATTGAGAACCTGTGGTCCATCATCAAATGTGAGATTTACAAGGAGGGAAAACAGTACACCTCTCTGAACAGTGTCTGGGAGGCTGTTGGGACTGCTGCACGCAATGTTGATGGTGAACAGATCAAAACACTGACAGAATCCATGGATGGCAGGCTTTTGAGTGTCCTTGCAAAGAAAGGTGGCTATATTGGTCACTGATTTGTTTTTGTTTTGTTTTTGAATGTCAGAAATGTATATTTCTGAATGTTGAGATGTTATATTGGTTTCACTGGTAAAAATAAATAATTGAAATGGGTATATATTTGTTTTTTGTTAAGTTGCCTAATAATTATGCACAGTAATAGTCACCTGCACACACAGATATCCCCCTAAAATAGCTATAACTAAAAACAAACTAAAAACTACTTCCAAAACTATTCAGCTTTGATATTAATGAGTTTTTTGGGTTCATTGAGAACATGGTTGTTGTTCAATAATAAAATTAATCCTCAAAAATACAACTTGCCTAATAATTCTGCACTCCCTGTACTGTATATCTCAAATCTCTGTGGAATTCTGTAAACTTTTTTTCCTTACAGATTTCACTGTTTTTTTTCTCACAAATTAAAAAGTGGTGAGCTTTAATTAAAATACTAAAAACACGAATTACTCAGAAAGGAAAACGTATACAAATGGAAATAACAGGGATTTTAAGTTACAGTGCACTGAAAACAGTGTAGTTTGATTTGTATTAGGCATAATATGAAAGTTTAAATATACACTGGGTTCTCCATATGTACTTTGTTCTCTAGTGCAGACTTTTACATAGCAGAGAGCTCTCATTATTTCTATGGGAGACATCTTGCCCCTTGCAAGGACAGCCCCTTTTTATAGTATTCAATAAGGGCTGCTCCCACGTGTGTCAGATTGGAAAGCCAGTCTGGGCTCGCAAATATTTTAGAAACAGCCCCCTAGAGAACCCTTCCACTTTCTATTTTATCTTACGAATCTGATTAATTTAAGGGACATAAATCCTAAAAAATCAACTTCCAATGTACTTCTATTATTACATTTTCTTCATTTTCTTGTTATCCTTTATTGAAAAGCAGAAAGGTAAGCTCAGGAGTGTGCACGTGTCAGCAGCACTAAATGGCAGCAGGTTTGTAACAATGTTATACATTAGCAAGAGCATTAGATGGCAGTACTACTTCCTGTCATGTAGTGCTTCAGACATGTGCATGCTACACATCTAGATATCTCTTCAACAAAGAATAACACAAGAAGAAAGCAAATTTTGATAGTAATAAATTGGAAATGTTTTTTTTAAATGTATGCTTTAACTAAATCATGAAAGATTTTTTTTTGGGTTTCGTGTCCCTTTAATTTTATATAACAAATTTATTTTAAGAGATTTTGCATTAGAGAATTTATTAAAATTGTTCTGTTCTTTACTTACTCATATTAGTTTCTTCTTTAGTCACTAAAAAGATTTCCAAGGAACCCATCAAAAAATCTGATTATGATCTCTGCGATAAAATAATAACAGCTAATGTAATGTGGAGATTTCAGTCGGTTTTATTCATTTGATATTGATTATCTGTACAAAAATATGCACTTCCTCAAATAGGCAAAGCTGTTGAATCTTCAATGTGTTGATTATTTTTCTGCTTTCTTCGTGGATAAAATAGGTTTGTTGCAACAATAATTAATTGAATGTGCTGTGAAATGATTACATTTCTATAATGCTGCATCCACAGTTTTAATGGTCTGTTCATTTAACTAGTTTATGGCATGCTTAGAAATCCATTCTATAGTGAAGAGGTATTGCAATGTCAGTAGCTGGAGATATCAATTTATTATGTGTTTGGACAGCACTCAAGCAAACATTATACTTAGTTAGCAGTAAAATTTGCACGTCTTCCAATATGTTGATTTAATTTTCCCTCTCCAAGCTCTGTCAATGAGTTAAGCACCTAGGTGTTTAATAAACACTAGAGTAGACCATTTAGAATGTGTTATGATCTAGCAATACTCACTAAATAATGGTTATGGTACTCTTTTTGAATTCTATTATAAAGCAAAATATAAATATATTTTTTATCATCTGAGCATAACATTTTGTTGGTGACTGGAAATCCTACCACCTTTTAAAACTATAGTAGTGTAATCATAATTAAAGGGGCATGAAACACAATTTTTTTCTTTCATGATTCTGATTAAACATACAATTTTAATCAACTTTCCATTCTAGCTTCATTCTCTTTGTATCCGTTGTTGAAAAAGCATACCTAGGTTGGCTCATGAGCTGGGAGCTAGCTGCTGATTGGAGCTTCACATATATGCCTCTTGTCATTGGTTTAGCGACATGTTCGGCTAGCTCCCAGCTCTGCGTTGCTGCTCCTTTAATAAAGGATACCAAAAGAATGAAGCAAAATTGAAAACAAAGTAAATTGGAAAAGGTACTAATTGTTCAGCTGCTATCTAACTAATGGCAGACTATGCACAAACCTGTGCCTTACAGTTAGCTACCCCTTTTTAATGCCCAGTGTTAACCTCCCCTTATCCTTATGCACAGTGTTGCAGTGTCATGTGACTGCTTGTTTAAACAAATAGGCTGAATTCTATCATTGTAACCAAATATGGAATTGATGAACTAGCAGCGCACAACTCATAGTTAGATCCATACTGCATTACTGAGAGGTAAAGGGCATTTATTTCCTCTGGGGTTTGCCTAGCAGCAGTGGTTTATTGTATCAGTAAAATTGAGGATTATTCTCATTTGGCCTCTGCTTGCATTATTGGAGTCATTGTATCTGACAAAGAAAGAAAATATGAATTTGCTGCATCATATGCACCACCTAGATAATTTAGCTAGCAACAGAAAGAAGATAATGAAACTGGTGTGCAATCTGTTTTACAAAATTGTTTTTTTATTATTATTAGAAAAAAATAATGAAGGAAGAAGCACACATGAATTTTGAGTGAGGCAAGCTCTGCATTATTGGAAATATTATAACTGACAAAAAATGAGTGTATTCATCTTGTCTATGGTCTATTGTTCTGCTTTACTGATGTCATTATAGTAGACAAATAAGAATGTTAGGGGCTGTGGATCTGGTTTTGCACTGGATTATAGCTGGTTAAAATAATGGGGTTAGTTAACAAATTGTTACTGTTAAGATGTTTAATTTCACACAGAAACACATTCAATTTGTTCCTGAAATAAAAGGTTACAGTAAAAAATGTTGTCATGGTCAGTGTATGAATTATAGACTTGTGTATTGACATAAATGTGCTTACGGATTAATCATTTCCTCATGGGTTCATTGGAAATGTGTTAATCAGAAAACATTCACCCTCTTTTTCTCATAGGGAACATCTTCAGGGCAGCAGATTAACCTTAAAGGGACATGAAACTATTTTCTTTTTCTTTTATGATTTAGATAGAGCATGCATTTTTAAACAACTTTCCAATTCACTTATTTTATCTAATTTGCTTGCTTCGGATTGATGTCTGCAGATTTATGCAACTTGGATTGGCCTACCAATGTGTTCAGCTAGCCCCCAATAATGCACTGCTGCTTCTTCAAAAAAAAGATTTCAAGAGAATGAAGCAAAATTTGAATGCAGCTTACAAATACATGCTCTATCTGAATCATCCCTTTAAATAACATTAAAATGTAGCTAGTGCTACTTCTACAAACCAGCAGCAACAAAAATGAGATCATCTTTAAAAGATATTATTTAATTACAGATTTTTTTAATGGGATCAGGATTGGCCAAGAATGAAAGTTTAACTTACATAATTATTGGCTGACACCAGAATCAAGCAAATGTAAGGTACATTGCTAAATCATTGTTGAATAGCGTAAATGTGAACCTTTGTAATCTTTCTCAACTAAACAGTCTCAATTTGAACTTTTTGAAGCCTAAACAACATTATTTATGTTGCATGCATTTGTTGTTTCCTTTCTGTTAGAGGAACCACTTATTTATCACTATCAGATGAATGTAACAAATGACACATATTTAGTTTACTTTTTGTTTTGTTGTTTTACATTTGTCCATGTTCCAGAGCACATTGAATGCTTTACTTTCCTGTAATATATGTAATATATGTGAAAGCAACAATAGAAGGTATATGGTTGTCAGTAATCTGGCAAACAAAATACCTTAGGAGGTGCCAAAGAAAGGAGGTGTATTCAGATGCAGCTGAAAATACAAACAACAAAAAGGAAGAAGGTCCTCACTCCTCCCTTCAGTAAAACATATACGTCCAAGAAATCAGTACATATACAGCACAAACTGAAAGCAAAGTTACAGAACTCACACAAGTATAGAAAAGTGAGATGTAACAAAATGTAACAAAATATAAGGTCACTATGTATCCGTAATCTAAACTAGCTCCCACAGAGGTATTTGAAGCACAATATGGAAAGTTCTTGATACAGATTTCATGGGTATGGAATCGACCAAAATGCTCATAAGAAGTTACATAATTCCGATTATCCTATCTTGTGAAGGTATAATCTAGATTTTATTAAAGACACAGAGACGAGTATTTTGCATATCTTTCTTTATACTACTCAATGCAGCCTTTTAAAGTAATGATACAGAAGTGAATAAAACATTTAAAACAATACAGATAAAACATGTAGAACATAAGTAGCCAATGAAATGGGTACTTTAGTGAAAACAGAAAAAATGGACCAATAGGATGTATCATAGCTCCCATAAACTGTCCAATACGAGCCCCAACTTCCTCTTTCTTGCTTGAAGCTGAAGATCCAGAGATTACAAATAACAGAAACCAGTTCCAACATGAAAACGAGAACCAACAGAAAAATAGCAATCCAAAAGGACATGAGGAGACTTCTTTTAAATCCAAAACTTTGAGATGTAGCAGAAAACCAGGATTCTTTGAACTTGGAGAAGAACTTCTGAGGATTTGAAGGGATTGATTGTAGAGACGAATGAAGAGGGATGAAACCACTTTTCAATAAGTCTTCATGATTAGTTGGTAACTGAAACCAAACATAATGTTAATAATGATAAAACAACAAATGGGAGGGTACATGAAGAGGTGGGAAAATACTCGTCTCTGTGTCTTTAATAAAATCTAGATTATACCTTCACAAGCTAGGATAATCGGAATTTTATTACAAGAACAGAGACTCCTATTTTGCAAGTTTAAAGTAAATATTAAATAAGTAAATTGTTAACTGGATGAAGAATGGGTTTGAAATAAAACTGTTTGAAAATAGAGTCCGAGGACCAATCTGCAGAAAATAAAATTTGTTGTAAAGGAGCCGCTTTGAGAAAGGCTTTAGAAGCAGCGGAACCTCTAACAGAGTGAGCAGAAAATATTGAAATATCAATACCCGCTTCTTTCATAACCCACTTCACCCAGCGAGAAATAGAAGTATTAGAAACAGGAGAATGAGGAGGAACAAAAGAAATAAAGAGTTGATTAGAGGATGAAGATCTGAAAGGAAAAGTTCTAGATTCATATTCTTTGAGACATTTAACAACACAAAGGGAAGGTTCAGAAGGTAAAAAAGGATAGAAAATAGAAGAAGAAAAAGTTTTTGTTCTTCTAGATAAGAAAAATGTAACTCCTTCAGGAGAAAAATTTTTAGAATTAAAATCCAAAGCACCAACATCAGAAACCCTACGAAAGGAAATGAGACATAATAAGGTAGCTAATTTAGCAGAAAGTTGTTTTAGGGAAAGAAGATTATTGGGAGGCCAAGATTTAAAAAGAGAGAAAATTTTATCAACGTCCCAGAAAGAATTGTATTTGGGAGTAGGAGGACGTTTAAGTCTAATGGCTTTTAAAAGTCTACAAATGAGAGGATGTTGACCGATAGGAAAATTATTCAATAAAGTGTGTTTAGCCGAAATAGCAGATTTATATAAATTAATAGATCTGTAGGCTAAGCCCGAATCAAAAAGGGAGGACAAGAAATTGATAATATGATTTAAATCAGCTGAAAGGGGATCCAAGTTCCTAGCCAAGCACCAGCGAGACCATTTTGTCCATGCGTAAAAGTAAGATTTCCGGGTGCCTGGGGCCCAAGATTCTTGCATGAGAGATTTAGCTCCTTCAGAAAGTCCTTCGAGAGGGCAGGAATCCCCGAAATTGACCAAGCAATGAGACGGAGTGATTCTTGAAGAATGAGTTCGTGAAAATCTCCTTCTGGGTTGGACAGTAAGTGAGGAAGATGAGGAAGGAGAATGGGAAGTTTGAATGACATTTCCAGAAGAGAAGGGTACCACGGTTGAGTTGGCCAAAGTGGAGTTATTATCAGGAGAGAAATTTTGTCCCTGCGAACTACTGAAATCGTTCTCGAAATCATCGAGAAGGGCGGGAAGGCATATGCTCCCTGAGGAGGCCAGAGTTGGAGAAAGGTGTCTATTGCAGCTGCTTCTGGATGCGGTCTCCAACTGTAATAAGGAAGGACTTGAAAATTTAGACGAGAAGCAAAGAGGTCTAAATTGAAAGGACCTCTGAGATGAGAGAGAGAAAGAAAAATTTTCCTGTCGAGTTTCCAGTTGCTGAAATCTGTCAGAAAACGGGAACCCCAGTCCGCATCTGTGTTTGAGAGACCCGGAATATATTCTGCTTTCACAGAAATATTCCTGTCTAAACACAAATGAATGAATTCTTTGGTAATATTGGATAGGTCTCTGGATTTCGTACCTCCTAAACGGTTCAGATAACGAACTGCAGAGATATTGTCCATGCGGAGAAGAATGGTAACTGGAGAAGAGTTTTTTACAAAACTCTTGACAGCGAAAGAACCCGCTAACAATTCTAGACAATTTATATGGAATCTCTTTTCTGAAAGAGACCATTTTCCTCCTGTGATGGAAGGACCGCATCGAGCACCCCAACCGGATCTGCTGGCGTCTGATTCGATGATAAGGTCCGGGGAATTGCCAAAAATAGCTCTCCCATTCCATGCTTCCATGTGAGAGAGCCACCAGGAGAGTTCCTCCTTGGCTTCTGGTGAAAGTTGAATTAAGTGAGAGTAGGAGAAACCTTTTTGTAAATGGCAAATTTTGAGTCGTTGTAATTCTCGATAATGAAGAGGAGCAGGAAATATAGCCTGAATAGAGGATGAAAGTAACCCTACTATCCTGGCTATATTCCTGATGGGAACAAATTGAGTTGAGAGGGTACGAGATATATCTTTCTTGATATTTTTTATTTTGTCTGAAGGTAGACTGAGAGTAGATTTGGAAGTATCTATGGAGAATCCCAGAAAAATTAGAGATTGTGAAGGAGTCAAAACAGATTTCTGTTTGTTTATAATGAAACCTAGATTCTCCAGAAGATGAGTGGTAAGGGATAATTGATCTAGTACAGAGTAGAAATTCTGATTCATGATCAGAATGTCGTCTAAATAAATGATTAAACGGACTCCTCTGAGTCTCAACCAGGCCATAACTGGTTTTAACAATTTTGTAAATATCCAAGGAGCTGAAGAAAGACCAAAAGGAAGGCAAGTAAAGCTCCACAATTGGTCTTTCCAGGGGAAAGTTAGGAATTTTCGATGTTCCGGGGCAATTGGAACTGTCAAGTAAGCGTCTGTGAGGTCTAAACGAACTAACCAATCGTTCTCTCTGAGACAGTCTCTTAACAGATGAATTCCTTCCATTTTGAAATGATGATAAGAAACAAAGGAGTTTAGTTCTCTTAAGTTTATGACCGGACGAAATTGTCCGTTTTTCTTTTTTACTAGGAAAAGATTGCTGATGAATAAATCTTGAGAAAATTCTGTTTTTTGTATAGCTTGTTTTTGAAACAGACTTAAAACCTCTGATTGAACTAGATTTTGATCTTCTATTGAAAAATGGATGGGACGGGGTCTTAAGATCTGAATAGGAGGGGAGGAAAATTCTATCAGAACACCTTTGATTGATTGAAGAATCCAAGGGTCTGAAGTTATTAAATTCCAATTTTGAACGAAAAGGGAGAGTCTGCCACCAAGATTTTCTGGGAAAGAAGGAAGAGAAGAAGGAAAAAGTGGACTTACTTGAAGGGGGGCGAGATCTTGCTCTGGAACGCTGACCCCTTTGGAACCATGGTCTGGATCGGGATGGAAAGAACTGTGAGGTGGAAGGATCTTGAAAGGATCGATAGAAGGGCTGTTGAAACTGTTGTTGCTGGAATTGAGGTCTTGTCTGATAGTTTGTGCGGCCAGGAAAGCGACCTCTGCCTTTCCCGGCCCTGTCGGAAAAACTATTAGGATAGAAAATTTTACGAACTGAAGTTCTGACTTTATTAAGATTTGAAAAAGTATTAATATAATTATTGAGGTCTTTGATGAATATATCTCCAAACAGAAGACCATTAACATCAGAGTCAATTTCGTTAATAGCATTGTCACAAATCTTGGGATCAATTTTCCGTAGAATGTTCTTTCTACGTTCAATAATAATTGCTGAATTAGCATTTCCAACAAAAGAGAGGATTCTTTGAACCCATTCCCTAACTAAAAAGGGATAGAGGGGAGAATTTTCCAAAACAGCCTGCTCAGAAATTTCAAAAAGTTTGGAAATAGGGCCAACTGAGTCTAAAAGTTTATCCTGGCATGTTTTCCATGCCCGATCCATGCCCTTCTTGACTTTATAGCCAGGGGAACCAATAAATTTTATAATTTTAGGGTCAATTTCAGGAGTTATACAATAATTTTTTGGAAGAAGGGGACGAGGGCATTCCGCTCTCATTTTGTTGCGTGAGTCTTTTTTGAGAGGGAATTTTAATTGGAAATCAATAAACGTGGCTACGTCTAAAGAAGGGCACCATTCAGAGGATCTTGGTTGATGAAGATCATCTGCACAAAATCTTGGGTTTCCAAGACAATCAAAAAATTTAGACTTTTCATTTTTTGAATGTTTAGCTTTATTAATAGATTTTTTACATCTTTTAGCCTTAGGGGAGTCAGGGTTTGAGGATAAATTATCTGATATATCCTCAGAATTAGAATCAGAATTTTCTTCTGTAGAAGAAACTGAATCTGAGGATAAGACCACCTTTTTTGATTTTTTCAGAGATAAAGACTCAGAAATTTTTGATCCCATATGTGACCCCTTGGGATTAGGGGAAGGTTTAGCGGATGTTTTCCTTCCTTTGCCGCCAGGAATTGTAGAGTCAGTTAAAGTCTGACGAGACTTAGATAATAATTTTTTGCTTGCTATAACAGAAGAAGAAAATGGTCTTTTTCTTTTAAAAATAGCTTTAGGAAAAGGTTGTTGAGATAAGAGTTTAGTCATATGTGACATCATTTTACCCATTGAATTATCAATCATAGTCTGCACAGATTGTGCAGAAAGAGGTTCATTTGATTGAGTAATTTGTGACATGTTAAAATAAAAATTAATTAATAATTTATTAATATGAAATAAGTGACTAATAAAATTATTTAAAAAGAAAGAACTTCAGTCAATAAAATATAAATTTTTTGGAGCAACCGTTTTAAATATAAGACCAAAACTGTAAATCAAATAAAAGGGCTTAATATTATAAGTAAGCCTGTAACACCATCTAGTGGTAGTAAAAAACAGTATATTGAAAAGAATTAAAATGGATACTAAATATGTGTAGCTGTATCCAAATTGCTAGCGTCGTGAGAGGAAGCTCAAGAAGTATGAAGGGAGTGAGTGACGATGTCAGGGGGCGGGAAAAAGAGGCGGGAAGAAACAGAGAGAGAAGCGGTGACGTCACAAGATGGCGGGCGGCCGCTCTAGACGCAGTAAAAGGGGAAATTTTGAAAGTAAGGTAAGGCAGTAATGCGTAAGGGAGAAAAGGATAAAAACCAACGTAATAGTGTAGCGGTAGGAACACAAAGTAGGTGACAAACAAAAAAGATGGAAAAACGGAAAGCAAAAGAGAAAATTTTTTATAAAAAATTAAAGTGAAAGAAAAACGATATTACATAAATGTAAGAGAGGCAACAGAAAAAGTAAACAAACTAAAGGGGAAAAAATATCATAATGATACAAAACAGACAAATAAATGATAATCATATAGAGTAAACTTCAATATAACTTATCTGCATCAAGCAGCAAAAAGAAAGAGGAAGTTGGGGCTCGTATTGGACAGTTTATGGGAGCTATGATACATCCTATTGGTCCATTTTTTCTGTTTTCAATAAAGTACCCATTTCATTGGCTACTTATGTTCTACATGTTTTATCTGTATTGTTTTAAATGTTTTATTCACTTCTGTATCATTACTTTAAAAGGCTGCATTGAGTAGTATAAAGAAAGATATGCAAAATAGGAGTCTCTGTTCTTGTAATAAAATTCATATGAGGTAAGGTAAGTGTCTCAGTGGAGGAAACTCATCTCCACAATGGCTGTCTTCAAATTAATTGTAGAAGGACTGCCCCACTTCCTGCTGAGATCCGTCTTGTGTAAGTTTTTTCTCATGTATTAGGAAAAAGCACAACCAACATAGAATGTACTGTTTTAATATAGGAAAACATCCATAAAAACAAAAAGATATACACTCACAATATTTGATCTCAATAAATATTAGCCAAGGTATCATCAAAGCCATAAGCTATACAATGTCTATATTATAATGAAGTTTGGTGTATGCGAGAACCATTTTTATCCCACCACCACTATCTTATGGCTTTCATGATACCTATATTGAGGTCAAATATTGTTAGTGTATATCTTTTTGTTTTTAAGGATGTTTTCCTATATTAAAACAGTACATGCTATGTTGGTATCTTGTGCTTTTTCCTAATACATGAAAAATCTTCCCCATTACGCACTATATTTTGTTACATTTTGTTACATCTAACTTTTCTATACTTGTGTGAATGCTGTATATGTACTAATTTTTTGGATGTATATATATATATATATATAAATACTATCTAGAAAGAGAGAAAGAAAATGGCACATAATAGTGACATTAACAAAGACAGGGATTTCAGCACTCTTTTACAAAATACCAAGACACTTGTTATATGATAAAATATCAATATTTTATGTAGCAGTTATACATCCACCCCTACAGGGGTCTGAGCCGTCACACAGCGCAAAATAAAATAAAGAAACAGCTAAATTATACCATAACCTCTAACATATAACACAAAAGTAAATATAATACCTCATGTGAAAACATCCAAACACAAAATAAATAAGTGATAGGACCGGCCCTATGACAATCCACCCTATACGGTGTAAAACAGCGTAGGCTGTTAGCAAATAAGTAACCAGAATATTAGCATGTAAGTGAAAAATTGTTCCTCAAGAATATGTTCAGACCATATTAGTTTTAGTGTAAACTGAACTTAAAAAAAGTCATGATTAACAAATCTCACTTGCCACATCATTCCAGGATATATACTGAAATGTTAACTGGTATAATGGAACTTATAGCAAAACAACATACATAACATTCAATAATGCATGAATACAAATTTGCAAGAGCGGGTATATCAAGTAGCATGTCTGTGTTAGTTATTGCAACATTGTTAAATGCAAGTTCAGTCTCTGTTTCAAGCAGGTGAAGCGTATTGCAAGACAGTCTTTTGTTAGTATGCACATATGCAGATGGCAACAGTAGTTGTAAGAAAACTGTAAAGCAGGTAAAGTAAGTGCTTCAAGGCTGGTGTAATTCAGCAAGCAATATTAGTGAAAGTTAGTCAGCCGTTTTTTGGACTGATTCAGACAGTCAGCACAGCCTCCGTGGGCAGTGAGTGAGAAAGTTGGACACAGGTGTAGTACAGGGAGAAGTGTAGGAGGATACTGAGTTGTAAAATAGTATCCCTCTGTCAACCACACTAATCCTGATAGTATGCATACGTAGTTTCACGCAAATAGGTTGTTTTCTTGCATGCACTAACTTCACTTTCGCTAAAGCATAGTTCATATGTTTATAGCCTTATAGCACTTCACAACAGCATACGATATTACCATACTTCAGAGTGGCTCAATATACTCTATTTCATCTTGAAAGACTGTTTGGAAATCATCCGCTCGATATAGAAACCGCTCCGTTCTGTGTCAAACAAACACCGGCAGCGTGGATGTCACATGGGCCAATCAGCTAGCCAACACGTGTTTCACCCCTCGTCATCAAGAACAACAGGCTTCCTCAGGGCTTAGTTAGTGAGCATGAATTCACAGGCTTTAAAGCCAAATATAAACACGCCCCCAGGTACAGGTGAAATAACAGCAAATATAATTCAAATACAATTCTTAAGCGGCTATAATATTTTAAATGAAAATAACATTTATACTGTTATTACTAAACATACAAAAATAAACAGATCTTTATAATATTAAAATATATATGGTACTTATGAAAATTCGGTCAGTTTTCAGAATGAAGAAAGCTTATAAAAAGCTCGCCATATCTAGCCTTTCATTCATACCACCTAAGCCAATGGTAGAGAGGTCATAAATCCATTTGCATTCTTTTTTGCATTAGTATTTTATCATTATTTCCCCCTCTACCATTGGTAATTCCCTTGTCGATACCGGTCACTTTCATGCAGTCTGGCACACTATTATGACATAATTCAAAGTGTCTGGCTACACTACTAGTTTGAACTTTATGTTTTATGTCATCTCTATGTTCTAGAATTCTGTCTTTCAGAATTCTTTTTGTTTTACCAACATAGAAACTGGGGCATGAACAAGATAGAAGATAAACGACACCTTCTGTATTACAGTTAAAAAAATATTTTAACTTGTATATTTTGTCATTGTTTGTTGAAAAAACCTTGGTCTGCAACATAAATTTGCAGGCCACACATTTTTTACACAGATAATTTCCTACCAATTTCTGTCTGGTCAACCAGTTTTTCTGAGGTGTGACAAACTTGCTCTTTACTAGTTTGTCTTTTAAATTTATTGCTCTTCTTGCTGTCAACATGGGAAATTCTCCCACTTCTCTAGTTATATTGTCATCTCCTAACAAGATGCTCCAATTTTTCTTAAATATGTTCTTGATACTGTTCCAATGACAGTTATATTTGGTAATTAGTCTAATATGGTTATCTTTTCCCCTCTCTTTTGGGAGTAGCAGGTCACTTCTTTCCACTTTTTATGCTTCATTTCTAGCATGAGAAACTATCCTTTTAGAATAGCCCCTTGCTCTGAACCTCTTTTCCATCTGGGTAGCATGCTCATCATATTTAGTTATAGATGAGCAATTCCTATGCAGACGTAAAAACTGGCCCTTAGGTATTCCTCTCTTTAGGTGGGTGGGATGATGCCTATGTGCCTCCAAAAGACTATTTGTAGCAGTCTCTTTTCTAAAATTTTCTGTCACCAAAACATCTTTTTCCATATGTATGTGGACATCCAAGAAAGAGAGATCAGTTTTACTGAAGTTCAATGTCAAAGTGATATTTCTATCATTGGCATTAAGTTCAGACACAAACCTCTTAAGGTCTCTTTCTGTACCTTCCCAAATTAAAAGGATATCGTCCACATACCGCAGCCACAAGTCGACGTGTTCATTGAAATATAATTGCTGGAAAACATCCTCCATTTCCCACAGACCCATATGGAGGCAGGCATAGGTGGGGGCACAGGTGGCCCCCATGGCTGTCCCTCTGATCTGTTTGTAAACCTTGTTGTCAAAACTAAACACATTATTTTCCAATACGAATTGTAATAGTTTTACAACAAAGTTTGTATGGTCAGTGTATCCCATACCTCTTGAATCAAGGAAGTGTTGTGCTGCTTTTAAACCTATTTCATGGGGGATAGAAGAATAAAGACCCTCTATATCAAGGGAGACCAGTAAGGCTCCCTTTGGTATAGTTATGCCATCGATTTTCCTTAGGAGATCAGATGTATCAATGACATATGAGGGCATGGTTTCAAGGAAAGGTTTGAGAAAATAATCAATGTAATTACCTAAATTTTCTGTCAGGCTTCCTATCCCAGAAATGATAGGGCGGCCTGGAGGATTTATTAGGTTCTTGTGGATTTTAGGGGTGCAGTAGAAGACTGGCATAATTGGGTGATCTGTATATAGATATTTAAACTCAGCCACACTAATTTAGCCAGTTGATTTGGCATCATTTAAAAGTCTAAACAGTGAAATTTTCAAGGATGGAATGGGGTTCTCGTGGAGGCGCACATATTGGTTTTTATCCAAAAGTTGTCTTTTTGCCTCTAGGACATAACAATTTGCATCCCAGAGAACCACATTCCCACCTTTATCCGCTGATTTAATCACTATATTTTCTGCATTTATTAGTTCATTTAATGCTTTTCTCTCTGTTTTAGTGAGATTATCATTCATGATACCTGTTAGTGTGAGACTTTTAATTTCTCTCTACTTGTTTCACAAAGAGATTAACAGAGGGGATGGAGGCTAGTTGTGGCATATAGTTTGATTTTGGTCTAAGATTTGATCTCACAGTATGTTGTGTTGTTGGATCAGGGTTTTCAAATATGGGGGCTTGAGTTTGGTCTTGTAGGAGATCTTCTAGATCTGCAATGGCCAATCTGTCATCCTTATTTAATGATAAGTCTTCCACAAATGTCTTTCCCCTTCCTTTAAACATCTGGGAAAGGACAATACGTCTGGCAAAGTAAGGTAAATCTTTGATAAATTCAAATTTGTCCAAACCATTGATTGGAAAAGGATAAACCTTTTTTCAAAACACTCATATGTGCCTTTGTTAATTTAAAGGATGACAAGTTGACCACTTGCAGATCATCATCTGGTGGGGTTAATAGCCCCTCCTGTTTCGAAATCTCTGTGGGCGTCCTCTTTGGCCCCTCTCTTGGCTGTAATCCGTTATTCTCACCTGTCTGGAGGGATATCTCCTCCCTTCTGAAGGTATATTCCCCCCTCCTGTGTCTCTTCCTGCCCCCTCTCCTCCCTCTGTGCCACTTCTTGAACCTGGCTTCTCGTTTTTTGATTTTTGACTCTCTACTTCTATATCAGAACTATCAGTTCCTGAGTCATATGAACCTCTAATAGTCTGATAGTTATAGACTCGATTTTTTAGATAGTCTTCATTATCCCTTGCTAGTTTTCTACTTTTCCGTAGTTTTATATCTGTCTGAAGTCTAGCAAGTTGTTCTTGGATTTCCCTATTAAATTTTTCAAAATTTGGATTTTGTTCAAACGAATTGACTATTTTTAAAGAATCCTCAACTGGTTGTTTGGTTTTCTCAAACCTCTCCTTGTTTCTTATAATCATTTTCTTCATAAGGATAATTGAACAGTCTGATAGACTAGAATTCCAGTCCTCCAGAAAAAGATCACCTCCATCATCTTCTCTGAGGTTTGTTCCAGGGTCAAGTCTTAACCTTAGCCCTCTAGGGACAATATTGTTTTTTACGTAGTTTTCAAGGCTTGCTGTCTCTGCTCTTAATTTAATTTGTTTTACTAGTAGTTTTTTATATTCTTTAAAAGCAGTAAAGATATTAAGTGGATTTGTGTCCCCACTAGTACCCTCAAAAGTAGCCGGTACCGACAAGGATGCTATCAAATCGGCTTCCCAGGTTTCATCTGAAAATTCATAAGCCATGCTTGCACTATGTGATCAGGTCAGAACCCCAATGTGGGCAAAATGCACAACCACCACAACTAAATTTGTTAATGTATTAAACGCAGTACCTCATTCACCAGAATACCTAGTATGGGATCTAAATCCAAGTTGAAGGTAATAGCTTAAGAATAAAAATATTAAGGTTGGTGGATGGAAAAAGTTGCGATATTAGAGTGTAACAAGTGTAAATATATGGTATTGAGAATACTCAATTACCAACTCTCATAAGGACTACTAAAGTCCTGGTGCAGACCCTTATAATATTATATACTATCTAGAAAGAGAGAAAGAAAATGGCACATAATAGTGACATTAACAAAGACAGGGATTTCAGCACTCTTTTACAAAATACCAAGACACTTGTTATATGATAAAATATCAATATTTTATGTAGCAGTTATACATCCACCCCTACAGGGGTCTGAGCCGTCACACAGCGCAAAATAAAATAAAGAAATAGCTAAATTATACCATAACCTCTAACATATAACACAAAAGTAAATATAATACCTCATGTGAAAACATCCAAACACAAAATAAATAAGTGATAGGACCGGCCCTATGACAATCCACCCTATATGGTGTAAAACAGAGTAGGCTGTTAGCAAATAAGTAACCAGAATATTAGCATGTAAGTGAAAAATTGTTCCTCAAGAATATGTTCAGACCATATTAGTTTTAGTGTAAACTGAACTTAAAAAAAGTCATGATTAACAAATCTCACTTGCCACATCATTCCAGGGTATATACTGAAATGTTAACTGGTATAACGGAACTTATAGCAAAACAACATACATAACATTCAATAATGCATGAATACAAATTTGCAAGAGCGGGTATATCAAGTAGCATGTCTGTGTTAGTTATTGCAACATTGTTAAATCCAAGTTCAGTCTCTGTTTCAAGCAGGTGAAGCGTATTGCAAGACAGTCTTTTGTTAGTATGCACATATGCAGATGGCAACAGTAGTTGTAAGAAAACTGTAAAGCAGGTAAAGCAGGTAAAGTAAGTGCTTCAAGGCTGGTGTAATTTAGCAAGCAATATTAGTGAAAGTTAGTCAGCCGTTTTTCGGACTGATTCAGACAGTCAGCACAGCCTCCGTGGGCAGTGAGTGAGAAAGTTGGACACAGGTGTAGTACAGGGAGAAGTGTAGGAGGATACTGAGTTATAAAATAGTATCCCTCTGTCAACCACACTGTAATACAGAAGGTGTTGTTTATCTTCTATCTTGTTCATTCCCCAGTTTCTATGTTGGTAAAACAAAAAGAATTCTGAAAGACAGAATTCTAGAACATAGAGATGACATAAAACATAAAGTTCAAACTAGTAGTGTAGCCAGACACTTTGAATTATGTCATAATAGTGTGCCAGACTGCATGAAAGTGACCGGTATCGACAAGGGAATTACCAATGGTAGAGGGGGAAATAATGATAAAATACTAATGCAAAAAGAATGCAAATGGATTTATGACCTCTCTACTATTGGCTTAGGTGGTATGAATGAAAGGCTAGATATGGCGAGCTTTTTATAAGCTTTCTTCATTCTGAATACTGACCGAATTTTCATAAGTACCATATATATTTTAATATTATAAAGATCTGTTTATTTTTGTATATTTAGTAATTACAGTATAAATGTTATTTTCATTTAAATATTATAGCCGCTTAAGAATTGTATTTGAATTATACTTGCTATTATTTCACCTGTACCTGGGGGCGTGTTTATATTTGGCTTTAAAGCCTGTGAATTCATGCTCACTAACTAAGCCCTGAGGAAGCCCGTTGTTCTTGATGACGAGGGGTGAAACACGTGTTGGCTAGCTGATTGGCCCATGTGACATCCACGCTGCCGGTGTTTGTTTGACACGGAACGGAGCGGTTTCTATATCGAGCAGATGATTTCCAAACAGTCTTTCAAGATGAAATAGAGTATATTGAGCCACTCTGAAGTATGGTAATATCGTATGCTGTTGTGAAGTGCTATATGGCTATAAACATATGAACTATGCTTTAGCGAAAGTGAAGTTAGTGCATGCAAGAAAACAACCTATTTGCGTGAAACTACGTATGCATACTATCAGGATTAGTGTGGTTGACAGAGGAATACTATTTTACAACTCAGTATCCTCCTACACTTCTCCCTGTACTACACCTGTGTCCAACTTTCTCACTCACTGCCCACGGAGGCTGTGCTGACTGTCTGAATCAGTCCAAAAAATGGCTGACTAACTTTCACTAATATTGCTTGCTAAATTACACCAGCCTTGAAGCACTTACTTTACCTGCTTTACAGTTTTCTTACAACTACTGTTGCCATCTGCATATGTGCATACTAACAAAAGACTGTCTTGCAATACGCTTCACCTGCTTGAAACAGAGACTGAACTTGGATTTAACAATGTTGCAATAACTAACACAGACATGCTACTTGATATACCCGCTCTTGCAAATTTGTATTCATGCATTATTGAATGTTATGTATGTTGTTTTGCTATAAGTTCCGTTATACCAGTTAACATTTCAGTATATATCCTGGAATGATGTGGCAAGTGAGATTTGTTAATCATGACTTTTTTAAGTTCAGTTTACACTAAAACTAATATGGTCTGAACATATTCTTGAGGAACAATTTTTCACTTACATGCTAATATTCTGGTTACTTATTTGCTAACAGCCTACGCTGTTTTACACCGTATAGGGTGGATTGTCATAGGGCCGGTCCTATCACTTATTTATTTTGTGTTTGGATGTTTTCACATGAGGTATTATATTTACTTTTGTGTTATATGTTAGAGGTTATGGTATAATTTAGCTGTTTCTTTATTTTATTTTGCGCTGTGTGACGGCTCAGACCCCTGTAGGGGTGGATGTATAACTGCTACATAAAATATTGATATTTTATCATATAACAAGTGTCTTGGTATTTTGTAAAAGAGTGCTGAAATCCCTGTCTTTGTTAATGTCACTATTATGTGCCATGTTCTTTCTCTCTTTCTAGATAGTATATAATATTATAAGGGTCTGCACCAGGACTTTAGTAGTCCTTATGAGAGTTGGTAATTGAGTATTCTCAATACCATATATTTACACTTGTTACACTCTAATATCGCAACTTTTTCCATCCACCAACCTTAATATTTTATATATATATATATATATATATATATATATATATATACACATATACACAGTATATAAATAAATATATATATATATATCTATATATATATATATATATATATAAATAGAAAGAGAGAGATAGATTTTCATAGAAAGATAGATAGATAGATAGATAGATAGATAGATAGATAGATAGATAGATAGATAGATAGACAGATAGATAGGGAAACATATTACTTTATTTCTTTTGCAGACCAGTCTACGTATAAGATTGCCATCCATGTTATAGACTTATTTGACTGTCATTCTATTCTGCATATGTAATTCAATTATCTGTCAAACATTTTAAAACAATAAATAAATAAGATTCCAATATTGAAGATTTTTCTTTTACCTTCTGGGAACGTTGCCTAATTATGTTTTATTAGACTTTAACAATGTTGCAGTATTTGAAATCTATATGGTCTTTATTGTACCTAATTGGTATGGTCTTTCTTCATAACATTTGAATGTAATAGGCTGAAAACAATTATCTATTTCAATTATCCCTTGACTATTTAACATAAGAAGCAATAAGCTTGAAAAAGTCAATTTGTTTGGCTTAATAAGAAACATAAAATAGGTTGCTTACACTACATTTTCTCAACTATAAATAGTCCAAGGAGTACTAATTATGTTATAATTATTAATACCATAATCTTTAATCTTTTCACATATCAGGTTCTCTCTATAGAGCTAAAAAGGCAATATTCAAGCTATGATAAGAATTATTTCTGCCAGTCAGTGTTTGATTAAAGAGGCAAGCAGACAGTGTGATACCACAGGTTGTAGTTTGCAAGATAACACTTTTTCAGCATAGGCAGATGTAGAGGATGAAAGGTTGCACAGTCTATATTAGCCACGTTAGCACTTTCAAACCGATATCGGGAACAAATTGCATTCCTTGAATATTCTGCCGCTAATTTATACATATTACTCTTCAATATAATTACATGAAATGGGAAAAGAAATGTAATTTGTACCATAATTATAATTACTGTTTTTAAATGCTCTATTACAAATACTTTATGAATTACATTTAAAGAAAGTTACTTTCAACCATACACTGAGATTTTTTATACTTGCATTCATATTATTTTTAAATAAATACGTATTTTTACGGGATACAAAAAAGTAGATTTGATAAGTATACACAATACAAATTGTGTCAAATTTGTCTTTAACATTAATATTTATTTCATTACCTTTATACTTACAACAGTAAAAAGGCAATTAAAAACATCAATTCTACCATGACTAGAAAAGCTGGGTTTTGTTTTTAGCGTTATTATTTTATTCCTTTTTACAATGCTATCCATGATTGAAATTACATTTATTAAGCTACTAAACAATAATTCCACATCTGGTTTTCCTACACTTAGATTGATAAACATATGACAACTCATAGGTAACTGGCTTTTTATGCATTTTTTTACAGACCTGAAAGAAAACAAAGGATAAGCAAACAAAGGAAAATGAGAACTTGATCAAAAATGATTCATTATTGTTTATGCCTGCCTTGTGTGTTTGATTGCAGGCTATTATAACAATCTCAATTTATTGCATGTGTGTAGTTAACTTGTTACTATTATTGTGTGATGGAAAGTGTGTATATATATATATATATATATATATATATATTAAGGATGGTATTTTACTAAATAATAATAATAAAAAAAAAAAACCTTTATGATAAAACACATTCTAAGTATGCTGAAATCTAAGATATAGAGCTAGATTACAAGTAGAGCATTAGTTTGCACAACATATATAGTGCTAAAACCACAAGTATAACACAAGCATCTGTGCACTCCTATTAAATTTAAATTTATTTTGCTCACTTGAAAATATTGTTTGTGCACAGATTATTCACAATAAAAAACATAAATTATGCTTACCAGATAATTTCCTTTCCTTCTGTATGAGGAGAGTCCACGACTTCATTCCTTACTTGTGGGAAATATAGAACCTGGCCACCAGGAGGAGGAAAAGACATACTAGCCAAGGGCTTAAATACCTCCCCCACTCTCCTCATCCCCCAGTCATTCTTCCAAGGGAACAAGGAACAGTAGGATAAATATCAGGGTATAAATAGTGCCAGAAGAACAAAACACAAATTTTGGTCCTCACAACAGAGACTACAGGTGAAGAAGGAAAGGAAATTATCTGGTAAGCATAATTTATGTTTTCCTTTTTAATATGAGGAGAGTCCGCGGCTTCATTCCTTACTTGTGGGAAACATATACCCAAGCTCTAGAGGACACTGAATGAAAATGGGATGGCAAAAAGAGAGGTGGACCCTATTCTGAAGGCACCACAGTCTGCAAAACTTTTCTCCCAAAAGCTGCTTCAGCCAAAGTAAAAACGTCAAACTTGTAAAATTTTGAAAAGGTATGTAGGTAGCCGCCCTACAAATCTGATCCATAGATGCCTCATTATTGAAGGCCCAAGACGAAGCCACAGCTCTAGTTGAATGAGCCTTAAAGGGACACTGAACCCATATTTTTTTCTTTTGTGATTCAGATAGAGCATGACATTTTAAGCAACTTTCTAATTTACTCCTATTATCAAATTTTCTTTATTCTCTTGGTAGCTTTATTTGAAATGCAAGAATGTAAGTTTATATGCCGGCCCATTTTTGGTGAACAACCTGGGTTGTCCTTGCTGATTGGTGGATAAATTCATTCACCATTAAAAAAGTGCTGTCCAGAGTTCTGAACCAAGAAAAAAAGCTTAGATGCCTTCTTTTTTCAAATAAAGATAGCAAGAGAACAAAGAAAAATTGATAATAGGAGTAAATTAGAAAGTTGCTTAAAATTGCACGCTCTATCTGAATCATGAAATAAAAAATGTGGGTTCAGTGATCCTTTAATCCTCTGAGGAGGCTTATGATCTGCTGTCTCATAAGCTAAGCGAATAATGCTCCTCAACCAAAAATACAAGGAAGTGGATGGGGCTTTCTGCCCCTTACGATTCCCAAATTAAACAACAAACAAAGAAGAAGTCTGTCTAAACTCCATAAGATAGAACTTCAAGGCCCGAACCACATCTAAGTTATGAAGTAACCGCTCCTTCTAAGAAGAAGGATTAGGACACAAGGAAGGAACCACAATCTCCTGATTGATGTTATGATCTGAAACCTTAGGAAGAAAACCCAATCCAGTACGAAGAGCAGCCTTATCAGCATGGAATACTAGGTAAGGGGGCTCACATTGCAAGGCAGCCATCTCAGATACTCTGCGCACTGAGGCAATAGCAAGTAGGAAAATAACCTTCCAAGACAGTAATTTAATGTCAACTACATGCATAGGCTCAAACGGAGCCCTCTGCAAAACCTTAAGAACCAGATTTAAACTCCAAAGAGGAGCACTAGATCTAAACACAGGCCTGATTCAAGTCAGAGCCTGAACAAAGGACTGGACATCTGGAAGCTCAGCGAGCCTCTTGTGTAGTAAAATAGATAGGGCCGAAATTTGTCCCTTAAAGTGAATGTCAATTTTATCTTCATGAAAGCCTGCTAAGCGTTCATCTATGGTATACAATTAAAATCATTATGTTTTTTTTTAAATCCGAATTACGATTTTATCATAAATTATAAATAAATAATTCTACCGTTTATTTCCAAGCTCCTCCCAGAGCCGACTTCCTTCTTCTATATGTCTGACGTATACAGCGGTCCCACCCGCTCTATACATATGTGTCAAGCGCACCCCTGAGAGAGAGAGAGTGGTCCTGCGCATGCGCAACAGCAGATCTCAATGCCACTTACTTTCAGCGATCGAAGGAGCAGTCATATATTTTTCATTAGCAGCGGCATTGAGCATGCGCGAATCGTGGACACGCATCTAGGTTCCATCCGATGAATAGGGATTAGGGCATGCGCACAATACTAACGTGACGTAGGAGGAAAGGGGATGAATCCCACGGGGTATGAAATGTGATTAGACAGAATAATCTGAGAAATCTGTCACTCAAAACTGATCTATAGCGGGCGGAGATGCAGCGTGAATAGAGATAGACTTCAAAGTTCAAATTTGTGAGTACTATTCTGTTTTATAAAGGAATGATGAATGAAAGTCTAGTTATTTTTAGAATATGTTTCATGTGGCGTGACCGATTGCAGTTAACTTTACATTCACTTTAAGGGAGCTAGCAGAAATGCCCTTCTCCAGACCATCGTGGAGAAAGGAAATAATTCTGGAAACCCTGACCTTATGCCATGGAATCCACGCTCTTCACACCAGAATAAGTAGGTCCTCCACACCTTATGATAGATGCAGAGAGTAACCAGCTTATGAGCTTAAATGAAAGTATTTCTCTTGGCTAGGACTAAGCGTTCAATCCCAATGCAGTCAGCCTCCGATAATCTAGATTTTGATGAACAAAAGGACCTTGTACCAGCAGACCCTGCAACAAGGTAACCTCCCATGGAGGAGATGAGGATATCCCCAACAGATCCATAAACCACATCCTCAGTAGAGCAATGCTTGCTCCTGTTTGATGCGGGCCACTACATGAGGGTGAAGTGGTAACGGCGGAAAAATGTAGATCAGACTGAACCTCCAAGGCACTATTAATGCATCTTTTAGCTCGACCTGAGGATCCCTGGACTGCAGCCCATATCTGGGTAGCTTGGAATTCAGCCGGGATGCCATGAGATCTATCTCCGGTGTCCCCCATCTGTTGCAAATCTCCGCAAACGCCACAGGATGGAGAGACCATTCCCCCGGATGAAAGGATTGTCTGCTGAGAAAATCCACTTCCCAGTTGTCCACACCCGGACTGTGGATCGCTGACAGCAAGCAGTTGTGGACCTTCGCACATTCCAAAATTCGAGATACTTCCCTCATTGATAGGGAGCTCCTTGTTCCCCCCTGATGGTTGATGTAAGTCACTGAGGTTATGTTGTCTGATTGGAATCTGATAAACTGGGATAAACCTAGAAGAGACCAAGCCTTTAGAGCATTGAAGATCACTCGAAGTTCGAAAATGTTGATCAGGAGGAGAGATTCCTCTCAAGTCCACAGGTCCTGTGCCTTCCTGGCACCCCAAACAGCTCCCCATCCTGAGAGACTTGTGTCTGTAGTCACAATCTCCCAGAATGGTCTCAAGAAGGATTTCCCTTGGGACAGGTGATCTGGACAAATTTACCAGGAGAGCAATTCTCTTGACCAGTTGTCCAGAGAAATCTGTTGAGACAGATCCGAATGATCGCCATTCCACTGTCTCAGCATTCACAGCTGAAGAGGTCTGAGATGGAATCTGGAAAAAGGAATGATGTCCATGCAGGACACAATGAGACCAATTACCTCCATACTCCAAGCCACAGAGGGCCTTAAGGAAGTCTGGAGGGCAAGACAATTGGAATTTAGCTTGAAACATCTCGGGTCTGTAAGAAATATCCTCATGGATATGGAGTCTATTATCGTACCCAGGAATTCCACCCTGGTACTGGGAATAAGATAACTCTTTTCTAAGTTTATCTTCCATCCATGAGATTGAAGAAGAGAAAGAAGGGTTTTTGAGTGGTACTCTGCCAGATGACAGGATGATGCTTGAACCAGAATATTGTCTAAGTTAGGCACCACTGCTATACCTCTGGTTCTGGCCACTGTAAGGTATAGGTATATATATATACTGTATCAATTTAAAAATACTTAGAACATATTCCCCTATGTGAAGAACATTGGATTATGAAATATTTACAGTAAATACAATGTTAAGCACTTTATTAAATATGAATATTGCATGAATATGTTTTCAGCTACTTGACTGCAATGGGCTTCAATACACGTATATATGTCTATATTGGTATACATATGTATTTATGTGTTTATATAAGTCTGTAAAAACATTAATATACATATATATATATATATATATATATATATACATAATTATTATATATATATATATATATATATATACTGTATATATATATATATATATATATATATATACATAAACATCTTTAGACATATGATTTGCAATATTTTAAAAATATTTTTAAATCAAATAGTGCTATTATGAGTGTAACTGTACTTAGTAATATATTTTTGATTAACTGTTAATGAAAACAGTTAACCAGAGCTCTGAATATGTGCTAATCCGGCGCATGTTAAATTTGATTGTGCTCAAGCGAACACGTTTACTTTCAACTCTTCATATGCGCATTTTTTTCTGTTACTTGCAAAGAGACTAAAAATACCTCATATCGCTTGTGTGCCACAGTTAGAGCGCTGCTCATAATCTAGCCCATTGCGAGATAAAAGTAATCAAGCTAAAATTTGCTTAAACTTCTTTGAGGGACCTCACACTACTGATAAGAATTCTTAGGTAATCTTGCCGGACCAGAGAGCTTTAGCGAATTCGACCTTAATTGTTATTGCCTTGTCTTTTAATTATGTATTTGTTGATTATGCAGTTCTACTGTATTTAATGGTCTTTTAACTCTGCTACCTCTAAGGTGACAGAAAGGTTAGAAATCAGGGATCTTAAACTTAAAGGGATTTAAAACCCCACATTTTTCTTTCATGGTTCAGTATACAATTTTAAACAATTTTCCAATGTACTTTTCTTATCTAATTTGCTTCCTTCTCTTGGTTTCCTTTGAAACCGTAGGCTCAGGATCAGCAATGCACTACTGGCAGCTAGCTGCATGATTTGTGGCTGAAAATATATATGCTTCTTGTCATGGGCTCACGAGATGTATTCAGCTAGCTCCCAGTAGTGCATTTCTGCTCCTTCAACAAAGGATATTACAACAAAGCAAATGTGATAATTGCAAAATTAGAAAGTTGTTGGGTTCTAGGTCCATTTAAGATCAAGGCTTCTTAATATGCTGTTGTAGGTTTGCATGAGGGAACCGGCACATCACGTGTTCTTAAGCGGCATATACTGCTTGATAAATGGAACCTTAGCCTTTGAGCGGATATCCCACCAATAACTGGTATTAAATAAATGTACTCTGGATAAGGCAATGTTTTTATATGAGTGTTTTAGCTGACCATAAAACATCTATGCTATTTGATTTGCTGAGTATTTTATTTATGTCCTTTTAAATTTACACATCTTTGCCCACTCCATTTAGACTAAAAACCATTGTCAGCAGGAGATGAGCAATTTAAGTCATAACAGTTATTTTGAAAAGTTCTGCTTCAAAAAACGCTAATACAACATATTTCAGAGTAAAACCTCTCACATAATTTTTATCAGTTCTGACTAACTTGTCATATTAGGTTGTTTAAACATTTGATCACTGACAAAATAAGGTTTTAGAGAAAAAAGTTGTTGTTTATTAAATATGTATTCAAGTTTGGTTTTTTTTGCTGTTTTTTTTATTTATTTTCTTTGGCATAACTTTCATTTGGAAACAGTTCATGCAACATATTAAAGGGACAATAAATTACAACATTTTTCTTTTAATAGATTAACATAACAGTAGAATCTGAACATTAATCAAACAGATTAACCCCATTTTTTGCTGCAATTGTTTTTCAATTGTCAAAATACACCCACCAATACCATTATATGGAGAAGCTAATCCAGACTTGAGTCTACAGAATTGTCACCATGTTAACTGATTGTATGGATTCAGTACGGGGGGGGGGGGGGGGCGTATTTTGGCTGAGGCAAACAAGGCACTTGCCTAGGATGGTAGATTGGAGAAGGGATAGCACTTTTTTGTGGCTATATTTGTAAAAAGCTTACAGTTATTTTAGAAGTATGAAGCAGAATTTTGAGTGCCAAGGGCAGCACAAAACCTAAATACGGCACTGATTAAGTAGCAATGTTAACATAACAAACTGCAAATTCTGGAAACTATGTAGCAAAGTTAGGCTTGTGAAAACTGCCGTGTGATCTTTCAGTTTTGAAGATTTGAAAATCTACAATGTTCAGGGCTAGATTACAAGTGGAGCGGTATTTTTTTTCTGCGAACGCAAAACCTCTGCTAAAGTTAAGCTTTTCTGCACTAGTGAGATTGTGTTTTTATTACAAGTTCCAAAAAACGTATTTTGCATTAGGGTTAACCCGAATAGCAAGAAAATACTAACTTAAGTGCATGTATTCCCCCATAGAAATCAATAGAGAGAAAAAGTAGGAAAAAAAACACCCCAGATCGCGCAAACACCATTGCATTTTCGCATTCCCCATAGAAGTCAAAGGAGAAAAAAATTGTTAAAAAAACACCTAACACCCATCGAGCAAACAACATAGAATATTTGCATTGGCAAATGTGAAATATTTACAGTAGTTAAAATCTTTATTATATATGAATTTTGCATAAAAATGTTTTATCATATTTTCATCTACTTAACGGCAAAGGGCTCTAATGCACTTATATATATATATATATATATATATATATATATATATATATATATATATATATATATATATATGTTTATTTATGTGTATTTATAAATTAATGTTTTTATGTGTGTATATATGACTGTAAATGCATATATACACATATAAATACATTAATATATGTAAATATATACAGTATATATATATATATATATATATATATATACACAAATACATATTTAGCAATATTATATATATATATATATATATACTGTTTATATATATATATATATATATATATATATATATATATATATATATATACTAGTACTAAAGCCCGTGTACACGGGCCATTTTTTGCAGTACAGCGGTCCCACCCCTTGCACTCTCCCCCCTCTCTTTTGCTCTCTCTTCCCCCCTCTCTTTTGCTTTCTCTCCCCCCTCTCCTTTGCTCTCTCTCTCCCCTCTTTTGCTCTCTCTCTCCCCTCTTTGGCTCTCTCCCTCCTTTCTTTTGCTCTCTCTCCCCCCTCTTTTGTTCTCTCCCCCCTCTTTGGCTCTCTCCCCCCCTCTTTGGCTCTCCTCCCCCCTCTTTGGCTCTCCCCCCCCCTCTTTGGCTCTCTCCCCCCCCTCTTTGGCTCTCTCCCCTCTTTTGCTCTCTCTCCTCTTTGGCTTTCTCTCTCCCCCCTCTTTGGCTCTCTCCCCCCTCTTTGGCTCTCCCCCCCTCTTTGGCTCTCCCCCCCCCCTCTTTGGCTCTCCCCCCCCTCTTTGGCTCTCTCTCCCCCCTCTTTGGCTCTCTCTCCTTTTTGGCTCTTTTTCCTCTTTGGCTCTCTCTCTCCCCCCTCTTTGGCTCTCCCCCCCCTTCTCTTTGGCTCTCCCCCCCTTCTCTTTGGCATCCCCCCCCTTCTCTTTGGCTCTCCCCCCCCCTTCTCTTTGGCTCTCCCCCCCCTTCTCTTTGGCTCTCCCCCCCCTTCTCTTTGGCTCTCCCCCCCCTTTTCTTTGGCTCTCCCCCCCCTTCTCTTTGGCTCTCCCCCCCCTTCTCTTTGGCTCTCCCCCCCCCCTTCTCTTTGGCTCTCCCCCCCCCCTTCTCTTTGGCTCTCCCCCCCCTTCTCTTTGGCTCTCCCCCCCCTTCTCTTTGGCTCTCCCCGCCCCTTCTCTTTGGCTCTCCCCCCCCCTTCTCTTTGGCTCTCCCCCCCCTTCTCTTTGGCTCTCCCCCCCTTCTCTTTGGCTCCCCCCCTTCTCTTTGGCTCCCCCCCTTCTCTTTGGCTCCCCCCCTTCTCTTTGGCTCCCCCCCTTCTCTTTGGCTCCCCCCTTTCTCTTTGGCTCCCCCCCTCTCTTTGGCTCCCCCCCTCTCTTTGGCTCTCCCCCCCCTTCTCTTTGGCTCTCCCCCCCCTTCTCTTTGGCTCTCCCCCCCCCCTTCTCTTTGGCTCTCCCCCCCCCCCTTCTCTTTGGCTCTCCCCCCCTTCTCTTTGGCTCTCCCCCCCTTCTCTTTGGCTCCCCCCCCCTTCTCTTTGGCTCCCCCCCCCTTCTCTTTGGCTCCCCCCCTTCTCTTTGGCTCCCCCCCTTCTCTTTGGCTCCCCTCCCTTCTCTTTGGCTCCCCCCCTTCTCTTTGGCTCCCCTCCCTTCTCTTTGGCTCCCCCCCTTCTCTTTGGCTCCCCTCCCTTCTCTTTGGCTCCCCCCCTTCTCTTTGGCTCCCCCCCTTCTCTTTGGCTCCCCCCCTCTTTGGCTCCCCTCCCTTCTCTTTGGCTCCCCCCCTTCTCTTTGGCTCCCCCCCCTTCTCTTTGGCTCCCCCCCTTCTCTTTGGCTCCCCCCCTTTGGCTCTCTCCCCCCCCTTTGGCTCTCTCCCCCCCCTTTGGCTCTCTCCTCCCCCCCTTGGCTCTCTCCCCCCCCCCCTTGGCTCTCTTCCCCCCCTTTGGCTCTCTCCCCCCCCTTTGGCCCTCTCCCCCCCCTCTTTGGCCCTTCTCCCCCCCCTCTTTGGCCCTTCTCCCCCCCCTCTCCTGCTCCCTCTCTGGCTCTGTCTTCATATCGCGGGACCCCGCCCGGCCACGCCCCATCGCGGCGACACCCGCCGGGCCACGCCCCTCACGACACCCGACCACGCCCCTTGCGACGCCCGGCCACGCCCCCATCGCAACGCTCCCGTTGGCCACAAACAGCTGTGAGGTCTGGGGAGCGCGTGGCCGCTTCTCACGCAGCAAACCTCACAGCTGTTGAGTAGCTTACCTCACGCTCCCCAGACCTCACAGCTGTTTGTGTACCTCGCGCTCCCTATCTCAAGGCCAAGTGTTTGTCTCTACTGCGCATGACGGCTTCAGACAAACACTTGGCCTTTTATAATATAGGATATATATAAATATACATACACAATAAAAATCATCATTTATATATAGAAATATATATTTAAAAAAAAAAACATTTTCTTCTATGTGAAGAAACAATGGAAAGCATAATCACCTTCAGGTTTAGCACAGTTGGTCTAATACGTGTTGAAATCTATGGGGAAAATAAGTTAGCGCGGTTGTGATATCTGAAGTCCTGAAGTTAATGCACATCGCAAGATAACTTTTTAATTTCAACTTGTAATACGTGCACTAACCCACTCATGTTCAAAGTTTACCTTTAGCATAGTTAGCACGTGAGCGATAAAAGAACGGTAATGCACCACTTGTAATCTGGCCTATAGGTTTTTATGTATTTAGCTATGGGATAAAAAAAGTGTCATGTGTTCCTTTAAGTAATATTGAGTGCCATTTATTTTTCTGTGGTAATGGAACATTATACAGGTATGTTAGTTGTAGCTTCACTTTAGGAGCAAGGAATTACTAATTGTGCTTTTTGTTTTCTGTGTAAAAATAACAATTACAATATCAAATAAGGGCTTGATTATGATTGGAGTGGTAATTACTACTCCCGCTCGCATGGTACCGCCGCTCGATTCTGCTCTATAATCGCATCAGGTAGTGCGTTTATTACAAGTTGAAATTAAATCTTTTTCTGTTGCGTGCTAACCCAACGTCGGCAAAGAACAGAAGTTACAATATTGTTACCGCGTTAATGTTCTCTCCCATTGAATTCAATGGAGAAAGATAAGTTGAAAAAACCTACCACCCATACTGGTGCGCTGACCTAAATTGCCATAAGGGATTACAAAAAACAACAAACAAATTACCAAAAATAAAAAGATTTATGCCTATAATAAAATTGCACTTAAAAAAAAAACCTACCCCAAAATAAAAAAAACTATACTATCACTTAAACGGACAGTCTACAATAGAATTGTTACTGTTTTAACAGATAGACAATCCCTTTATTACTCATTCCCCAGTTTTGCATAACTCACACTTTTATATTAATATACTTTTTACCTCTGTGATTACCTTGTATCTAAGCATCTTCTGACAGCCCCCTGATAACATGACATTTTATTTATTATCTATTGACTTGCATTTACTACAGTGTTGTGCTAAATTTTAAATAACTCCACGGGCATGAACACTATATGGCCCACATGAACTAGCAGTCTCCTGTTGTGAAAGCAAATAAAAAAGCATGTGATAAGAGGCTGTCTGTAGTGGCTTAGAAGCAGGCAGAAATGTAGAGGTTTAAATGTTATAAAGTACAGGCAGTCCTCAGGTTACAGACATCCGACTTAAGTACAACTCGTACTTACATACAGAGAAAATAGAGCTTTATCGACAATCCTTCTTTCCAGGATAATCCAAAATACTGAAAATCCAATTGTCACAAGGACAGAAAGTGATGTGAAATTTTCTGAACAGGGGCACGGATAGCAAAACAAACTTTATCCTATGCTATCCAAAACAAAAAAAAAAAATGTTTGGCTAGAGTTTCACCTAAAAAAAGTGCCTGTTCCAACTTACATACAAATTCAACTTAAGAACAAACCTAAAGTCCCTATCTTGTACGTAACCCGGGGACTGCCTGTATATTAATATAACAATGTTGGTTGTGCAAAGCTGGGGAATGAGTAGTAAAGGCGCTATATATATTTTTAAACAATATCAATTTTAGTGTAGACTGTCCCTTTAACTACAGAAATAGCCCTTTAAAGGGCGTTTTATAGGGCATTGCCCTAAAGTGTCAGCTCTTCTTCTTAAAAAAAAGAAACCTATACAATTAACCCAAACCGGACCACAAAAAAAAAGGCTATATAAAAAAAAATACTTGTGGATTCGAGCATAAAGAAGACTGTGATCTTGCGATTGCACTTATGCTCATCAAACTAACAATAGCGCTCCACTCATAATCTGGCACTCAATAAATTATTAAAGTACACATTCAGACAATATTCAGGAAATTCCACAGAAACTATATAATTGATTCTGAAGTATTTTAAGATCAGACACCTTATCTTATTTCTTATATTGCATGCTACATATTTTCAAAGAAATTGGTTTCCACTTACTCAGTGCATAATAAGGATCGTCAGCATGTTCCCTGATAAGATGGCACAAATCAAGCATTATGGGTTACCCTTAACAAATCTGCATAGTGGTTTATTCATGAAATGATGAGACCAAATAACCATAGAATATTACATTGTAAGTAAGCTAATAAAAACAACATTACATTTATGATAATATAAAATAACCACAGAATATTAACTTGTATATAGTTATTGCTCTAATAAAAACAACATTTAAAATTAATTTTTAGCTTGGTACAGCTAATGCAGTATTGAAGTACCAGTCTTTAGAAATTGCGTGTTTGCCAGCATATTTGAATCTGTCTGCTTAATAACTATATTTAACTGATTTCTCAACCTTTTTAAACTGCAATGCTTGGGACATTTTATAACATTCTGTAAAATAATCACAATGTTTAAAAGGTAGCAGTCAAGAGCTTAAACTGCCTCTTTTGTGCCAGTTCAATAAATATATATTTGTCTAGATTACGAGTGGAGCACAAATTAGCACTCCCGCTCGCACTTTTTGTGTGCGTTGGGTTGCACTCATATTACAAATTGAAAGTAAAAAGTTAGTTTAAGTGTAAAGTTAGTTTAAATGTAAAAAACAACCTAAACCCCATACTCAAACACTAACCCAACCGCGTATATTCAAGACGGAGCACTAAACTCAACATGAAATATTAATGTTTCACATCCCAATGTTCTTCACGTAGCAGAAAATAATCTATTTATTCTTATATACATATATCTATCTATCTATCTATCTATCTATCTATCTATCTATATATATATATATATATATATACAGTATATATATATATATACCTATATACCTATTCCTATACATATATAGGTATAGATATGAATTTTACATGAACAGCATCATATATATACCGTAAGCGGCGAAACATGTCAGCAGCAGTTTTTTCACAAGTTTTGTTGGAGTTGTGAGACATGCCGATTTCTGATCATGTATTCATGGATTTTTATTTTTAAACTGAAATAAATCGAGTTTTGGATCTGCAAAAAGTCTCTGCAATTTGTTTCTTATTGCTATATATATATATATATATAAAAATATCTATTTAATAAAAAAAAAACGTAGGCATTTTGGGCATAGTGTTTCGCGATTTAGATTTTAACTCGGTCAGGTTAACGCACATGAAAACTCAATAATCTTATGGCATGTTATTAAAATATTACATATAAAATATTAAAAAATAATCAATACAAATGATTAAAGGTATTCTAAAATATATAGATATATTCTGGATTATTTAGAATATTTTACAGTATCTTTAATCATTTTTATTCATTCTAAAAAATATATTTTATATATAATATTTTAATAATGCACCTTAAGATTTCTAAATGTCCATATGTGTGAAATCGACCGCTTTAAAATCTCAATAATGAAACATGATGTGCAAAACCCATATTTTACATTCCTACACTCATAAAAAAGAATCTACTCCACTATTATATATATTTATATACAGCTGTTTTGGCTACCATTGACAAAGGCTCCTGAGAGTGACAAAACATTTGTTTTTTCTTTATTACCATTAAAACGGATTCAAAAACCTGCTGTGCCTGCTGTGTGTAGTTACTGAATAGCACAGATACCGTCCATGGGAATCATCACCGATTTCTCTGTACTTGGATTTGGCAGAGCACCAGGTGGTTGTCTGATTGGAGTGTGCCGTTTCGAAACTGAACTTTATATATATATATACATATATATATATATATATATATATGTTGTCGTTTGGTGTTCCAAGCACTCCTTGTAGTGCTGCCTGGGTGCTCTCTATGGTGTATATGTAGAAACTAAATGTAAGAAGAGGCACTTACAGGTCTTAATAAATTCTAATATTCAAAGCTTTATTATTGTAAGATAGTATTGTAGATTATTTGAACTTAAAGCACAGGAACTTACTGATACAGTTTTGACAAAGGTCCCGGCGAGGACCGATACATTGACTGATGTAATCCTATGACAGATATCTTACAATAGTAAAGCTTTAAATATTGGAATTTATTAAGACCTGTGAGTGCCTCTTCTTACATTGAGTATATATATATATATATACAGGGAGTGCAGAATTATTAGGCAAGTTGTATTTTTGAGGATTAATTTTATTATTGAACAACAACCATGTTCTCAATGAACCCAAAAAACTCATTAATATCAAAGCTGAATAGTTTTGGAAGTAGTTTTTAGTTTGTTTTTAGTTATAGCTATTTTAGGGGGATATCTGTGTGTGTAGGTGACTATTACTGTGCATAATTATTAGGCAACTTAACAAAAAACAAATATATACCCATTTCAATTATTTATTTTTACCAGGGAAACCAATATAACATCTCAACATTCACAAATATACATTTCTGACATTCAAAAACAAAACAAAAACAAATCAGTGACCAATATAGCCACCTTTCTTTGCAAGGACACTCAAAAGCCTGCCATCCATGGATTCTGTCAGTGTTTTGATCTGTTCACCATCAACATTGCGTGCAGCAGCAACCACAGCCTCCCAGACACTGTTCAGACAGGTGTACTGTTTTCCCTCCTTGTAAATCTCACATTTGATGATGGACCACAGGTTCTCAATGGGGTTCAGATCAGGTGAACAAGGAGGCCATGTCATTAGATTTTCTTCTTTTATACCCTTTCTTGCCAGCCACGCTGTGGAGTACTTGGACGCGTGTGATGGAGCATTGTCCTGCATGAAAATCATGTTTTTCTTGAAGGATGCAGACTTCTTCCTGTACCACTGCTTGAAGAAGGTGTCTTCCAGAAACTGGCAGTAGGACTGGGAGTTGAGCTTGACTCCATCCTCAACCCGAAAAGGCCCCACAAGCTCATCTTTGATGATACCAGCCCAAACCAGTACTCCACGTCCACCTTGCTGGTGTCTGAGTCGGACTGGAGCTCTCTGCCCTTTACCAATCCAGCCACGGGCCCATCCATCTGGCCCATCAAGACTCACTCTCATTTCATCAGTCTATAAAACCTTAGAAAAATCAGTCTTGAGATATTTCTTGGCCCAGTCTTGACGTTTCAGCTTGTGTGTCTTGTTCAGTGGTGGTCGTCTTTCAGCCTTTCTTACCTTGGCCATGTCTCTGAGTATTGCACACCTTGTGCTTTTGGGCACTCCAGTGATGTTGCAGCTCTGAAATATGGCCAAACTGATGGCAAGTGGCATCTTGGCAGCTGCACGCTTGACTTTTCTCAGTTCATGGGCAGTTATTTTGCGCCTTGGTTTTTCCACGTGCTTCTTGCGACCCTGTTGACTATTTTGAATGAAACGCTTGATTGTTCGATGATCACGCTTCAGAAGCTTTGCAATTTTAAGAGTGCTGCATCCCTCTGCAAGATATCTCACTATTTTTGACTTTTCTGAGCCTGTCAAGTCCTTCTTTTGACCCATTTTGCCAAAGGAAAGGAAGTTGCCTAATAATTATGCACACCTGATATAGGATGTTGATGTCATTAGACCACACCCCTTCTCATTACAGAGATGCACATCACCTAATATGCTTAATTGGTAGTAGGCTTTCGAGCCTATACAGCTTGGAGTAAGACAACATGCATAAAGAGGATGATGTGGTCAAAATACTCATTTGCCTAATAATTCTGCACTCCCTGTATATATATATATATATATATATATATATATATATATATATATATATATACATATATATATATATAATACTGTTCATGTAAAATACATATCTATACCTATTTATCTATAGGAATAGATATAGAGGTATTTATATATATATATATATATATATATATATATATATAAATATGTATTTACAATAAAAATTACCTTCTCGCCTACCGGGGGCTCTCGGATGACTTCAGCTGTCATGGAGGAGGAATGCTACGCAACAATAGGGACTCTACTAGCTGTCTTGGAAAATAAAATGGTGAGGCACTTTGATCACCTCTCACTGCTGGCACGTATGCAGCGCACAGTGGAAGATAACAGCACTAGCAGGGCAGAGAGGTCAGACGCTACAACCCTACGCTACACTAAACAGTTTGTAGACACTGACCCTTTTTTTGAACCCCAGCCCATCCAGGAATCAATCAGTGATCTTAGCCACATAGGCGCTGTGGAACCGAGTGACGCACAGGCTAAACAGCAACATGTTAGTGACGGTGATCCTTTTCCTCTAACCGCTCCCGAACACTGGACTCGAAACAAAGTGAACTTAGTCTCAGTCATGGCCTGGGGAGATGCGGCCGGTCTGCCGGGCACTGAATGGGACCTCATTATAGCTCTAGACACCAGTGTTAGAGATCCTCTGCAGCGGAGTGTGGTGAGAACGCACGATCTCTCCCCTGACTGTGTAGCAATACTACAGCTAACGACCCACAGGTTACTGAACCCTTCAATCGTTACCCTTGGGACACTGAACTTATGCAGACTGGGAATAGGTTAAAGGCTTCCTATAAACTTAGTATTTGCAGAGCTCCTTTGGTTTTCTCTGCGTTGTCTCCCCTACATTGACACCTGTGTTTTGGAAGCTAGTGACTCTCACTGCAGCTGAATTGTCGTTATTTTATTTGCTTTCTTTTTCTTTTGTAGGGAAGCCTCAAAGTTAAGTCTGTTAAGTCATTCCTATGAGTGTTTATATTCTGACCACTTCAGTTTGATAGTTAACCTATTTTGTGTACATTTGGTCATTAGGACTTTCTCATCCTTACATAGGTGGTTATCAGTTTAAACTATGCCAATTATAAAAAGCCATTAGCTGGTTATGTATATCCCATTCCCACATATTTACATAGTGTTCACCTGTGAGCGCTTTTAGCTCTATAACTCTATTTAAGATAGAGCCACGCATTTGTACTCCCCCCCCACCTCCATTTGACTCCTGTGTTTGTGTTACGTCTCAACCAGTGGGGGGCCAAACCAGAGGGGAACCAACTCTCTCATATTACTATTGTACTAGTTGATTTAGCTGCCCACCACACTGAGTGCCATTAGTCATAAGGTTCTGTAGGTTACTACACCTAATATAAGTTAATAGGGTATATTAACAGACACTACTAGGCTATTAGTTTATCCTATTTAGCTGCTCATGGTCATAGAAATCCCTGCTATTACTCCACCTCCTCAGCAAAAGGGTGGATACATTTTCACAGCTATCCTACTAACCTTACAGCACCATGGTTTAACATGATTGGCCATAATTTCCTCCTGTCTCTTGAGCACCCTGAGAGCCCCTATACATCTAATAGTTGCACATCACTATTCATAGTTCAGTATTGGAAGACTAGATACAATATTTATGTTATCACTTTCTCCCATATGTTACTGCTGAGTTAGTTATGACACTGTCCAACAGACAAGCTTAGTGCTTTTATTTTACAATTATAGGCTCCATACTACACTTGAACCTCACATAGATCTCGTATATGAATATTAGGTGACACAGAATTGTTATCTCTATGCTTGTCTTTTAATCCTTACCTAGGGCATCTATCCAAGGGAGAATGTGTGTTTATTGGCATATGTACTAGTCTCTTACTTTGCTTGTATTGAATGTTTTTATTTTATATTATCCTAAAGGCAACCACTTACTAATACTAAGACCCTTTATTTCCACTCGAGCGGCTCTTGCCCGCTGCATTCCCCTTACCCACTAACCCACTATATACCATAGAAAAAGAGGTTTCTTTTGCATAGGCTTAACATTCATTTAGGTTCTTATAATTTAGAGATAGACTGTTGCTTTTGATATGTACTATTGAGCTCTGAAAGTCATCATTATTTCTTTAGCGGAATATGAATACTGCAAGTTTTGGTCAAATGTGACATCTCTTTTTTTTGTTTTTGTTTTTTTTTCTGAATGTTGTAGCCCAGCTGTCTTTTGTATGTCTTGATAACCTCAATAAAAAAAAAAAAAATTACCTTCTCCGGTAAGTGAAGAATATTGGAATGTTAAATATGTATAGTACACATATAGTAAAACATTTTTAAATACATATGTAAACACATACATATATATAGTATAAGTATCCCCGCTTGCTTTTACCCAGTAACACTCCAAATACTGTACACTGTTACCAATGCAAAAGGGGATTCTGGGTAAGATATGCAAATTAGATATCCAACATCTCAGATTTTTTGCTTCATAATGTGTTAACACACAGTGATTCTCTAATAGGGAGAATATATATATTAGAAATGTGTATCTATGTATCTGTTAAAGCCGTTTGCATGCACATGGGACCTAAAATTTTTATCATACAGTGTTACTATGAGTGTAACTGAACTTTTGAAGGTATTTTTGATGTTTTTTGTGCCACTCTTTTGTCTTGTGTAACCAGAGCTCAGAATTCACACTATCCTGTCACTTGGTAAATTCGATTGAGCTCAAGCGAACATGTCCACTTTAAACTCGTAATACACATGCTACTTCTGAAGTGTGGAAAGTGCCACAGTATACTCCTTATCGCTTGTGCTCTACACTTTGCGCTACAATCATAATCTAACCCATTATTCAAAGTACAGAGCTCATATATACTATATTTTAAATCTATAATGCACTACTAGCAGGCCACGGGTCACATTTGTTTATCAGATGCTTCCCTAGTGTTCTCATTCTTTAATCCACATAAGAATAGGATAACCAATTTGTTCCTGCAGAAAATAACTGTATCGTTCAAAAATATACCTGGGCTCCATTGCATTTTTTATTTTTATTGCTCAATTAACTATTTTTTTGCAATGCAAATTTTGTTTTAGCTCAGATTAAAAAAAAAAAATGTTTAAACAAAGTTTGCGGAAAACTCAAGGACCACTTATATTTAATTATTACTAATGTCAAGCTTATAATATTTGTATGTGTAGTATTTCTATCCTCTGGATAGGACTTGACCCACTAGATGTTATGAAGGATCTCTGATGAAAAGAAAGGTGTAGTCAGAGAAGCAGGATTGGTAAACAGGCAAGTAACAAAAAAGACTGAATCAGGATTCAGAATTGGCAGACAGAAAAGTGGTATAGCAACAATAAAACAATAATTCAAATGCATACCAGGGATTAATATCCAGCAACTGGGCAAAGTTTGTGAGTAAAAGGCTTTCTTAAAAAGATGCAACATGAAGAAAAAAAAAACCACACCAAACACATGAAAAAAGCCACAATGCAAAGCCATAAAAAGACTTGACCGGCAACATGGAGCCACTATAGAATCAACACTAACAATAACACGGATTGCTCAGCAACATGTCTATGGCATGACAACTGTAAATAGTAATTTATGTGTTTGGTACATATTATATGAATAAACTACTGTCAGGATCTCTTACATATAGAGGTATTCACATTAATTTGAGCGACTATTTCTCCCTCTATATTTAATATGACTCTCAAGCTGGAAGTAATATAGCCGTGTTGTCAGTGACTGAGATGACATGGCTAACAATTTTTAAACATTTAACTAATGTGCTTATTATATTCCAGGGAGTCAAGATAACAACCCCTTCTAACCCTATACATACACTATTCATTCCCCTCTAACTGTCACATGTTATCTCATATTTAGATGGATGTACCCCACTGCCAACTACATTTTTGGACTCATATTTATATATGCACCAAAGATTAGCCCACTAAATATATTGATTAGCCTATACGAGATTTGATCCTACTTTATTTAGTCCAAGATGAGCTTGTCTAACCACCATATATGTCTTGCTGCTCACACTTTGCCACATTTAATGCTCCTTAACCATTACCCCCCCTGAACTCTTATATATGTACACAGACCCCCCTGCTACATGTCAATAGTTAGGATCTTCACACACAATATATAACAACTTGTCATTGGGGTCCATATTGTATATATCTTATATGCCACCATATAGTTTGTGTTAAATACTGCCTAACTGATCTAATCTACCAGTTTATAGTGCCTCTAGTAGAGCCTTGTGTGAGTTCAGAAGTTCTCACATCTATGTAACATACTAGCTTTAAGCTAAATACTACAAGCAAAAGATCCCCCCCCCCCCCATTTATACAAGCATTTACAAATGTAAACAAAGGAAAATGTATCCTATAGACCTATCCCCCCAATTATTTTTCTAGATGTCTTATGAATCTTTCTTAACAATATTCCCCTCCCCCCTATATGTTCTCACATCATATCTCTGTTTTTTAGAAGCTCCAGTCTTTGAGACATATAGTTATGTATAAGAAAAACATACTGAGGTTCCCGAATAGAGACCCTTGTGTGGTCTCCTATGGTACATAACTACCTTTTCACTCTATTTCATTGATTTATTTATAGCGCTAGGAGGTCCAAGAGTGACCTCAGATTATGTATGGAGGGTATATAGCTTTGACGGCAGGAGTCACGTAATTTGATAATATTGACACTTAGCATATGTATATGTGATGTTCCTTTGATTTGTTTTGTTCCTTTACACTAAGTATATTCTGAGACAATTGTATTGTTTATGCTTTCTGACATATGCAATTTGTATGCCTGTACCTGAAACTCAATAAAAACATTTGCAAAAAAATAATAATATATATATAGTAATTTATTTACAGTTTCTTTAAGGCGGTTGACCTGCCTTCTCACATTTACAGCCATTAACCTACTGGACCATTGCTTAGAGATTTCACAGTAAAAAAGTAAAAGAAAGCTTAATAAGTTTGCTTGGAAGAGAGATAACTACTCTTACCCATCAGTTTATAAGATTGACATAAGTTAAATGAGGCAGTTGATAGCTGTGAAGCCTAAAATAATACAAAAAGGTTAGTACCAAAGTACAGAAACCCTCAACATGTCTATTCAAAGCTGCATGCAAACCTTAAGGCAAGCTGTACTTGATCATAGCAGACGTCTTAAGAAAAAAAAAGATTACTTCTGTTAGAAACAGCAGTAATTTCAGAGGAGCCTGGCAAAGCAGAAGCAAATGAAACTAATCCAAAGAAAGAGACATCGCTGGCCAGTGACCTTTTCTATTCATGTCCTCAGCAAGCACTAAGAGTTAGAAACTGGATTGTAGCCAAAACACAGCAGCATATCATCAGTTATGTGAATAGTGGTGTGAGATTGATGGATTTAACTCCAAACACATGAACAAGGCTTTCATTGTTATGTAGGATACTATATTATTATTGCTTTTAGTGTAAAATGTATCTACTTATCGAACTACTTATTAAAAGGGAAATTGTTTTTAAAAATAAATAAATAAATGCATATTTACAGTTAAGCCCTGTATTGCAAATGAACAGCATATGACATAAATATTTAAAACATACTGTACTTTTGCAGTGTTTTGCAATCTAGGGACACATCCCATAAAAATCATGTTTTGTCTTATATATATTTGTTGTCTGTGGCATTCGGCAGCTATAAAAGACAATTATGATGCTGTATTGAATTCAGGTTAAATTACAGGAGAGTGTCCAAAAGGGCAACCACACCATTGAAAAAAAATTGCCAATTTAAACGAATGTATTAAATAATAATTCAATAGTAATCCATTAAAAGCAAAGAAACTTTTCCGGTATAAACAAAAACAGCCAATAAAGCAGGGAAACTGATGTTCCAATGCAGAGATGTTTCTTGCGCACTTGATCACCGAGCAGTGATCACGTGTGCAAATGCACAAAACGCATGCTTCCCTGCTATATTGGCTGTTTTTATTTATATTTATACCTAATTTGTTTTCCTTGCTTTTAATGGATTGCTAATGAAGAAGTTTTATTTTTATACATTCATTTGGATTGGCAACTTTGTACAGATGGGGCGGTTGCCCTTGTGGATGCTTTGGTATTTTGTTTGGAGTGTGACGAGGATGCCGCCTCTGGAATAAGGATTCTTGCCTTGACCCATTCTCCATTGTGCCTGTGCTGATTTGACTTGGATGGGAAGTGAGCGAGATCACCTGGGATATTGTATACTTGTGGTTCTAAACTATAGGAAAGGCTGATAATATAATTAATGAATGTGCAATACAATGTTGTTGATTTTTTAATATGGATAGTTTTCGGTAGATTACAAGTAGAGTAAAATACAAAACTCAATGTGCTTTATCTTATGCTTGGACCCATGCTAAGAACAGCACACAACGTGGTATTACAAGTGGATTGTAAAATTATTAAATAGACAATCTTAAAGCAGCAACATTTTTTTAAGAGTGGCCTATACTTATAATGTATAATGTAGGGAAAGCTATTAGTGCTCATATTATAAGTGGAAAAAAATAGCACTGATGAATGTAACACAGATCTGTTTTAAAGTGTTAATACTTGAAAATATGAATAACAAAACACATGAAAAATATATTACAATAAAGTGTTTCACTTATATTTATATATGTTTAGTATTGAAGATAATGTTTTAACATTGATTTAAAGGGATATGGTATATGAAAAGGTGCTGTACTGGAAAGGGCTAAAATATGTATTTGTATGTGTCTCTATATATATGTGTATGTATATATGTATGAGTGTTTGTGTATTTATGCATTTGTGTGGAGGTGTAGCGCATCATAATAGGTGTCTATAATGTGAGAGATTGAGTACACCGCTGCCATCCAACATCCAGATTCCGTAGACATTTGCTTGAGCAATAAAAAAAAAATTGTAATGTGAGTTAAAAAATAAAAGCACTAATGATTTAACTCAAGCGATGTTAGCTCACAAAAGCACTGATATTTTTGCTTTCCATTTGTAATCTAGCCCTTTATGGGGAATTCATGTTTAGTTTAATAACCTTTTAACAAAAATTAGTTATGATTAAGATGTAAAATAAGAATTGAAGCGAACTAACATACTGTTTATGATTTTATGATTAAGATAAAAAAAGTTTAATAAATACTCAGTTTGTCTAAACATAGTCATTTTAACAAATTACATCTCCACTTTTGTTTTGCATTTCTAGTAGAAGTTACAGCAGGTCAAGTATACAACAATTGTGAGATAAATGAGTTTTCTGTCTAAAAATAAAGTGTATCTCACTTTCAGATAGAGGGCACCTTAAAAGAAGAAAGCAAAACTACTGAGGTATAGTTCAGCCATTTAATAAACCTCAAAGCCCTGAGGACATTCTCTTAGCCCAGTATAGCAACACAGGAAAACTGCAACCATGACAACCTCAAATCCAATAAGAAGAGAGAAAAGTGGTGTGAAATAGAAGACAAAATGACTCTGAAGGGACTGAAAAATTGTTTTGTGACAATAGGTGAAAAGATTAAGGCTCTGCAGTATGTCTGAGCTGTCACAAAGTTTCAAAGCTTGCACAAGAGACTTAAGCACCCTTGAAAAATTCCACTGTCGTCACATAGGATGGTTTAGATTGCTCTTTCTGTGCAATCAAAATATAAATGCAGCATAAAAAGCTTGGTGGATTATTTATTCCATTATATGTATATGGAACAATCTTACTACTGCCATAGCAGCACAGTATGACTGTGATATTATACTTATTTGGAAATTCAGAACTTTACAAAAATAAAAAAAATGTTTAATAGTTGCACATCTGTATATAAATGTAATGTTCATTGTTATTTTTACTTCTAAGGAAATATTAAATATCTATCACCTAGATTACAAGTTTTGCGTCAACAGGGCTGCGGTGCTAACGAGCAGTTTTCCCTCACCGCTCTCCTAAAGACAACACTGGTATTACGGGTTTTTAGAAACCCGGTGTTAGCCCCAGAAAAGTGAGTGAAGAGCAAAATTTTGCTCCACATCTCACCTCAATACCAGTGCTGCTTACAGTAGTGGTGAGCTGGCAAAACGTACTTGTGCACGATTTCCCCATAGGAATCAATGGGGGAGAGCCGGCTGAAAAAAAAACTAACACCTGCAAAAAAGCAGCGTTCAGCTTCTAACGCAGCCCCATTGATTCCTATGGGGAAATAAAAGTTATGTCTACACCTAACACCCTAACATGAACCCCGAGTCTAAACACCCCTAATCTTACACTTATTAACCCCTAATCTGCTGCCCCCGACATCGCCGACACCTACGTTATATTATTAACCCCTAATCAGCTGCTCAGGACACCGCCGCCACTTACATTATACTTATGAACCCCTAATCTGCTGCCCCCAACATCGCCGACACCAACATTAAATTTATTAACCCCTAATCTGCCGCCCCTATGTCACTGCAACCTACCTACATTTATTTACCCCTAATCTGCCGCCCCCAACGTCGCCTCCACTATATTAAAGTTCTTAACTCCTAAACCTAAGTCTAACCCTAACCCTAACACCCCCTAACTTAAATATAATTTAAATAAATCTAAATAAAATTACTACAATTAACTAAATTATTCCTATTTAAAACTAAATACTTACCTATAAAATAAACTTGAAGATAGCTACAATATAACTAATAGTTACATTGTAGCTAGCTTAGGATTTATTTTTAGTTTACAGGCAACTTTGTATTTATTTTAACTAGGTAGAATAGTTATTACATAGTTTTTAACTATTTAATAACTACCTAGTTAAAATAAAGTCAAATTTACCTGTAAAATAAAACCTAACCTAAGTTACAATTACACCTAACACTACACTATAATTACATTAATTCCCCAAATTAACTACAATTAAATACAATTAAATACAATTATCTAAAGTACAAAAAAAACAAACACTAAATTCTAGAATGCTATCAGCCAATCGGAATTGAAGGGACGCCATCTTGGATGACGTCACTTAAAGGAACCGTCATTTAGTAAGAAGATGTCAAAAAAGAGGATGCTCCGCATCGAATGTCTTGAAGATGGACCCGCTCCGCACCGGATGGATGAAGATAGAAGATGCCGTCTGAATGAAGACTTCTGCCCGTCTGGAGGACCTCTTCTTTTTTACAGGTAAAAGAGCTGATTACTTTGGGAAAATGCCCTGCAAAAGGCCCTTTTAAGGGCTATTTGTAATTTAGTATAGGGTAAGGCTTTTTATTATTTTGGGGGGCTTTTTTATTTTATTAGGGGGATTAGATTAGGTGTAATTAGTTTAAAAAACTCTGTAATTTAGTGGGTTTTTTTCGCACTTTAGATAATTGTATTTAATTGTATTTAATTGTAGTTAATTTAAGGAATTAATTTAATTATAGTGTAGTGTTAGGTGTAATTGTAACTTAGGTTCGGTTTTATTTTACAGGTAAATTTGACAGGTAAATTTGACTTTATTTTAACTAGGTAGGTATTTTTATAGTGGCGGCAATGTTTAATTTTAGTGTTTGCGATGTGGGGAGGCCTTGGTTTAGGGGGTAATAGGTAGTTTATGGGTGTTAGTGTACTTTTTAGCACTTTAGTTAAGAGTTTTATACTATGGCGTTAGCCCATAAAACTCTTAACTACAGACTTTAAAATGCGGTATCAGGCTTGACAGGAGAGGGTCTACCGCTCACTTTTTGGAAGACTCGTAATACCGGCGTTAGGCAAATTCCATTGAAAAAATAGGATACGCAATTGACGTAAGTGGATTTGCGGTATTTTCAAGTCTGGCCAAAAAAGTGAGTGGTGAGCCTGTCATTTCAAGACTCGTAATACTAGTGGGCGTTAAAAAGAAGCGTTGGGACCTCTCAGCGCTGCTTTTTAAGGCTAATGCAAGACTCGTAATCTAGGCGTATATATTTTTTCTATTTTTATTTCTATCTGGTTATTTATTTATTTGTGCATTTGAAAAAGTATGATAAGCTATAATTAGTACATAGCCTTTCATCATAAAGTATCATACATGCTTGTTATACTTAATATTCTCTGTGGAACAAATAAGAAAATAACTTTTTATAGTGAAGAATAGGATTGATAATCAACCAATTGCAGTTGTAATCTTTTTATCATAATATCAGCATAATGCATTTATATGTAACAACAGATATTTATGTCATGCAAAGTTTGCAATATTTCACTTCAGTTGTACCGTATTACGTTTAACATTTACAGTGCTAGGATTTCTGGAGGCTAGCAATTTGTTTTAGCTCTGCATTATTCCTCGAAGCAAGATTCCTATAGAGATTTTTTTTTTTTTTTTTAAATGATAATATATTTGTTTACTATTTAATATTTGGTCAAACTCAGCATGTTTAGTATATTATAATGAAGGCAAAGTATGCATTGTTTTTAAAATGTTATGAAGTCATATATGGAGAAAAAATGCAAAATAGCAAATTTTATTAATATTTTATAAAGGTTAATTTAAATTCATTTATAGAGCTAAAAGGCAAACCATAACAAAATATATAAATTCACTGAATTTACTGATATTTGAAGTGTGTGTGTATGTGTGTGTGCGTGTAAGTATGTGCAGATTACAGCTCATAAGTACATAATAAATGCTGCACAGTAGTAATGAACATATATTAATTAAAAAAACTAACATTAAAAAACCATCTGCAACATTGAGACACAATTAAAAATGTCTTCTTATTTTACCAACTGAAATCAGTTTTAAAGTAATAGATAGCAAGATAGAGAGATATATAGATAGATATATAGATAGATAGATAGATGATAGATAGATAGATTAGGTAGAAAGATAGATAGATGATAGATAGATAGATAGATAGATAGATAGATCGATCGATAGATAGATAAAAGATAGATACCTTGACAACTTGCTTAGGTATCCAGCCTCTAAATGGCTGACAGATAACCTGACAGTTAAATGAGGTGGAGAGAAAGATCAATTGAGTATTTGTTTTAAACACAACTATATTAACAATAGACTTTAAACATACATTTAGTATACAAGTGAATTCCCTGTTACAACATTAATTATGAGTAGTAAAAAAAATTGCACCACATTTTAATTATTTCCATTTCCCATGAGAAGTACATATTCAAAATTTTAGAAGCTACATTGTATATAGTGATTGCTTCATAAAATTGTAGTAGCTTATTTATTGCTGTCACCAACTGATATAAGCAGAAAAGATAACAGGCTCCAATAGGTCTTGTTTCTGAATGGCAAAACCATGCAAATGTGGCAAAAAATTGGCAATTAAAATGCTTTTAAATAATTTTATATAACATTTTGCAATATATGGGTCAGTTCCAGTCTTTTTAATTTCTCTATTGAGAAAATAGGATTGTCCTTCTTTTGTTTTATTAAAATGATTACAGTCTTTTCAAGTCAAATACAAACAAGCTTGATAACTGCATCTAGTCTTGATCTTCATGTTACCACAACTGTACCCTTAGCAGACAATGGCTGTGGATTAACAAACACATGAACCAATACAGGGCCAGATTACAAGTGTAACTTTATTTACCGCTCCCCTTGAGACATGAAAATATGAATATTTCACATTCCAATGTTCTTCACATAGCAGAACATGTTCTATGTATTCATAAGTACACACACACACACACACACACACACACATATATATATATATATATATATATATATATATATATATATATATATATATATATATATATATATATAAAATGGTATTTTGGTACAATATATTTATACCTATATAAACATGATTATATATGTAGAGATATATACAGATATATATATATATATATATATATAGGAATAACCTACATGCCAGTCCCAGCTACATGCCAGTCCCAAGACTGGATAAGTGTGAGAGGATGGAGAAAGCAATGTATATTATTCTGGGAATTAAAATATCAGACGCAATGGTGTCGCCTTCATTGCAAACAAAAAAATTGCTTAGGCCATTCAATGCTTTAACACCATCAATGCCAGTTTCAAATCTGTATGCATCCATGGAAAGCCTTGCCCACTCACGATATTGCAGGTTTATGCGCCCACCACCAACACAAAAGTAGAGGATATCAAAAAAATTTACACGGATCTCTAACAAGCAATCGATCAAGCCCCTGACAAGGACACCATCTTTATTGCTGAGGATTTCAACACAAAAATAGGTGCTGGAGAAGAGATAACTGTTGTAGGCAAATTTGGTTCAATGCTGTCAAGAAAATTTATTACTGATTACGAACACATGGTTTGAGTAGCCAAACCGTCACCTATACATTTGGACAGCTCCAAATGGACAACATTGAAAACAAATTGACTACTTCCTCTGCAAACAACATTGGATGAGCTCAGTACAAGCAGTCAATACACTCTCTGGTGCAGATTGCAGTTCCAACCATCAGTTAATTGTTCCAAAAGTCAAACTCAGGTCCAAGATCATCAAAAGACCATCTGCAAAAAGATGTTTTGATACCAGTAACATCACAATGCAATATGCGGTCGAGATAAAGAATAGCTTTGAATCACTCAATACAGCTCCAGAGGAATTAAGGAATAAAATGAAATTGATCATAATGGACACAGCGGAAAAATGAATCCCTTGCAAAATATCAGCAAAAAGCTCTCAGATGAAATGATTGAAATCGCTAACAGGAGACAAACAACCAAAGTCACTGGCAAGGGCACCAATTTTAAAGTGTTAAATGCAGAATTTCAAAGAGAAGCGAGGCAAGATATAGAGCGTTACTAGAATGAGAGGTGCGCAAAATTGGAAGATGCGTGTAAACAAGATCACACCCGCGAGCTCTTCACCCATGTTAAACAGGTATGGGCCATTCATGCCCATAAAGCAGCAACCATCCAAAACCAGAATGGCAAAGTTCTACAGAGTTAAATCCAAATTAAACATAGGTGGCAAGAGTACACAGCGGAATTGTATGCAGGCCACCAACCAAGTCAATCAGCTGGTCATGATGACCTAATCAAGCAAGAACCAGATATTCTGAAGGAGGACTTTGCTTACGGAAAATGAAAAGTACCTGGAATATCTGTTCCAAAGAGTCAAAGAAGAAAGCAATAATATGGGACTGTACCTTAACATCAAGAAAACAAAGGTAATGACAACAGCAGGCAACTGCACAATTCACATAACAATCAAAAATGAATAAATTGAATCAGTACAAGATTTCTTTTGCCTTGGATCAAAAATTGACCACAGCAGTGAATCGGGAATGGAAATCAACAGCAGAATTGCACTTGGTCTCAATGCGTTGTAAGGAATGTCAAAGAGTTGGAAGAGCAAAGATGTTAGCACCGCAAAAATGATTCAAATAATCAATGCAATAGTTTTCCCAATCTTCATGTACGTATGTGAAAGCTTGACACTCAAGAAGATGGACTGAAGAATAATCAAAGCTTTCGAACTATGGTGTTGGAGATGCCAGCTGTGCATGCCATGGACCTCAAAGGTCACAAACAAGATTATCCTAGAGTGAGTCAAAAAAAGATATTGCTGGAGGGAAAAATAACCAAGCAGCGGCTCTCATACGTTGGTCAAACCATGCAAGCTAATTCCTTGGAAACAACATTAATCCTTGGCATAGTCAGTGGAATGAGAAGAAAAGGACATCAAAGAACACACAGGCAGGACATAATCAAGGCTGACAAGAACAAGCCCATGAAAGAAGTGAAAGAAGTGGTCAAAGATCGTAAAGCATAGAGAATGTTGATCCATAAAGTGACCAAAAGTCGTTCTTGACTGAACGGGTAAATCATTATCATATAAGAATATCTATTTATACATACTTAGAATATATTCCTCTATGTGAAGAACATTGTAATTGGAAATATTATATGTGTATATATTTCAGTAAATACATATATAGAAACAATATAAGAAGCAGCACTAAAAAGCTAGGACCTATCAAAACAAGTATCAGTACTAAAATACTTTATGAAAAGATATGTAATGTATTTGTCTAAATCTATAATCCAATAAAAACATATATTCCTATAGAGGCTACATCAATTTGTAGCACCAATAGGTTTAGTAAATGATGAGAAATAAAAGCAAGGACATCTCCCTTAATTTAAATTTATTAGCAATATTATTTAAAATAATGAAGAAGAAAAACATATTTTATAACAGTAATTTGTAAAAAGAGTAAGGTTCCCGGACGCGGAGTCAAGCATGATGCAGGACGTCTAAGCCTGGGATGCGAAGTTAGGGAAGTAGCGTCCTCCAGGTCCCCTCAAACAGTACCGGCATCCTTGGTAAATTTGGGGATATCATCTGGATCTTGGCTCATAGGCATCGGAGCCCTTCTGTAGAACCGCAGCTCACCTTTTCGCCAAAGAGGCCCTGTCGCAGAGGCCGCACTCTCACATTTACAGAGCTCCTTGCACTTGTTTGTCGAGCAGCTGTCTGGTCGGTGTAAGGAGATATAGCAAACACCTCGCTTCCAAGATCCCCGGTTGAGCCAGGCAGTGCGGGGGATTCAATATTTAGGGTTCGCCTCACTGCCCCTCCCAGGGTATAGAAGCTGGAGAGGGTATCATCACAGACAGTGCAGACAGGAGGAGGAAAAGACCAGGAAAAGATCAGGCACCTCAGCTCAGGCTTCCAGGATCACAGCTGGTGTAGAAGCGACGCCGTGAAATAAGTGTGTCAGAGGGAAAACGGCACATATAAGATAAGTGTCATTTTAAATCTTTCTCCTCCCACTGCTACTGGAATATATACTGTGACAGCATACAGAGATACATATGGTATGTCTGCTCTTCTATGAGGAATTCAAAGAACTGGGGGTGATCTATATTGCTGAAGATATTACAAGGGAAGATAAAAGAGAAAGAGAGGATCCAGGGGCTCTGATTAAGTGGAAGGATGGGAAAGTGCAAGAGTAAATGATTAAAGTCCCACAAGGGGTTGTTCACTGAGCTTGTACACAGACAGTGTACACCTATATTAATCTGAAGGGATGATAAAAGCAGGTAACTGGACACGATAACGACTTTTTGTTAAAACACAGGACACTGTGAGGTGGGCAAAGGTGTACAGCTGAGTGGTGGACAGAAAGGACATGCTGTCACAGCAGAGTCACTACTTAACTTTGCATTTGGGTGCCCCCAGCCAAAGGATAATGTGTTTGTAGCCACATATGAGTGACGGTAATTGTACATAAAGTGCACTTAGTATGCACAGGACTATTTAAAGACTTTCTAGGAAACACATAAGGTCACAAGTAACCCCATCAAGTATCCTGATTGAGGTTTATGATAAAGTTAACAACTGTTAATATACTGTTTGTAAAAAGGTGCTAGACCTCACGGGAGGCTCATATGTGACAAAAGGAGTTGCCGTCTTGTGTTTGCATTTTTTTCTTGTTTTGATTCCAATTTTTATGTCAACTAAGCATAGAGCTCTGCATGCAAAAGTCTACAGAAAGGAATAGTTAAAGGTCTGAGGCTCTATAAGGGGGGCGTCTCCGGATATATAAAAGTGATAATATATTTGGGTCTGGGAGGGGACCCACAATTTTTAAAATTTGTCCTATAAACAGATATAAAAAAACCCTTGGGAGGGTTAATGAACCAAATAAATATAGCTGGTTTAAATAAGGATTATTTGCTGGAAGTATAAGAAGGCATACTATGGCCTCTATTTATCAAGCTGTCAACCACAAATACGCTGGAATTCCGCAGCGTATTTGTGGCGAGCCTGATTCGCCGTAGTTATCAAACCCTACAGACCGGCAAAAGTAGAATTTTGTGACGTAACATACTATCCAATGGACTCAGTCACACACAGATCGATGCTTACGTCACTACAGATGTTCCGGACGCAAGTTCGGCACAATCTGACTACTTTTGCTAGTTATCAAAAAACTAGCAGGTACGCTCACCACTATTCCAGCCCAGCGTACCTGGTTTTCAATCCACCGCCCTGGAGGCAGCGGATGCCATAGGAATCATGTTTGCTGCTGCCTGATATCCCATTGATTCCTATGGGAATGTCTAAACCTAAAACCCAAACATGTACCCCAAATCTAAACACCCCTAATCTGCCCCCCTACACCGCTGCCACCTACATTATACTTATTAAGCCCTAATCTTCCACCCGCCACCGCCGCCACCTACATTATACATATTAACCCCTAAACCTCCGCACCCAGAGCCTGCTGAAACTAAATAAAGTGTTTAACCCCTAAACCGCCGCTCCCGGAGCCTGCCACAACTAAATAAAGTGTTTAACCCCTAAACTGCCACTCCCAGGCCCCGCCGCCACCTGCATTAAATTTATTAACCCCTAATCTGACCCCCCCAACACCGCTGCCACCTACATTAAATTTATCAACCCCTAAAACCTAAGTCTAACCCTAACCCCCCCTAACTTAAATATAATTTAAATTAATCTAAATAAATATTCCTATCATTAAATAAATTATTCCTATTTAAAACTAAATACTTATCTATAAAACAAACCCTAAGCTAGCTACAATATAACTAATAGTTACATTGTAGCTAGATTAGGGTTCATTTTTATTTTACAGGCAACTTTGTATTTATTTTAACTAGGTACAATAGTTATTAAATATTTATTAACTATTTAATAACTTCCTAGTTAAAATAAATACAAAAGTACCAGTAAAATAAAACCTAACCTAAGTTACAAATACACCTAACACTGCACTATAATTAAATAAATTCCCTAAATTAAAAAAAAATAATTACAATTAAATAAAATTAACTAAAGTACCAAAAAAAACACTAAATTACAGAAAATAATAAAATAATTACATTAATTTTAAACTAATTACACCTAATCTAATCCCCCTATAAAAAAAGTCCCCCAAAATAATAAAAATCCCTACCCTATACTAAATTACAAATAGCCCTTAAAAGGGCCTTTTGCAGGGCATTGCCCCAAAGTAATCAGCTCTTTTACCTGTAAAAAAAATACAGTACCCCCCCAACATTACAACCAACCACCCACACACCCAACCCTACTCTAAAACCCACCCTACCCCCCCTTAATAAAACCTAACACTAACCCCCTTGAAGATCACCCTACCTTGAGACATCTTCACCAAACCGGGCAGAAGTGGTCCTCCAGATGGTCCGAAGTCTTCATCCTATCCGGGCAAAAGAGGACCTCCAGATGGGCAGAAGTCTTCATCCAGGCGGCATCTTCTATCTTCATCCATCCAGAGCGGAATGGGTCCATCTTCAAGACATCCGACATGGAGCATCCTTCCAGGCCGACGACTACCCGACGAATGAATATTCCTTTAAATGACATCATCCAAGATGGCGTCCCTTGAATTCCGATTGGCTGATAGAATTCAGCCAATAGGATTGAGCTTGCATTCTATTGGCTGTTCCAATCAGCCAATAGAATGCAAGGTTAATCCTATTGGCTGATTGGATCAGCCAATAGGATTGAACTTCAATCCTATTGGCTGATTGCATCAGCCAATAGGATTTTAACTACCTTAATTCCGATTGGCTGATAGAATTCTATCAGCCAATCGGAAATCAAGGGACGCCATCTTGGATGACGTAATTTAAAGGAATATTCATTCGTTGGGTAGTCGTCGCCCTGGAAGATGTCTTGAAGATGGACCCGCTCCGTTCCGGATGGATGAAGATAGAAGATGCCGCCTGGATGAAGTCTTCTGCCAGTCTGGAGGTCTTCATCTGCCCGGATAGGATGAAGACTTCGGACCATCTAAAGAACCACTTCTGCCCAGTTGGGTGAAGACATCTCAAGGTTGTGTGATCTTCAAGGGGGTAGTGTTAGGTTTTATTAAGGGGGGATTGGGTGGGTTTTAGAATAGGGTTGGGTGTGTGGGTGGTGGGTTGTAATGTTGGGGTGTATTGTATTTTCTTTTTACAGGTAAAAGAGCTGATTACTTTGGGGCAATGCCCTGCAAAAGGCCCTTTTAAGGGCTATTTGTAATTTAGTGTAGGGTAGGGCTTTTTTTTATTAGGGGGATTAGATTAGGTGTAATTAGTTTAAAATTCCTGTAATTATTTTATTATTTTCTGTAATTTAGTGGGGGGGTTTTGGTACTTTAGTTAATTTTATTTAATTGTAATTCATTTATTTTAATCTAGGGAATTAATTTAATTTTAGTGTAGTGTTAGGTGTAATTGTAACTTAGGTTAGGTTTTATTTTACAGGTACTTTTGTATTTATTTTAACTAGGTAATTATTAAATAGTTATTATCTATTTAATAACTATTCTACCTAGTTAAAATAAATACAAAGTTGCCTGTAAAATAAAAATAAATCCTAAGATAGCTACAATGTAACTATTTGTTATATTGTAGCTATCTTAGGGTTTATTTTACAGGTAAGTATTTAGTTTTAAATATGAATAATTTATTTCATGATAGGAATATTTATTTAGATTAATTTAAATTATATTTAAGTTAGGGGGTGTTAGGGTTAGGGTTAGACTTAGGTTTAGGGGTTAATAAATAGAATATATTGGCGGCGAAGTTGGGGCGGGAGATTAGGGGTTAATAAATGTAATGTTTCGGCGGGGTCCATGAGTGGCAGTTTATGGGTTAAACATTTTATTTAGTTGCGGCGGGGTCCAGAAGCGGCAGTTTAGGGGTTAATACATATAATGTAGGTGGCGGTGGGCTCCGGGAGCGGCGGTTTAGGGGTTAAACATTTTATTTAGTTGCAGCGGGGCCAGGGAGTAGCGGTTTAGGGGTTAAACATTTTATTTAGTTTCGGCGGGGTCCGGGAGTGGCAGTTTAGGGGTTAAATATTTTAAATAGTTGCGGCAGGTCCGGGAGCGGCAGTTTAGGAGTTAATACATATAATGTAGGTGGCGGTGGGCTCCGGGAACGGCGGTTTAGGTGTTAATAACTTTATTTAGGTGCGGCGGGGTCCGGGAGCGGCGGTATAGGGGGTAAAACAGTTTAGTATAGTGTGGGTGCTTAGTGACAGGGTAGCAAGAAAGCTGCGAATAAGCCGTAGAGCAGCGAGATTGATGACTGTTAGTTAACAACAGTCCGCTGCTCATCACCCTGTACTTGGTGCGCGGCTTTTTGACAGCTTTCTTGATAATTTTGGCAAACGTATTCAGGTCCGCGGCAGCGATGTTAGGCGATCTTAGGCGTGCACTTTTCAGAAGTAGTCACATCTAGGGCTTATTTGTGTTTATGTCTATGCCATGTAATTTGCTTGGGGGAGGGGGGAACAATTGCATAAAAAGGGGGAAAAGGAAAGGAAAAGGAAGAGAGGAAGAAAAGAAAAAAGAAAAAAAAAAGAAAGGGGAAGAAAAAGAATCACACTTACACTGAGGGATAGGTACTGTTGTTTTAACCTAGTGAAACAAATTATGGAGACTATGACACCTCAATTTGAGAGTTTAAGAAAAGAAATAGGAGAGTTAGCATCTGAAGTTAGACAATCCTCAGCTAGATTTGAAGAGGCAGAAAACAGAATATCACATTTAGAAGATCTTACAAATTCACATGATCAAATTATTAAGAAGCAGGAAGACAGAATTCAGTCCTTACAAAATAAAATTGAAGAATTAGAGGATAGGTCAAGGAGGAATAACCTCAGGGTAATAGGTTTACCGGAAACCCCTGAATATCAGGATCTCATCTATTTTGCATCAAAATTCGCCCTTTTCTGAGCGCTGACACCACAAAGCAAATAATCCACTCCCTTGTTATCTCCTGACTTGACTACTGCAATAACCTACTCGCTGGCCTTCCTCTTTTCCGCCTCTCCCCCCTTCAATCCATCCTAAATGCCTCTGCCAGACTGATCCACCTTTCCCGATCTGTATCTGCTGCATCTCTCTGCGAGTCCCTTCATTGGCTCCCCATTCACAGCAGAGTTAAATTCAAAATTCTCACCCTTACATACAAAGCTCTCACCAATGCCGCTCCCCTCTACCTATCCTTTCTAATACACAAGTATACTCCAGCCCGTCCACTAAGATGCAACAATGACCTGCTCCTTGCATCCGCAACTATCACCTCCTCTCATGCTAGACTGCAGGACTTCTGTCGTGCAGCACCTACCCTCTGGAACACTCTCCCTCATACTGTCAGGCTTTGCCCTAATCTGTCTTCCTTTAAATGTTCCCTTAAGACTTTTCTGTTCAGGGAAGCCTACCACCCAACTCAATAATAAATTAACTTCACTTACCTAACATTTCCCTCATCTAACTCTGTATTAACATCTTTCCAAATTGTGCAGTCCTCACCTCCTGTTTCTCAACCTCCTACCCTTCTAGATTGTAAGTTCCCACGGGAATAGGGCCCTCAATTTCTCCTCTATGTGTTTGTAAATTTTGTCCTGTCTCTTACAAGTCTTGTATTGTTTAATTTAAATGAATTGTATCCATGGACAGCGCTGCGGAATATGTTGGTGCTTCATAAATAAAGTATAATAATAATAATAATCAGTGACATTACCAAAAGAGTTAGGGATATAATAAACAAATAATTCTATTCAAGTAGAAAGAGCGCATAGATTAGGGGCACTTAGAGAGGATGGTAGAGAGAGAAAAAGAACAGTGCTAATCAAGTATTTAGATTTCCAAGATAAAACTAACTTACTGAGACAATATAGGAAGAAAATTCCCTTTAAGATAGGGGGCAATAATATTTTACTATTCCAGGATTATTCCATGGATACCTCTAATAAAAGTCGCCAGTTCTCTCCACTATGTTCACAACTGATTAATATGGTGTACAAGCTATTAATGTATACCCAGCTAAACTGAGAGTCACGTACAATCCTGAAACTGTGCTATTACACACATATCAGAAAGCAAAGGACTATGTAGAGAAGTTCAAGGAAAGGAACTAGATCAGCAGTAAAGGGTAACCATACAGAGAACGAATATGGAGAGTATAATTAGGAGAAGGAAATATGAGTTCCGAAATAACCTAATTTTTACTAAGCTGAAAGGTTAAACCCTAGATATCTACATATGTTACTGTTGTGTTTTTTGTGTGTGTTTGTTGTTTTTGTACTCTCTCTCGCCCCCTGTGCTTGTGTCTCTCACCCCCTCTCCTCTCCCCACGCTCGTGCCTCCTATAGGCAGAGGAGTGGAGTCGTCATTGTCTACCAGGCTCTTTGATTAAATGATGGCCACAAATTTAAAAATAGTATCCTGGAACGTCGGGGGAATAACATCCCCGATTAAAAGGAAAAGGGTAATTAGTCATCTTCAAAAACTGCATACTGATATTGCAGTCATTCAAGAAACACATTTAAAACTGCAAGAAATGAATAAATGTAAAGTAAAATGGGTTGGAGAAGTGATTGCAACTTCATGTGTTAGGAAGAAGAGAGGGGTTGCCTGTCTCTTTAAAAAAGATTTGAATGTTCATATTATTTTGCAAGACTTAGATGAGGGAGATAGTTTTATGATTATACATTTTGAAATTGCTAAGACGAGATACGTGTTATGTAATGTTTATGCCCCCAACCAGCTGGAGATAGAATTCTGGGATAGAATATATCTCAAATTACTTCTGTTCGCGGATACCAAACATCCCAAATTAGACAGACTGAAGACAGTGAACCCTAGACGGTATAATAAAGAAGCTAAGCTACTTAATAAACTTTGTATAAACCTTAAATTAAAAGATATCTGGCGTATCCACAATCCAGATGGCAGAGCATTCACGTGCGAATCGAAGACACACAAAACACTGTCTCGAATAGATTTTTTGTTGTTGTCTGAAAACATGCTTGGCATGGATTTGGAAACTCATATCATATACATCTACCTCTCAGATCATGCGTGTATCACGCTGAGAATTAAAAGTCAAAATAACTTAGGAAAAGAGAATAATATTTTTTTCTTCCCTAGATATCTAATAGATAATAGTCAGTTTCAGTACGAGCTTAGGAGACGATGGGGAGAGTTTTTTGATAACAGCAAGACATATATGCATAAAATTGAAATATTTTGAGCCTTTTTTAGAGGTGAGATTAAAGCTCTTCTTTCAAAATGGAAAAAAATATTCAAAGCTAGGGAATCTGGGTTAAATAGCCAGGTCAGAAATACTTACAGGAAATACATAGATCATCCTGATACTAGAGCTTGGCTGATATATCAAAAAGCTAAGAGTACGAGAGATAGCTTTTTGCACCAAAGGGAACAACAGAATGAACTTAAACAGAAATCGACTTTTTCGAGTTTTTCTGGGAAAAATATTAAATGGCTTGTGCATCTAGCAAAGGCCTGTAAAAAGAAATATTATATAGAGGCTATTAAGAATAATGAGGGAATGTATGTGACACCCAAAGAGATTAACCAGGTTTTCCATACATTTTATCAGAGCTTATATACACAAAGTGATATAAATTTTAATAATTAGAGGACATTTTGGGGAAAAATCAGACTACCTAAAATATCCCAAGAAGGTCTAAACTATCTTAATGCTCCTATAACGCAGGAAGATATTGTTAAAGGAATCCAGAAAGCAGCATTAAATAAAGCCCCAGGACCAGATCAACTCCCCATATAATTTTATAAGATATTACAAGACTCTATCACACCAACACTTCAACTCCTTTTTAATCAATACTATATGCAAAATAATATGCAATCACCGTATTTTACTGCATCAATTATAACGTTGATACTTAAGAAAGATAAAAACCCTGAATCAGTTGATTCATATAGATCAATTTCATTGTTAACCCCTTAGTGACCGAGGACGTGCAGGGTACGTCCGAAAAAAAAGGCAGTTAACGCCTGAGGACGTACCCTGCACGTCCTCGGCTAAAGTGATTGCTGGAAGCTATCAAGATTGCTTCCAGACACTATTACAGTACTGCAGGGATGCCTCGATGTCCAGGCATCCCTGCAGTACTGTTCCGGAGTGCCGGGACCGGATTGATCACTCCCCCTTGAGTGATCACTTACGGTTTTGCTCCACGTGGAGCCCGGCAGTGCAGCAGAGCATCGGAAGCGATCGGACACGCTTCCGATGCGCTGCTAGTGTGCTAAGTGCCTTGGTGGGTCGAGGCACTTAGTTAGTATATAAATTAAATAAAAATTGAAAAAAACGGGTTATAAAATAAAAAGACCCTATATAATGGCGATGCCCAGTGCATCATGGGGCCTCTGGGGGTGTCCCTAGCCTGCCTCATCATAGGGGCAAGCTAGGGTCACCCAATCTGAGCCTTCCCACAAAAAAAATAAATAATAAAATCTCCCATTTGTCTGCTCAGGTCAATATTTGTAAATATTGACTCTGATCTGTGTGAATCTCCCTCCCTCTCCTTACTTGTGATTTTGTTGGAGAGAGAGAGAGACCTGTATTTTAGCAGAGAGAGATTTATTTCTTTTATTTGTTAAAAAAATTTAAAATCCAAAGGCTCTTTTCAGAGCCATTAACCCCTAGCTTGCCAGTGATCACTATAAATCACAGGCAGTAGCACAGCTGCACTTTTTTTGCTGTCTGTGCATTTTTTTAGGGGTTAATTTTTGTTGTTGTATTTTTTATAAAAAACCCAAAGGCTCCTTCAGAGCCATTTAGCTAATTTAATTTAATTTAAAGACTATTTAACCCCTAGCTTGCCAGTGATCGCTATACATCACTGGCATTAGCATAGCTGTACTTTTTTGCTGTCTGTGCATTTTTTAGGGGTTAATTTTTGTTGTTGTAATTTTTTAAAAACCCAAAGGCTCCTTTCAGAGCCATTTAGCTAATTTAATTTAATTTAAATAGTATTTATTTTTTGCTGTCTGTGCATTTTTTTAGGGGTTAATTTTTGTTGTTGTAATTTTTTTAAAAACCCAAAGGCTCCTTTCAGAGCTATTTAGCTAATTTAATGTAATTTAAAGAGTATTTAACTCCTAGCTTGCCATTTAGCTAATTTAATTTAAATAGTATTTAACCCCTAGCTTGCCAGTGATCACTATAAATCACTGGCATTAGCATAGCTGTACTTTTTTGCTGTCTGTGCATTTTTTTAGGGGTTAATTTTTGTTGTTGTAATTTTTTTAAAAACCCAAAGGCTCCTTTCAGAGCCATTTAGCTAATTTAATTTAATTTAAATAGTATTTAACCCCTAGCTTGCCAGTGATCGCTATAAATCACTGGCATTAGCATAGCTGTACTTTTTTTTTTAAAAAAAAAAAACCCAAAGGCCATTTAGTTAATTAATTATTTTTTGTTTTCTGTGACAGATACAATAATGTCAAAGAAAACATATAGTGCTGAGGAGGCATATGCCATCCTTGCGTCAGAGTCAGATGCCTCTATGTCTGACCCCAATTTTGACCCTGCCATATGCTCAGATACATCATCAGATGCAGTCTCAACTGATAGTGATGTATCTGTGGCTGCTAGCCCCCCTGCCAGCCCCCCTGCTAGCCCCCCTGCCAGCCCCCCTGCTAGCCCCCCTGCCAGCCCCCCTGCTAGAAGGAGGCGTGTTGCTGCCATTGCCGCTGAAGAGTGGGTAACGCCTCATCTCCAGAGGCCACATATCCCACCCTTCACAGCAAATGCTGGCATAAATATAGATGTGGCAGGTTTTAGCCCCCAACAGTTTCTGGAGGTGTTTCTGGGCGATGATGTATTGGGGAACATGGTCGCCCAAACTAATTTATATGCCCATCAGTACCGTGCTGCAAAGCCTGAAACATATTTGGCAAAGCAGCAATGGGCCCCCATCAATGTACCAGAATTTAAAAAATTCTGGGCATTGACTTTGCTGATGGGCATCATAAAGAAACCCTCCGTTCGCTCCTACTGGAGCAGTAGCCCCATCTGCTCTACCCCCATTTTCTCCCAGAGTATGTCGAGGCAGAGGTATGAAATGATTCTTCATTTCATGCACTTCAGCTACAACAGCCTGTGCCCCCCTAGGGAGCATCCCCAATTTGACAGGCTGTATAAAATCCGCCCCCTGATTACCCACTTTTCTGCCAGTTTTGCAGACTCTGATCTGTGTGGATCTCCCTCCCTCTCCTTACTTGTGATTTTGTTGGAGAAAGAGACCTGTATTTTAGCAGAGAGAGATTTATTTCTTTTATTTGTTAAAAAATGTAAAATCCAAAGGCTCTTTTCAGAGCTATTAACCCCTAGCTTGCCAGTGATCACTATAAATCACTGGCAGTAGCACAGCTGCACTTTTTTTGCTGTCTGTGCATTTTTTTAGGGGTTAATTTTTGTTGTTGTATTTTTTTAAAAAAACCCAAAGGCTCCTTCAGAGCCATTTAGCTAATTTAATTTAATTTAAAGACTATTTAACCCCTAGCTTGCCAGTGATCGCTATAAATCACTGGCAGTAGCATAGCTGTACTTTTTTGCTGTCTGTGCATTTTTTTAGGGGTTAATTTTTGTTGTTGTAATTTTTAAAAAACCCAAAGGCTCCTTTCAGAGCCATTTAGCTAATTTAATTTAATTTAAAGAGTATTTAACTCCTAGCTTGCAATTTAGCTAATTTAATTTAATTTAAATAGTATTTAACCCCTAGCTTGCCAGTGATCGCTATAAATCACTGGCATTAGCATAGCTTTACTTTTTGCTGTCTGTGCATTTTTTTAGGGGTTCATTTTTGTTAATGTAATTTTTTTAAAAACCCAAAGGCTCCTTTCAGAGCCATTTAGCTAATTTAATTTAATTTAAAGAGTATTTAACTCCTAGCTTGCCATTTAGCTAATTTAATTTAAATAGTATTTAACCCCTAGCTTGCCAGTGATCGCTATAAATCACTGGCATTAGCATAGCTGTACTTTTTTGCTGTCTGTGCATTTTTTTAGGGGTTAATTTTTGTTGTTGTAATTTTTTTAAAAACCCAAAGGCTCCTTTCAGAGCCATTTAGCTAATTTAATTTAATTTAAATAGTATTTAACCCCTAGCTTGCCAGTGATCGCTATAAATCACTGGCATTAGCATAGCTGTACTTTTTTTTTTTTTTTAAAAACCCAAAGGCCATTTAGTTAATTAATTATTTTTTGTTTTCTGTGACAGATACAATAATGTCAAAGAAAACATATAGTGCTGAGGAGGCATATGCCATCCTTGCGTCAGAGTCAGATGCCTCTATGTCTGACTCAGACCCCAATTTTGACCCTGCCATATGCTCAGATACATCATCAGATGCAGTCTCAACTGATAGTGATGTATCTGTGGCTGCTAGCCCCCCTGCCAGCCCCCCTGCTAGCCCCCCTGCCAGCCCCCCTGCTAGCCCCCCTGCCAGCCCCCCTGCTAGAAGGAGGCGTGTTGCTGCCATTGCCGCTGAAGAGTGGGTAACGCCTCATCTCCAGAGGCCACATATCCCACCCTTCACAGCAAATGCTGGCATAAATATAGATGTGGCAGGTTTTAGCCCCCAACAGTTTCTGGAGGTGTTTCTGGGCGATGATGTATTGGGGAACATGGTCGCCCAAACTAATTTATATGCCCATCAGTACCGTGCTGCAAAGCCTGAAACATATTTGGCAAAGCAGCAATGGGCCCCCATCAATGTACCAGAATTTAAAAAATTCTGGGCATTGACTATGCTGATGGGCATCATAAAGAAACCCTCCGTTCGCTCCTACTGGAGCAGTAGCCCCATCTGCTATACCCCCATTTTCTCCCAGAGTATGTCGAGGCAGAGGTATGAAATGATTCTTCATTTCATGCACTTCAGCTACAACAGCCTGTGCCCCCCTAGGGAGCATCCCCAATTTGACAGGCTGTATAAAATCCTCCCCCTGATTACCCACTTTTCTGCCAGTTTTGCAGACTCTGATCTGTGTGGATCTCCCTCCCTCTCCTTACTTGTGATTTTGTTGGAGAAAGAGACCTGTATTTTAGCAGAGAGAGATTTATTTCTTTTATTTGTTAAAAAATGTAAAATCCAAAGGCTCTTTTCAGAGCTATTAACCCCTAGCTTGCCAGTGATCACTATAAATCACTGGCAGTAGCACAGCTGCACTTTTTTTGCTGTCTGTGCATTTTTTTAGGGGTTCATTTTTGTTGTTGTATTTTTTTTAAAAAACCCAAAGGCTCCTTCAGAGCCATTTAGCTAATTTAATTTAATTTAAAGACTATTTAACCCCTAGCTTGCCAGTGATCGCTATAAATCACTGGCAGTAGCATAGCTGTACTTTTTTGCTGTCTGTGCATTTTTTTAGGGGTTAATTTTTGTTGTTGTAATTTTTAAAAAACCCAAAGGCTCCTTTCAGAGCCATTTAGCTAATTTAATTTAATTTAAAGAGTATTTAACTCCTAGCTTGCAATTTAGCTAATTTAATTTAATTTAAATAGTATTTAACCCCTAGCTTTCCAGTGATCGCTATAAATCACTGGCATTAGCATAGCTGTACTTTTTGCTGTCTGTGCATTTTTTTAGGGGTTCATTTTTGTTAATGTAATTTTTTAAAAAACCCAAAGGCTCCTTTCAGAGCCATTTAGCTAATTTAATTTAATTTAAAGAGTATTTAACTCCTAGCTTGCCATTTAGCTAATTTAATTTAAATAGTATTTAACCCCTAGCTTGCCAGTGATCGCTATAAATCACTGGCATTAGCATAGCTGTACTTTTTTGCTGTCTGTGCATTTTTTAGGGGTTAATTTTTGTTGTTGTAATTTTTTTAAAAACCCAAAGGCTCCTTTCAGAGCCATTTAGCTAATTTAATTTAATTTAAATAGTATTTAACCCCTAGCTTGCCAGTGATCGCTATAAATCACTGGCATTAGCATAGCTGTACTTTTTTTTTTTTTAAAAAAACCCAAAGGCCATTTAGTTAATTAATTATTTTTTGTTTTCTGTGACAGATACAATAATGTCAAAGAAAACATATAGTGCTGAGGAGGCATATGCCATCCTTGCGTCAGAGTCAGATGCCTCTATGTCTGACTCAGACCCCAATTTTGACCCTGCCATATGCTCAGATACATCATCAGATGCAGTCTCAACTGATAGTGATGTATCTGTGGCTGCTAGCCCCCCTGCCAGCCCCCCTGCTAGCCCCCCTGCCAGCCCCCCTGCTAGCCCCCCTGCCAGCCCCCCTGCTAGAAGGAGGCGTGTTGCTGCCATTGCCGCTGAAGAGTGGGTAACGCCTCATCTCCAGAGGCCACATATCCCACCCTTCACAGCAAATGCTGGCATAAATATAGATGTGGCAGGTTTTAGCCCCCAACAGTTTCTGGAGGTGTTTCTGGGCGATGATGTATTGGGGAACATGGTCGCCCAAACTAATTTATATGCCCATCAGTACCGTGCTGCAAAGCCTGAAACATATTTGGCAAAGCAGCAATGGGCCCCCATCAATGTACCAGAATTTAAAAAATTCTGGGCATTGACTATGCTGATGGGCATCATAAAGAAACCCTCCGTTCGCTCCTACTGGAGCAGTAGCCCCATCTGCTCTACCCCCATTTTCTCCCAGAGTATGTCGAGGCAGAGGTATGAAATGATTCTTCATTTCATGCACTTCAGCTACAACAGCCTGTGCCCCCCTAGGGAGCATCCCCAATTTGACAGGCTGTATAAAATCCGCCCCCTGATTACCCACTTTTCTGCCAGTTTTGCAGACTCTGATCTGTGTGGATCTCCCTCCCTCTCCTTACTTGTGATTTTGTTGGAGAAAGAGACCTGTATTTTAGCAGAGAGAGATTTATTTCTTTTATTTGTTAAAAAATGTAAAATCCAAAGGCTCTTTTCAGAGCTATTAACCCCTAGCTTGCCAGTGATCACTATAAATCACTGGCAGTAGCACAGCTGCACTTTTTTTGCTGTCTGTGCATTTTTTTAGGGGTTAATTTTTGTTGTTGTATTTTTTTAAAAAAACCCAAAGGCTCCTTCAGAGCCATTTAGCTAATTTAATTTAATTTAAAGACTATTTAACCCCTAGCTTGCCAGTGATCACTATAAATCACTGGCAGTAGCATAGCTGTACTTTTTTGCTGTCTGTGCATTTTTTTAGGGGTTAATTTTTGTTGTTGTAATTTTTAAAAAACCCAAAGGCTCCTTTCAGAGCCATTTAGCTAATTTAATTTAATTTAAAGAGTATTTAACTCCTAGCTTGCAATTTAGCTAATTTAATTTAATTTAAATAGTATTTAACCCCTAGCTTGCCAGTGATCGCTATAAATCACTGGCATTAGCATAGCTGTACTTTTTTGCTGTCTGTGCATTTTTTTAGGGGTTCATTTTTGTTAATGTAATTTTTTTAAAAACCCAAAGGCTCCTTTCAGAGCCATTTAGCTAATTTAATTTAATTTAAAGAGTATTTAACTCCTAGCTTGCCATTTAGCTAATTTAATTTAAATAGTATTTAACCCCTAGATTGCCAGTGATCGCTATAAATCACTGGCATTAGCATAGCTGTACTTTTTTGCTGTCTGTGCATTTTTTTAGGGGTTAATTTTTGTTGTTGTAATTTTTTTAAAAACCCAAAGGCTCCTTTCAGAGCCATTTAGCTAATTTAATTTAATTTAAATAGTATTTAACCCCTAGCTTGCCAGCGATCGCTATAAATCACTGGCATTAGCATAGCTGTACTTTTTTGCTGTCTGTGCATTTTTTTAGGGGTTAATTTTTGTTGTTGTAATTTTTTAAAAACCCAAAGGCTCCTTTCAGAGCCATTTAGCTAATTTAATTTAATTTAAATAGTATTTAACCCCTAGCTTGCCAGTGATCGCTATAAATCACTGGCATTAGCATAGCTGTACTTTTTTAAAAAAAAAACCCAAAGGCCATTTAGTTAATTAATTATTTTTTGTTTTCTGTGACAGATACAATAATGTCAAAGAAAACATATAGTGCTGAGGAGGCATATGCCATCCTTGCGTCAGAGTCAGATGCCTCTATGTCTGACTCAGACCCCAATTTTGACCCTGCCATATGCTCAGATACATCATCAGATGCAGTCTCAACTGATAGTGATGTATCTGTGGCTGCTAGCCCCCCTGCCAGCCCCCCTGCTAGCTCCCCTGCCAGCCCCCCTGCTAGAAGGAGGCGTGTTGCTGCCATTGCCGCTGAAGAGTGGGTAACGCCTCATCTCCAGAGGCCACATATCCCACCCTTCACAGCAAATGCTGGCATAAATATAGATGTGGCAGGTTTTAGCCCCCAACAGTTTCTGGAGGTGTTTCTGGGCGATGATGTATTGGGGAACATTGTCGCCCAAACTAATTTATATGCCCATCAGTACCGTGCTGCAAAGCCTGAAACATATTTGGCAAAGCAGCAATGGGCCCCCATCAATGTACCAGAATTTAAAAAATTCTGGGCATTGACTATGCTGATGGGCATCATAAAGAAACCCTCCGTTCGCTCCTACTGGAGCAGTAGCCCCATCTGCTCTACCCCCATTTTCTCCCAGAGTATGTCGAGGCAGAGGTATGAAATGATTCTTCATTTCATGCACTTCAGCGACAACAGCCTGTGCCCCCCTAGGGAGCATCCCCAATTTGACAGGCTGTATAAAATCCGCCCCCTGATTACCCACTTTTCTGCCAGGTTTGCAGAGGCTTATACACCTGGAAGGAATATATGCGTTGATGAATCCCTGATGAAGTATAAGGGAAGGCTGGGATTCAAGCAGTATATTCCTTCCAAGCGCTCCAGATATGGAGTAAAGGTGTATAAGCTCTGTGAGAGCGAGACTGGGTATACTCAGGCCTTCCGGGTGTATGAGGGAAAGGATAGTCACCTTGACCCTCCAGGTTGCCCAGAACATATGGGAACCACTGGCAAGATTGTCTGGGACCTGATATTACCCCTAATGAACAAAGGGTATCACTTGTACTTAGACAATTTTTATACAAGTGTCCTTTTGTTCAAGCTACTGTATTGCTTTGATACAGTAGCTTGCGGTACTATTAAGAAGAACCGCACAGGTTTCCCAGGACAACTTGTACGCACCCGGCTACAAAGGGGGGAGACCTCAGCTCTGCGCCAAGAGGAGCTGTTGGCACTTAATTACAGAGACAAGAAGTATGTATACCTTCTTACCACCATCCACACAGAGAGGACGGTGGCGGTCTCTGTACGTGGCAGAGCTGAGATCATAAGTAAGCCAGTGTGCATCAAGTCTTATAACCGGCATATGGGTGGGGTTGATCTGGCAGATCAGCTAGTGCAGCCCTACCTAATTATGCGGAAGACAAGGGCCTGGTACAAAAAGGTTGCAATTTACCTAATGCAGATTGCAACCCACAACGCTTTTTTGTTGTTCAAAAAAGCAAACCCCGGAATGAAACATACTTTTTTACAGTTTCAGCTCCAGATCATTTCGGGGATTTTGTACCATGATGCACCTGCTCCCCGGGTGGTGAATGGAGAGAGCAGAGTTGGGGCTACTCATTTTATTTTTAAAATCCCCCGTACTGCCACAAAGCAGAGACCACAAAAAAAATGCAGAGTCTGTACCAAGAGGGGGCAGAGAAGGGACACTGTATATCACTGTCCTGATTGCCCTGGACAGCCTGGACTCTGCATTGGGGACTGCTTCAAGCGGTACCATACAATGGTCAATTTTTAAAAAATAAATACATTTGCTGTTATTTTTTTTGTTATGTTTACTGTTAATTTTTTTGTTGTTATTTTTTTACTTTTAATGTGCCAGATTTTTACATTTCACTAATATATTTTTTTTTTCTAAAATGGGGCTGTTTTTTTTTTTTTTTTTACAAAAACCCATGTCAAACCTATGCATGGGGGACGACATAGGTGTTCTCAAGGTGCCTTGCAGAAAACAACCTGTAGTATTTTTTTTGCACTATCTTACAACAGTCTCTCCTAAATCATAGTCAAAAAGCAATGTGTGTGTAAAAATGAAAATTGAAAAATTGCCACCATACACTTTCTCCAATTTTTTTGGCTAAAACGGTTGCTTCAAAGGCATCAAAGCACACCATATACAATACCTTGGGGTGTCAACATTTCAAAAATATACACTTTCATGGCAATAAATAAAAGTGGGGTATACAATAGGCCCCAAACTAAAGATAGGCCTATCAGAAGAAATACTCTCACTTAATAACTAAAATCACAAGTCATAAAATTGTAACATAACTTTCCCAAAATCCTGGCAAACCTATGCATGGGGGGCATAGGTGTACTCAGGGTGCCTAGCAGAAAACAACCTAAAGTATTTTTTTGCACTAACTTACAACAGTCTCTCCTAAATCATAGTCGAAAAGCAATGTGTGTGTAAAAATGAAAATTGAAAAAATGCCACCATACACTTTCTCCAATTTTTTTGGCTAAACAGTTACTTCAAATGCATCAAAGCACACCATATACAATACCTTGGGGTGTCACCATTTCAAAAATATGCACATTCATGGAAACAAATAAATTGGGGTATGTTAAAATACCCCCAAAAAGACAATAGGCAAAGAAAATATGTTAAATGTGAAAAAAAAATCACAAACGCATGTTGGACATTTGGCATTACACCCCCCGAACAAGCCAAGAAACTTATGCATAGGTGGTATCACTGTACTCAGGAGATGTTGGTGAATACATATTGAGGTGTTTTCTGGCAGTAACACATAACAGGGACTGAGAATATATGCCTAAAGTACAATGTGTGTGAAAAATAACACAAAAAAATGACTACCCAAACGTTTGACAAAGACTAGTGGTTTAAATAGTGCATGGAAAGTGTTAAAATAACAGCATTTTAAATACCCTAGGGTGTCTACTTTTCAAAAATATATGGTTTGATGAGGGTAATTTATATTGCCCGGCTTCAGAAATGTCCCAAATAGGACATGGGTGCATGATGACAGATGTGAAAATTCCAAGTTGAAAAACTGGAATGTGCCCCCTAAAAATAAGGCCTTTTAGCCCCCAGAGAACCCAACACACCTATACATGGGTGGTATCACTGTACTCAGGAGATGTTGTTAAATACATATTGAGGTTTTTTTTTGGCAGTAACACATAACAGGGACTGAGAATATATGCCTAAAGTACAATGTGTGTGAAAAATAACACAAAAACATGACTACCTAAAAGTTTGACAAAGACTAGTGGTTGAATTAGTGCATGGAAAGTGTTAAAATACCAGCATTTGAAATACCCTAGGGTGTCTACTTTTCAAAAATATATGGTTTGATGGGGTAATTTACATTGCCCGGCTTCAGAAATGTCCCAAATAGGACATGGGTGCATGATGACAGATGTGAAAATTCCAAGTTGAAAAACTGGAATGTGCCCCCTAAAAATAAGGCCTTTTAGCCCCCAGAAAACCAAACACACCTATGCATGGGTGGTATCACTGTACTCAGGAGATGTTTTTGAATACATATTGAGGTTTTTTTGGCAGTAACACATAACAGGGACTGAGAATACATGCCTAAAGTACAATGTGTGTGAAAAATAACACAAAAAAATGACTACCCAAAAGTTTGACAAAGACTAGTGGTTGAAATAGTGCATGGAAAGTGTTAAAATAACAGCATTTTAAATACCCTAGGGTGTCTAATTTTCAAAAATATATGGTTTGATGAGGGTAATTTACATTGCCCGGCTTCAGAAATGTCCCAAATAGGACATGGGTGCATGATGACAGATGTGAAAATTCCAAGTTGAAAAACTGGAATGTGCCCCCTAAAAATAAGGCCTTTTAGCCCCCAGAGAACCCAACACACCTATACATGGGTGGTATCACTGTACTCAGGAGATGTTGTTGAATACATATTGAGAATTTGAGAGTTTTTTTGGCAGTAACACATAACAGGAACTGAGAATATATGCCTAAAGTACAATGTGTGTGAAAAATGACACAAAAAAATGACTACCTAAACGTTTGACAAAGACTTGTGGTTGAATTAGTTCATGGAAAGTGTTAAAATACCAGCATTTGAAATACCCTAGGGTGTCTACTTTTCAAAAATATATGGTTTTATGGGGTAATTTACATTGCCCGGCTTCAGAAATGTCCCAAATAGGACATGGGTGCATGATGACAGATGTGAAAATTCCAAGTTGAAAAACTGGAATGTGCCCCCTAAAAATAAGGCCTTTTATCCCCCAGAGAACGCAACACACCTATACATGGGTGTTATCACTGTACTCATGAGATGTTGTTGAATACATATTGAGGTGTTTTCTGGCTGTAACACATAACAGGGACTTAGAATATATGCCTAAAGTACAATGTGTGTGAAAAATGACACAAAAAAATGACTACCTAAAAGTTTGACAAAGACTAGTGGTTGAATTAGTTCATGGAAAGTGTTAAAATACCAGCATTTGAAATACCCTAGGGTGTCTACTTTTCAAAAATATATGGTTTGATGGGGGTAATTTACTTTGCCCAGCTTCAGAAATGTCCCAAATAGGACATGGGTGCATGATGAGAGATATGAAAATTCCAAGTTGAAAAACTGGAATGCGCCCCCTAAAAATAAGGCCTTTTAGCCCCCAGAGAACCCAACACACCTATACATGGGTGGTATCACTGTACTCAGGAGATGTTGTTAAATACATATTGAGGTTTTTTTTGGCTGTAACACATAACAGGGACTGAGAATATATGCCTAAAGTACAATGTGTGTGAAAAATAACACAAAAACATGACTACCTAAAAGTTTGACAAAGACTAGTGGTTGAATTAGTGCATGGAAAGTGTTAAAATACCAGCATTTGAAATACCCTAGGGTGTCTACTTTTCAAAAATATATGGTTTGATGGGGTAATTTACATTGCCCGGCTTCAGAAATGTCCCAAATAGGACATGGGTGCATGATGACAGATGTGAAAATTCCAAGTTGAAAAGCTGGAATGTGCCCCCTAAAAATAAGGCCTTTTAGCCCCCAGAAAACCAAACACACCTATACATGGGTGGTATCACTGTACTCAGGAGATGTTGTTGAATACATATTGAGGTTTTTTTGGCAGTAACACATAACAGGGACTGAGAATATATGCCTAAAGTACAATGTGTGTGAAAAATAACACAAAAAAATGACTACCCAAAAGTTTGACAAAGACTAGTGGTTGAAATAGTGCATGGAAAGTGTTAAAATAACAGCATTTTAAATACCCTAGGGTGTCTAATTTTCAAAAATATATGGTTTGATGAGGGTAATTTACATTGCCCGGCTTCAGAAATGTCCCAAATAGGACATGGGTGCATGATGACAGATGTGAAAATTCCAAGTTGAAAAACTGGAATGTGCCCCCTAAAAATAAGGCCTTTTAGCCCCCAGAGAACCCAACACACCTATACATGGGTGGTATCACTGTACTCAGGAGATGTTGTTGAATACATATTGAGAATTTGAGAGTTTTTTTGGCAGTAACACATAACAGGAACTGAGAATATATGCCTAAAGTACAATGTGTGTGAAAAATGACACAAAAAAATGACTACCTAAACGTTTGACAAAGACTTGTGGTTGAATTAGTTCATGGAAAGTGTTAAAATACCAGCATTTGAAATACCCTAGGGTGTCTACTTTTCAAAAATATATGGTTTTATGGGGTAATTTACATTGCCCGGCTTCAGAAATGTCCCAAATAGGACATGGGTGCATGATGACAGATGTGAAAATTCCAAGTTGAAAAACTGGAATGTGCCCCCTAAAAATAAGGCCTTTTAGCCCCCAGAGAACGCAACACACCTATACATGGGTGGTATCACTGTACTCATGAGATGTTGTTGAATACATATTGAGGTGTTTTCTGGCTGTAACACATAACAGGGACTTAGAATATATGCCTAAAGTACAATGTGTGTGAAAAATGACACAAAAAAATGACTACCTAAAAGTTTGACAAAGACTAGTGGTTGAATTAGTTCATGGAAAGTGTTAAAATACCAGCATTTGAAATACCCTAGGGTGTCTACTTTTCAAAAATATATGGTTTGATGGGGGTAATTTACTTTGCCCAGCTTCAGAAATGTCCCAAATAGGACATGGGTGCATGATGACAGATATGAAAATTCCAAGTTGAAAAACTGGAATGCGCCCCCTAAAAATAAGGCCTTTTAGCCCCCAGAGAACCCAACACACCTATACATGGGTGGTATCACTGTACTCAGGAGATGTTGTTAAATACATATTGAGGTTTTTTTTGGCCGTAACACATAACAGGGACTGAGAATATATGCCTAAAGTACAATGTGTGTGAAAAATAACACAAAAACATGACTACCTAAAAGTTTGACAAAGACTAGTGGTTGAATTAGTGCATGGAAAGTGTTAAAATACCAGCATTTGAAATACCCTAGGGTGTCTACTTTTCAAAAATATATGGTTTGATGGGGTAATTTACATTGCCCGGCTTCAGAAATGTCCCAAATAGGACATGGGTGCATGATGACAGATGTGAAAATTCCAAGTTGAAAAGCTGGAATGTGCCCCCTAAAAATAAGGCCTTTTAGCCCCCAGAAAACCAAACACACCTATACATGGGTGGTATCACTGTACTCAGGAGATGTTGTTGAATACATATTGAGGTTTTTTTGGCAGTAACACATAACAGGGACTGAGAATATATGCCTAAAGTACAATGTGTGTGAAAAATAACACAAAAAAATGACTACCCAAAAATTTGACAAAGACTAGTGGTTGAAATAGTGCATGGAAAGTGTTAAAATAACAGCATTTTAAATACCCTAGGGTGTCTACTTTTCAAAAATATATGGTTTGATGAGGGTAATTTACATTGCCCGGCTTCAGAAATGTCCCAAATAGGACATGGGTGCATGATGACAGATGTGAAAATTCCAAGTTGAAAAACTGGAATGTGCCCCCTAAAAATAAGGCATTTTAGCCCCCAGAGAACCCAACACACCTATACATGGGTGGTATCACTGTACTCAGGAGATGTTGTTGAATACATATTGAGAATTTGAGAGTTTTTTTGGCAGTAACACATAACAGGAACTGAGAATATATGCCTAAAGTACAATGTGTGTGAAAAATGACACAAAAAAATGACTACCTAAACGTTTGACAAAGACTTGTGGTTGAATTAGTTCATGGAAAGTGTTAAAATACCAGCATTTGAAATACCCTAGGGTGTCTACTTTTCAAAAATATATGGTTTTATGGGGTAATTTACATTGCCCGGCTTCAGAAATGTCCCAAATAGGACATGGGTGCATGATGACAGATGTGAAAATTCCAAGTTGAAAAACTGGAATGTGCCCCCTAAAAATAAGGCCTTTTAGCCCCCAGGGAACGCAACACACCTATACATGGGTGGTATCACTGTACTCATGAGATGTTGTTGAATACATATTGAGGTGTTTTCTGGCTGTAACACATAACAGGGACTTAGAATATATGCCTAAAGTACAATGTGTGTGAAAAATGACACAAAAAAATGACTACCTAAAAGTTTGACAAAGACTAGTGGTTGAATTAGTTCATGGAAAGTGTTAAAATACCAGCATTTGAAATACCCTAGGGTGTCTACTTTTCAAAAATATATGGTTTGATGGGGGTAATTTACATTGCCCAGCTTCAGAAATGTCCCAAATAGGACATGGGTGCATGATGACAGATATGAAAATTCCAAGTTGAAAAACTGGAATGCGCCCCCTAAAAATAAGGCCTTTTAGCCCCCAGAGAACCCAACACACCTATACATGGGTGGTATCACTGTACTCAGGAGATGTTGTTGAATACATATTGAGGTTTTTTTGGCCGTAACACATAACAGGGACTGAGAATATATGCCTAAAGTACAATGTGTGTGAAAAATAACGCAAAAAATGACTACCTAAAAGTTTGACAAAGATTAGTGGTTGAATTAGTGCATGGAAAGTGTTAAAATACCTGCATTTGAAATACCCTAGGGTGTCTACTTTTCAAAAATATATGGTTTGATGGGGTTAATTTACATTGGCCGGCTTCAGAAATGTCCCAAATAGGACATGGGTGCATGATGACAGATATGAAAATTCCAAGTTGAAAAACTGGAATGTGCCCCCTAAAATTAAGGCCTTTTAGCCTCCAGAGAACCCGACACACCTTTTTTTTTTTTTTTAAACAATCTTTTTCCTTTTATTGAAAATAATCATAAAACATACAGAAAGAAAAAAAAACATAACTCAAATAAGATGTGCCACGCAGGGCAAAATAGCAGGTTTGGTCAAAAATACACATGTATATCAGCTAAAACAAAAAGGAATTAGTGTCAATGACATTTTACCTTGAAATGAACATTTGTATTTTTAGAGACCTGAACTTGACACACACATATTATGACTGTCTTTAAATGATTATACACTTATAGTTTAAAGAAATCAATAAACATAAAATCATAATACTGGAAATATAAACTATGTCATGCCAGGTGACAACTTAATCATAGTTATAACCTAAAACATAACAATGCCATCTTAGCATGATAATCTTAGACCATAAATGCAAAAATATACATCACTTAACTTTACAGTCAAAAAAAATTTTTTTTGGTCATCTTTACTCGATAAATAATTAAATCAGATTTACTTTACCTTTTATTTTAACTCTAATTCAAAAAAGAGAAAAAAAAAAAAAAGATCGAAGTCACCTTCCCCCCTCTCTCCCTATCCTGAGACTATCATAACAGATGATCGAGGGCTTTGTGCGAGGAGTTCCTATTCTCTATAACAAGAAATCCAAGCAGCTGGGAATTCGTTGTACAATACAAATTCTGCAAAGCTATCTGAACTTAAGAATGGGTACAGAATACGTTTTTGAATATGCGGCGTATAGGATTTGATTACCGGTAACCAGTCTGAGATAAATTTTTGTATTTTTTTTTCCTTGGCAGATTTAAGATGAAAAGATTCAAAGATTATGTGATTCTGTATCTCCAATATAACCTTGGAGAAGGAGGGAACAAATTTTGATTTCCAGTTTTTTGCAATAAGATGTCTGATCGATATAGTGATAGATGCCAAGGTTTTTAGCCTCAAGCAAGAATTAGTAACATCAAAATTTAAAAAAATAATGTTTTCTGGATTAAATGAGACATCAATATCAAAAAAGTTTTTTAGCCAGAAAGAGAGTTTATTCCATAATTGTTTTAATTTAGGACAATAGTAAAACATATGTAATAAATCGGCCCTTGGGTATGAACAACGAGGGCATTTAGAAGATTGTGCCATATACATTTTTGACAGCCTGTAAGGCGTTATGTATGATCTGTTTATAATTTTGAAATGTGACTCTTTCCAGCTTGAGGGAATTCGGCATTTATTTACCAGGATACAACTGGCTTTTATTTTTCCGTCTTCCAAGTTCGGACAATCCTGTGACCATGAGGCAGCAATACTATTCATGCTAAGTAAGTTCTGTTTATTGAGCATAATATCATACATAAGGGAGATCGAGGATAATCCTGCTTTAAATTTCAAAATACATTTTTTTATATCGGACCATGCCAAACACCGACCTGACTCCCAGCTATGATTATTAAGATAGTGTCTTAATTGAAAATAGGCAAACATATCCTGTCTGGGTAACCCAAATTGCGTGACCAAGGACTCAAATGAATGTATATAACCATCATCATGAAAGATTTGAAAAAAATTATTGAGCCCTTTAGCAGCCCACTCCTGAAAAACTGCCTGAGAATAACCTGGGGAAAAGTCAATCGTACCAATTATTGGAAGGAATTCAGAAAAAGAGGTCAAGTCTTGTAATTTTAATTGGTGTGTACAGCTTCTTTGGAATAGAAACAAACCAAGAGATTCACTACATTATATTGGCCTTGTACTATTTGAGGTCACAGAGTTCCATCATTCTAAGCGGTTGTAAGCTTAAATGCAATTCTGTCGTTTGTTGTGCTTTTGCTTGGATAATACAATTGTACTTAATTCATAGTATGTTGTATTTTCTGTCAAACTAAATAAAATTATCCCTTTGGAGTGTCAATTCGATTATCTCCTGGTTGCCCCCAGTGAGTTCCTGGATTATTCTACCTCCTGGTTTACACCCTTACATTAGCTTGTGTGTATTGATTTTTGTTTTTTTTTAGATATCTCATCTGTTATCCTGATTGAAACTAAAAGATTTCAGTTCTTATAGAAAACAGAAATAGTTGTTCTGTTCATTTAACCCTTTTGGGTGTATGCTGTCAAGTAGATATATCCATCTACATTCTGCTCTGAGTAGGGCCTGTTCCAGATTGCCCCCTCTGATGCCCAAAGATATCTTTTCTAGTCCTTGGCATTTGAGCTCTCTAGGGTTGGAGTGATGTCTTTTTAAGAAATGAAGTGCTACAGAGGATATTGTCTTGCCTTCCTCCTGGTCTTTAGCAGCATTCTTTATATTTCTTATATGCTCCTGAACTCTGACCCTCAGTTGCCGGCTGGTCATCCCAACATAGATTTTGGAACAGCTGCAAAATAGTGCATATATTATATTTTCTGTGGTGCAGCTGATATAATTTTTCATTTTGTGGGTATGACCAAACCGGTCCTGTATCATATCCGTCTTACGTATGTGTTTGCATATTGAGCAAGTGCCACAAGGAAATGACCCTGCCCGGATGGCAGTTCTGGTTTTTGCCAATTGATAGTGGCTGTGGGATACCATATTTTTGATATTCTGTGTTCTTCTGTATCCTATCTGGACTCTGTCGCCCACAATTGGTTTTAGATCTTGGTCCAGGGTTAATAAGTGCCAGTGTTTATTTAATATGTGGTTAACTGAATGAATCTGTGGGCTGTATGTTAGAATCAATCTAACTTGTTCATCCTGTTGTTTTATTTTTTTGCGCAGTAAGTCTGTGCGATCAGTTTGGATTGCCCTGTTTTTGGCTCTTTTGATGTTCCTTTTGCTGTAACCTCTGTCCAGTAATCTTTTTTCAAGTAGTTCTGCTTGTTCATTGAAGAGTTGTCGATTACTGCAGTTTCGCCGTATTCTTAGGAATTCACCAACTGGCAATGATTTAGTTGTTCCTGGAGCATGGGAACTATTACTGTGTAGAATACTGTTGGTTGCCGTTTCTTTTCTGTAGAGGTTGGTTTGTATTCGTCCTTCTTGATCTTTGAATATATTTAGATCTAAAAAATTAATCTCAGATTGACTCATTGTATAGGTCAGTTTTATATTTAAGTTGTTCTGATTGAGATTTAGAAGGAACATTTCTAGTTCTTCTCTGCTCCCCTCCCACATAAACAGGATGTCGTCTATGTAGCGGATCCAGAATGGTATTTTGTCCGTCTCTGTTGAATGGATATCATTGAATACCACATGTTTTTCCCAGAATCCTAAGAACAAATTGGCGTAGGTAGGGGCACAGGCCGTGCCCATCGCTGTACCTTGGACTTGGAGGTAAAACTGATTGGCAAAAGTGAAAAAATTATATCTCAGGACAAATTCCAATAGTTTAAGGATGAACAGATCATGATCTTCCTCTTCCGAGGAGCCTTGATTCAGAAAGAATTGTACTGCCTTTAATCCCTTGTCATGTTCTATGGAGGTATACAAGGACTCTACATCCGCCGTTACAAGCCAAGTTTCTTTTCTGGTATTAATATTTTCGAGCCTTTGTAGTACCTCCATGGTATCTTTGACATAAGAAGGCAGTGTCTCCACAAATTCCCTTAGTCTGTGGTCCACATACTGGCTGGCTTTTTCTGATAGGCACTCATTGCCAGAAACGATTGGCCTTCCTGGAGGATTTGTTAAATTTTTGTGGACTTTGGGAATGAGGTAAAAGGTGGCAACTTTGGGATGCTTAACTGTAAGAAACTTAGTTTCCTCCGCCGTTATAATTCCCTTGCTGTTACCGTCTTTGATGATATTACTGTAAAGTTTACTGTATGTCTCACTGGGGTTGTTGAACAATTTTTGATAACATTGTCGATTTTTCAATTGTTTATCAACTTGTTTCAGGTACATTGATAACGGCCATAGGACGATGTTTCCACCTTTATCTGCCTCCCTTATTATTATGTCCTCCCAGGACCTGATCTCTTTTAGAGCCAGTTTTTCTGTTACTGTGAGATTCTGTTGTGAATATTGTGTTTTTAATTGTGAGATTTCCTCACATACCACTTGATTAAATATTTCCAATTGAGCGGATAAATTATATTTAGGTACAAATGTCGACCTCGTTTTCAATTGGCGTCTCCAGGATTTGGACTGAGGTTCACTCTCTTGTAATAGACTTTCTAAGTCTTGTAAACTCCTCCTGTCATCTTCTGACATGGTGGGATCGGATTTTTTGGCAAAAAATTTTTTTAAATTTAATTTTCGTACGTACAGCTGTATGTCTTTGATCACTTCGAATTTGTTAAGTTGTCCCGTAGGACAGAAAGATAGACCCTTTGATAGTACTGAGATATGCTCTGGAGACAACTTGTATTCAGATAAGTTGATGACCTTTAATGATTTAGTCTCATCTGGGAGAAGGGACTCGGGGCTCTCTGATGTTGCCTGCCCCCCTGTTGCGGAGCTCTGTGGTGGCCTCTGGACCTGGTGGGTTTTTTGTTTGTACTTTTGACCTCTTCTGGAGGTTCTGCCTCTTCTGACGTGCCTTGATCTAAAAAATTCTTCCTCTTGTTTCTAGTTGGTAAGGAAAAAACAGAGGTGGATGTACTAGGAGTACTGCCGGCAGAATCATTATTCATATTATCCTCACCATCCGTGTCTGAGACATCACTCTGGATTATATTTTGATGATTATTTCTTGAATTATTTTTATAAAAGTTCCTTCTTCTCCATTTGTAGATCTTCTTCTCTTTATAATCATTGATATCTCTGTACAGTTTCCCCTGCTTCATATCCCTTAGTTCCTTGATATACTGATCTAATTCTTTCTGATAGTTTTTATACATTTTTTCAAAATCAGATTGTGATTCGTATTTTTTGAGCTGTGCATATTGTTCCTGAATGGACAATTCAAGTTTGTCATATTTCTCTTTATCATGTCGTATCAATATGTTCATAAGTTTGAACGAACATTCTGATAGAGCTATTTCCCACTCATCTGTCAGTATGGGATTTTCGAACTCAAAGGCCGGGAACAATTGTATCCTTAATCCTCTAGGGATTAATTTTTGTTGGATATATTTGTCAAAAAATTGTTGATCCCACCATACTTTTTCTTGTTTGTACATATTTTTGTGTACTTCCTTTAATAGATTTTCCAGTGACACGGTAGGAGTATATTCATCATTTGCATTAGTTTTGAACATATTGTCCAAATCCGTTGCCCTTCTAGAGTGTCTTTCGGATCTGTCTTTACCAAAAAGATCAGCCATGGTGTAGCCAAAATCACCTAGGGTAAGTTTAGCTAGGATTACAATGAATTGGTAATTTCTAGTTAGAAATGTTACTAGATTTATTAAATGTCAATGTGTGCTCTGTCGTCTGGAAGACTGTGAAACCACAGTATCTGGAACTGTATTAACTGGAAGAAGAGAGGACGACGGCACTACTGGTGCTGGGTTCCTAATATTATTTGTGTCTCCTATATATTGACTGTATTAGTGAAGACAATCTATGTATATTGAGGAACTTAGGTGCTGTACACTTAAAGAAAACAACCAGAATAGATCAATTGCTGAACGCAAAAGAAAAGAATGTACTTGCTTAGCACTCAACAGCACGTTATTCCTAACTCTCAAGATTCCTAGGGTGAAAAAAAGCCCGTAAAAGGCAGTTTTAAAACTTAACTTTTATTTACTTCTTATAAAAAACAAAAATGGTTAAAAATATCAGCTGGTGTGACCCTGAACGAAGGTAATTCCAGGGAGTGAAAGGGATGTGTGTGTTATCTTCCCTAGTCCCAATATCTAGTTGATGCCCCAGTATAGTTTCCAGGGGTAATACCCTAAATATAAAGGGGAAAATAGTGCAAAAGTACCTCAGTATTATGTTTATTAAATTCTCGCTCAGAGTGGTTATGAGAATACCCCTGCTGTCCCTCTCTATCTGAGTCAGGGGCTCTCCACGGTGAGATTGTACCATCCAGATTCGATTATAAGGTACAGTTGTCTCTAGGGGATGTGAGTGAGCCACAAATAAAATAATGTGGGATTGGCTATAGAATACCTATAAAGGGAGGGTACTCCTATTGTTGTGGAGTCAATGTTTCCAGGTGGGATTCAGCACCTGATATCTTTTAATTTATATAGTGTATCATAGTTCACTAGTATAGTTAAACTTGTTATTAGGATGATACTAGAAATGCCGTTGTCAACATTACCTCTTAGTCTAAGTCCCTTCAATTTATAGGACACTTGTAGTAATATTAGCCACTGCGAAGTGGATGAGGCTACTGTGAATAAGTGTAACAAAATACTCTTAGCTCATTTAAATTTCCCTTGGGGATAAGGGACAATCTAAACGGCCTCCTCTACAAATGTTCCCCATATAAATGGATAAATCCCCTGCAATATTACACACGCTATATCCCAGGGGTTATTTGGTTAGATGTTACTTATTATGATATGGTAATACAAATGAGTGCTTGGTGTAACATAGGGTGGAGTTAGACTTAGGGGACGCTGGTACATTGACAGTCTACCAATCTTAGTTGGATTATTATCATTCAGTAGCGGTATGAATGTCGGAGTAACTGTTTATTTCTGGAAACCCTTATTCCCATATCACCAGTATTGCCCTTGTATGATTCAGATTGTTTGTATATATTGGATTAGTTACAAACAATGGAAATGTAACTGGGATTACTTGGTGCATAGGCAAGTTTAACTATACTAGTGAACTATGATACACTATATAAATTAAAAGATATCAGGTGCTGAATCCCACCTGGAAACATTGACTCCACAACAATAGGAGTACCCTCCCTTTATAGGTATTCTATAGCCAATCCCACATTATTTTATTTGTGGCTCACTCACATCCCCTAGAGACAACTGTACCTTATAATCGAATCTGGATGGTACAATCTCACCGTGGAGAGCCCCTGACTCAGATAGAGAGGGACAGCAGGGGTATTCTCATAACCACTCTGAGCGAGAATTTAATAAACATAATACTGAGGTACTTTTGCACTATTTTCCCCTTTATATTTAGGGTATTACCCCTGGAAACTATACTGGGGCATCAACTAGATATTGGGACTAGGGAAGATAACACACACATCCCTTTCACTCCCTGGAATTACCTTTGTTCAGGGTCACACCAGCTGATATTTTTAACCATTTTTGTTTTTTATAAGAAGTAAATAAAAGTTAAGTTTTAAAACTGCCTTTTACGGGCTTTTTTTCACCCTAGGTATCTTGAGAGTTAGGAATAACGTGCTGTTGAGTGCTAAGCAAGTACATTCTTTTCTTTTGCGTTCAGCAATTGATCTATTCTGGTTGTTTTCTTTAAGTGTACAGCACCTAAGTTCCTCAATATACATAGATTGTCTTCACTAATACAGTCAATATATAGGAGACACAAATAATATTAGGAACCCAGCACCAGTAGTGCCGTCGTCCTCTCTTCTTCCAGTTAATACAGTTCCAGATACTGTGGTTTCACAGTCTTCCAGACGACAGAGCACACATTGACATTTAATAAATCTAGTAACATTTCTAACTAGAAATTACCAATTCATTGTAATCCTAGCTAAACTTACCCTAGGTGATTTTGGCTACACCATGGCTGATCTTTTTGGTAAAGACAGATCCGAAAGACACTCTAGAAGGGCAACGGATTTGGACAATATGTTCAAAACTAATGCAAATGATGAATATACTCCTACCGTGTCACTGGAAAATCTATTAAAGGAAGTACACAAAAATATGTACAAACAAGAAAAAGTATGGTGGGATCAACAATTTTTTGACAAATATATCCAACAAAAATTAATCCCTAGAGGATTAAGGATACAATTGTTCCCGGCCTTTGAGTTCGAAAATCCCATACTGACAGATGAGTGGGAAATAGCTCTATCAGAATGTTCGTTCAAACTTATGAACATATTGATACGACATGATAAAGAGAAATATGACAAACTTGAATTGTCCATTAAGGAACAATATGCACAGCTCAAAAAATACGAATCACAATCTGATTTTGAAAAAATGTATAAAAACTATCAGAAAGAATTAGATCAGTATATCAAGGAACTAAGGGATATGAAGCAGGGGAAACTGTACAGAGATATCAATGATTATAAAGAGAAGAAGATCTACAAATGGAGAAGAAGGAACTTTTATAAAAATAATTCAAGAAATAATCATCAAAATATAATCCAGAGTGATGTCTCAGACACGGATGGTGAGGATAATATGAATAATGATTCTGCCGGCAGTACTCCTAGTACATCCACCTCTGTTTTTTCCTTACCAACTAGAAACAAGAGGAAGAATTTTTTAGATCAAGGCACGTCAGAAGAGGCAGAACCTCCAGAAGAGGTCAAAAGTACAAACAAAAAACCCACCAGGTCCAGAGGCCACCACAGAGCTCCGCAACGGGGGGGCAGGCAACATCAGAGAGCCCCGAGTCCCTTCTCCCAGATGAGACTAAATCATTAAAGGTCATCAACTTATCTGAATACAAGTTGTCTCCGGAGCATATCTCAGTACTATCAAAGGGTCTATCTTTCTGTCCTACGGGACAACTTAACAAATTCGAAGTGATCAAAGACATACAGCTGTACGTATGAAAATTAAATTTAAAAAAAATTTTTGCCAAAAAATCCGATCCCACCATGTCAGAAGATGACAGGAGGAGTTTACAAGACTTAGAAAGTCTATTACAAGAGAGTGAACCTCAGTCCAAATCCTGGAGACGCCAATTGAAAACGAGGTCGACATTTGTACCTAAATATAATTTATCCGCTCAATTGGAAATATTTAATCAAGTGGTATGTGAGGAAATCTCACAATTAAAAACACAATATTCACAACAGAATCTCACAGTAACAGAAAAACTGGCTCTAAAAGAGATCAGGTCCTGGGAGGACATAATAATAAGGGAGGCAGATAAAGGTGGAAACATCGTCCTATGGCCGTTATCAATGTACCTGAAACAAGTTGATAAACAATTGAAAAATCGACAATGTTATCAAAAATTGTTCAACAACCCCAGTGAGACATACAGTAAACTTTACAGTAATATCATCAAAGACGGTAACAGCAAGGGAATTATAACGGCGGAGGAAACTAAGTTTCTTACAGTTAAGCATCCCAAAGTTGCCACCTTTTACCTCATTCCCAAAGTCCACAAAAATTTAACAAATCCTCCAGGAAGGCCAATCGTTTCTGGCAACGAGTGCCTATCAGAAAAAGCCAGCCAGTATGTGGACCACAGACTAAGGGAATTTGTGGAGACACTGCCTTCTTATGTCAAAGATACCATGGAGGTACTACAAAGGCTCGAAAATATTAATACCAGAAAAGAAACTTGGCTTGTAACGGCGGATGTAGAGTCCTTGTATACCTCCATAGAACATGACAAGGGATTAAAGGCAGTACAATTCTTTCTGAATCAAGGCTCCTCGGAAGAGGAAGATCATGATCTGTTCATCCTTAAACTATTGGAATTTGTCCTGAGATATAATTGTTTCACTTTTGCCAATCAGTTTTACCTCCAAGTCCAAGGTACAGCGATGGGCACGGCCTGTGCCCCTACCTACGCCAATTTGTTCTTAGGATTCTGGGAAAAACATGTGGTATTCAATGATATCCATTCAACAGAGACGGACAAAATACCATTCTGGATCCGCTACATAGACGACATCCTGTTTATGTGGGAGGGGAGCAGAGAAGAACTAGAAATGTTCCTTCTAAATCTCAATCAGAACAACTTAAATATAAAACTGACCTATACAATGAGTCAATCTGAGATTAATTTTTTAGATCTAAATATATTCAAAGATCAAGAAGGACGAATACAAACCAACCTCTACAGAAAAGAAACGGCAACCAACAGTATTCTACACAGTAATAGTTCCCATGCTCCAGGAACAACTAAATCATTGCCAGTTGGTGAATTCCTAAGAATACGGCGAAACTGCAGTAATCGACAACTCTTCAATGAACAAGCAGAACTACTTGAAAAAAGATTACTGGACAGAGGTTACAGCAAAAGGAACATCAAAAGAGCCAAAAACAGGGCAATCCAAACTGACCGCACAGACTTACTGCGCAAAAAAATAAAACAACAGGATGAACAAGTTAGATTGATTCTAACATACAGCCCACAGATTCATTCAGTTAACCACATATTAAATAAACACTGGCACTTATTAACCCTGGACCAAGATCTAAAACCAATTGTGGGCGACAGAGTCCAGATAGGATACAGAAGAACACAGAATATCAAAAATATGGTATCCCACAGCCACTATCAATTGGCAAAAACCAGAACTGCCATCCGGGCAGGGTCATTTCCTTGTGGCACTTGCTCAATATGCAAACACATACGTAAGACGGATATGATACAGGACCGGTTTGGTCATACCCACAAAATGAAAAATTATATCAGCTGCACCACAGAAAATATAATATATGCACTATTTTGCAGCTGTTCCAAAATCTATGTTGGGATGACCAGCCGGCAACTGAGGGTCAGAGTTCAGGAGCATATAAGAAATATAAAGAATGCTGCTAAAGATCAGGAGGAAGGCAAGACAATATCCTCTGTAGCACTTCATTTCTTAAAAAGACATCACTCCAACCCTAGAGAGCTCAAATGCCAAGGACTAGAAAAGATATCTTTGGGCATCAGAGGGGGCAATCTGGAACAGGCCCTACTCAGAGCAGAATGTAGATGGATATATCTACTTGACAGCGTACACCCAAAAGGGTTAAATGAACAGAACAACTATTTCTGTTTTCTATAAGAACTGAAATCTTTTAGTTTCAATCAGGATAACAGATGAGATATCTAAAAAAAAACAAAAATCAATACACACAAGCTAATGTAAGGGTGTAAACCAGGAGGTAGAATAATCCAGGAACTCACTGGGGGCAACCAGGAGATAATCGAATTGACACTCCAAAGGGATAATTTTATTTAGTTTGACAGAAAATACAACATACTATGAATTAAGTACAATTGTATTATCCAAGCAAAAGCACAACAAACGACAGAATTGCATTTAAGCTTACAACCGCTTAGAATGATGGAACTCTGTGACCTCAAATAGTACAAGGCCAATATAATGTAGTGAATCTCTTGGTTTGTTTCTATTCCAAAGAAGCTGTACACACCAATTAAAATTATCCTTTACACTTTTTATATTCCCTCTTAAACACCAAATTAAAATAAAACAATTTAGTATATAGAACACATATTACTATTATTTCCTTTTTTCACTGGTTTCATTTTTTCTCCCCCCTTCCCCCCCCCCCCTTTTCCCTCCCTTTCCAGTTTGTTCACTTCACTAATTTTCACACCCAGTTTGTGCAGTATCACCAGTACCTGTAGATTTATGTAAACAAACAGGGCAATCGAGGACCTGTCACCCATTTTGACACCCACGATATTCAGGCACTATCCTGATATATAATATAATACATAACACCGAATAGTTTTTATCACAACTTCAGTTATGGCTTTCAATTTGGGACATTATATAATCACATTTTTAGGCACGATCGTGTCCCATCAAATAAGATAAAAAGTGGAACACATTTATCACCCTGAGCGATTCACAATATTCAGATAAACTAGCTTTAGAAAGAAACTACCAATAGGGAAAGTGAATAGCTTAGCCCTAGAAACTACTATACACAAGGTGCCAGTACCGAATTATAATACATAAAACCTATAACCTGGTTTTACCAACAAGCACTTATATGTTACGATAATTACATCAGATACTATGTTCATTCTCCCCCTTCTGTCCTGCAGATTAATTTTTCAATACCAATTTCCCTTTTAAGTCATTCGATTCACGAGTACTAAATACTTTTATAAGTATATAAAATAAATATATTCCATTCCGCTACCGCGTGAAATCTTGGATTCAATCTCGACCCATGCAGCCAAAGATTTATTAGCACATCCCAGCCTGACCCATAGAGATATAGATGTGTGCATATAAATGTAAACACATATATGTATATATATATCCAGTCTTGCAATTATAGCAATGATAACACTAAGCAAGGCCGTCATCAAGTAGGTGGTAACCTGAATATGACGATAGTACATACCTCCCCAGTAACCTATCGAGTTCAAGTAGGGAGTAACCAATCGGATCAGCACAAGAGGGACAAGCCCCCTGAGAACGGCCAATAAAAAGCCCCAGGAATGGCGGGCGCCCCACCTTTGACAAAGCCGTTTAGGCGAAACATGTCAGGGCCACAGGAGATTATTTCTCTCCTTTTTTAACTATACAGCAGTGTGACTTATAGAACGAATGGTTTTCTAGAATTTAACTTAAACTTGTGTGTGTGTGAGCAAGCCTGATAGAAATACCGTTATGCTCTAGATATACCTAAAAGAGACTCTACCCTAGTAGCTTACAATTACTAATAGGTAGCGATAGTACTAACAATATAATCACCGGAGAGTGAACTTTATTTAGGCTCATAGCCGAGATTAGTAACCGCTACCTGTTTATTAGCAGGAACCGAACCTTATCTATCTGCATATTGAGACGCTCTCTGTGTAAAGCCTATTTAAAGAAGAGGGGTGAATAGTTCCCTCCTTTTTTTATATATATCGGATAACTGCAATATCATCCACAAATAGTGTGCAACTACTAAAGCAGAAAGTTGGGGTGTGACTTATAAGTATCATATGATAAAAATTTAAGAGAAATTTCTCTCCCCAGCCACACTGCTAAGCGAACCACAGTACCAATAACATAGTAGTTTTCACTATAGCATTTGCACAAATCACGGCTTGACCTTAAAGAGCAAGATATTTGTTTAAACAACATAGCTAAGAGAGCCTATGCACCAAGTAATCCCAGTTACATTTCCATTGTTTGTAACTAATCCAATATATACAAACAATCTGAATCATACAAGGGCAATACTGGTGATATGGGAATAAGGGTTTCCAGAAATAAACAGTTACTCCGACATTCATACCGCTACTGAATGATAATAATCCAACTAAGATTGGTAGACTGTCAATGTACCAGCGTCCCCTAAGTCTAACTCCACCCTATGTTACACCAAGCACTCATTTGTATTACCATATCATAATAAGTAACATCTAACCAAATAACCCCTGGGATATAGCGTGTGTAATATTGCAGGGGATTTATCCATTTATATGGGGAACATTTGTAGAGGAGGCCGTTTAGATTGTCCCTTATCCCCAAGGGAAATTTAAATGAGCTAAGAGTATTTTGTTACACTTATTCACAGTAGCCTCATCCACCTCGCAGTGGCTAATATTACTACAAGTGTCCTATAAATTGAAGGGACTTAGACTAAGAGGTAATGTTGACAACGGCATTTCTAGTATCATCCTAATAACAAGTTTAACTATACTAGTGAACTATGATACACTATATAAATTAAAAGATATCAGGTGCTGAATCCCACCTGGAAACATTGACTCCACAACAATAGGAGTACCCTCCCTTTATAGGTATTCTATAGCCAATCCCACATTATTTTATTTGTGGCTCACTCACATCCCCTAGAGACAACTGTACCTTATAATCGAATCTGGATGGTACAATCTCACCGTGGAGAGCCCCTGACTCAGATAGAGAGGGACAGCAGGGGTATTCTCATAACCACTCTGAGCGAGAATTTAATAAACATAATACTGAGGTACTTTTGCACTATTTTCCCCTTTATATTTAGGGTATTACCCCTGGAAACTATAATGGGGCATCAACTAGATATTGGGACTAGGGAAGATAACACACACATCCCTTTCACTCCCTGGAATTACCTTCGTTCAGGGTCACACCAGCTGATATTTTTAACCATTTTTGTTTTTTATAAGAAGTAAATAAAAGTTAAGTTTTAAAACTGCCTTTTACGGGCTTTTTTTCACCCTAGGTATCTTGAGAGTTAGGAATAACGTGCTGTTGAGTGCTAAGCAAGTACATTCTTTTCTTTTGCGTTCAGCAATTGATCTATTCTGGTTGTTTTCTTTAAGTGTACAGCACCTAAGTTCCTCAATATACATAGATTGTCTTCACTAATACAGTCAATATATACGAGACACAAATAATATTAGGAACCCAGCACCAGTAGTGCCGTCGTCCTCTCTTATATTATTACGCCTGGGGCGATCCTCCAGGCGATTTTGTAGATTACAAATTTTATCTCCTTGTTTTTGTAGGGTATTTTCCTGTGTGTTTACTAAATCTTCTAGATCTGAAATCCTGGTTTCAGCGTCAGATATTCTTGAAGCAAACTGCTTGACCTCTGAGGAAATTGTCTCAAGTCTAGCTGTAATATTTGACAGGTCTTTTTTAATAACATCAAATTGAGGTATAAATATTTGACTTAGCTGAGTTATTAATAGTTGTGTATCGAGAGGGTTAGTCTGGGTTTCTGAGATGGAATCTGAACTAACCTCCATTAGTTTACTTTTTTTCTCTTTAGTTTTAGCAGGCATTATGGGTGAGTTTTGTTTCACCTGAGTGACAAATCGTTCCATTAAGTGAAGATAACTATCTAATATACCACCTTATAAATATTTTTAAGTACTATGATATAAGTTTTGTGTAGAAAGAAAAAAACCAGTTGAGAAAAATAAAACGTGTAATGCTCTATACAAGAGAGAAAATAGCAAGAGAAAAAAAAAGAAGAAAAAAAAAAGAAACGTGATAATATTCAAAAATACGTGTGCGTGCACTTATATATATATATTTTTTTTTTTTTGTGTTTCTAGAGCCTGCTAGAAATAGATTAGCTTCTTTAACAGAGGAGCGATATATATACTAGGCCATATCCATATCTACTAGACTATACTATTAAGTCTGGGTTTAATTAGCAATATAAGAATCACCAATAACAAAAATAGCAGTGCGTCTGTTACTACTTGAGATATCACATCTATAATTGTCTTTAGATTAAGAACCTCAGTATGTCACAATGATTTGGAAGAGCTATCTATATCAATGAGATATAGATCTAACATACATTTATTGACAATATCTTATTAACATTATAGATGAGATATAGATGAGACAGGAGAGAAAATACTTCCACAAAAAACCACAGGAAAATACAAAACCTAGACAGAGGCTGCTGAAATCTAATACTTTCAATTAGACTGTTAATGCCTCCTGAGTTTTCTCTCCAGCATTACTGTCTACCTAAAGCATTAACTTTTAATACCTCCTAAATTTCTCTCCAATATTACTATAAACCTAATACAAAGTCAGCACAAATTATTTGAGATCTGTAAATAGGTTCTATTATAATGCCGCATCAATTCCTATGAGGACGAAGTAATTTAATTACATGATTTCAGAAGCATACTTTAACTCAGGTATCTAGCAACAAAAATCTCATTTGTTGAAGTCTCATAGGTTATTGTAACCATACACAGAAGAAATATGGATTATAGCCAGTTCAGTTAATATTGAGAGTTTTATAGCTAGGACCCAGCAAGAACAGAAAACATGAAGGTCAAATTAGCTCATATACTTGCATATCCCAGGATAGGCACAGGAACACTTCTTTTCTTGTGATGAGGTGAGATATGTCCATTTGCTGAGGACACAAAATAGAAAAGAGCTGGATATCTTGCTCTTCTTCCCAGATAGTTGATTAGTAAGAAACAAAATTACCACTGCTTCATAATAAAGTGGAAAGGACCGGACTGAGCCAACAGGTTACAAATTTTCCTTTGAAGGATATCTACACGCTCAGTATCTTCTTTGATCCGTCAACTACCCTCTTCAGGAAAAGCTTGGCAGATTTAAAGATGAGGTTGCAGGCATAAGAGATTTTTTTAATGAGTAGCCTGAAGCTGCAACTCATTAGGGTATGCCTTGAGCAGTTACACTGCTTTTCACCTCCTTCCCAGTGAAGCCGTATAACAGGGTATCTTTCCACTCTGTACTTGCAGGCAATGAGTCTTCAACGCACCAGGCGTCACGGTCAGGATGAACAGCACCTGCAGATCTAGTAATCCTGTGACTGTTTCTACTCTGCCGCGCAGAGTTAAAGCTGTAGTTTCCTCTCTGTAGGTAGCGCCTCTCTTGTGGTCTTTTTTAGCAGTTGGACTCGCTTCAGTGTGGCGTCTGTCTGATGTTATCCAGACGCAGCGGGGGCCTTCGTCGGCGTGTCTCCGATGGACCCGAAGGTTTCCGCCACACAAGCTGTGGCCGTGGCGACTCGACCTTACGCCATTCAAGGACTTCCGTGCCAGGGAGCCAGATTCAGCTCAATATCCGCTCTGTGATAGGTCCGTCTTACCGGCTAGGATTGCGGCACTGCGGTTAGATGAACATGCTTAGTTGGCGAGTCGGCCTCCAAACTGCCTAACTCTCTAAGCTCCGCCCCGGAAGTCCCAGCTTAGGCCATCCAGACAAGGGTTCGAGAACCCGACACACCTATACATGGGTGGTATCACTGTACTCAGAAGATGTTGTTGAACACATATTGAGGTGTTTTTGGTCAGTAACATATAACAGGAACTGAGAATCCATGCCTAAATTACAATGCGTGTGAAAAATAACACACCAAAATGACTACCCAAAAGTTTGACAAAGACTGGTGGTTGAATTAGTGCATGCAAAGTGTTAAAATACCAGCATTTGAAATACCCTAGGGTGTCTACTTTTCAAAAATATATGGTTTGATGGGGGTAATTTGCATTGTCCGGCTTCAGAAATGTCCCAAATAGGACATGGGTGCATGATGACAGATGTGAAAATTCCAAGTTGAAAAACTGGAATGCGCCCCGTAAAAATAAGGCCTTTTAGCCCCCAGAGAACCCAACACACCTATACATGGGTGGTATCACTGTACTCAGGAGATGCTGCTGAAGACATATTGGGGTGTTATTTGGCAGTAACCCTTAACGTTCTCAGTAAATGTATTCTTGAATTGCTATTTTGTCAAAAAATCACCACTTTTTTTTTTTTTCAAACTTTGGCATAGATTGGTGGTAAAATAGTTGCATGGGAAGAGTCAAAATACCCCATGTTTAATACCTTAGGTTGTGTTCTTTTAAAAATATATATATATGTGAAGGGTTAATCAGGGATTCCTGACAGATATCAGTGTTCCAATGTAACTATCGCTAATTTTTTTTAAAAAAATGTTTGGAAATAGCAAAGTGCTACTTGTACTTATTGCCCTATAACTTGCAAAGAACATGTAAACATTGAGTATTTCTAAACTCAGGACAAAATTTAGAAACTATTTAGCATGGGAGTTTTTTGGTAGTTGTAGAAGTGTAGGAGATTTTGAGTGTCAAAGTTAGAAAAAGTGTGTTTTTTTCAATTTTTTCCTCATATTTTATAATTTTTTTATAGTAAATTATAAGATATGATGAAAATAATGGTATCTTTAGAAAGTCCATTTAATGGCGAGAAAAACGGTATATAATATGTGTGGGTACAGTAAATGTATAAGAGGAAAATTACAGCTAAACACAAACACCGCAGAAATGTAAAAATAGCCTTGGTCCCAAACGGACAGAAAATGGAAAAGTGCTGCGGTCATTAAGGGGTTAAACAATGATTACAAACTTTTCCCCACACCACACAAACTATGACACAAAGCCTAAAGATAGTGTCCTGGAACGTTGGGGGCATTACGTCCCCAGCTAAAAGGAGTATTATATTACAACACCTCAAACGTCTGCACACAGATGTAGCTCTGTTACCAGAGACACACCTCACAGATGCTGAACATGAGAAACTGAAGGTCAGATGGGTGGGTCAGGTATACTATACTCCAACTGAGGGACGCAAACGTGGGGTGGCAATTCTAGTCATAAAAGGCCTAGCGGCCCAAATATCCACACTCTGCATTGACCCTGGTGGCAGATACATAATAGCAGCACTTCACTTTGCTGGGAAGTCTTACACTCTATGCAATGTTTATGGGCCCAACCGACCCTTTCCTCAGTTCTGGCATACTTTACAGGCAGCTTTATTACCGCACGCAGACAAGCCTCTCTTGGTGGGTGGCGACTACAATCTAATTCAAGCTACCCCGCTAGACCGTAGAGCCGAAGACGCTAACACTGACCACAACAGACAGCAACTTAGACGTCACAGGGCAGACACAGTCACAATTACGGCATTTAAAGCGGCGCTAGACCTGGAAGACTTATAGAGACTCCGACATCCGACTCACAGGGATTTCACTTGCCTTTCCAAAACACACAATTCTCTGTCTCGGATTGACTACTTCTTGTGCTCTCCACAATTAAACACCCAGGTTAAGCACACTCACATAATGGACATTTTAATCTCAGACCATGCCCCTATCTGGCTGGAGCTGCAACACAGCCCAGGCACCCCCTCTCGAGGGACCTGGCGCTTTCCCACATACCTTTACCACAATCTAGATTTTAGAAAACACCTGAAGGCGGGATGGCTAGAATATGCGGGATTTAATGCACAACATCATGACACCCCAGCACTCTTTTGGAACGCCTCAAAGGCAGTGATGAGGGGACACATAACTAGCTACACAGCATATTACAACTCTAAGCGTAAAAGAGCTGACATGGATACAGACGCAGCAGTTACAACTGCATATAACGATTACCTAGCTCGCCCGTCTACCCAGACCAGACTAAAATATTATGAATGCAAGAAAATTAGAGAGGACACACTATATAGACAGGATTTACTCTTTCAACATCACAGACAGGGACGCTTTTATAGATTTGGGAGTAAGACAGGTAAACTACTGGCTAATGCTGTCAAACTAACCACACCTCAATCTGTAATCTCTGCTCTACGGGTGGATGGGACTATTCAGACTGGCACTAAAAACATATCGGACGAATTTGTTCGGTTCTACACAGACCTATACACCAAGCGCCCCACAACACTTAGGGATAAGGAAACTTTTTGGAGTCACATACGGACCCCTACACTTCCACAGGAGAGACTGGCTTCCCTAAATGCACACATATCAGCCTTAGAAGTCCAAAGGGCCATTAAAAGGGCCAAGTTGGGGAAAGCCCCGGGCCCCGATAGAATTCCCATAGAATATTACAAAATGCTACAAGATGAAATTAGCCTCCCACTGTCCCAGTCATTTACCGCGTATCTCACTGGCGCAGCTCGACCGGCGACTGACTTTGCAGACGCATATATATCCCTGATCCCGAAGCCAGATAAGGACCCCACCCTGGCCGCTTCATACAGACCGATATCCCTGCTGAACAACGACTACAAGTTGTTCACGGCCATTCTGGCGGATAGGCTGGCTGGGGTGTTAGGGGAGGTCATTCACACAGACCAAACCGGGTTCATGAAACACCGCTCGTCGGTCACGAACATTCGTAAAACCCTTGCAATTATTTCGCATTACTGGCAAGCCAGAGGGAGAGGTAACTTTAGCTTGCTGCCGGACGCCTGTCTCCTCGCGATAGACGCGGAGAAGGCGTTCGACAGAGTCGAGTGGGATCACTTGCTGACAACCCTAGAGAAATTTGGAATCACTGGAGATTTCCATAATCTCATTCGAAAGCTCTACCAAACCCCACACACGTCAGTGATAGTCAATGGAGAGATCTCGCAACCCTTTACGCTGGAGAGGGGCACTCGCCAGGGCTGCCCGCTCTCGCCTCTCCTCTTCAACCTGGCAGTGGAACCGTTGGCTATATGCATTAGAGAGACCTTGATGGGGGTGAGTGTGGGCTCGCATTCTGTGCATCTGTCCCTATACGCAGATGACCTTCTGCTTTATGTCCAGAATCCGAAAACTGAGATTCCCAAACTCTTGGACCTACTACTTCAATTTGGTAAAGTGTCCGGGTACAAGGTCAATCTTGACAAATCCGAACTAATATACCTGAAAAATACCGCGGCCCCAGACACACCACACCCACCGCTTAAAATAACAACTGACGCGTTTAAATACCTGGGCATATACCTACACACGAATCCTAACCTGATTTACAAACTCAACATCCCCCCAGTACTCGCGCAGGTCCATGCCCTTCTGACCGGCTGGTCTAAGCTACCGCTATCACTATCAGGAAGGACCAACCTAATAAAGATGATAGCAATGCCAAAGCTGCTATACCCACTCCAACTATTACCTTTTCTCCTTACGCGAAAAGACACACAAGCTATAAACACAATGTTTACCAAATTTGCGTGGAACGGCAAAAAACAAAGGATTAGCCGACTCAAACTGGCTATGCCGGTTTCCAGGGGTGGGCTTAGGTTGCCCAATGTAGAATGGTACAACTGGGCCACGTTGGCCAAATTGATCTTTGAGTGGTTGGAGGGCACGGCAGTGTTCGGTGATAAGCAAGTGGAGGCCCAACTTGTAAGCCCGCTGGCCCGAGCCTTCCTGCCACATGCAGAACTTCGCTCATTGCCAGCCCATATCAAAGATAGCATATTGTTCAGAGACCCCCTAAGGGCATGGACGAGATTGTGTGGGTGGTGGGGACTTTCTCACACTATCACCAGGTGCCTCCCATTGCAGGGGAACCCAACTTTTCTCCCGGGTATGACCACACAGGTGTTCAGAACATGGGGGGAGAGGGGCTTGACCTCAGTATCACAGCTTATAGACCCCCTCTCTGGAGAAGTGTATCCACTAGCCACGCTTCGGGAAAAGCACAACCTCCCCCCACACAGTATCTTTCCATATCTTCAATGTACCCACTACGTACGTAAGCTCCAGACAGAGGGATTGGACATTAGGAACCACACACATGTAGATAGCCTTTGCTCCCTGACTAAACAGGGAACTCATTCCATCTCTTATATTTATGACCTAGTTATGCAACGGACGGCTGTGGACGTTATGCAACACCTTAGTGACAAATGGTCGACCACTCTGCATGAGGAGATAGACACAGATACACTGATGAATAGTTATGAACGGGTCGTAAGAGCCACTCTGGCCTCAGATGCCAGAGAATCACACCTCAGGCTTATGCACCACAGCTATATTACACCAACCTTAAGAGCCAAATGGGTGCCTGGTGCAGACACCACATGCCCCAAGTGCTCTTTCCCGGAAGCGGGCGTGGTGCATCTCTTTTGGGAGTGCCCCAAAATCTTACAATTCTGGGAAAAGGTGCAGTTCTGGCTTTCCAAGATCACTGGCGACAAAAATAAACTGACAAGACATGAGGTTTTGTTTCTGCGGGGCCACCCCCCTTTTCCACCTCAAGTTCGCTTCACAAATGCAATTATTCTGTTATCCAGGAAACTAATACTTAAACAGTGGATCCTTTCCAAACCCCCACACATAACCCACCTCACAAGGCTAGTACACACCCAGTTTCTTATTGAACAAGCCGATGTTAAGGGAGATGTGGAGAAGAGAGTAAAACACTTCATGTCCAAATGGGAACCTTACTTGCTGCAACTCGCTCCAGACGTTAGACAACACCTCCTGACACCCTTTCGCAATAGCACCTACTTTATGACTGAACAACTGAAGGGCCGATGGCTCCTGACAGAAGAAAAATAGCTGACTTCCTATATAACACATAATGACTTTCACCTATCCCTAACAATGTTGCAGACCCGGGACTGTGCCTAAAGATATGTATGTGACACACCTACAAGCTGGCTACTGGCTGCTGGCGCCCCCCCCCCCCCCCTCTTTTTCTTTTTCTTCTTGCCTGTACGGGGTATAGAATTCATAATTCACGGCATGGGATTTAATATTGCAATAGAACTGTTAATTGTTTGTTACATGATGATGTTTTTTCCTTTTTCTTTTTTTTTACACTTGGAAATGTTTGACCACGCTTATATCCGAAATGATCGGTTAGTAGATACCAGGCCTAGTTGATCGGGGCTTATACCTAGTACGGGCTTCGGCTCATAACTTCAAGGAATGGCAGCACAACATGTACGTAGGAATGTTTAAATGGCTTCATTTAAGATAGCAGCTGCCGTCTACTGGGAAACTAGGCTGTCAACTAAATAATTGTTTGTTCTCCCTTGTTTCCTCTCCCTTCCCTCCTCCTCTCCTCCCTTCCCACTCCCAACTCCCTACCCTGTCCCCCCCTTCCCCACCTTCCCTATCACCCCCCCATAGCCCCCCCTCTCCCCCCCTCTCCTCACCCATCCTTCAATACCCTTTGCCCACCTTTCTCTACCAGAAAAGTTAACCGGAAAATGAGTGTGAGCTCAGAATGAGCTCACTAAATTAAACTCCTACATATCCCCCCCCCCCTGTTTTTTGCAAACCCGTGTACTGTTTAACTAAAGTAATGTAGGGATTGGTTCTTTAACAAGTTGACTGAGTTATAGTCATTTCCCACACCCCTACCCTAAGCCATCCCTCTTTCTTCCCGCAACCCCCCCCCCTCCATCCCTCTTCCTCCCACCCCTACCCCATCTTTCCTTATTAGTATTAATACTGGTTTTATTATAAAAAGGAAAGGCAAGCTCGGAGAGGCTTCTATGCACTACTTGTATGATTTCTTCACCTTCACTAACTGTAAGTCTAACTCTGTAAAAACAAAAAAGCGCTATTGTACTCTGATTACTGTGGTGAATTGTAATGTCCCTCTCTGGGTGAGTTTTGTGAAAATAAAGTTATTAAAAAAAAAAAAAACAATGATTATAAACTTATGACCACAATAATTGCCAACAGACCGAAAATTGTACTGGACTCCCTAATACATGCAGAGCAATCGTTTATTTACAAAGGTACATTTAGTGAAAATGATTATCTTACCGAAAATTCTGTTTCTATGTCAAAATTTACCACTATTTATAAGAGAGAAGGATATAAAGAAGTTTTATGCTCAATGTGTCCAATGTCTATAGAAAGGGGAGAAAGCCCGAATAGCGCTTAGGAAATTGATGCAGAAAAGAGAATGGGGGGGGACTAGGATTCCCAGATATCAAATTGTATAATCGCTCATTTCTTGTCAAAATTGCAGGGGATTGGCTCACAGGGAAAGAGTTATTATCCTATTCAGTAATAGAACAAAATTTGAGCTCACCGTTTTCTATGAAAGGACTGTAACATATGAATATTAGAAATATACCAAGAAATCAGTGAAGAAAAAAGTATTTTTAACGTTATAGTGGCATGGATCAAATACTTACAAAATGCCGGAATAAATAATCAGATTTCACAATTTCTCCCCATTGTTGGGAACCCTGACTTCCCCCCAGGCTCAGCCTATATTGTATTTAAGAGATGGGCACAAACAGGTCTAATCTATCTTCATCAATTAGAGGATAAAGAATTAAAGGTAATTAAAACATTTACCAACCTGTCGCAGGAATTCTCCTTATCCCTGAAGGAATTTTATGCATATCTTCAAGTCAGAAATTATTATGGCCAATTGATAGAAAAAAGGGGCAACAGTTGTTCTTAGGGGGTCATATCGACTAGTCTTTAATTGCATCAGACAGGGTTAACCTCAATTACAATATGGTATAATCTTCTGATGCGCAGGTCAGGTAAAGCTAACTTAGAAAAAATTCAATTGAAATGGTCAAGAGATTTTGCTGAGATCTCTATGGAAGATCTTCAGCAGAGCCTTGTGATGATGCAGAGAGCCTCAGGCAACATTGGGTGGAGAGAATCACATATGAAAATATTATACAAAGCTTATATCACCCCAGCAGATATGGCTAGATGGTCTAAGCGAGAGGAATATAGCTGCTCTAAATGTAGACTTCAGGATGCAGATTTTAAGTCATTGTATGTGGTCTTGCCCAAAAATCCAAAAATTCTGCAATAGGGTAAATTAATGGATAAATAGATTTCTTGAGAGAAAAAACAGGTTGGATGTCAGACATGTCTTCTTTTTACAGGACAGGGGTCAAGATGGGGGCAACACAGCTTTAATAAACACAGCAATTTTAATAGGACGTAATATAATATTAAGATCCTGGAAAGCTGAAAATGGTCCGACTATGAAAGAATTCAATAATAAAATACTCCTACAGATCCACATAGAACAATATGAGATCAACCTTACTCAGGAGAAAAAGATTAGCAGTTTTTTCCAGAAATGGTTGAGAGTAATAATATCCTTCCCAGAACCACTTCAGAAACAGATAATCTTTCCATTCAGGAAGTCTGATTTATTTAGCATGGTGCTACTAACGGGCAGACTACCCAGTACTTGGTCAGACTAAGACTGGGAGTGGGAGGGGTGGGCAGGGGAAGAGAAAGAGCACTATTTGTCTGTGGTGTGCTTTCTCTTTTTTTTTTTTTTCTTTCCTTTGGGTTTCCCACACAAATAAAGGAAGTTATGTTGGGGGGGGGAGTTCTGAAAGGGTAGGAGGGATAGGGGTATCATTAAAAGAATCAACTAAATGTCAAAGGATCCCAAGGTTTCAGTTTGCTCAATTACAGGTATTAGTTTATAAATGGGATAAAATATCCAACAGAATAATTCTCTGCGTGAGGTTGAATCTTATATTTCATGTTTAAAATGTTATGTGATTTATGTTATTTTTCTCTGCACTTCTTCTGGTATAGGATTTAAGGTAATATAAATTATGTGATTCCGTGTCAATCTTGTAAGTGCAGGCTTTCTGTTTTTTTGGATGAGAGGAATCCTATATCATGTTAATTTCAGAGCAGAGTTGATTTTGTATAGTTAAAGGTACTACTGATGGTCATGGTTGCAAATATAACAAAAGATTGTACACGGGATTTAACATAGTATATATGATGTAACTGATTGATATTTGTGTCACTGTAACTGGATTGCTTTTTTTTCTTTGTGAATTATATTATGAGAAATTGTATGTCAAGAAAACTGCTGAGATGATTGTGAAAATAATAAAAACCTATACGTGAAAAAAAAAAAACTTGTAACAAGAGTACAATTTTCTTCTTTAAATTTAGTTTTACAGTGTATCCTGCTGGATTACTGAGTGTAGTTCATACCCTTTGTGGCAGCAATGAAACTTAGGATAACTGAATGTGCAATACTTCTACATTCATTCAAAAGGATCTTACCGGTAAGTGCTATGATGTTGTAGTCCATTATAGCGTGGGTTCTTGTACTCTAAAAACCGAACTTCTGTTTGGCGGCAATCAGTTATACCGAGTCGATACAGCTTCTGTTGTTGGGCGTCTTCCAACACCAGATAGTCACGTGACCCTGTTGTTGACATCACTCATGGCCACTTGATGGTAGCTATCTTGGCTGGACTTATACCTCCGACTTAGTAAGTTAGTTTCCTTTTCCACTCAAACTGTAATAAATCAAGCACTCTTTGTGCAAAAAAGGATTCCTTCCTTCATTTAAGGTTCCCCCACAAATCACCTCCCTCCGTCTGTTTCCATGTTTCCATGTTCTGCAACGTAGGTGCTGGAATCATTTGATTTAAGGTACTAATGTTCTGTCAATGCATATATACACATATAAATACATCTATACACACATATATAGATAGATAGATAGATGATAGATAGATAGATAGATAGATAGATAGATAGCAGAGTAGTGGAGCCCAGCACACTTTAGTTAGATCCAGCCACCGTGGTGCTCTTTAAATCAATAATATTTGTATAACAGTGGAAAAAGCACTCCTCCGGATTTTCCCATGCAAACATGAATATATATATAGACATTCGTACATGTATGTATATATATATATATATATATATATATATATATATATATAATTTATCTCTATTTTAAAGTGTTTGGCCTGCATTTTTTCTAACACCTCAGACCTCATTTCTTTGAGCCCTTTGTGCATGTAACTGTACTTTTAAATGTGTTTTGTGACACTTTTTTGTTTTGTGAAAACAGTTCATCAGAGTTCTGAGGTCACGCTAAAACGATATGCATTAACTTTAATGCAAGCAATTGTGTTTCTTTCCAACTTGTAATAGATGCAAAAAACCTGATGCAATCTTTTGTTTTACTTTACATCACATCCCTATCACTTCTACATTCAATCAGAAACATTGACCAACATGCAACTTGGCCCCTTTCAGTGAGTGATTCCTTTTGCAATGGGTTAATGAAATTAGTTAAGTACATGTATGTGTCTTGAAATTGGAGTGTTGTCTATATTTTAATGCCATTTACTAATAAGTATACATTGGTAATGGTATTCATTTTGCAACTGTTAATACATTGTAGATACATTGTAGATATGTTATTCATGTTTTACATTTACATATCAATGATGATGTGTTCAATATTGTTTGTTATTTGGAGAGAATCTATCATCATCAAAAAGGACCATCACCGTCGCAATCTTTTTTTCCTTGTTTTGTTTTTGTCTTGTTTTTTTCTATTACGCAAATGGCCCATGCCGAGTCATGTAAAACACGCATGTTTTACATGACTCTACGTGGGCCACCCGAGTAATAACAGAAGTCTGCCACAACACCTCATGACTATAGAGGAAGCCAATACAGTCCTAATTGCAGGAGAGCATAGACTGGAAGTTTAGACAAGCTACAAGCGGGGGAATTGATCATCAGCAGTTTGCCGAAAAACAGACCAGTTGGAGTTGGTGAGACTTAGAAAGGGTCCCTTGGGCAAGAGTATAACTCTCAGTAGGAGTACCCAGAGGCTACAACAATTGAAATGCATTAATCTTGCCATACTTATTGCCTGTTTCACTTCTCAACATTGTGGGACTGTACTCTGCTACATTTGACTGCTATGCATGACTGCCATTAACCCGCATGAACTGCTTATGACAACAGCTACCCTTACATACTGTATATATGTGTGCTGATTGGATGCACTGCTATTACCTGCTTACTATAGCTGGACTGTATCATTTTGATGGCTATGTCACCTATGCATGTCTCTGAGTAAAGTGTTAATATCACAAGTTTTATGAGTCGGACTCAACCTTATGTCTGTTCATTTTTATTTAATGGTTTTATGCATTATGTTATTACATAGTTAATTACTAGCACTGTACCTTTGGGTGTTAGTTCATATATTTATGGCTAAATATTGACAGTGTAACTGTCATTATTCTAATCTTTAGCCTCATAGACGTCTAATTAGAGTGAGTCGTCTATTACCATGGTCATGGGTGATTTTTTAATATGTTTAAGATGTATTGATACTTTGTACATGTTTTAGAAATAGGTAGTTAATACAATTTGTATTTTCTTTAGAACTTTGTGCATTCTGGTTCTTTGATCTTGTTGGACTCATATATCGCAACACATCAGATTCCCTGTAGATTCTATAATTTTTACATGGGGAGTGCTGGCTAGGGAATCTGTTTACCCCCTTTTTTCCAAATTGTTTCCTTTTTTCTATATATTTCTTCCTTTTGATTATATATATATATTGTATATATATATATATATATATATATATATATATATATATATATAAATATATATACATATAACTGATATAGAATGTATATAAAATATGTGTGTCTGTGTAAATGTGTAACAAAGGTCTACATTCAATGGAAGAATGTGATTATTGACACAGGTAGATAAAACTAACAACAAAGATACAAGGAGGGGTAGTTATCAACGTGTCTACCTCAAATACGCTGGAATTCCGCAGCGTATTTGAGGTGAGGCTGATTCGCCTTAGTTATCAAGCCCTAGATACCAGCAAAAGTAGAATTTAGTGACATAAGCTTCGATCCGCCGGACTCAGTCCGACACAGATCGATTCTTACGTCGCTCCAGATGTTCCGCACACAAGTTGCGGCACAATCTGACTACTTTTGCTAGTTATCAAAAAACTAGCAGGTACGCTCGGCACTTTTCCGGCCCAGTGTACCTGGTTTTCAAACCGCCGACCTGGAGGCGGCGGGTCCCAGAGGAATCAATGGGAGTCTGACCATAGCGAAAGTTCATGTTCGCTGCTGCCAGACATCCCATTGATTCCTATGGGAGATGTCTGCAGCTAACACCCTAACATGTACCCCAAGTCTAAACACCCCTAATCTGTCCCCCCCTACACCGCCGCAACTAAATAAATGTATTACCACCTAAACTGCCACTCCCGGTCCCCGCCGCAACTATATTAAACATGTTAACCCCCTATATTGGCGCCCCCGGAGCCCCCCGCAACTGAATAAAGTTACAAACCCCTAAACCGCCGCTCCTAGACCCCGCCGCAACTCTTATAAATATATTAACCCCTAAACCGCCGCTCCCGGACCCCGCCACCACCTACATTATACCTAGTAACCCCTATCCTGCCCCCCCTATACCGGCGCCACCTATAATTAAGTTATTAACCCCTATCCTGCCAATCCCGTACCTCGCCGTACCTAAATAAATAGTTTAACCCCTAAACCGCCGATCCCGGACCCCGCCGCAACCTATATTAAACTTATTAACTCTAATCTGCCCCCCCTACACCTTCGCCACCTCTAATAAATGTATTAACCCCTATCCTGCCCCCCCCTACACCGCCGCCACTGTAATAAAATTATTAACCCCTATCCTGCCACCCCTACACCGCGGCAACTCTAATAAAATGATTAACCCCTAAACCTAAGTCTAACACTAACCCTAACACCCCCCTAACTTAAATATTAATTAAATAAATCTAAATAAATTTAACTCTTATTAACTAAATGAATCCTATTTAAAACTAAATACTTACCTTTAAAATAAACCGTAATATAGCTACAATATAAATAATAATTATATTTGTTGAACCAATCAGCCAATCGGATTGAACTTGAATCTGATTGGTTGATTCAATCAGCCAATCAGATTTTTCTACCTTAATTCCGATTGGCTGATAGAATCCTATCAGCCAATCGGAATTCGAGTCACGCCATCTTGGATGACGTCACTTAAAGGTACCGTCATTCGTCGTTAGTAACTTAGCTTTTTTTATTTTTTGTACTTTAGTTAGTTTATTTAATTGTATTTAATTGTAGTTATTTGTAGCTAATTAATTTAATTAATTTAATGATAGTGTAGTGTTAGGTTTAATTGTAACTTAGGTTAGGATTTATTTTACAGGTAATTTTGTATTTCTTTTTAGCTAGGTAGTTATTAAATAGTTAATAACTATTTAATAACTATTTTAACTAGCTAAAAGAAATACAAAGTTACCTGTAAAATAAATATAAATCCTAAAATAGCTACAATGTAATTATTAATTACATTGTAGCTATCTTAGGGTTTATTTTACAGGTAAGTATTTAGTTTTAAATACGAATAATTTATTTAAGTATAGTGTAGTGTTAGGTGTAATTGTAACTTAGGTTAGGATTTATTTACAGGTAAATTTCTCTTTATTTTAACTAGGTAGCTATTAAATAGTTAATAACTATTTAATAGCTGTTGTACCTAGTTAAAATAAATTGAAAGTTGCCTGTAAAATAAAAATAAATCCTAAGATAGCTACAATATAATTATTATTTATATTGTAGCTATATTAGGGTTTATTTTAAAGGTAAGTATTTAGTTTTAAATAGGATTCATTTAGTTAATAAGAGTTAAATTTATTTAGATTTTTTAATTAATATTTAAGTTAGGGGGGTGTTAGGGTTAGTGTTAGACTTAGGTTTAGGGGTTAATCATTTTATTAGAGTTGCGGCGGTGTAGGGGGTGCAGGATAGGGGTTAATCATTTTATTACAGTGGCGGCGGTGTAGAGGGGGCAGGATAGGGGTTAATAAATGTATTATAGGTGGCGACGGTGTAGGGGGGGGCAGATTAGGGGTTAATAAGTTTAAGATAGGTTGCGGCGGGGTCCGGGAGCTGGTTTAGGGGTTAAACTTTTTATTTAGTTGCGGCGAGGTCCGGGATCCGCAGGATAGGAGTTAATAAATTTATTATAGGTGGCGGCGGTATGGGGGGGCAGGATAGGGGTTACTAGGTATAATTTCGGTGGCGGCGGTATCCAGGAGCGGCGGTTTAGGGGTTAATACATTTATAAGAGTTGCGGCGGGGTCTAGGAGCGGCGGTTTAGGGGTTGGTAACTTTATTGAGTGTAGTTAGTGTGGATGCTTAGTGACAGCTTGTCAATAAAGCTGTCAAAAAGCCGAAGAGCAGCGAGATCGGATGAGTGATAACTATCACAGTCCGCTGCTCATCGCCCCGTACTTGGTGCACGGCTTTTTGACAGCTTTTTTGATAACTTAGGCGAACGTATTCAGGTATGTGGCGGCGATGGTGGGCGAGCTTAGGCGGGCGTATTAGACCGGCAAAGGCAGGTAAAGTAGACAGCTTGATAACTACCCCTCAAGGTCTTTACATATGCAAAGTACTTCACCCTTTACAAGAAAGATCTCAGGATATAAACAGGACAGCTGAGAGGGATAGGGGGCAGTTGGGATGGAAGGTTGGTAGGTATACACACACTGACACTCAGTGACATGCAACCGCACAGTCATTCAAGATAGGAAGAAAGGGTTTTGGTAAGTGCACACACACAGACACCCACCCTGTAATAACTGTTAGATGGGATACATTGTGTGTTTGGGGGTATGACTGAAAACCTCTTTATGTAACTGTCTCTGTAACCTTTCTGTAATTTGGGCAGATTTTAATTAAAGCTCTCTCTCTGGTAAAGAACTGAATGTCTGAAAATCATTTAGCCTAGAATTACAGTGTAGTGGCTATATTTCTGTAGAACTACACATACAATATTTACCTAAGATTGTTGGTAAAGTGAATAGTGTACAAGTGTGTAGTGTACAAGTGTGTAGTGAGGTGACACTAGGTGTTATTACAAGTATTACAAAGTGCAGAGGATATTATCCAGAGCATATCCAAAGGGGATTTATTGGATGTAATCCTGGTGGATTTGAGGGATAATTGTGCAACATATTTTGGTGCTGTGACGTTGGGCCAGAAGAACTTTCCAGAATCTGTCTAGAGGTTGGTAAGTATATTTGTTTTCCTATCTTCCTATTTTATTGTGGTTTTAATTTTAATATGGCTTGTAAAATGGAAAAAGTAGATGATACTATTGCTGGGAATGGTAATAAGTGGGTGCTAAATTATATTAAGAGGCATGGTGGTCCCTATGAAATTCAAGCAGAAAATAGACAATCATGGGATTTGATGAAAGATTTTTTAGCAAAAACATATGATAAAAATGTTTCAGAAAACAAAAGAAAAGGTTGTATTATGCAAGGATTGCTGTTTTGCTGTTTAAAACTAGAGGAAATAATTAAAGAAAAAGATAGTGAAATATTACAACTTAATTCAGCAGCAATAGTAAAATCTGTAGAAAATGATGAATTATATAATGAATTGAATGACAAAATTGTTGATATGTGAGTGCATGCTGTTGTAACTGGTGAAGCACTAATTAAAAAAGCAAAGGTGTGTGACACATTAACAGAGCAGAATGAGAAGATGAATGAGAGAATTTTGGAATTGGAAAGTGAAGGGGATGAATGTAGGCATGTGACTAATATGGCTTTTAATAGAATGGCAGAAAGCATGGTAGCTTGGTAGTATGTCTCCTGCACTTAAAGTTGCTGAATTTGTTAATAACTCAGGAAAAGTGATGTCGCGAATTGTTCGCCGGCGAATAGTTCCCGGCAAACATAGCATGTTCGCGTTTGCCTCGGCGGGCGAACATATGCGATGTTCGATCCGCCCCCATATTCGTCATCATTGAGTAAACTTTGACCCTGTACCTCACAGTCAGAATACACATTACAGCCAATCAGCAGCAGACCCTCCCTCCCAGACCCTCCCACCTCCTGGACAGCATCCATTTTAGATTCATTTGGAAGCTGCATTCTTAGTGAGAGGAGGGACAGTGTAGCTGCTGCTGATTTAATAGGGAAATCGATAGCTAGGCTAGTGTATTCAGTGTCCACTACAGTCCTGAAGGACTCATCTGATCTCTGCTGTAAGGACAGCACCCCAAAAAGCCTGCTTTACCAGTCTGCTTTTTTTTCCCTGTGTAATCTAATTGCAGTTGCCTGCCTGCCAGCTTGTGTGTCAGGCTCACAGTGTATACTGTGCCCACTTGCCCAGTGCCACCACTCATATCTGGTGTAACAGTAGTGTACATTTAAAAAAACAAAAACTTTTTTGACTGTGAAATAATAGCAGACAGCTGCCAGTACCCGAGATGGCTGCCAATAAGGCAGATGGGGAGGGTTAGAGAGCTGTTTTGGGGGGATCAGGGAGGTTGGAGGCTAAGGGGGATGCTACACCACAGCATATGTAAATATGCTAAAAAAATATATATTTTTTAAAACCTTTTATTTTATTACTGGCAGACTTTCTGCCAGTACTTAAGATGGCGGGGACAATTGTGGGGTGGGGGAGGGAAGGGAGCTGTTTGGGAGGGATCAGGGGGTCTGATGTGTCAGGTGGGAGGCTGATCTCTACACTAAAGCTAAAATTAACCCTGCAAGCTCCCTACAAACTACCTAATTAACCCCTTTACTGCTAGCCATAATACACGTGTGATGCGCAGCAGCATTTAGCGGCCTTCTAATTACCAGAAAGCAACGCCAAAGTCATATATGTCTGCTATTTCTGAACAAAGGGGATCCCAGAGAAGCATTTACAACCATTTGTGCCATAATTGCACAAGCTGTTTGTAAATAATTTCAGTGAGAAACCTAAAATTGCGAAAAAATGTAAGTTTTTTTAAAATTTGATCGCATTTGGCGGTGAAATGGTGGCATGAAATATACCAAAATGGGCCTAGATCAATACTTTGGGTTGTCTACTACACTACACTTAAGCTAAAATTAACTCTACAAGCTCCCTACATGCTCCCTAATTAACCCCTTCACTGCTGGGCATAAAACACGTGTGGTGCGCAGTGGCATTTAGCAGCCTTCTAATTACCAAAAAGCAACGCCAAAGCCATATAAGTCTGCTATTTCTGAACAAAGGGGATCCAAGAGAAGCATTTACAACCATTTATGCCATAATTGCATAAGTTGTTTGTAAATAATTTCTGTGAGAAACCTAAAGTTTGTGAAAAAGTGAAAAAAATTTTTTATTTGATCACATTTGGCGGTGAAATGGTGGCATGAAATATACCAAAATGGGCCTAGATCAATACTTTGGGTTGTCTACTACACTACACTTAAGCTAAAATTAACTCTACAAGCTGCCTACATGCTCCCTAATTAACTCCTTCACTGCTGGGCATAAAACACGTGTGGTGCGCAGTGGCATTTAGCAGTCTTCTAATTAACAAAAAGCAACGCCAAAGCCATATAAGTCTGCTATAATGGCATGTCTGGCACACAGTGTTGGGGCAAGGGTCCATCTGACCACTGATACCAGGTCTGCAAAGCATGGTCAGGGCAGGTATATCACCTACACTGCGCACTGTGAAGCGGGCGTAACCCTTACACGTAACCCTTACACTACTTGATCGATACATCATACCTGATGTTTTAAAGCATGTTATTCCAAACAATTTAGGAATGTTAGGTGATTTATGCCCTTTATGGATTAAAACCAGACTCTGCATCAACTATGTAATTTTCTATGGGAGTTTTGCCATGGATCCCCCTCCGGCATGCCACAGTCAGGTGTTAGTGCCCTTGAAACAACTTTTCCATCACTATTTTGGCCAGAAAGAGTCCCTGTGGGTTTTAAAATTCGCCTGCCTATTGAAGTCTATGGCGGTTCGCACGTTTCGCCGGTTCGCAAACTTTTGTGGAAGTTCGAGTTCTCCGTTCGCGAACCCAAATTTTTAGGTTTGCGACATCACTACTCAGGAACTGGAGGTGTAGATTTAAAACAAAAGACATTGATAAATCTCCCTGCTGCACCAACTACTGTATTAAACCATGATAATACAGGGGAAGTGCAGTTAGTTGCAAAAGATTTAAAGTCACAAGAAATGGATAACATAGTAAAGGAAAGTGGGCAGGTTCCACAACAGGATTTCAATTGTTTTTTGCAGTGGCTTTGCAATTTTAAAAGAATTACAGAGATGTACAATTTGACTGTTTAGGATATAAAGAAGGTGTCGCAGTGAGCAATTGGAAATGGTCTCTGGGTCAAGAGTGTACAGAGGTGTGGGCAGACACCTAGAACTGCAGATATATTTAAAGAAATAATGCATGTGCTTTATGGAAATCATTCTGATGTGTCTTTGTGTGGAAAAATTAAACAGTTAAAACAGGAATCTCCCTATGAATTGTCAGATAGAATTTCAACAGTTTTGAAAAATTTAAGTGTACATAATTCTGGTTTTGAACATGGAGGAATGGTACACAGAACAATTTTTCTAGATGCTTTGGAAGAAAATATCAGAGAAAGCACATTATCTGTAACTCATAATCCTTCAGATTTAAATGATATACTCCTAAGGGCTGATCATTTTTGGAGGAAAATATTTAAAAATAATATTTCTGTAGTGGCTTCAGTGAGAGGTTTTAAGGAAAAAGGCCAAAACTATCATTGTCTAGGTCAATATAGAGAAAAATACAGAATTTTTAGAAGTGGATCTCAGTATGGACAGAAGAGTCAGAATTACAAAAGGAAATTAAGGACTAAGACTTGGATTCCATTTTCCCAAATTAAAAATGAGAATGAGGAGTTGATAAGATAAAAAATGAGCGGGATCAACTAAAAGAGCAAATTGAAATAGTAAAAGCTAAGTGCAGGTGTAATATATCTACAAGAGCAGGAGTGGTAGAGTCCCCTGATATTATGGACATCTAATCATAGCAATATTCTGTAAAAAGAGAAAAAAAAACAAAAAAACTCTTAATTGTTAATAGAATGTAAATGTAGTTTTAGGATAGTGGGGCACATAGCACGAGTTTTGTTATTTATATAATTAGAGGCTAGTGGGGGTCGTAGCTTTGATTTTTTTTTTTTTATAAAAATATATTTTGTTGTTAAACTGTTTTTGTCTGAAAAGTAAGTGAAATATGAGTAGGTTGTGGGCTTATGTTAAGGCACACCCTTTGAGGGGACATTAATGTGTGTCCAGTTTTTGTTTTCCAGGTAGAACATCAATACGCACAAAGTTATGAGAACTTGAATCCAACTGCCATCAGACAGTCTCATTTTTATGCTTATTATTTTTTTATTTTATTTTGTGCTTTACCTCGTTAGTATTTTAGTATAAAAGCTAATAATATATCATATATGTGCCATAAAACATGATGAGATCTGTGAATATCCTAAAAGGGCTTTATGTCCCTTTAACTTTCTAGATGATCAGTTAAATTAGAGGAATGTTATTAGCATATGTACAGATCTAAAGGGTGTTATTAGCATATGTACAGAGATAATAGGGGTTTAGAGGTAAAGCACAACTTGTTATAAACATACAGAAACTTATGACCATTTGTTCTTTTATTTAGTGTTATGCAAGAGGAAGGCCTCTAGTTATCAAAGCGTCTAATATGGTGCATTCCCGGGCATCCATACGCTCGCCAAAATTCACCATACATCGCCGCCGCGGACCTTAATACTCTCGCCATATTTATAAAAAAAGTCCAAAACATGCGCGTCAAGTACGGTGCGAAGAGGAGCGGACTGTTGTTAACTAACAGTCATCGACGTCGCAGCAATTCGGGCTTTTCCCAACTTTATTTATATCTGCAGTAAAGTCCAGGAACATAGCATATACGTTGTCAGCAGATGATTGTATATATATATTGTAATTTTTGGTTTAAATTGAATTTTAAAGATAGCAAGTAGCAACATATTATTAGCAAAAATGGAGAGGGAATTATGTTTTTTTAAAATCTCCTTTATTGCTGTGCAGTGTTTTAATTCTCTTGCTATTCTTTGTGTGAATATGCTTTTCTTTTTACAAACTTTGAATTACAGGAAGGGAATGGTATTTAAAATAAGGTATACATATTTAATAATGCTTTCCATTGAGTTTTATTAGGTGATATGCTTCACTCTAGCAGCAACGAACAAAAGATTTCTGTTTTCCGATTCCCATTGACTACTATAGCATCCGCAACCTCTAAAGCGGCGGATTGAAAACTAGGTAAGTGGTAAGTGGTCATTTTTTGATAACTTTCAGAAAGCTTCTAATTGTGTCAAAGAACACGGTGAATGCACAGAATTCCGCAACATTTCCAGAGGTTTTCTAGTTGCAGCGATCGGCGTCGAATTGAGAGAGCCGGATCATATGTTACGTCACAAAATTCAAACTCTTCCGATCTTGAGACTTTGATAACTACAGCGATGCAATCTCGCGACGAGTACGACGTGGATTTCTGCCATATTTTCAGTAGATGCTTTGATAACTAGAGGCCGAAGTCTCAAACCACCTGGAATCCAAAAGCCAGAATGAACAATGCAACAGATTAAATTTACACTTCTGATGGAGAGGAACAAGAAAAACATAAGATCAAAATGAACAGTTTTTCCTTTTTGTAATCTGACTTCTTCAGAAGAGCAAATAATGTTTGTTTGTTTTCTCTGCAAAGTTGTAGCCTGAGAAATACATTTAAGAAGGAACTGAATTTATTTTTTATTGCACAATTTTTTTTTTTTTTTGTTTTTTTCAATCTCTGTATTATCTGTACATACTGTTTATTGTATTATATGTAAATATGATATTTGTTACTTTTTGATAATAATTCCAGAGAGCTGCCCACAGATAATGTGACTGTATGTATGCATGATATGTGTGCTTTGTTAATGTTAAATTAGGAATTAGACGTATATATATATATATATATCATTATATATACTAGGATAAGGAACTTATTGTAGGATACAATACAAGGGATCACTTTAGTGACAAATGTAAAAAGGGAACTGGATATTGATACAATTATCCAGTTTGGGTTAATTAATATGAAATAGAGATTATATAGGATACCCCAACTTGATATAGATGGGTTGTAACAACTTGTGTTTAATGTGGGATGATCAAACTGATCGGATGGGACAGAGCATTCACATACTAACTGCAGATTTGCATTGGATTAATAATATGTATGTGAATGCTCTGAGGGGGTCAGTAAATATTAATGATGTGTCTTACACTATGAGAGGTGGCATAGTAAACATGTTTATTAGAAGATTATCCAAATTTAGGCCCCCAAAATGAAATGAATTAATGAGGGGAATGGGCAGTAATTATTAACTGCACCATAGTAAATAATCTGTAGGGGAGTGTGTTGGTATAAAGATGTATATACCAGTCTTGATGGAGCATCCTGTACCTACACATAAGGGGCGCGATCCGATATACGGTGTAGTTTTCGGCACAAGCGAGGGAACCCGTGCCGGCCGTAATTTCACCTTGCACATCGGGCTATCCAATATACGGCGCCGTCAGATGCTAAAGTAGCGTAAGTAGGACAAACTGGCGTTGTTCCTAAAAGTGCGCAAATACACATTTTAGTCGTCGCAAGTACTTACGCCAGTCTTTTGTTCACGTAAAGTCTCAATAAAGTGTTCAGTAAATGGACACTATAGCCATCACAATACTTTTAGCTCAGAAAGCAGGTTCTGTGCCTATATCAGGCTAAAGTAAATTGTGTGACCATAGTGTCACTTAAAGAACACATTTTCCCCATCACTGACATCACTGACATGTACACATAACTCTTGTATGAAACACATACCTGTATACTGTGCAGATTAAAATCCCTCATAGAGAGTTTGACATGAGAATGAGTATCGTCCCTAGCATGTATCAATGTATATTGTATGCCCACATGGACATATATATGACTGTACTAATCCCTATCATCATTTGACTCCTCCTCAGAACCTCCTGTCACCAGGCTGCAAACTGGCATGCCGCCACCCCCACCACCACCACCAGTCACAGCCATGCAGCCACCTCCACCACCAGTCACAGCCACGCAGCCACCTCCACCACCGGTCTTCAGGCAGCAACATGGACATTATGCTCTCAGGCATCAGCTGGGTTGGATTGCCTTCGTTGAGGACCCAGAAGTGATGCCACCAACATTGGCATATGACCCATGGCAAGATACCTGGCCTGAGGAACATCCTTTTGGCTTTGAGGGGGAGCCAAGTCAGCCACGAAGGGTCGATGTCTTTACCCCCCCCAACACAATATCAGGCCAGTCATTGCTTTTCCACACAGGGGATGTTGCAAGGTATGCAAAGTGGACAGGCTGAGTGGTCACACACTAGTCGGCAATGGGACTACCAATCCAGCATGAGAGCTCCACCATCCGCTTCCCTTGGGAGAGCTCCACCATCCGCTTCCCTTGGGAGAGCTCCACCATCCGCTTCCCTTGGGAGAGCTCCAGCATCTGCTTCCCTTGGGAAAGCTCCACCATCCTCAGATGAGCATATAGCTGAGGTTGTCCCTGAAGCATCAGCAGCTGAGGTTATCCCTGAAGCACCTGCAGCTGAGGTTGTCCCTGAAGCACCTGCAGCTGAGGTTGTCCCTGAAGCACCTGCAGCTGAGGTTGTCCCTGAAGCACCTGCAGCTGAAGTTATCCATGAAGCAGATGCAGATGAAGTTGTCCATGATGCACCAGTAGATAGAGCAGAACCTGCACCTAGAATCACTGCTGCTCAAGAGCCTGTAGATCCACTGTATTCTCCCCTGGGAGAGGAATACATTTCACTACAGAGGAGGCTGATAACAAGCTGTGAAAGCATTCAAAGAGGCCAACAGAGGTTTCATAGTAGCCAAGAGAGGCTACTCAAGCATAGCATCGAGCTGCAGAGGGACATTGCAGCCTCATTAAATGGAATTGTCCAAAATCAGTCTCAAATGATGAGAATCCAGTCTGATATGAAGATACAGATGGACAACAGATGGCGGGAACAAAACCAACTCTTGTGTGTTTTGGTTGAGCACTTCACACACCAGCAGGACACTGCCTCCAGCCTTTCATCTGTGGCCAGAACTCCAGCAGAATCATCTGAAGCTTCCCAAACCAGGAGAACCAGGAAATCCACTCCAGTCACCTCTGTCCCCTCATCCAAGAAGCCTAAAAAAAAAAATATTCTTATAGTTCACCACAAATCTTGTCCTCTGTTTTTTACCATATAATTGTCATCCACATCCATGTGAGGGGTGTTTTAGTACACTAATATTGTTAAAACATATAATAAGGCCTGTGTGGAAATGGCCCAAAAAAGGTAATATTATCCTGTTTTTAACTATAACTCCCATCCACAATAGTTGTTTCTGAAGGGTACATATAGTAATATTCACTTGTAAGATGTAAATCAATGTATCTCACATCCAATATAAATTGACCCATTGGTATATATAGTAGTGATGTTACTGATAGGGTGGGCATTATCAGGTATTTTAAGTCTGCAGGAGAGAGGTGGTGGTGTGTGTGATTGGTTTAACACAATTGCAAAGAGGCAGCCTTCAAGAAGGTGTTATAAATGATCATATGAGCCATCCTAGGTTTTGCTTTCAACTAAGAATACCAAGAGAATAAAGCAAGTGTTAAAATTAAATCTGAAAGTAGTTAGAAATAACATGCCCTATTTAAAAGAAGAAGGTTTTCTTTGGAGTTGACTGTCCCTTTATATATTTTGGCATCAGTGCCAAGCTGTGTTAGCATTAGAATAAATTACACTCCAGTGGGTTCTAAAGAGATGAAGGTAATCCAATTTACAGTAAATAAGCAAGTATATGTCCCCAATGTGATAAAGTACCTACAAGCTCAATCCATTTGACTATTTCAAATACACAAATAAACCTTAAAAAAGCAATATCATAGTATACTGTCCCTTTAACCTTGAGATGCTGCTTAAATGTATGTGTTTGTTAAGGCTTCCAGGGAGTTACGTTGTTTTTTTAGTCAGTGCAAGGGCTCCTGCGCCTGCAATTTGTGGCGAGATGAGAATGGAGTAGATTTTATTAAATCTGCGCGCGTAAGTCCTTATGCTGTATATTGTATACCAAACTGCTCGTGTTTGTATGTCAGTCTATGGGTAAAAATAATACGGGCGAAGGCAGAAATATACGTGCGTAGGTTGTATGCTACACCATATATGTGATACCAAACCTGCGCAAAATTTGGCGTCGCCGGCTTTTGCGGGCGACGCTGCATATCGGATTGGGCCCAAGATTACTAACCTATGAGAAACAGAGGGCCCCATGGCACTATTGTACTTAAAGGGACAGTATACTGTAAAATAATTTTTCCCTTAATGTGTTTACAATTGCTTTTTTTACCAACTGCAGAGTAAAAAATGTATGAAAATTAGCTTTTTAAGGCTTATTTGTGTATATTAAAGCTCTGATTTTGTGTTTTGAAGCCACAACCTAATAAAATGGGTTGAGCTTGTAGGTATAATCCGATCTCATTACTGTATCACATTGTGCACATATACCTGCTTCTTTATCTTATATCTGTCCTTAAAACAATCACCAGTACTTTGAGAGAACAATGGAAAATCAACATTGTATTACCTTCTCTCTGCTTTATCACACTGGGAGTGTAATTTCTTCTGCTGGCTGTGTTTACAAAGCTTATCTATAGCTGGTACGCGTGGCCACAAACTTTCAGAATAGGTGGGGATACCACATGCTAAATCAACAATTTCAAATGCCAATATAAAGGTAAAGGAGCTACTTGTAAACAATTTAATACACTCCAGCAGGTAAAGTGGATCATTGGGAACAAATTAAAGGGGAGAAAATTTTTGAGTAAACTGTCCCTTTAAACAAGTACTGCCACACACCAGAATTGTGTCTGGAATAAACCCCAGGTTTCCCTAACTGGTGTTGTAGTATGGGTTCTGTTCTTGTGTGCTAGAAACCATTAGCTAAGGCCTATGGGTGTATGGTGAAAAATTATGTTGGATTTCACATACCCAGTTATGGTTGGAAGAGCATAATGCAGAAAGAGGGCCATGCAGTCTGCACACCGGGGAAGTTTACATGTCTGTGGGAACAGTACAGTGCAGTGTGTCCTCAGATGGGTGGTGCCTGAGTCAAACATATTACTCTGTAAGGTTTATAAACATGTATTTAATATGTGGTGTAGGATGATCTTGAATGTCTGGCGAAGGATGCCCCCCCTCCACTTTGTAAGAAAATTCTGCCACTTCATGTAGTTTTGATGCATTATTGGTAACAGATAAATGAAGGGATGAGCAATAAACACAAACTAGCTTCCAGAGGCCCTTGTTTAGTTTGTCTTCACACACTCATTAAAAACAAACAAAAAAAACCCACAAAGAATTACTTTAATTGTTCATGGGTGTGTGAGTATATATCTTTTTATGAGGTACATGCATATATTGTGAATATGATTATAATTGAATCCTATTCAAGTGGGGGAGTGTATATATATATATATATATATATATATATATATATATATATATAAATATATATACAGGGAGTGCAGAATTATTAGGCAAGTTGTATTTTTGAGGATTAATTTTATTATTGAACAACAACCATGTTCTCAATGAACCCAAAAAAACTCATTAATATCAAAGCTGAATAGTTTTGGAAGTAGTTTTTAGTTTGTTTTTAGTTATAGCTATTTTAGGGGGATATCTGTGTGTGTAGGTGACTATTACTGTGCATAATTATTAGGCAACTTAACAAAAAACAAATATATACCCATTTCAATTATTTATTTTTACCAGTGAAACCAATATAACATCCCAACATTCACAAATATACATTTCTGACATTCAAAAACAAAACAAAAACAAATCAGTGACCAATATAGCCACCTTTCTTTGCAAGGACACTCAAAAGCCTGCCATCCATGGATTCTGTCAGTGTTTTGATCTGTTCACCATCAACATTGCGTGCAGCAGCAACCACAGCCTCCCAGACACTGTTCAGAGAGGTGTACTGTTTTCCCTCCTTGTAAATCTCACATTTGATGATGGACCACAGGTTCTCAATGGGGTTCAGATCAGGTGAACAAGGAGGCCATGTCATTAGATTTTCTTCTTTTATACCCTTTCTTGCCAGCCATGCTGTGGAGTACTTGGACATGTGTGATGGAGCATTGTCCTGCATGAAAATCATGTTTTTCTTGAAGGATGCAGACTTCTTCCTGTACCACTGCTTGAAGAAGGTTTCTTCCAGAAACTGGCAGTAGGCCTTGGAGTTGAGTTTGACTCCATCCTCAACCCGAAAAGGCCCCACAAGCTCATCTTTGATGATACCAGCCCAAACCAGTACTCCACCTCCACCTTGCTGGCGTCTGAGTCGGACTGGAGCTCTCTGCCCTTTACCAATCCAGCCACGGGCCCATCCATCTGGCCCATCAAGACTCACTCTCATTTCATCAGTCCATAAAACCTTAGAAAAATCAGTCTTGAGATATTTCTTGGCCCAGTCTTGACGTTTCAGCTTGTGTGTCTTGTTCAGTGGTGGTCGTCTTTCAGCCTTTCTTACCTTGGCCATGTCTCTGAGTATTGCACACCTTGTGCTTTTGGGCACTCCAGTGATGTTACAGCTCTGAAATATGGCCAAACTGGTGGCAAGTGGCATCTTGGCAGCTGCACGCTTGACTTTTCTCAGTTCATGGGCAGTTATTTTGCGCCTTGGTTTTTCCACACGCTTCTTGCGACCCTGTTGACTATTTTGAATGAAACGCTTGATTGTTCGATGATCACGCTTCAGAAGCTTTGCAATTTTAAGAGTGCTGCATCCCTCTGCAAGATATCTCACTATTTTTGACTTTTCTGAGCCTGTCAAGTCCTTCTTTTGACCCATTTTGCCAAAGGAAAGGAAGTTGCCTAATAATTATGCACACCTGATATAGGGTGTTGATGTCATTAGACCACACCCCTTCTCATTACAGAGATGCACATCACCTAATATGCTTAATTGGTAGTAGGCTTTCGAGCCTATACAGCTTGGAGTAAGACAACATGCATAAAGAGGATGATGTGGTCAAAATACTAATTTGCCTAATAATTCTGCACTCCCTGTACATATAACTGATATAGAATGTATATACATATGTGTGTCTGTGTATATGTGTAACAAAGGTCTACATTCAATGGAAGGATGTGATTATTGACACAGGTAGATAAAACTAACAACAAAGAGACAAGGGACTCTAGTTATCAAGCCGTCAAACGCAAATACTCTGGAATTCCGCAGCGTATTTGTGGCGAGGCTGATTCGCCGTAGTTATCAAGCCCTACTTCCCGGCAAAAGTAGAATATAGTGACGTAACCTTCGATCCGCCGGACTCAGTTTGACACAGATCGATGGTTACGTCACTACAGATGTTCCGAACGCAAGTTCGGCACAATCTGACTACTTTTGGTAGTTATCAAACTACTACCAGGTACGCTCGCCACTATTCTGGGCCAGCGTACCTGGATTTCAATCCGCCGCCCTGGAGGCGGCAGATCCCATAGGAATCAATGGGAGTCTGACCATAGCGAAAGCTCATGTTCGCTGCTGCCCGATATCCCATTGATTCCTATGGGAGATGTCTGCACCTAACACCCTAACATGTACCCCGAGTCTAAACACCCCTAATCTGCCCCCCTACACCGCCGCAACTAAATAAATTTATTACCCCCTAAACCGCCGCTGCCGGACCCCGCCACAACTATATTAAACATGTTAACCCTAAACTGCCGCTCCCAGAACCCGCCACAACTATAATAAACATGTTAACCCCTAAACCGCCGCTCCCGGACCCCGCCGCCACCTATATTAAAGTTATTAACCCCTATCCTGCCCCCCCTATACCGCTGCCACCTATATTAAAATTATTAACCCCTATCCTGCTCCCCCTATACCGCCGCCACCTATATTAAAATTATTAACCCCTAAACCTAAGTCTAACACTAACCCTAACCCCCCCTAACTTAAATATTATTTTAATAAATCTAAATAATATTACTCGTATTAACTAAATTAATCCTATTTAAAACTAAATACTAACCTGAAAAATAAACCCTAAGATAGCTACAATATAACTAATAATTATATTGTAGATATTTCAGGATTTATTTTTATTTTACAGGCAACTTTGTATTTATTTTTACTAGGTAGAATAGTTATTAAATAGTTAACTATTTAATAACTACCTAGCTAAAATACTTACAAAATTACCTGTAAAATAAATCCTAACCTAAGTTACAATTAAACCTAACACTACACTATCATTAAATTAATTAAATAAATTAACTACAATTACCTAAATTAAATAAAATAAACTAAACTATAGTACAAAAAACAAACAAACACTAAATTACAGAAAATAAAAAAGAATTACAAGAAGTTTAAACTAATTACACCTAATCTAAGCCCCCTAATAAAATAATAAAGCCCCCCAAAATAAAAAAAATGCCCTACCCTATTCTAAATTACAAAGTAACCAGCTCTTTTACCAGCCCTTAAAAGGGATTTTTGCGGGGCATTGCCCCAGAGTAATCAGCTCTTTTACCTGTAAATAAAAATACAACCCCCCCAACATTAAAACCCACCACCCACATACCCCTACTCTAACCCACCAAAACCCCCCTTAAAAAAACCTAACACTAACCCCCTGAAGATTTCCCTACCTTGAGTCATCTTCACCCAACCGGGCAGAAATCTTCATCCAAGGTGCGCAGAAGAGGTCCTTCATCCGGTAGAAGTCTTCATCCAGGCAGTGTCTTCAATCTTCATCCATCCGGAGCGGAGCCATCTTCCAAGGAGCTGACGCGGAGCCATCCTCTTCATCCGGAGTCTTCTTACACAATTACGGTACCTTTAAGTGACGTCATCCAAGATGGCATCCCTTCAATTCTGATTGGTTGATAGGATTCTATCAGCCAATCGGAATTAAGGTAGGAAAAATCTGATTGGCTGATTCAATCAGCCAATCAGATTGAAGTTCAATCTGATTGGTTGATCCAATCAGCCAATCGGATTGAGCTCACATTCTATTGGCTGTTCCAATCAGCCAATAGAATGCAAGCTCAATCCGATTGACTGATTGGATCAGCCAATCGGATTGAACTTCAATCTGATTGGCTGATTGAATCAGCCAATCAGATTTTTCCTACCTTAATTCCGATTGGCTGATAGAGTTCAGTCGTCATTTGAAAAGGATGGCTCCGTGTCGGCTCCTTAGAAGATGGCTCCGCTCCACTCCGGATGGATGAAGATTGAAGACGCCGCCTGGATGAAGACTTCTGCTGGATGGAGGACCTCTTCTGCGCCACTTGGATGAAGATTTCGGCCCGGTTGGGTGAAGACGGCTCAAGGTAGGGTGATCTTCAGGGGGTTAGTGTTAGTTTTCTTTAAGGTGCTTTGGGTGGGTTAGAGTAGGGGTGTGTGGGTGGTGGGTTTTAATATTGGGGGGGGTTGTATTTTTTTTTACAGGTAAAAGAGCTGATTACTTTGGGGCAATGCCCCGCAAAAAGCCCTTTTAAGGGCTGGTAAAAGAGTTGGTTACTTTGTAATTTAGAATAGGGTAGGGCATTTTTTTTATTTTGGGGAGCTTTATTATTTTATTAGGGGGCTTAGATTAGGTGTAATTAGTGTAAACTTCTTGTAATTCTTTTTTATTTTCTGTAATTTAGTGTTTGTTTTTTTTGTACTATAGTTTAGTTTATTTAATTTAATTTTAGGTAATTGTAGTTAATTTATTTAATTAATTTAATGATAGTGTAGTGTTAGGTTTAATTGTAACTTAGGTTAGGATTTATTTTACAGGTCATTTTGTAAGTATTTTAGCTAGGTAGTTATTAAATAATTAATAATTATTTAATAACTATTCTACCTAGTTAAAATAAATACAAAGTTGCCTGTAAAATAAAAATAAATCCTAAAATAGCTACAATATAATTATTAGTTATATTGTAGCTATCTTAGGGTTTATTTTATAGGTAAGTATTTAGTTTTAAATAGGAATAATTTAGTTAATAATAGTAAGTTTTATTTAGATTTATTAAAATAATATTAAAGTTAGGGGGGTGTTAGTGTTAGTGTTAGACTTAGGTTTAGAGGTTAATAAGTTTAATATAGGTGGCGGCGGGGTCCGTGAGTGGCGGTTTAGGGGTTAAACATTTAATTTAGTTGTGGTGGGGTCCGGGAGCGGCGGTTTAGGGGTTAATGAGTTTAATGTAGGTGGCGGCGGTGTAGTGGGGGGCAGGATAGGGGTTAATAACTTTAATATAGGTGGCGGTGGGCTCCGGGTGCAGTGGTTTAGGGGTTAAACAATTGATTTAGTTGCGGCGGGGTCCAGGATCCACAGGATAGGGGTTAATCACTTGAATATAGGTGGCGGTGGTGTAGTGGGGGGCAGGATAGGGGTTAATAGGTATAATGTAGGTGGCGGCGGGGTGCGGGAGCGGCGGTTTAGGGGTTAATATATTTATTATAGTTGCGGCGGGGTCAAGGAGCGGCAGTTTAGGGGGTTTGATAACTTTGGCGAACGTATTCAGGTCTGCAGCGGCGATGGTAGGCGAGCTTAGGCGAGCGTATTGGGCCCGGCGAATGCAGGTTAGTAGACGGCTTCATAACTAGAGGCCAAGGTCTTTACATATGCACTTCATATATAGTTCTTCACCCTTTACAAGAAAGATCTCAGGATATAAACAGGACAGCTGAGAGGGATAGGGGCAGTTGGGATGGAAGGTTGGTAGGTATACACACACTGACACTCATTGACATGCAACTGCACAGTCATTCAAGATAGGAAGAAAGGGTTTTGGTAAGTGTACACACACATACACCCACCCTGTAATAACTGTTAGATAGGATACATTGTGTGTTTGGCGGTATGACTGAAAACCTCTTTATGTAACTGTCTCTGTAACCTTTCTGTAATTTGGGCAGATTTTAATTAAAGCTCTCTCTCTGGTAAAGAACTGAATGTCTGAAAATCATTTAGCCTAGAATTACTATGAGTACAGTATAGTGGCTATATTTCTGTAGAACTACACATACAATATTTACCTAGGATTGTTGGTAAAGTGAATAGTGTACAAGTGTATCGTGAGGTGACACTAGGGGTTTTTACAAGTATTACACAGCGCAGAGGATATTATCCAGAGCATATCCAAAGTGGATTTATTGAATGTAATCCTGGTGGATTTGAGGGATAATTGTACAACACATATATATATATATATATATATATATTTATATATATATATATATTTATATTTTTATATATATATATATATATATATGTGTGTGTATATATATATATATATATATATATATATATATATATATATATATATATATATATATATAGAGCTACATATAGGATGGCAATATTGCAGTTGGGGCTCATATGCTTTAGAGCATAAGTGGAAAGGGGAAAGAAGGATGACACAACTTTGGAGATGGTAACTGTGTGGAAGTATTAGCTGTTATGGTAAAACTGCAAATCAAGGGTTCACAAACACAATTAATTGTGTCTGATCTAAGATAATTGTGTGAATAACCAGTGAAATATTTTCCTGTGGAGAATTGGGGATTTCTTTTTGCACCAAGGTTTTAATCACTCATGTTGATGATCTTACTAGCATTAAGTGTTAGAACTTGTCAGCATGGCCTTTAATTCTATTTACCTGGCAATGATGTTGTATTAGTATGACTTTCGATGGTCTTCAGATGTTATTTAAAAATGACTGATATTTATGTTATATTATGAATATGTGATAAAAGGTTCTAGATATGTACAGCAATTATGATAGTGGACTTAAGAAGTATCTCATAAGGGTGATTGAGTTTTTATTAAATCATAATTTTTTAGAATTCGGTGGGGAGTTCTTTCTGCAGAGACGTGGGACCGCTATGGGGGCTAAATTTGCCCCGGCATACGCCAACCTATTCATGGGTTGGTGGGAGCGGTCCCACGTCTATGCAGAGGGAAATCCCTATAGGGAATATATCAAAGTGTACAAAAGATACATAGACTTGCTGTTGGTGTGGACAGGTACACCAGCGGAAGCACAAGAATTTGTTCATTATTTGAATGACAATCAAGTAAATTTAGAATTTACATTCACATATCACCAGACTGAGATTCCCTATTTGGATGTCACTCTAATAGGAGATATACAGAGTGGTCATATTAAGACAACTCTGTATCGTAAGCCCATTGCATCAAATGCTCTGTTGCATGCACGGAGCAATCATCCACCCCATACTGGCTTTGGAATTGCAAAGGGGCAATTTATCTGTATTAAACGGAATTGTTCAAGTAATATAGATTTTGAGAAAGAAAGTACTGTACTTAAAAATCAACTGAGGTAGAGAGGTTATAAGAATAAGGTGATTAACAGAGCCTATCTAGAAGTGAGTAGAATGTCTAGAGAAGACATGATACACAGTAACCATAGAAGGAAAGATATCGCTAAATTTGGTGAAGAAAAACCCACTTTCATAACTACATATAGTCCTCAGTTTAAAGCTGTCTGTGATATAGTTAGTAAATATCTCCCCATTTTGTCAGCTGAAGATAGCTTGAAAAATTACATCTCACAAGGCTGCAATTTTGTGGCTAAAAGAGGCTGCACCCTGGGTAATATCCTCTCACCCAGCATGCTTAAGGTGGATCGTACAACTGAGAGTAGCTGGCTTCAGACTAAGGGACACTATAAATGTCATTATAGTAAAAGCATAGCATGTAGGTATACTAAAACTACACATACATTTCAGTCCAAAGTGACACAGAGAATGTATAATAACCTTGATCTGACAAATTGTAGAACTACTCACACAGTGTATCTTGTAGAGTGTTCTTTATGTGACAAGCAGTATGTTGGGTGCTCAACAAGAGAAGCACGGCCACGCATAAGAGAACACTTGAAGAATATTGAACATAATAATGAGTGTTCCGGCTTGACACAACACTTTATACAAGTGCACAATCAAAATGTGAGTAGTCTGAATTGGCAGATCATTGAATATATCAGACCATCCTATAGGGGTGGTGATAGGGTGCAAACTCTACTATATAGAGAGGCATATTGGATATTCCAATTAAAAACCCGTAGACCAGCAGGGTTAAATATAGACCATGATGTCATAAACTTTTGGCAACAAAAATAATTTTTCCCTTTGTATATATTTGTTAATGGAATGTATATGAACATGATGTGCTGAAATCATCTTAATTGACAGAATGTGCTATATAGGTACCAATGATAACAATAAGTTTAAACATTTAGAGTGTAGATTTTAGACTGACACTTAAAGTTTTAAGTTATAAACATGTGGCATATATACACGTAGACCCCTTATTATGATATTAAAATAAGGACAAAATAAGATATGTGTGATTAACCAGTCGTATTTGAAGGTATATTATGTAACCATGACTATGATCCCACTTGCTATATATGTAATAGCTTGAGTATAATACATATCTTAAGTAAAAATACTAAGAAGGGAATTTAGAGGATTAATGGAAATGGCTAATAATAATGTTGGTTCTATGTATATATTTTTTCTTTCTTTTATTATAATAACCAACTATACTATCATTATATATTCATATATATATAGAGCTGTTCACAGTGACAACTAAGTATCTATTCCTATGATTGGTGTACAACTAGGGAGTGTGCTAAAGTAATACCCCTTAAATGCTCTTTGTTGATGTGTTAGCTAAAAACCATGGTCATGTATTTCTCTCTGATTTAACATATATTGTTGCTATCTCTTTAAATTAACTCACAGTCACAGCAGTCTAGGGTTAGCTAATCAGCAGGTGCTATTTATGCACTAGCTGATAGGTAATAGCTATGTCTATGAGTAAGGCTAACAGCCAAAACGCGTAAGACACCCGCCTGCTGTGAGATCTTACTTGTTTTTAATATGTTTTTCTAATAACTTGTAACCTGCTCCAATAAAAGGAATTTTTTACTACTAATGCCTGGAGCTTTGCCGGAGTATTCTGTTCGTTGCTGCTTTAATTCTATTTACCTGACAATGATGTTGTATTAGTATGACTTTCGATGGTCTTCAGATGTTATTTAAAAATGACTGATATTTAAGTTATATTATGAATATGTGATAAAACAATTATAATAGTTATTTCATTATAATAGCTCTTCAAAAGACAGATAAAAATGTTCCATATACAGAATAATAATAAACTATCGGCTAGATTACGAGTTTTGAGTTATGAGTAAAAAAGCAGAGTTAAGGCTCATAATGCTGCTTTTTTACTACCGCTGCTATTACGAGTCTTGCAGGTACAGTTGTCCCGCACACTTTTTTGGCCTTACCGCAAATCAACTTACGCAATTTTTTTAGGCCAAAACGTGAGCGGTACAGCCTATCCCGCAAGATTCGTAAAGTCAGTAGTTATGAGTTTACACTACAAAACTGTAGCATAAAACTCATAACTAAAGGGCTAAAAAGTACACTAACACCCATAAACTACCTATTAACCCCTAAACCGAGGCCCTACCACACCCCAAACAGTAAAATACAATTATTAACCCCTAATCTGCCGCTCCGGACATCGCCGCCACTAGAATAAACGTAGTAACCCCTGAACCGCCTGCCTCTTAGAGATCTAATTTGTTCGGTACCGTTAGCAAACAAATAAATAAGAAATAACAAATAAATAACAACCTACTATCCTTATCATTCCAATGATTAGATAGCATTATTAAAGAGTAGCTACCTAGTTCCCCATATTGACTGATGGTCATCGACATCGATTTCACTTTATTTGTAATATTTAAACAGTGTCTATGCAATAGGATACTGTTGAGAACAGGGGATAGCATTTAAATGTTAATAAATGTATAATATTTGTTCGACATTTTCATTTTTAATCAGAGAGCAGGGTATTGCGGTGTTTCCTTATTTGGACAATATCTTGGTACTAGCTCAGTCTTTATGTTCTGCAGAATTTCACACAAATCAACTAGTGTTGTTTCTTCAAAAACATGGTTGGAGGATCAATTTACAAAAGAGTTTCTTGATTCCTCAGACAAGGGTCACCTTTTTAGGTTTCCAGATAGATTCAGTGTCCATGACTCTGTCTCTAACAGACAAGAGACGTTTGAAATTGGTTGCAGCCTGTCGGCACCTTCAGTCTCAGTCATTCCCTTCAGTGGTTATGTGCATGGAAGTTTTAGGCCTCATGACTGCAGCATCGGATGCGATTCCTTTTGCTCGTTTTCACATGAGACCTCTCCAGCTTTGTATGCTGAATCAATGGTGCAGGGATTATACAAAGATATCACAGTTAATATCGTTAAATCCCAATGTTCGACACTCTCTGACATGGTGGTTAAATCACCAGTGTTTAGTTCAAGGGGCTTCCTTTGTTCGGCCAATCTGGACTGTGATCACTACAGACGCAAGGCTTTCAGGTTGGGGAACTGTTTGGGGATCTCTGACAGCACAAGGGGTTTGGAAATCTCAAGAGGCGAGATTACCAATCAATATTTTAGAACTCTGTGCAATTTTCAGAACTCTTCAGTTTTGGCCTCTGTTGAAGAGACAACCGTTCATTTGCTTTCAGACAGACAATATCACAACTGTGGCATATGTCAATCATCAGGGTGGGACTGACAGTCCTCAAGCTATGAAAGAAGTATCTTGGATACTTGCTTGGGCGGAATCCAGCTCCTGTCTAATCTCTGCGGTGAATATCCCAGGTGTAGACAATTGGGAGGTGGATTATCTCAGCCGTCAGACTTTACATCCAGGGGAGTGGTCTCTCCATCCAGATGTGTTTTCTCAGATTGTTCAGATGTGGGGTCTTCCAGAGATAGATCTCATGGCCTCTCATCTAAACAAGAAACTTCCCAGATACCTGTCCAGGTCCAGTGATGTTCAGGCAGAAGCAGTGGATGCACTGACACTTCCTTGGTATTATCATCCTGCTTACATTTTCCCGCCTCTAGTTCTTCTTCCAAGAGAAGATAGCCAAAATCATCATGGAACAATCGTTTGTGTTGCTGGTGGCTCCAGCGTGGCCTCACAGGTTTTGGCATGCGGATCTTGTTCAAATGTCCAGTTGCCAACCTTGGCCACTTCCGTTAAGGCCGGACCTACTGTCTCAAGGTCCGTTTTTCCATCAGGATCTCAAATCATTAAATTTGAAGGTATGGAAATTGAACGCTTAGTACTAAGTCATAGAGTTTTCTCTGACTCAGTGATTAATACTATGTTACAAGCTCGTAAATCTGTCTCTAGAAAGATTTATTATCGAGTTTGGAAGACCTACATTTCATGGTGTTCGTCTCATAAATTCTCTTGGCATTCTTTTAGAATCCCTAGAATTTTACAGTTTCTTCAGGATGGTTTGGATAAGGGTTTGTCTGCAAGTTCCTTGAGGGACAAATCTCTGCTCTTTCTGTTTTATTTCACAGAAAGATTGATAAACTTCCTGATATTCACTGTTTTGTACAGGCTTTAGTTCGTATTAAGCCTGTCATTAAATCAATTTCTCCTCCTTGGAGTCTTAATTTGGTTTTGAAGGCATTACAGGCTCCTCCATTTGAGCCTATGCATTCTTTGGACATTAAACTACTTTCTTGGAAAGTGTTGTTCCTTTTGGCCATCTCTCCTGCTAGAAGAGTTTCTGAGCTATCTGCTCTTTCTTGTGAATCTCCTTTTCTGATTTTTCATCAGGATAAGGCAGTTTTGAGGACTTCATTTAAATTTTTACCTAAAGTTGTGAATTCTAACAACATTAATAGAGAAATTGTTGTCCCTTCCTTGTGTCCTAATCCTAAGAATTCTTTGGAAAGATCCATACATTCTTTGGATGTGGTGAGAGCTTTGAAATATTATGTTGAAGCTACTAAAGATTTCAGGAAGACTTCTAGTCTATTTGTTATATTTTCTGGTCCTAGGAAAGGTCAGAAGGCTTCTGCTATTTCCTTGGCTTCTTGGTTAAAGCTTTTGATCCATCAAGCTTATTTGGAGTCGGGTCAGGCCCCGCCTCAGAGAATTACAGCTCATTTTACTAGATCAGTCTCCACTTCATGGGCTTTTAACAATGAAGCTTCAGTTGATCAAATGTGCAAAGCTGCAACTTGGTCTTCTTTACATACATTTACTAAATTCTACCGTTTTGATGTATTTGATTCTTCAGAAGAAGTTTTTCGTAGAAAAGTTCTTCAGGCAGCTGTTTCAGTTTGATTCTCCTGCCGATGTTTTAAGTTTTTCTTGTCATTTAAAGAATAAACTTATATTTTGGGTTGTGGATAATTTTTTCAGCGGAATATCGCTGTTGTTTATTTTTATTCCGCCCTCTCTAGTGACTCTTGCGTGGAGTTCCACATCTTGGGTATTGATATCCCATATGTCACTAGCTCAGGGACTCTTGCCAAGTACATGAAAGAAAACATAATTTATGTAAGAATTTACCTGATAAATTCATTTCTTTCATATTGGCAAGAGTCCATGAGGCCCACCTTTTTTATGGTGGCTATGATTTTTTTGTATAAAGCACAATTATTTCCAAATTTCTTTGTTGATGCTTTTTACTTCTTTCTTTATCACCCCACTACTTGGCTATTCATTAAACTGAATTGTGGGTGTGGTGAAGGGTGTATTTATAGGCATTTTGAGGTTTGGGAAACTTTGTCCCTCCTGGTAGGATTGTATATCCCATACGTCATTAGCTCATGGACTCTTGCCAATATGAAAGAAATGAATTTATCAGGTAAATTCTTACATAAATTATGTTTTTACTCATGCGTAACTGTTAGTGTGCCACTCGTAATCTGGCCCAATTTGTGACAACATATTCAACATATTTTGTTAATTTGTAGAAGAAATAATATGTTGCAAATTAGCTACTATTTCTGTTTTGTTTAGTTATGCTTTGGAGTTTTTAGTTTGTTTTTGTTATTGACATATAGTTTAAATAATTAATGGGGTAAGGAAAAGTAAAGTATTGAGCAAATTTAATTATATGTTACTAGGACTTCACACCAGCCAACTATTATATATGTTTGTGTTATCAGTATAATTGTATTACTTGGTTGGACATTCTCTTCTGCTATATGTCAGAGAATTTATATTTGATTTTAGAGTTGCTGTCAACACTTAGCAATAATAACTGCCCATAATTGGTCAGGTAATGACAGAGGGCAAGGAGTTGATTCAGATCTATTATTGCTATTATATGTTGCAACACTAACAATAGATAACAACACCAGTGTATTTGGACTCTTAGGTTGTTGTCAAAAACAATATCTCACTCAATTATTTCAGTAGATTCAGTATCTCTAATACTAGTTAAGAAAAAAAAGTGTTTTGAAAGAAAAACTATTTACTGAACAATAAAAGACAGTGATTAAAATTTGTTTTATCTTATTTTATATATGTAATAGGATTATTATTATTTTTTTAAAGGAATAGACAACTAGAATAAAAACAGTGAGAAAAATATTGTTGTGTTTCTCTAAATTGCACTGTAGCTGAGATTTTAGTACTGTTAAGCATGTTTTATGTGTTAGGAAAAACTTTATTTTGTCAACATATTACGATCTGTTCTTTTCTTGTTTTATTTGGTTGTTTCAACATATTGATAATAAAGCATTTTCATCACATTACACTATAAATGTTGCCCATCCTTAATTGTCTGTGTGAGCGTCTATTTATTTATGGAATTGTAGATTGGACTTTTGCAAGCTTCATTTGCTAGGAGATGTTAAACCCTGCCTTTCATAAATGCAACAAAAGATGCATATACTCATCAAATATTTATAACGTCCTTAAAAAAAACGGAGTGAGATTACTCAGTGTATGAGTGTGTCTGTGTTTTTGTATGTTACTACCTTTACAACATTTCCAAGTTTAAATAGACACTTAAGAATAAAGTGCATATACATTTTAGTCACTTGGTCAAAATTGCACATGTCAAAGGAGAGGGGGGGGGTCCTGATCAATGGTTAAGTCAGGGGCCCCAAAATTTCTAGTGGCGGCCCTGCTGGTATATATGACCTTTCTAGATCTCAAGTGAAACCTTTTCTTACTACAGAATATTTCAAACAAAAGGGGTAAGTATATTAACTTATATTAACAAAAATCAATTATTTTTCCACAAAGTGATTTAATAAAAAAAAAAACTTTAAATAATGCAATATTTTAATGCTGCTTATTTTTGTTATTATTTCTTTCAACTATACAATGGTAAAACAGCTTCCTGTTGGTTTACAAGCCATTAACTTCAACCCCATGCTGAGCTTCAGAAAATGTGTTGTAGCACATACGTTATCAAGAAAAGGATTTATATAAAAAGCTAAATGTGACATGTACTTAGATTGAAGGTCTTCAACTAGATACTGTAATGGTCGTGTAAACTGTTTTGTCAGAAACTGTGTTAAAAGCAATTCCTAGCCAGTTTTATAGACATCTACCTATTTAATAAGTATATACTTGACTAGCTTATTCCATAATATTGTAACAATGTTTTCATGTTTTTTATACTTCCACTGAATGTATGTTTCAAGCAGAAAAAAAAGATACACACTGTAATTTTTCAAATCTTACAAAATGAAAATTATTTCTTAGCAGGTGACATTATATCCTTAGATATTGGATAAATTATGAGCTAAAAAATGAAAAATAACACAGCATAGCCAATATTTTATAACTAAACTTTATATTCCATGGAGAAATGCCAGTGTCAATATTATTAGGATCAAATTAATACTTTATTATTCCAGTGAGATGTTTACTGTTAAACGTAATACCATTGTTCTCTCAGGTTACATGTTTATAAGGTCCATTGATCTAAAAAAAAGATACATTTTTTAAAAAAAAATAATTTACAAAAGTTTTATAGGATTTGAGAGGTGATTTATATACTTGGGTTTTCCATTGACATTACAAAGCACAACTGCAAGATATTTAGTACATAAAAATATAGCAAGCTGTCAAGAAATTGATAGAGTGTAACAAAAACTGGGTGCTCAGAGGACTTGGAGGCTAAATGCTACTTAGAGGTTGTAATTTATTAGCTTGTATACTAAGAATGGAGAAACTCTATATTATAGTTAAAAAATTGTATCTTCTTATATATTGTTATATTGTTTAGCGCTTTACTATAAATGTGTTTTAGACAACGTGTTTGCATAATTTTAAGAGTAGTGTTACAGATTTGTTAAATATAATATTTAATTGGTAGGTAATGGTGTATATCTTATTTAACATCACTATTGAGATATATTTTTTCTAGGTGCTATAGTGGTTATATTATGCTGCACTTTGCTTTACTTATTTTAAAAAATTAATACAAATGTCTTGTCTATCTCTAATATGTCTCTAATATCTATCTATCTATCTATCTATCTATCTATCTATCTATCTATCTATCATCTATCTATCTATCTATCTATCTATCTATCTATCCATCTATCTATCTCTATCCATCTATCTTTCTCTATATCTATCTATCTATCTATCTATCTATCTATCTATCTATCTATCTATCTATCATCTATCTATCTATCTATCTATCTATTTATCTAGTTATCTAGCTAGCTATATATCATGCCACTCTTGTCTTTTGCCTATGTCAATCTTATTTAGTACACATATTGCCTGTTTATATATTAACTCTCTTTTTTGGACCACCTCTATGACCAATTGCCCATTCTTTTTTGTTTTTTTAAATTTTGTTCTGTAGTTTGCATAGTAGTACATGTGCCAGCCGTATCTGTGACTATCTGCTCTGCACATGGGGTATTTGACTCACACTATCAGAAGTGCTTTGTCCAAATTCATTCTGGCAGGAATGACACAAACAGGTACATTTGCTAACATTTAGGAAACACATCACCTTCCATTATGACCTATGGGTGGTAAGCATGGTCACGACCAGAATGAACATTACCGTTTGGGGATTTGGAACTTTTCTATTTTTTCACATACAGAAACAGAAGCACTCTCTGCAGCTTGTTCTATGGAGAGTTATCACCTAGAGCCTCTTTTAGCCTAATTGTGCTTTACAAATGAGGAAAAAGGAGAGCTGAGTCTTGAAGTGGATGAAATAAGGTTTATTAGGAGAAGGCTTCATCAGACACACGGTAAGCTCCTATCTTACGCGTTTCGCGCATGGGCACATGCGCTTCATCAGAGATAATGGTCTCTGCTGGTTAGGGTCCTTATAAGGGTGTGAATGACCAATCAGGGAGGGTATGTTGTTAACCCTTTAGATAAGTATGAACTTTCACAGATTGTTTTTTTAATTGCATCATGCACACCTGTCCTAGTGGTCCCGAGCAGCAGAGTACACTCAAGAACAGATAACATATATTTTTTTTGTTTAAATAATTTTTATTGAGGTTAAATATGCAGTACAACAGAGAAAGTATTGTACGGATGTCATAAACATATACAAAGAAAGAACATATCCATCGTATTGCCACAATATATAGTCATATCTGTTACATCACGTTTATGCAATATATGTTAGAAATAAACCTCATATTTTCTGTATTTTCTTTGATACTATTCTATATAACAGCATAAAAGAGATAAGCATGTAGCAATTTAGAGTATATATATGATATAAAGAATATAAACTTTTTAAGCTTTTTAAACTTTTGAAACCCAGAGTAATGCAATGGACGAACAGCAAATTGTGGCTTACAATATATAAGAACAAAAATGTCAAGCTAGAAGGTATCTGAGCCACCAGATTCTGGGTAGTTAAGGAGATGTTAATTTGAAGTGCGGTATGTTTCAAGGGAAATAAGAATACTCTGGCATAGTCACATAATGCCAGAGTTCTACAAATATGGGGGGGAACGGAGAGTAATCATGTATTTTCGTAGTTGGGCGCTAAAGCTTTTGAAGATACAGCTTTTGTATAAATGCTCTCATGTAGGGTTAAACTAGTGGAGCAAATTAGAAGTAAGAGTGATCAGGTTGTATGGAGCACAAATATAGTCGCTTATCCTGGGGGCACACTGGAGTCTCAATATTAAAGTTATTGATAGGGCAGTTATCTCTATCAAGGGTGCAAAACCAACATATTTTCTGATTTCTCCAAGTTTATAGGGCCTCGCCATGCCGGCCGCACACAGCGAGGTCCCAAAGGGCCATATCTACATAAGTGAAGACAAATACAGTATATTGCCCTGGATAAAAATACACAATAAATTAGCATTCAGTGATTATACTAGACAAATACTAACAGTAGACAAGCTGCCCTAATGGGAGATATTAGGGTAAAATTGTTATTACAAGGTAAATAAAAAGACATATATTTGCCCTGCATGCATCTAACCTGGGCTAACATTTAACTCTTATAATAAGCATATATCTAGAGTGAAAACATTCTGCTGATCTATAGTACTGGACCAGCCATACAACAAAATAGAAAGGGATAGTGATACTCTTTACAACACCTATTAGTAAAAGGAGTACCATAGGCCTCAAATAATGTTTATAATTGAATACTAAAAGAAAATAGAAGGTAACAAAGGTAACTTCCCAATAAAATGTGAGGTTGTTGCTATAAGGTGAAACTAAATAAAATACGTCAGCCTCTGTCGAGCAAAATACATTAAGCCTGCGTTAGTATGATATAGAGAGTACAATTATATCCATAAGTATACAAAATAAAGCTCTTTGTGTCTCCCTAAATTGAACCCTGCTAACTGGACACGGGCCCTATACCCAGCAGCAGGAGATTACTTGCTCTAGTTATAGCAGATGTTCCACAATGTATTATACTGCACTGACATGTGCATATGCCCCAGAGCAGAATGTATACAGATAAGTGCTATTGGTTAGTGACTGTACAAATAAGTATATTAGAGAGAACTAGCTAACTGCCATAGAGTCTTTAGAATATAAATTGTCCCCATGGAGGGTTACATAAAGTAAATAAAGAGAGCCCTTGCTCTACCCTAGTTCTGATTTTGGTCAGCAAATAGATTGCGCTTTTCACATGTCCATGAATGCTATAATGGCAAAAGCTGGGATATATGGAATGGAAATCCTGTAAGTGCATCTATAGCAGGAACAGCAAGCAAAACACAGTATGTGTTAACAAATACCATCTTGTCTAAACTATTGTATACCATGAAACAACAAGCTATCTCCACAAGCAAACCTGCATATATAAATGTTGTCCATGTAAAATATTTGGATTTCTACACAGCATCATGTGGGTCCAGACAGCAAGTGTTCAATATGAAAGGGAAGCATTTCAATTTTAATTTGCTACCGTTAAAACAAAAAAAAAAACATGAATATAGAGTGTGAGTGCATAAAACTGGTAACTAAGAACTGCTAGCTATTTTCAGAAATTACCATGGGGAGAGCCAGCAGTGCAAACATTAAAGCATTAGGTCGATTGAATTCACGCATGCAACATTCCGTACCATTTGTAAGAAACACATATTAAAGCCAGGGTCCTAATAAAAAAAGAAAGATACAAGCATAAAAATGTATGTCCCCAGATAGAGCCAGTATTTGCCATAATGGAAAAGAGTGTGTTGAGGATCACTACTGAACCCCCTTTGTCCGCTGGGGTGACCACTATATCATTGTTATTGCTAAGTGACTTTAGTGCTTGTTGTTCGCTGATAGATTTTGTTTACTCGTGGGGTTAATGGTTGTGCTAGATGCAGACTCTATGGTGGAGTGCAGACTAGTGAGTTCTAACTCTACAAGATTCTGAAACATTTCTATTGCTTCACTCCTGCTGTGCACTGGGTAAACATATGATTTAATGTGTGATGAAGTTTTGGGTTTGGAAATAGAATCATAAGTGCTGGCTTCTCTAAGTGTTATCGCTTGTAGTGAAATTCGTGTATTCAGATCACATAGATCAGTAAATTGTAAACCTAGAGAGTGTTCCTCTCTGTGTGCTGTGTTTTCTATGCTATTCTCTTGTTCATCAGTGGTGTGTGTTATTTGTGAAAAGTGTTTATATAAGGTGATTTTTCTAACCAAGGCATTGATATCCAGTATAGTAGAAAACAGATCAAAGTTGGTGGAAGGTGCAAAAGATAACCCTGTTTAACAAACTGATTTGAGAACTAGTGAGAGTAGTACTAGACAAGTTGATTACTGATCCTACTTCTTCTGTATTGTCTTTTTTATCCTGCTTGGATAACGTAATGGTAAATCCTTTTTTGGTGTACTACTAGTGATAGGTGTTTGTACTAATGTTGATAGTTTAGTCCTACCTTCTGGGATATTGTGACTAACTATTTCTTCATTAGAAGTGTGTGCTTGTGTATCTTCTGTAGTCAGTGATCCCTCTGTGTTAAATAGAGAGAGGGGGGCTGAGGGCAAGTGGGTTAAAAATAAATAAAAATTATAGGGCAAAAATAATCAAGTAATACCAATATATTAGCCCTATAATTTAAGAGAAAGGCTGGAAAGATACATATATATGTACCATTACATCTTGCAAGAAAGGGGCCAGGCCTGCCTTACTCTAAATAAATATCTTGACAGATACCCACTATTTTAAATTATCAACATATTGTAGTAAGATTATGTGAGAGAACAACACTCTGTGTCATAGGGTAAATGGAACCGCAAATACCCAATAGAAATTACTTATGTGGTTAAAATTGTCTAAAAAAAAAAAAAAAAAACATTCATACTGAAAAACTTTATTGGAGACAAAAGTAAAGTCCAGCAGGACTCAGACAAACACTCACACATACACTGGTTAAAAATAGCTCAAGCTCCTATATCATTTTAAAGATCAAATATATAGCGAGGTGAACTGAAATAATGGTGTTGCAGCAATCTCTGCAAATGATACTCTCAAGGGTATCCTATATAAGCCAATGCTGTGAGATTCCTTAGAATATCGATAGTGTGCAGACTAACTTAACACATTAAATTATGGACCATTGGATGGTGTATTGCAGTAATAATAACCAGGACTGGTATTCATATAACAATTTAGCAGTTGTAACGATTAGGCTCACAACCAGTACACAATCTTGTCTAATACTGTCCCTTTAACAAATCATTGCATGCAAACCTGTCTCCACCCTATTTAAGGCACACCCCAGGCATTCATACCTTGCTTAGTATTGAAGTCTACCTGTACAATACCAGAGCCTTGTCTTTGTGAACGCTGTTCACAATCTGGTGCTGCATTCCTATTTCTTTTGGATACTGAAGTTGGGCTCACTTTGCCTAGCACTTCCTGAAGCATTACCTCTACTAAATCAAGTCTAAAGTCTTTCCCCACAGAAAGGATTTTCCGGACTCTGACAGATCTCACATCTCTCCCATTGCCGCTGCTGCTTTCACACTACAGCGCAACAAGGACCTCCGCTCTGATCGCGGTGACGTCACACGCCAGCTGCTTCCCCGCTCGGCAACCTCCTGTGCCCAGCTCCTCTCTTCAAACTGTAAGTTTGCAAACTTGTAACATGCTGCAAATATAGATGCCTTGTCCTTATGCATGTCAGCACTATTACTCATTGACAGTTTGTTTCAAAAGCCTGTGTTCCGCTCCTGCTATCATTTGTCTCAGAATCTGCTGTTGCCGTTATCTAGATCCATATTCCATTCTCTACCTGAGGTATAAGTACTTGTAGTTACCCAACTTATGTTATGGTGCCATATATAAAAACATACTCCTTATTCCTGTAACTTTAAATCTTACATGTAAGTTTCTACATAAGTGTCCTGCTTACTAGTTCTCAGGGAATGATAAGTTTACATTCTCCCTGCTGTCATTTCAGTGTATTCATTGCAATAGGCAGCAATAGGGTTAATACTCTTATTTTTCCCTAACATAAATCACAGCCTGCTGATACACGAAAATCATCTTCACTTATATAGTGACTATTGTGGTTTTCAGTATCTTCTTGCTACACTCCAAATTTAATTTATATATTCTTATTTCTTCTCCTACTCAGCAGTTGTGATCCATATCATATTAAAAAATATATTATCTCCATTTTTAGATTCTCCCTTAATGAACGTGACAGCAGTCAAGTTGCGTGCTTAATATCTCATAGTGCTCAGTTTTGTGTAAAATTATAGTAAACAGGAATTACACCTGATATGATAGTAATGGGTTAAATATGTTTCATTTTAACTAAGAACTTTGGTTCAGCTGTGTTTCTCAAATTGACACTGGCATAACCTGTTCAATATCATATGGCCCAGTACTGTGGATGGTTTAAACAGTATCCACGTTGTTGCTAATAAATAAGGTTTAATATAAAATGTATGTTTGATACATGTTAGCACAACCGGATAACCAAACCGATATAAAGTATACCTTAGTAGCAGGAAATTATTTGCTAGGCTGAACAGTTGTTATTAACATTGCTTAGTCAGTGAAAAAATGCAATTGTGTTGCGATATATAAAAAGGTACTAAAGGCTGTAATAATAAGTATTTTATACCATGTATATTAGTACCAATTATTTTTTCATTTTATATTCGTCACTTTCATCAATTGTAAGTATATAATAAACCCAGTACTAATATAAAGTTACCACCTTGATTACCAGACACATACAAGTGAAGATTTTATGAACTGTCTGTTGTTCAAAATTACAAAATAAGAGACCCACGTAACAACTGGCTAAATTAAACCTCTTCTATAGTGGAGGCTGTAATTAATATTACTTCTGGCTAATAAAGATCAAACATTCACACCACCATCTACAAAAGTCTCTACTATATCGGAGACTGTGTTAATATTATCCTGCTCAAGTTTCACACATGCATATATTATATGAATATAGAAGATATTATGTCGAGCGAGCGACTAAAAGCAGTAAGGTACTATGACCTCGTGAACAGTGCCCCTGACGCACGTTTCACATAACGCTTCTTCAGAAGGGTACGCGCCCGCCGGACTTGCCATGTAATATTCATTTCAAAGACCCAGACAGGATCATTGATTGGCTCATTGGATTTTGAATTGCCAAACGCTATTGGTCAGTATGAATGAGACACACCTTTAAATGATCCAATCATTATATTTCCTTTGCGAGCATCATTCGTTGTCAAGTAGAAATTGTAGGGGATACAATTATTGATCTGGTTTGTGGTTAGGGAAGAAGCTGTCAGACGAGCAAAAAAGCTGAGTCTGCTTCGGCCGTAGTCTACTTGGGTATACAAATGTGCTTAACTGCCACAGATTCTATATGTTCATGTCAGTATATTTTATTTATATGGTAAACGATTAAATCAATAGTGCCTTATTATTATGAACCTATCGTGTTTGAGTAAATAGGTTGATGATTGTGCGTGCTAAGAAAAATAATAGAAATATGTGAAAAACTTGTGCCACAATGAGTGTGAAGAAATCTCTTGTCCAATGACATTATATACAGTGTAACTATAAAAGGTGATGACGAGAGATACGAAAAAAAATAAATAAAAAAAAAATAAGAATAAAATACTAACGGCTGTATTTAGAGTTTTGTCGGTAAGGACCCGCGTAGCTAACGCCAGCTTTTTTCTGGCCGCACCATAAAAATAACTCTGGTATTGAGAGTCCATATAATGTCAGCAATAGGCTCCAAAAAAGGAGCGTAGAGCATATTTAACGCAGCTTCAACTCTCGATACCAGAGTTGCTTACGGACGCGGCCAGCCTCAAAAACGTGCTCATGCATGATTCCCCCATAGGAAACAATGGGGCTGTTTGAGCTGAAAAAAAACCTAACACCTGCAAAAAAGCCGCGTTCAGCTCCTAACGCAGCCCCATTGTTTGCTATGCGGAAACACTTCCTACGTCTGCACCTAACACCCTAACATGTACCCCGAGTCTAAACACCCCTAACCTTACACTTATTAACCTCTAATCTGCCGCCCCCACTATCGCTGACCCCTGCATATTATTTTTAACCCCTAATCTGCCGCTCTGTAAACCGCCGCTACTTACATTATCCTTATGTACCCCTAATCTGCTGCCCCTAACACCGCCGACCCCTATATTATATTTATTAACCCCTAATCTGCCCCCCACAACGTCGCCTCCACCTGCCTACACTTATTAACCCCTAATCTGCCGAGCGGACCGCACCGCTATCATAATAAAGTTATTAACCCCTAATCCGCCTCACTAACCCTATAATAAATAGTATTAACCCCTAATCTGCCCTCCCTAACATCGCCGACACCTAACTTCAATTATTAACCCCTAATCTGCCGACCGGAGCTCACCGCTATTCTAATAAATGTATTAACCCCTAAAGCTAAGTCTAACCCTAACACTAACACCCCCCTAAATTAAATATAATTTTAATCTAACGAAATTAATTAACTCTTATTAAATAAATTATTCCTATTTAAAGCTAAATACTTACCTGTAAAATAAATCCTAATATAGCTACAATATAAATTATAATTATATTATAGCTATTTTAGGATTTATATTTATTTTACAGGCAACTTTGTATTTATTTTAACCAGGTACAATAGCTATTAAATAGTTAAGATATAACACTATACTATCATTAAATTAATTAAATAAAATACCTACAATTACCTACAATTAAACCTAACACTACACTATCAATAAATTAATTAAATACAATATCTACAAATAACTACAATGAAATAAACTAACTAAAGTACAAAAAATAAAAAAGAACTAAGTTACAAAAAATAAAAAATATCTACAAACATAAGAAAAAATATTACAACAATTTTAAACTAATTACACCTACTCTTAGCCCCCTAATAAAATAACAAAGACCCCCAAAATAACAAAATGCCCTACCCTATTCTAAATTACTAAAGTTCAAAGCTCTTTTACCTTACCAGCCCTGAACAGGGCCCTTTGTGGGGCATGCCCCAAGAAGTTCAGCTCTTTTGCCTGTAAAAAAAACATACAATACCCCCCCCCAACATTACAACCCACCCCCCACATACCCCTAATCTAACCCAAACCCCCTCACCGATCCGTCCTGAAGAGCTCCTCCGATGTCCTGATCCAAGCCCAAGCGGGGGGCTGAAGAGGTCCATGATCCGGCTGAAGTCTTCATCCAAGCGGGAGCTGAAGAGGTCCATGATCCGGATGAAGTCTTCATCCAAGCGGGAGCTGAAGAGGTCCATGATCCGGATGAAGTCTTCTATCAACGGCATCTTCAATCTTCTTTCTTCGGGAGCCATCATCTTCCATCCGACGCGGAACATCCTCTTCTCCCGATGCCTACTAGCCGAATGAAGGTTCCTTTAAGGGACGTCATCCAAGATGGCGTCCCTCGAATTCCGATTGGCTGATAGGATTCTATCAGCCAATCGGAATTAAGGTAGGAAAATTCTGATTGGCTGATGGAATCAGCCAATCAGAATCAAGTTTAATCCGATTGGCTGATCCGATCAGCCAATCAGATTGAGCTCGAATTCTATTGGCTGTTCCGATCAGCCAATAGAATGCAAGCTCAATCTGATTGGCTGATCGGATCAGCCAATCGGATTGAACTTGATTCTGATTGTCTGATTCCATCAGCCAACCAGAATATTCCTACCTTAATTCCGATTGGCTGATAGAATCCTATCAGCCAATCGAAATTCGAGGGACGCCATCTTGGATGACGTCCCTTAAAGGAACCGTCATTCTTCAGTTGGATGTCGCCGGATGAAGATGGGTCCGCGTCGGAGGTCTTCAGGATGGAGCCGGTCCTCATCGGATGAAGATAGAAGATGCCGCTTGGAAGATGATTGTTGCCGGTCCGGATCTACTCTTCTTCCCGGATAGGATGAAGACTTTGGAGCCTCTTCTGGACCTCTTCAGCCACCGGATGATGGATCGCCAGCCCCCGCTTGGGTTGGATGAAGATTTTGGAGCCAGGACGGATCGGTGATACCTGGTGAGGTGAAGACAAGGTAGGATGATCTTCAGGGGCTTAGTGTTAGGTTTATTTAAGGGGGGTTTGGGTTAGATTAGGGGTATGTGGGTGGTGGGTTGTAATGTTGGGGGGGGTATTGTATGTTTTTTTTTTACAGGAAAAAGAGCTTAACTTCTTGGGGCATGCCCCGCAAAGGGCCCTGTTCAGGGCTGGTAAGGTAAAAGAGCTTTGAACTTTAGTAATTTAGAATAGGGTAGGGCATTTTTTATTTTGGGGGTCTTTGTTATTTTATTAGGGGGCTTAGAGTAGGTGTAATTAGTTTAAAATTGTTGTAATATTTTTCTTATGTTTGTAAATATTTTTTTATTTTTTGTAACTTAGTTCTTTTTTATATTTGTACTTTAGTTAGTTTATTTCATTGTAGTTATTTGTACATATTGTATTTAATTAATTTATTGATAGTGTAGTGTTAGGTTTAATTGTAGGTAATTGTAGGTATTTTATTTAATTAATTTAATGATAGTATAGTGTTAGGTTTAATTGTAACTTAGGTTAGGATTTATTTTACAGGTAATTTTGTAATTATTTTAACTAGGTAACTATTAAATAGTTCTTAACTATTTAATAGCTATTGTACATGGTTAAAATAATTACAAAGTTGCCTGTAAAATAAATATTAATCCCAAAATAGCTACAATGTAATTATAATTTATATTGTAGCTATATTAGGATTTATTTTACAGGTAAGTATTTAGTTTTAAATAGGAATAATTTATTTAATAAGAGTTAATTAATTTTGTTAGATTAAAATTATATTTAATTTAGGGGGGGTGTTAGTGTTAGGGTTAGACTTAGCTTTAGGGGTTAATACATTTATTAGAATAGCAGTGAGCTCCGGTCGGCAGATTAGGGGTTAATGTTTGAAGTTAGGTGTCGGCGATGTTAGGGAGGGCAGATTAGGGGTTAATACTATTTATTATAGGGTTAGTGATGCGGATTAGGGATTAATAACTTTATTATAATAGCGGTGCGGTCCGGTCGGCAGATTAGGGGTTAATAAGTGTAGGCAGGTGGAGGCGACGTTGTGGGGGGCAGATTAGGGGTTAATAAATATAATATAGGGGTCGGCGGTGTTAGGTGCAGCAGATTAGGGGTACATAGCTATAATGTAGGTGGCGGCGCTTTGCAGTCGGCAGATTAGGGGTTAATTATTGTAGGTAGTTGGCGGCGACGTTGTGGGGGGCAGGTTAGGGGTTAATAAATATAATATAGGGGTCAGCGGTGTTAGGGGCAGCAGATTAGGGGTACTTAAGTATAACGTAGGTGGCAGTCGGCAGATTAGGGGTTAAAAAAATTTAATCGAGTGGCGGCGATGTGGGGGGGCCTCGGTTTAGGGGTACATAGGTAGTTTATGGGTGTTAGTGTATTTTAGAGTACAGTAGTTAAGAGCTTTATGAACCGGCGTTAGCCCAGAAAGCTCTTAACTACTGACTTTTTTCTGCGGCTGGAGTTTTGTCGTTAGATTTATAACGCTCACTTCAGACACGACTCTAAATACCAGAGTTAGAAAGATCCCATTGAAAAGATAGGATACGCAATTGACGTAAGGGGATCTGCGGTATGGAAAAGTCGCGGCTGAAAAGTGAGCGTTAGACCCTTTTTTGAGTGACTCCAAATACCGGAGTTAGCCTAAAACCAGCGTTAGGAGCCTCTAACGCTGGTTTTCACGGCTAGCACCAAACTCCAAATCTAGGCCTAATAGAGAAATAAAAATAAAAATGGAAAAATGAAAAGTAAAAAATAAAAAATAAAAATGAATGAGAAATACAAATTGTCATAGTTGTGTGTTATGAATTGCAGTGTTCATACTGAATACTATTAATCTTAATTTGACAAAGTGATATGCTAAAGAATTTCCTTAAACACCCAGATTCCATCAATGGTGTTAACATTGAAGATCAGTGATGGTGATGAAAAAATGACATAATGGTGAATAAGGTGATATTAAATTGTGAAACCTTAATAAACTAAGTAACAATCTTAATAAAAAATATATATGAAAAAATATGACAGCAGTAATATTTACTGATGTGTGTGCCCATTTTAATTGCCTAGAATTACCCAAAAGCAAAATCATAAAAATTAATTCAAAGGCTGGTTTAGAGAATAATAAATTGATATATTAATCCATATAAATAATAACTGTATTAAGTTTGCAAGTAAACATTATAGTTATTATACTCGTTCAATCCAGATGGTTGTACAGTATTGAGCAAGTGTATCCATCTGCACTCTGCCTTTAGTAGTGCATTCTCTACACTGCCACCTCTTATGCCCAATGATACTTTTTGAAATACTGAAAATTTCATTCGATTATATTGACTTTTGTGTTTGAATAAGAAATGTTTTGCGACACTAGTGATCTTTTTGCCATTCTGGAGATCATTTTCAGCATTTTTGATGTTATTTTTGTGTTCCAGTATTCTTACTCGTGCCTCCCTAGTAGTCATGCCTACATAGGCTTTTTCACATTCGCAAAAGATGATGTAAACTACCCCTGTGGTCCTACATGTAAAGTGTTGTTGGAGTTTATGGACCATGCCATATTTATCTTTAATCTCTTTTATCTTATTGACAAAAGGACATGCTGTACAGGTACAAAAGGGGTACATGCCTGGGTCAGTGTCTCATTTTCTTGGATTGTGTACATATTGACTCTTGACCAATTGGTCCTTTAAATTTCTGGGTCTTTTGTATCCGATTTTAACTTTGTCTCCTATTATATCTTTAAGGTCAGTATCATTCTCAAGAATGAACCAATTATCATTAAGTATTTTGATTACATGCTGCATTTGGGGATTGTAAGTGGTAATTAACCTAGGAATGGTGTTAGAGGTATCTTTCTTTTTTGGATGGAGTAACGTAGATCTTTCTGTTTTAGGGCTTTAAATTTGGCCTTCTTCACAGACCTCTTGCTATATCCCCTTTGGAGTAATCTTGTTGTTAAGTGTTTACTCTCATTCTCAAAGATTGTAGTGTCTGAACAGTTGCGTCTGAGTCGAAGAAATTCCCCATAAGGTATTGCTTTTAATGTACTATTTGGATGAGCACTAGATTCATGCAGTAATGAATTGGTTGACGTTTCCTTTCTAAAGATCTTAGTTTGGATTGTTCCATCTAGGTTTTTGGTTATTGTGAGATCCAAAAAATTGATCTCATGTAGTTCTGCTTGGTAAGTTAATTTAATGTTAAGGTTATTAATATTGAGTACTGATAGAAATTCATTTAACATCTCACGTGTGCCTTCCCAAATGAAGAGCACATCATCAATGTACCTTAGCCAGAGTACTACGTGGTTGGTGAATTTTTCCATGATGTCTGTAAAGACTATTTTTTGTTCCCAAAAGCCTAAAAATAAATTGGCATACGTAGGGGCACATTGCTGTGCCTTGTGTTTGAAGGAAGAAACTGTCTTTAAAGGTGAATATATTATGGGTTAGGACAAATTGCAAAAGAGAAATAACAAATTAATTGTGTTCTTCGTTATCAGAGGAATTTGTGGATAGAAAATACCTTACTGCTTGTATGCCATCTTCATGTCTAATACTGGTATATAAAGATTCCACATCTGCTGTAATGAGCCAGGTATCATTTCCCAGATAAAGATTTTGTAAAATCTGTAATACTTCCATTGTATCACGGACATAAGATGGTAAAGTTGTTAAATATTCCCTCAACCTCTGATCTACATATTTACTTGCAGCCTCTGTTAGATTATTATTGCCGGATACGATTGGTCTACCGGGAGGTTTGGTTAGATTTTTGTGAACCTTTGGCAGGAAATATATAGTTGCAAGAGTGGGTTTTTTTTGTGTTAGAAACTCTTTTTCAGTTTTTGTGATGATTCCGTCTTTCCACGTTTTTGTAATGAATTTGTTGTACAAATTCATATACTCTGTTTGGGGATTCGAGAATAATTTTCTATAACAGTCTTGATTTGTTAATTGTCTCATTGCTTCTTCAACATAGTCTTTTTTAGACCATAGGACAATATTGCTGCCCTTGTCAGAGGGCTTAATGATTACATAATTCCAAGTTTTTATGTCGTTCAGAGCGCTTATTTCAGAGTGAGTTAAATTGTTATTCACATTGTAGATAGGTAGTTGTTCAATTTTATTACATACTATCTGTGAAAATACATTTATTTGTGGAGAAATTGTTGTAGGGGGCATATAGGTGGATTTAGGTTTTAAATCCTTTTTCCAAGAGGTTGATTGAGTATCAATATCTGATTGTATATCAGTTTCAGTTTCACTTAAAAGATTCTCCAAATCTCTTAAAGAGTTCAGGTCTTCATTCGAAAGGGAGAGGTCGGCCATATGAGAGTACATCTTTTTTAATAAGAGCTTACGTGTGAATAAATGTATGTCTTTGATTATTTCAAACTTGTTAAGTTTGTTAGTGGGACAGAAAGTCAGGCCTTTAGACAGAACTAATTCATGGTTAGTGTTAAGGACATGGTCACTTAAATTGATAATTCTCATGAGTTGGTCCTGATTTTTGTAAATGGACTCATCTCTCTCTTTCTCTCTGATTGTCTCTGAGGTCCTGTATTTTTCCTTTTGTTGCCTCTTGTTTTGTTTACTTGCGTCGAGTTCTGCGCCTGTTGTTGTCTGTGGCTTAACGCTAAAAAAGACATCTGTTGAGACAGTTGTGGGGTTGACAGTATAGAGCTAGTTTGAGCTTCAGTTGCTGGAAAGTTTCTTGTCATTGGCTCACTATCATCTCTATTGTTTTCATTATCTGAGATGTCTGTTTCAGTATCTGTCCCACTGTCATTTTCTCTTACTTAATTTCTCTGAGATCTAGATCTATTAAAATTATGATTTCTCCACCTGTAAACTCTTTGATGCTGAAAATTGTCTATGTCTCTCTGTAATTTGTGTTTCTTAGTCTGAATCAACTCACTTTCTAATTTGTCAAGTTCTTTCTGATACGTTTGATAAGTCTCCACAAAATTAAATTTCTCTTCAAATTTTTTTAAAATTTCATTTTGTTTTTTAATTTCTGCATCAAGGTTATTAAGTTCTAAAGAGTCATGTTTTTTGAGGATTTGAATCAGTTTAAGTGAACATTCTGTTAGGGTGCCTTCCCACTCTTTAACCAATTCCTCATTATGTAAAGTGAAGGCTGGAAACATTTTGATTCTGAGACCTCTAGGTATTATACCACGCTCTGCATATTTATAAAAAAAAAAATGCCAGTTCCACCATCTTTTAGTGTGTTTATATAAAGTTTGGTGTAGTTGGCATAGTGTGTTATTAAGTTCATCTTTGGTTATCTGAATATCTTCATTATTAGGTTTGTCAAATAATTGATTTAGTTCTTTTAATCTTTTTTCTTGTATTACAATTAAATCTTGTTGGAAATTCATGTTGATTAAATTTATATGCCCTCAAAAAGAAACACTAGGATATACCTAGCAATAATCACTATTAAATAGAGAGAGGGGGGCTGAGGGCAAGTGGGTTAAAAATAAACAAAAATTATAGGGCAAAAATAATCAAAAATAATCAAGTAATACCAATATATTAGCCCTATAATTTAAGAGAAAGGCTGGAAAGATACATATATATGTACCATTACATCTTGCAAGAAAGGGGCCAGGCCTGCCTTACTCTAAATAAATATCTTGACAGATACCCACTATTTTAAATTATCAACATATTGTAGTAAGATTATGTGAGAGAACAACACTCATAGGGTAAATGGAACCGCAAATACCCAATAGAAATTACTTATGTGGTTAAAATTGTCTAAAAAAAAAAAAAAACATTCATACTGAAAAACTTTATTGGAGACAAAAGTAAAGTCCAGCAGGACTGAGACAAACACTCACACATACACTGGTTAAAAATAGCTCAAGCTCCTATATCATTTTAAAGATCAAATATATAGCGAGGTGAACAGAAATAATGGTGTTGCAACAATCTCTGCAAATGATACTCTCAAGGGTATCCTATATAAGCCAATGCTGTGAGATTCCTTAGAATATCTATAGTGTGCAGACTAACTTAACACAGTAAATAATGGACCATTGGATGGTGTATTGCAGTAATAATAACCAGGATTTGTATTTGTATAACAATTTAGCAGTCAAGTTGCGTGTTTAATATCTCATAATGCTCAGTTTTGTGTAAAATTACACCCGATATGATAGTAATGGGTTAAATATGTTTCATTTTAACTAAGAACTTTGGTTCAGCTGTGTTTCTCAAATTAACACTGGCATAACCTGTTCAATATCATATGGCCCAGTACTGTGGATGGTTTAAACAGTATCCACGTTGTTGCTAATAAATAAGGTTTAATATAAAATGTATGTTTGATACATGTTAGCACAACCGGATAACCAAACCGATATAAAGGGTACCTTAGTAGCAGGAAATTATTTGCTAGGCTGAACAGTTGTTATTAACAATGCTTAGTCAGTGAAAAAATGCAATTGTGTTGTGATATATAAAAAAGTACTAAAGGCTTGAGGTTCTTTTAGAATTAGATAGATTCGGAAATTTTTCAAACTTTTTAGTTAACAAACAAAAATCCGAAATTTTAAACATTAACATGCTAGGTCCTAACTTCATATCTCTGTCGAAGACATGCCCTCTTAGACTAAAAGTAGATTCAATAAAATACTTGGGAGTCCACTTGTCCCCTAACCAGACAACACTATTTGACAAAAACTATACTACACTACTCCTTAATACACAACGTGACCTTAAGAAGTGATCGAACAAGCCTCTGTCATGGTGGGGGAGGATACAGGCGATAAAAATGACCACATTACCTAGAATCTTATATATACTGCAAACAGAACCCCTTCATCTGCCCAGTTGGTACATAAATAGACTTCAAAGATGCATAAATACATTCATATGGGGTAAATGCAGACCGAGAATTAACAGAAATACAATGTACAGACCTATTTTGAAGGGAGGGTTAGGATTACCTAAGATTGAGGAATACTATCAAGCAGTGACAATGCAACGGATACTTGACTGGCATAATACACAAGAGCGCAAGGCATGGGTGACGTTGGACTCACACATTCTTAAGGCACCTCTTGTACAGGCCCTTTGCTGGGTATCAAAAGACCTCAGACCCCCCCAGTGCCGACTACTCGAATTACATAAGCAACTTTTTAAGAATTGGGACCATATTATAGCCTCCAAGCCCTACATCTCCACCTACAGATCCCCCCTATTCCCGATTACACTAAACATAGAAATTGTAGGAGGGCTAGACAAAGGGTTTCAAAGGCTGACAGAATGGGACTACACAATCCCATTATTTAACTTCACAGAAGCGGGCAAGCTCCTGGAGAGAGATAAACTAACTAACATAGCTGATGGAAGATTCACAAAATGGCTTAAATATGCACAATTGCACCATTATATACACACCTCCCCATTCAAATCGGACCTTATGAGACAGTTGACCACTTTTGAGCAGTTGTGCTACACTGGTATTACACCGAGGGGGACTCTTTCCATATCACGCAAGCTACTTACAAACAACCCGCTGGCAATGTTGCCGACTTACACAGATAGATGGAGTTCAGATTTAAGAGAACACATAGAGCCTGAAACCTGGGAACAAATTTTTAGATCAGTCAAAAAATCCTCAACCTCTCCAGTATTGCTAGAATTAAACTTCAAAATCCTTATGAGGTGGTACCTGACCCCATCTAGGCTGTCGAGTATATACCCCAATGCACCTAGCCTATGTTGGCGTGAGTGTGTAGAACGCGGTGACTTACTACACATGTGGTGGCACTGCCCTAGTGTCCACTCATTATGGAGAGTGGTGGAACTACAATTTAAAAAATTTGTGTCTGAAACATTCACTTTGACCCCAAACATGGCACTGCTGAACAACATGCCCAAATTGAAATGTAGGTTAAGATTGTTGGTCTTACAGATCGGCATCAACAGTGCGAGGAGGCTAATAGCCCGCCACTGGAAGAAGTCAGTATCTTTGACTAGATCTATGTGGCTGGAGGAAGTAGAGGAGCAGTACTCTTTAGAAAAATATGGTTACATGTGTAGAAACCAAACAGACATGATCTTAAATGCTAAATTTTTGTGGCAGGAATCACTTTCAGGGTAGGCCACTCTGCTCACCATAGTGACACTTTACACTCATTGCCCTCGGCCACAGAAGGGCCTAACATACAGGTAACAGCTCCATTAGAGTTGGAGTTAGATAGCAACTTAGCCTGACACATAGATTAGGGGCTACAGACCTCAGAGAGTACCAGACTGTTCTAAATCTTTATAGCTACTTCACACTTCTAGGACATGAAATATCTTTGAATCCGGACCTGGGGACCTGAAGGTAAAGAGACAATTTTTGAGGATAACTGTTTAGATTAATTAATTGTTTAACTTTGTCACATTGACGTTGATATTGTTTTGCACCTATAATACGTAATTGAAGACACCCGAATATGAGACCCATTGCCCACATATTTGATAAACATGAATGGAATGTTTATACTTTCTGCACAGTCAATATCAGTATGATGTATTTTTATCTATGTCTTCTTGTATTACGAAAATCATTAATAAAATAATAAATAAAAAAATAAAAAAAGTACTAAAGGCTGTAATAATAAATATTTTATACCATGTATATTAGTACCAATTATTTTTTGTTTTATATTCGTCACTTGCATCAATTGTAAGTATATAATAAACCCAGCACTGATATCAAGTTACCACCTTGATTACCAGACACATATAAGTGAAGATGTTATGAACTGTCTGTTGTTCAAAATTACAAAATAAGAGACCCACGTAACAACTGGCTAAATTAAGCCTCTTCTATAGCGGAGGCTGTAATTAATATTACTTCTGGCTAATAAAGATCAAACATTCACACCACCATTTACAAAAGTCTCTACTATATCGGAGACTGTGTTAATATTATCCTGCTCAAGTTTCACACATGCATATATTATATGAATATAGAAGATATTATGTGGAGCGAGTGACTAAAAGCAGTGAGGTACTATGACCTCGTGAACAGTGCCCCTGACGCGCATTTCACATAACGCTTCTTCAGAGGGGTAGGCTCCGGCCGGACTTGCCATGTAATATTCATTTCAAAGACCCAGACAGGATCATTGATTGGCTCATTGGATTTTGAATTGCCAAACGCTATTGGTCAGTATGAATGAGACACACCTTTAAATGATCCAATCATTATATTTCCTTTGCGAGCATCATTCGTTGTCAAGTAGAAATTGTAGGGGATACAATTATTGATCTGGTTTGTGGTTAGGGAAGAAGCTGTCAGACAAGCAAAAAAGCCGAGTCTGCTTCGGCCGTAGTCTACTTGGGTATACAAATGTGCTTAACTGCCACAGATTCTATATGTTCATGTCAGTATATTTTATTTATATGGTAAACGATTAAATCAATAGTGCCTTATTATTATGTACCTATCGTGTTTGAGTAAATAGGTTGATGATTGTGCGTGCTAAGAAAAATAATAGAAATATGTGAAAAACTTGTGCCACAATGAGTGTGAAGAAATCTCTTCTCCAATGACATTATATACAGTGTAACTATAAAAGGTGATGACGGGAGATACGAAAAAAAAATATTTAAGAATAAAATACTAATAGAGAAATAAAAATAAAAATGGAAAAATGAAAAGTAAAAAATAAAAAATAAAAATGAATGAGAAATCCCTCTGTGTTGTCTGTGTCAATGGTTGAAAATGTGACTCGTTTGGCATTGGGTGTGTGGTTAAAAGTACCTTTTCTTTTATTTTTGATTGATCTGACTGAAAAGATCTAAGATTGAGGATAATAATTTTAAACTCATAGCAATGTTTCCCCATTAAAATACAGATTACTCCCATGGAACGCCCTGAAACTCCCATAGAATGCTTATATATTTGTAATGTTTGCAATCTACCTTGTTAATAAAGAGCAAAAAATTAAATAAACAAATAAACTTACTATTAAACTTATAGAAGCTGTGGGAATGTGGATATATTGCACGTGTATACAATGTTTTGTATGTATTATATTTTATAAAGCTATAATATGTATTTAACGTCTTATCGTGATTTTAAGAATCCTGTTTTTTAACATTTTCATGTTTTTTGTTTTTTTTTCGGATGAAGATTTTATGCTCGGGATATTAATATTTCATAGAAGACAGTAGCAATGTCTTACTAGTTTTACCAAAATGCAGTTTTTTTTACTTTTCACTGTGTAAAATTAGTTGTTTTTTTTTTGTTTTGTTTTTTGGAATCAACTTTTTTTCAATAAATTATTTTTATTGCCAATATAAGTCCTCACTGTTATGAACGTGTTTTACTTATAGTATTGTGACCGAACTGTAACAGTTTTTTTATATATTAATAACATGTTTTTTTAAAGTGCAATCTCAATATTATAACACGTTCTGAACAGTGAGAACTAATACCAGCAATAAAAATAGAATATTATAAAACCCTCGCTGTCAATTCTAAAAAACACGTTTTACACAGTGCAACATTAATGAATGCTCTAGATAAAAAGGAATGACTACCTTATAAACAATTAACCCAACCATGGCGGAATGGTGAACTAACAGCTCCAGCTTTTATTTGGCACAGTTGGGCTTCATTAGTTAAAATTAATATTGAACGTTTTTTGAAAAGCGATTATTTTACTTAATATATAATATAGAAAAAGTATAATTCAACCATATTCTTTCAAAGTTTTACCACATCTAGATATTAAAGATATTCCGAAACATATTAAAAAGCTTACGGCGAGATTACGAGTTTTTGTCGGTAAGGCTTGCGGGGCTAACAAGCCTTTTTTTTTTTCCTAACGCTACCTTAAGACAACGCTGGAATTATAGGTTTTTTTAAACCTGGCGTTAGCTGCAAAAAGGTGAGTGTAGAGCAGAATTTAGCTCCACATCTCACCTCAATACCAGCGTTGCTTACTGTAGCGGTAAGCTGGCAAACGTGCTCGTGCATGATTTCCCCATAGGAAACAATGGGGCTGAGCTGGCTGAAAAAAACTAACACCTGCAAAAAAGCAACGTCCTAACGCAGCCCCATTGTTTCCTAAGGGGAAAGAAAATTTACGTCTGCACCTAACACCCTAACATGAAACCCGAGTCTAAACACCCCTAATCTTACACTTATTAACCCCTAATCTGCCGCCCCCGCTATCGCTGACACCTACATTATATTATTAACCCCTAATCTGCCGCTCTGGACACTGCCGCCACCTACATTATCCCTATGAACACCTAATCTGCTGCCCCCAACATCGCCAACACCTACATTATAGTTATTAACCCCTAATCTGCCCCCCCCAATCTGCCTTAAAAAACACGTTTTACACAGTGCAACATTAATAAATGCTCTAGATAAAAAGCAATGACTACCTTATAAAAAATTAACCCAACCATGGCGGAATGGTGAACTAACAGCTCCAAATTTTATTTGGCACAGTTGGGCTTCATTAGTTAAAATTATTATTGAACATTTTTTTGGAAAGCGATTATTTTACTTAATATATAATATAGAAAAATTATAATTCAACCATATTCTTTTAAAGTTTTACCACATCTAGATATTAAAGATATCCCGAAACATATTAAAAAGCTTACGGCGAGATTACGAGTTTTTGTCAGTAAGGCTTGCGGGGTTAACAAGCCTTTTTTTCTAACGCTACCTTAAGACAACGCTGGTATTACAGGGTTTTTTAAACCTGGCGTTAGCCGCAAAAAGGTGAGCGTAGAGCAGAATTTAGCTCCACATCTCACTTCAATACCAGCGTTGCTTACGGTAACGGTAAGATGGCAAAACGTGCTTGTGCACGATTTCCACATAGGAAACAATGGGGCTGAGCTGGCTGAAAAAAAAAACTAACACCTGCAAAAAAGCAGCGTCCTAACTAGTGATGTCGCGAACCTAAAATTTTCCACAAAAGTTCGCGAACCGGCAAACCGGGCAAACCGCCATAGACTTCAATAGGCAGGCGAATTTTAAAACCCACAGGGACTCTTTCTGGCCACAAAAGTGATGGAAAAGTTGTTTCAAGGGGACTAACACCTGGACTATGGTATGCCAGAGGGGGATCCATGGCAAACTCCCATGGAAAATTACATAGTTGATGCAGAGTCTGGTTTTAATCCATAAAGGGCATAAATCACCTAACATTCCTAAATTGTTTGGAATAACATGCTTTAAAGCATCAGGTATGATGTTGTATGGTTCAGGTAGTGTAAGGGTTTTTTTTTTTTTTTTAAATGTACACTACTGTTTTAGCAGATATGACTTGCACTGGTGTGACACTGTGCCCTGGCAGGACCTGGAGCGCACACGTGTGAGGGAAACTGACTGCTATTATTTCACAATAAAAAAGGTTGTTGTTTTTTTAAATGTATGTACACTACTGTTTTAGCAGATATGACTTGCACTGGTGTGACACTGTGCCCTAGCAGGACCTGGAACGCATACGCGTGAGGGAAACTGACTGCTATTATTTCACAGTAAAAAAAGGTTGTTTTTTTTTTTTTAAATGTATGTACACTACTGTTTTAGCAGATATGACTTGCACTGGTGTGACACTGTGCCCTGGCAGGACCTGGAATGCACACGTGTGAATGAAACTAACTGCTATTATTTCACAGTAAAAAAAGATTTTTTTATTTTTTTTTAAATGTACACTACTGTTTTAGCAGATATGACTTGCACTGGTGTCACACTGTGCCCTGGCAGGACCTCAAACGCACACGTGTGAAGGAAAATGAATGCTATTATTTCAAATTAAAAAAAGTTTTTATTTTATTTTAAATGTACACTACTTTTTTTTAGCAGATATGACTTGCACTGGTGTCACACTGTGCCCTGGCAGGACTTCAAACGCACACGTGTGAAGGAAAATGACTGCTATTATTTCAAATTAAAAAAAGGGTTTTTTTGTTGTTTTTTTTTAAATGTACACTACTGTTACACCAGATATGAGTGGTGGCACTGGGCAAGTGGGCACAGTATACGCTGTGAGCCTGAGCTGGCAGGCAGGCTGCAATTAGATTACACAGGGAAAAAAAAAAAAGCAGACTGATGTTCTAACCCTAAAAAAGGCTTTTTGGGGTGCTGTCCTTACAGCAGAGATCAGATGAGTCCTTCAGGACTTTAGTGGACACTGAATACACTAGCCTAGCTATCGATTTCCCTATTAAATCAGCAGCAGCTACCCTATCCCTCCTCTCACTAAGAATGCAGGCTCCGAATGAATCTAAAATGGATGCTGTCCAGGAGGTGGGAGGGTCTGGGAGTGAGTGTCTGCTGCTGATTGGCTGGAATGTGTCTTGTGACTGTGAGCTACAGGGTCAAAGTTTACTCAATGATGACGAATAGGGGGCGGATCGAACATCGCATATGTTCGCCGTCCGCTGCGAACGCGAACATGCTATGTTCGCTGCAAACTATTCGCGGCAGAACGGTTCGCGACATCACTAGTCTTAACGCAGCCCCATTGTTTCCTATGGGGGAAAGAAAATTTACGTCTGCACCTAACACCCTAACATGAACCCCGAGTCTAAACACCCCTAATCTTAAACTTATTAACCCCTAATCTGCCGCCCCTGCTATCGCTGACACCTACATTATATTATTAACCCCTAATCTGCCGATCCGGACACCACCGCCACCTACATTATCCCTATGAACCCCAAATCTGCTGCCCCCAAAATCGCAGACACCTACATTATAGTTACAGAGAAAGGAAACAAAAAAGCGCAACCTCGATTCAAGTGGTTTTATTGATGGATTCACAGCTACAACACAAGGTAAGAATTGCACTTACCAAATAACATTTAAAAACATGGACATAAAAAGTATAGATGGTCTCCACAGGAACAGCAGGGTACACCGGTTTAATTTACAACGTCCCACCAGGTGAATTCCAGATCCCAGTACTCCTCCAGGCCTGTGATGACTATTTAAAGTCCATATATGTGTATAAATCATACATTAGAGTATTACAAACACCTCAACGCGTTTCCCCTGTCTAACGGACAGGCTTTCTCAAGAGGAACAATGGTTATGATCTCTCCCCATAATGTGACCATTTAACTATGTAGTAATTACCTGTAATTGGCAAAATATGTGTCAGCTACCTTTAGACACTCCTCTAAACATAACAGGGGTTTAAAAGTACCAGCATTGTCAATTGCACTTTCTTGTTTAAAATACAGATCAATACATGCTTTAAATATATAATGCATGATAGGAATGACTATATTTTTATCCCTATGTGACATAACTTACAGTTAAGACCTTACTAATATGATGACCCTAATTAAACATAAATACATACAAAAAATAAATATATATGATAAGTACATATAAAAATTCATATAGAAAATACTTTTAAAAGATTATTTTTTTAAAAAGTGCCCAAATCATCTTATAACTGATTGACACCTACTTGTCTATACACACATAGCGTTAAAAACATATACCAAATTAAAAACTGCCTAAAATACTACATATGAACTGCCACATCAATATCTATATTTAACCCCAATGGGGCTAGAGAATTGATTTTATAAATCCAAAATGTTTCACGTTTTCAAAGTTTTAAAAGTCTATCACACTCCTTGGGGGATACCCAGTCAATTACTTGTATTTTTAAGCTGCTAGGATCACAGTTGTGAACTTCCATAAAATGCCTTGGTACGCTATGTTTATTGATTTTTTCCTTAATATTATAGATGTGCTCATATAGTCTTCTTTTTATTTTCCTTTTCGTGCGGCCTACATAAAATAGGCCACACCCACACTCTAAAAGGTACTCCACAAAAATTGAGTTACAGTTACATCTGACTTTAATATCAAATGTTTTAGTTTTTGTGGAATCTTGAAATGTCACTGCTTTATTTATGTGTTTACACATTAGACAATTCAATTTTCCACATTTGGAAGTTTTCTTACTATTTTCTAACCAGTTTTTAGTATTTGTTATGATGTCTTTCTGTTCATTTATAGTCTTTAATCTACTAGGGGCTAAAATGTTTTTAAGGTGTTTGCCTTTCTTAAAAGTAACTATAGGTTGTTCCCCTATTTGGCTCCCCAATATAGGGTCCGCTCTAAGGATGGGCCAATGTTTTCTCAAAATATTTTTTATTTTGTTTGAACCTTCATTGTATGTGGAAATAAATCGGATTGGTGCTTCAACTGCAACTTTAGATTTTTCAGGGGCTGTTACTTCCCTAGTTATCAATTCCTCTCTATTTCTCTCAAGAGCCTTTGATTTAGAATTTTTAATTATAATTGGATTATATCCCTTCTTAAGAAATTTATTTTCTAAATATTCTGCTTCTTTCTTAAAGTTGTCAGTGTGAGTGCAATTCCTCCTCATCCTCACAAACTGACTGTAAGGAATATTTCTAATCCAGCTCCTTTTATGAGCACTATTGAAATCTATAAAACTATTACGCTCGGTCGGTTTTCTGAAATTAGAAACTGCAATTGTGCTATTAGTATCTCTATACAGAACCAGATCCAAAAATTCAATGGAGGTGTTAGAGTGCTTTCCAGTAAATTTTAAATTAAGATTGTTTTGATTAAGATAACTATAAAACTCTACTATCTCAGATTCATTACCCCTCCACAGTTTAATAATATCATCTATATAACAATGATATTTAACTATATTGTGTCCATACTTATTGCCATTCCAGATGTAAAGATTTTCAAAAAAATTCATAAACAGATTGGCATATGAGGGGGCAAATGTCGTCCCCATAGCCGTCCCTTGGGTTTGTAAATAAAATACCCCTTCAAACAAAAAATAATTGTGTGTAAGTATGAACACAATACAGTTAATCAAAAATTGGGCCTGAATGCCCGAAAAGTTGTGTTTATTTAGTTCTGATTCTACAGCACCTACACCTGCATCATGTGGTATGCAGGTGTACAGTGCAGAGACATCACAGGTGATCCACCACATATTGGTTTCCCATGTAGTTCCCTCAAAAATTTGGATGACTTCTTTCGTGTCCTTTAGAAAAGCACGAGTCTGCTTGACCATAGGCTGCAGAAAGAAGTCCATATACTTAGAAAGATTGTCACAAAGTGAGCCAATGCCAGAAACTATAGGTCTCCCTGGTGGATTGGCAAGATCTTTATGCTTATACTTTGGGTAAGTGGTAAAATATAGGAATGTTAGGGTGAGCATTGGACACAAACCTGTATTCATCAACATTAAGTATCCCTGCATTTTTGGCTTCCATTAACAGTTTTCCAAATCCTTATTAAACTTTACAGTTGGATCTGATTGTAAAATTCTATAGGTCTTTGAGTCATTTAAAAGTTTAGAAGCTTCCTCTAAATAATGATGTCTTTTTTGAATCACTATTCCTCCGCCATTATCGGCAGAACGGATCACAATATCCTTGTTTTCACTTAATTTTTTCAAGGCTTTTCTTTCCAATATATTTAAGTTATCATTGAATTTATTAAGGATTCTATAATTATCTTTAAATTTGGCTTCTATGTCTTTTAGTACTGGTGAAGATAGGTATTTGATCACCTTGAGACCCCACCGGGTAGAATGTAGTTTTCCCCTTAAAACAGGAATGTGTTATTTCAGGACTAGGATCATGTAAAGATAAATTCAACAGATCCTCTAGTTCCATATCAATTGCATTTTCCAAATCAGGGTTATGATGTGTTGCCATCATTCTCCCTTCTTTTTCTAGCTGATTTAGAATCTTAATGGAATCAAGATCAGATGCTTTTATATATTCCTTATTTTTATTTGACCTATTCGAAGGATTTTTCAGAAAATGTCTCTTTAAGGTTAATTTTCTTATGTATTTATGGACATACACAAATGTTTCAAATCTATTTGGTAAAGATTTAGGAGCAAAGTTTAAACCTTTGTTTAATAAATTAACATCCTCATTGCTCAAAACAATTTCAGCTAGATTAAAAATTTCAGTTTTATCTAATTCTAGTGTCTTCTTCTTCTCTCTTGTTGTCTGTACTCTTCTCTCTGCTCGGGTTCCTCATCTAGTTCTAGGGATCTTTTCCCTGGTCTTACCTGCATTGCTACAGTGTTTAGAGGGAGAGGGAGATCCGGTTCTACAGGGCCCTCTCGGTTCCCTAAAAAATGATGGTTAATGATAGATTCATTATTTTTTGGTCTTGCTCCTGTTCTATCCAAGGCATTTTTTTTTTTTTTTTTTTAAACATAATTTTTTATTGAGGTTTAGTTAAAGGCATACATAGATCATAATAACCAATTCTTATGTCACATGAGGTAAAGCTTTCAATGTTACAGGAGTAGTAAAATAGGCATAAAATAGACGTATAATATATAATAGCCGACAAGTTACATAGCCTGCAAGCATTATACAGGTAGGATACTGATCTTTCGGGAACCTTCTATATGACACATTAAATCACTTTTGAACCAACAAAAGAAACAGGTTGTAATAAAGCAAAAGAAGGAAATTGTACCTAAGGAGATCACTTTTGGATCTCATTAATAAACCTCGATTTTTTAAGATTAACAACAGTGTTGTTCTTGAGGTCCCGAGGACTCATACACCATAGAACAAGGAGGGTATTAACTGGGACTATTAATAAATCCACAGGACTACTCATAAATTGTATAGATTATTAAAGTAAATAAGGGAAATATTGTGGACTAAAATTAGCTAGTTGAATGGGTGCTTTTGGACCTGTTAGTGTAAGGTAGTTAAAGGTTGGTATTGTAAGCACCAATATGAGTAAATATATAGATTTGTTGTGTGGACATTATGGTGGAATATGCAGGTAAAAATAATTAAAGTATGGCATAGGCAAGATAAGCCATATAGATAGCCCTCCAACATTAGGGGGTACCTTAGGGGGGGGGAGAGGAGGTGGTAAGTTGAATAAGGTTTATGCGATTTATATGGAATACCATGAATATGGTGTTAATAGTAACAGAGCAGGTCCAGCCTGCACCAGGAACCTATCTACTGCGGCTATGTGACAGAGCTGCAGATCACATCATAGTTCTAGCAGGCTCACAGAAGAATTAAGCTGTAGCCCAATTTCTTAACTACTATTTATGTGGCTTTAGAGGTTATGTTGCGGGAATAAAAGAGAACATATATACATAGGTAACCCAAACCAGTAATTGATACGTGAGGGTTGAAACTAACCCCTTATATTGAAATATGAGTAATTATGTTGCTCATGGCTCACCGCCTCGGCCGCCGGCAGTGGCACCATACAAGACCAGTCAGCAGGGGTTGGAAGAGTATTTTTAAGTAGATATATAGCAGTCAAAGTTTATGAGAAACTGCGTTTAGAACTTAAACCATTCCTATGTGTAACATATTCTTTTACTGAGGAAAGTCTTCAACATTACTGCCATACAGCTGACTTGCAAACTAGAGGTACTGTTAGGTAGTTGAGAATTATAAATTAGAATGCTACCAGGGATATCTATGGGTACATATAGACATTAACCGTCAGGCAGGTGCTTAGTACCTCTGAACCAAGTGTATTAGGGTAAACATATAACTAGGAACTGTGCCATAACCTTAGAACCTTATGTAAACATTAATATTGCGCCAAAATAAGATGTGCACAGGATAGGTGATCTGTTTTGTAGGGGCTTACAGTATTCTAAAGCCCATTGGAGCTAGAAGTGTAGGATATCGCAATTAAACATGGTACTAATGCATCAAGAACTGCAGGAAATACAATATACAAAAACCCTCTACATGTTGGCTCCACTATAATAAGAAGAGACTCTAAAATAGTGGCTAATATAAACAAGTTAGAATTCAGAGAGCGGTAATATTAAGGGTAAGCAATTGCAAGCATTGGGATCATTAAAGTGAGCATATTGAATTGCAAACAAGTGTATAGCCTATACACTGCGGAGGTTAGTTTAAAACAGGAAGCAAGGTAGAAGAAGTGAGCTCTTTGGATTGATGTAAATGGGTGCGGTCTACATTATGTTATGAGTGTGCTATAATTAGTGCTCAGCACGTGTGTATACCAGACAGAATTGGAGTTGTGAATTGCTCCTTTAAGCTCTACAACCTAGATGGGAGTGTGGCCCTATGGAGAAAAGCTATCTGGAAGAGCTGTGAATGAGAGGCTGCACGAGCAATAATATAAACAACATGTACAAACATCTATATGCTCTGCAGCGGTATGACCTGAGAGACTGAGCTCACTTCCCCTTTTTGAAGTAATAATGCCTTGGTACCGTAGTCAGCCACAGGCCTACTCACATAGTGTGAAATATTGTCCCTGGAAACAATGAGCTCTCAACTCAAATATAGGGGCCACAGAAATGAAAGTCAGAGCATAGCAATATTAAAGGACAAAACAAGTCTATGGTAGTTGTACTAAAAGTAATTGTTATGGCTAAAGAAATGTAGCAGCACAATAAGCAGTCCCATTAGTAAGTGTGCGGGAGGATGTTCAGACTGGAAATAGTTTTCATACATGCTGTAAATCAAAAGCTGCTAGCATAGTCATAAGGAGCTCCAAATTAGCCGATGCCACTTCTCAGGTTACCGGGAGCATATTGTACTTGTAGTGTGAGGCCCATTAATGCACACCAACTTACAGTGCTCATCCTGTGCTGAGACTCCCAACATGCACACAGCGCATAGGCTCTGAGTCTATCTGTCCCTGTGAGAAATGTGTTGTGCGGTCCGTACCTCTCCAGTGGGTTCCAAGATGTCAGCAGGAATTTGCGCGGTCCCTGCCTTTGTGTCCAGCTGCAGCTGCTCCGTAGCGCATTTGTCTGCGGCGTTTCTCTAGAGGCTTCAAGGTGCGCAGCTGTTAGGGAATCGCCCAGATCATCCTCGGACTGCGATCCGCCGCCGGTATCCAGCTGAGTGAGCTCCCTGGTCCTCTCGACCATGCTTTGTAGGCAAATGGGTGTCGGTCTTGGAAGAGAAGATGGCGGCTGTCTCTGTTCTAAGCTGCTTTCTGTGTCTTCTGAGTTCCTCACATGAGTAGTCAAGGTGGGTAGATAGTTAGCATGTCTGGCATGAGGCTTACAAAATTCAGTCAATGTGTTACTAAGAGTCCCGCCATATCGGTCTATTAGTACATGCATCTGACTCAAGATGGAAGCTGCAGTGTCATCGCACATTGTAGGCCAGAGAGAATCAGAGAGCCCGGGACTCGAAAGATAGGGCGGTAAGTGCTGTGCTGCTTTCCAGAAGTAGTGATAGATAGATCTTCCACATACACCCCTTAGGCAAAGTGAAAAGTGGAGAAAAGAGACAGTAGATCACTTGAAAATAATAAATATATCAGGAGCTCTGTAAAAGTGCGTCTTGTCTTAGTGAAGGTTGGCTCCTCCCCCTATCCAAGGCATTTTGATTATGTAAATCACCATAGTGGTTCAAAGGTTCATATCTATTAGTAGTGGGAATAGGGTACTCTAAATGTACTGGGTTCTTATAGGAGTTCTGTTCCCTTGCATGATATGATCTTCTTGGGGATTGATTGTAGTGATTTTGATGATTTCTCCACATAGGAGCAGAACTCTTATAATATGATCTATGCTCTCCTGGAGGGTAATAAGGTCTCACTGAGCTAGATTCCTGATTACGATCATAATCATATTGGTTTCTCCTGAAATTAGATTCTTTACGATATCCAGCCTGCCAATGATTATTAAATCTTGGAATCGGTTTGTAAATGTCATTAGTTTCCTCTGATTGTGCTATTTTCTTACTATTAAAATTAGAATTGCTCGAGCTACTATTAGTATTCAGGCTCACCATCCCTTTAATACTTTGTGTCTGTTTGGCCTCTCGCTTATAGGTATGAACCCTATTTTCTTTAAAATCAGCCAATCGGATTGAAGTTCAATCTGATTGGCTGATCCAATCAGCCAATAGGATTGACCTTGCATTCTATTGGCTGTTCCAATCAGCCAATAGAATGCGAGCTCAATTCTATTGGCTGATTGCATCAGCCAATAGGATTTCTCCTACCTTAATTCCGATTGGCTGATAGGATTCTATCAGCCAATCGGAATTCAAGGGACGCCATCTTGACATCATTTAAAGGAACCTTCATTCTTCGTTAGGACTTCATTTGAAGAGGATGCTCCGCGTTGGCTGGATTGAAGATGGACCTGCTCCACTCCGGAAGGATGAAGATAGAAGATGCTGCCTGGATGAAGATTTCTACAATCTGGAGGACCTCTTTTGCCCCGATCGGATGAAGACTTCTGCTGTATGGAGGACCACTTGCGCCTGGCTGGGTGAAGATGGCATATTTGGCGTTTGATTTATGAAGCAGTGGATGCTGCTTCCGACCCACTCCGCTTCAGGTCCGACTGAAGTGGAAGTAAAGAAGCAGCGGTCCTAAGACCACTGCTCCTTAACTCGTCCACCACCTATGAGGTGGCGGACAGCAATCAGCCCGATCGAATACGATCGGGTTGATTGACACCCCCTGCTAGCGGCTGATTGGCCTCAAATCTGCAGGGGGTGGTATTGCACCAGCAGTTTACAAGAATTGCTGGTGCAATGATAAATGTTGACAGTGTATGCTGTCTGCATTTATCGATTTGCAGCGGACATGATCCGCTATATTGGATCATGTTCGCTCGCACCTACATAAATTGACACCCTGGTGTGGTCAAGTCTCAGTTTTTGTGTCTGTACCAATCTAGGTGTTCCTAGCAATACCATTGACTGATGATGATGGCACCACATTCAAAAGCACTGTAGTTTCTGAGTAGCATGTCTGCTGATCCTGAATTATTAGCATAACAAACACAAAGACCATTGGTGATTGTGAGGGGTGATCAATTCATCCAAGATTTACTACAGTAAGAACTTTATATTTTGGTAGTTTGCGGTGAAAGGGCGCAGATCAATTAAAACATTGATCCCAATGTTTTTAATTTATTGTAGTAATTGTATCCTCTGCTCCAGTCCTATTGCCATTAATGTTTAATGCTGCCAAGAATGTTCTGCAGAATAGATGGCTTTGTTCCATACAGCATGAGTAGTTGCCACAGGTTGTTGGGTCCTGCATTTGCATACAGTGTGACCACTTCCTATGACTTGCAGAGTAACTCTTACTTTCATATAACATGCACACATTGCAGTACTTGCGTAGCAATTGTGAAAATGTGTTATTGTTTTATTTATTTGTAAGCATGTTTTAATAAACTGTGTGCACAATTTGGTAAAACTCACAACTAAAGAAACCATGGGCATGTTTTGCTAAATAGTGCACACAATTAAAAAATGTTTTGCATGGCCTCCCCAGGGTTCCATAATTTCCTTTTTTTATTGCATAAAAGTATTGTGTGTGTGTGTATATGTGTGTGTGTGTATATGTGTATGCATGTTTGTGTGTTTCTAAAGGTCTGACAACTTTGAAAAATATTTTTAACAGTGTTCACTAATTTCCATATCTGGAGGAAGTGTTGTCAAAGATAGAAATCTACTTTAACACAACCACAATGGTGCCTCCTAATTTTGATTTATAAAAAAAGTTATAAATGCTCAAAGATAATAGGTCTCAGGTGTTGCAAAGGCATGCAAAGGGCTTTAACATGGAGATACATACATACACACACACATATATATATATATATATATATATATATATATATTTATATAAACAAAAAGGTATTGGTGCACCTCCATTTTCAAAAGCACAACATATTTTTTAAACTGCTGCAAAGAAATGCCTGCAAACAACTATTCTTTTTAAATAAAATTGGGATCTTAGTCACACAGTATGGCCATATTTTGCTTAGCCAGTCACCACTTACAAGGTGTCCCAATATAGACTGGTCCTAACACTACAGTCCTTTAGCCACAGAGGGCTGAATCATTCCTGCTTTTATTCCTCATAATAGAATGAGACTCCCTGGCTTAATATTCACAACTCTGTTACACTGTCATGAGCACACCTGAACTTGGGTGGGGTGCTTAAACAAATGCGAGATGGTCAGTCTCCCTAATTAAATACAAATACAATATGTATTTTTAGCACACCTTACAAAAGGTTTATATACAGGTGGCCCTCGTTTTACAACGGTTCAATTTACACCGTTTCAGAATAACAACCTTTTTTTCCAGTCATGTGACTGCTATTGAAAAGCATTGAGAAGCAGTGCTTTTATTAAAATAGCCAGTAGGTGGTGCTGTCTGCTTGTGTTGCAGCAAAGCCAAGCAAGCTGAAATTAATCAGTTTAACCAGACTTGAGCTATTGAGCAGATTTCAAAGGAACAAGATCTTCCTGTCTATAAATCAGTCCAGATTGGAATGCATAGAAAGAACTGTTTGCAGAAAAATGCAAGTGAAGTCTGTGTTGTGTGATTATTTTATTAGGTTTATAATGCTGTTTAGCAAATGTTTTTGTAAATTTAAACTTAGTTTAATTATATATTCTGTGTTGTGTGATTATTTTATTAGGTTTATAATGCTGTTTAGCATTTAATGTCTTCATTTCAATGCTTTAAAAATAATGTATTAGGTGTTACTTATGACAATTTTGAGAGGGGCCTGGAACCTATCTCCCTCACTTCCCATTGACTTACATTATAAACTGGGTTTCAATTTACAATGGTTTCGATTTACAACCATTCCTTCTGGAACCTAACCCCGGCGTAAACTGAGGGCTACCTGTACACATCTTTTGAGAGTGCTGCCATTATGACCCAGTAATTTTACAAACAAAAAGGTTTTGGCGCACCTCCATTTTCAAAAGCACAACATATTTTTTAAACTGCTGCAAAGAAATGCCTGCAAAAAAAACTATTTTTTTTTGGCTAAAGGACTGTAGTGTTAGGACCAGTCTATATTGGGACACCTTGTATGTGGTGACTGGCTAAGCAAAATATGGCCATATTGTGTAACTAATATCTCAATTTTATTTAAAAAGAATAGTTGTTTGCAAGCATTTCTTTGCAGCAGTTTAAAAAATATAAATTGATAAACAAAGGAGGAAATAGAATAGTATGTTGGAAAAAGTATGACACCAAAAAGGACCTTGCCAAAATAAATGTCAAATATATGGGTCACTTAAAGGAGCAGTGCTTAAGCATGGGTATAAGTTTATAGTGATAAGGGCATAGCCACCAAGAGGTGGAAATGTCCTAAAAAAGTATGCTTCTATGCACTGAAAAAGTTGTACATTACGTAGTGACAGAAATAGTATAAGTAAAAAATAACAAAAGACAGCAGATATTTTTTATACTGCCAACTCGCAAAAAGTTAAAAACACTTCTCCTGTGTGTAAAGAATAATGTTATAATATACAACGATATTGAAGGGGATACTGAGGTATCAGTAATTGTTGCAAGGGCTCACTAACTCCTGTGTTGCATAAATGTACTATAGACTAAGGTTGAGCCGGTATTATGTAAATTGGCCTTCGTTAGGCTTAGTAAACCAGACACCCTAGAACTATTGAAATAATATATCTAGAGTTAATATATTTAGCCCTATTTTGTCACTCGCATTTACCAGACTACTCGTATGGTCTATGTAACATGGGTCTATTATATTTTGCTCCAATATATTAATAGCAATATTTTGCTTAATTGTATCACTTTAACCTCAGCACACTGGAGCTGATGTAGGGTTAGTTTAGTATTGACTATTTTTTAGTGTATCACTTAGTATTACACACACTATTTGAACTTTAAAATTTTATTATAATTATATTATTATTATTATATTTATTTTTATTTTACAAACAGGCACCTTTAACACTCACATCTGTAACAAACACGTTTAAGCCTTTACACAGCCTATTTCAATGTTAAAAAATGGTAGAAATTGACAAACCGAAATGTTCGGGACCATTCCTTATATACCATTCACATAAGCAATAAACTAATCGTGATGTGTCACATCATTAAGCCCCTCCCCTTTATTCATCATGCAATTTCATTTGCTCAACTGTGGGTGTAGACTTTGATCTGCTGATTCTATTGAATTGATATGTTGTGAGTCATTGTTTACATATCCACGCTTCTAACCATATATAAATATAGTTCAAACCATGGATATGTGATCACTCCGGTACTGTGTGGCTTTTCTAAGTAATTCATGGCATCGCTTAACCATAATCACTACTTTTGCACACATTCTTATGATTCGTAACCTTTACAAATAATGGTTTTGGCTGCAATATTCATTTTTGGATGTTCTCTTACACACATAGTTATATGACAGCTACTGCCACATTCAAACATTTACACATGTGTTTTGTGTACGTTTCTCAGATTAAGCTGTGTTTTGCCAATATAAAAAATAATAAATAAATCTTCCCCCCATCCTTTGAATAACCTTAAAGATGAAATAGTGGGTATGATATTTTCTTATTTACTTTCTTGGTCAATACATCTGTTAATCTCACAAAGACGTTTGTTATCCGATTCACAAAGGGGCTATGAAATAAATGGGGTTAAAAATTACTTAGGGAATCAACATAGATTCCTCATTTCACATTCTAATATTACCTTTAAGAATAGTGCTACTTTAGATTCCCTCTATGTGCTAATTGTACCTCGTCTACACCGTCACTCAGATAACCAAGGCTAAGATGTACAATATGAGATTTACTCAAACCCCCAGTAGACCCAAAACTTGTCAAACATCAGTCCTCAACTGCTCTCATAAGCATATAGCTGTATAAGACTGACTACTTTAAAGGAATAGCCAGTAATTATTGAATTTGTTCATGCATTTTAGCATGACACAAGCCAATCTGAAAATCCACTTAGTTTCTTGTTTCAACAAAAGACTTTCATTATTGCCTACCCTAATGCCAGGTTTTAATCTTTCTAAACCCCAACATTTAAGTGCATGTGTATCTCCTTTATGGTGTTGCAAAAACTGTCTTGCAATACTCGTAATTTTTTTACCCTTCTCATAATTTTTCTTGGTGTTCCATATATATTACTCAGATTTTCTGTAATTTAGGTTCCTAGTCGTCATGCCAACGTAAAATAGATTACAGTTACAGGAAATACAATATACCACATTAGTGCTTTTCCAGTTAATGTAGTTATTGATAGACAACTTCAAATCTATCTCTTACTTCCTCTTTTTTAACCATATGTTGGCAGACCTTACAGTTATCAAACTGAACAGAACCTTTATAGATTGGGGTCTTTTGGCATTTCTTTCAAAAAGACTTCTGGTTAAATAATCATTTATATTCTTGGGTTGTCTGAATATGAACATTGGGGTTTCTGTCACCAAACATTTTAACTGCTCACCTGCCCTTAGTAAATGCCAATGTTTTTTTAAAAATATTGGAGATTAGCAATGCCATGAATTGCTTACTGTGAAAAGCCACACAGTACTAGAGCTATTACATATCCATGGTTTGAACTATATTTATATATGGTTACAAGCGTGGATATGTAAACAATGACTCACAATGTGTCAATCCAATAGAATCAGCAGATCAAACCATATGCCCACAGTTGAACAAATTAAATTACATGATGAATAAAGGGGAGGGGCTTGATGATGTGACACATCACGATTTGTTTATTGCTTATGTGAATGGTATATAAGAAACGGTCCCGAACATCTCGGTTTGTCAATTTCTACTAATTTTAACATTAAAAAAGGCCATGTAAAGGCTGAAACGCGTTTGTTACTATCCGTGTATTACACCCCTTGCACCTGAAGCAGATGTTTCCAGCTGTCGGCCATGAAACAGAGGGGTGTATCACAGTTTTATTGTGGTGGTGGTCTTGGGTTTAGTTATGCAGGGTTACCTTTTTTTATGATTGTATTAAAGGTTATGTTTTAACCAGTATTTACCCTTCTTAGAGGAGGAGTGCTAGAAGCTAGTGATGTTGAGAACAGTTCGCCGGAGAACAGTTCCCGGCGATCATAGCTTGTTCGCGTTCGCCACGGCGGGCGAACATATGCGATGTTTGATCCTCCCCCTATTCGTCATTATTGAGTAAACTTTGACCCTGTATCTCACAGTCTGCAGACACATTTCAGCCAATCAGCAGCAGACACTCCCTCCCAGACCCTCTCAGCTCCTGGGCAGCAGCCATTTTAGATTCATTCTGATCCTGCATTCTTAGTGAGAGGAGTGATAGTGCTGCTGCTGCTGATGATGATTTTATAGGGAAATTGATAGCTAGGCTAGTGTATTCAGTGTCCACTACAGTCCTGAAGGACTCATCTGATCTCTGCTGTAAGGACAGCACCCCAAAAAGCCCTTTTTAGGGCAACATCAGTCATTTTTTTTTTTTGTAATCTAATAGCAGTTGCCTGCCTGGGACTGCCAGCCTGTGTATCAGGTTCACAGCATATACTGTGCCTTCTTCCTGAGTGCCACCACTCATATCTGGTGTGACATTAGTGTAATTTAAAAAAAAAAAAAAAAAAAAAAAACTTTTACATCAGTCTGCTAGTGTAATCTAATTTCAGTTGCCAGGCCAGCCTGCCACTGCCAGCCTGTGTGTCAGGCTCACAGCATATATGTGCCTACTTCCTCAGTGCCACCACTCATATCTGGTGTAACATTAGTGTAAATTTAAAAAAAAAAACTTTTACATCAGTCTGCTAGTGTAAGCTAATTGCAGTTGCCTGCCTGCCAGTGTGTGTGCCAGGCCCACTTGCCAACTAGTGCCACCAATCATATTTGTTATAACAGTAGTGTAAATATTTAAAAAAAAAAAAGCTTTTTTGACTGTGAAACATCAGTCTGCTAGTGCAATCTAATCTCCCGGTTCCTAAAATCAATGCTAAATACACCTCCCCCGACAGGGGGAGTAACAGGTATTAAACTGCTAAGAATAGTACTACTTAACACACCACTCATATCTGGTGGCACAATAGATTGCACGCGCAGTGCCCCAAATTTGAAGCAGGAGGACCGACCAAGCATCTTTTTCCATCTCCCGGTTCCTAAAATCTATGCCATATACACGTCCCCTTGTGCCGCAACTGCCTCTGGGAACCTTACTATGGGTCCCAGACCGCACATCTATCTGTGAAATTATATATCTATCAAATCTATCTCTTTATCTATCAAAACTATCTAACTATCAATCGTATCTATCAAATGTATATTGCATCTATTTATCTATGTAATTCGTATCTATCAAAATGTATATTGCATCTATTGATCTATGTAATTCGTATCTATCAAATGTATATTGCATCTATTGATCTATGTAATTCGTATCTATCAAATGTATATTGCATCTATTTATCTATGTAATTCGTATCTATCAAATGTATATTGCATCTATTGATCTATGTAATTCGTATCTATCAAATGTATATTGCATCTATTGATCTATGTAATTCGTATCTATCAAATGTATATTGCATCTATTGATCTATGTAATTCGTATCTATCAAATGTATATTGCATCTATTGATCTATGTAATTCGTATCTATCAAATGTATATTGCATCTATTGATCTATGTAATTCGTATCTATCAAATGTATATTGCATCTATTGATCTATGTAATTTGTATCTATCAAATGTATATTGCATCTATTGATCTATGTAATCTATGTATCTATCTATCAAATCTATCTATCTCGTGGTTGTGCAAATGGACTGTTTGGGGTTGTTTGCGGTGTGTTGCACGGGGAGTTTGGTCTGTCACTGTGAAGCGGGCGTAACCCTTACACTACCTGATCGATATAACATCATACCTGATGTTTTAAAGCATGTTGTTCCAAACAATTTAGGAATGTTAGGTGATTTATGCCCTTTATGGATTAAAACCAGACTCTGCATCAACTATGTAATTTTCCATGGGAGTTTTGCCATGGATCCCCCTCCGGCATGCCACAGTCCAGGTGTTAGTCCCCTTGAAACAACTTTTCCATCACTATTGTGGCCAGAAAGAGTCCCTGTGGGTTTTAAAGTTTGCCTGCCTATTGAAGTCAATGGCGGTTCGCCCGGTTCGCCGGTTCGCGAACAGTTGCGGAAGTTCGAGTCCGCCGTTTGCGAACCAAAATTTTTAGGTTCGCAACATCACTACTAGAAGCCCTAATCTGTTCCCCTATCTTTCTCTAGGGGATTTTGTATCTGTATTGTCTTAAGGGTAGCACTGGACCTATTTGCTTTTCAGTAGGTCCTTTCCTCTATGTACCTCTCACTGTGTCAGTATTATTCTTGTATTTAGCACACAAACACACACAATAAACTTATTTTCACTTGCATATCTGTAATCTGGCCCTAAAATGGGAAAAAGAACAAAGACACTAGACAGATATATATATATATATATATATATATATATATATATATATATATATATATATATATATATATATATAAAAAAAATTAATTAAAATTATGGGGGGAGATAAAAGACTGAATTTAAAATCCTCCATGTCTCAAAATTAAATCAATGTAAATATTTGCATAGGAAATTAGTACATCTGGGCAAGTATCCCCGCTTGCTTTTCCCCAGAAATTCTTAATATACAATGTTTCCAATGCACAAGAGAATTGTGGGTAAGATATGCAAATTAGATATGCAAATTCTCAGTTTTTTTGCTTCAAAAATACTGTTTTGACACAGCGATCCTTTTAAACAGCAAAAAAACTGAGAATTTGCATATCTAATTTGCATATCTTACCCACAATTCTCTTGTGCATTAGAAACATTGTATATTAAGAATTTCTGGGGAAAAGCAAGCGGGGATACTTGCCTAGATGTACTAATTTCCTATGCAAATATTTACATTGATATATATATATATATATATATATATATATATATATATATATATATATAGCTTTTTTTTAGAAATATGGTAGCAGATCAATATATACAACTACTATACATTTATGGAGGTATTACTATCTAAATACCTTACAATATTTAATAACTATAAACTGACTATATATATAATGCAAGCATATGCACATGAGAGCCCTGTGCTTTTGAAAAGGTACACAAAATTAAATCAAAGGGACAGCAATACAACTCTTTAGCTAATAAATACAAAATGTAATTTATGCACACAACTACTGAAGTGGTAATACTGCTATAAGGTATAACTAAATGATCTAATAAATATGAAATTATTGTAATAATTTTCTATAATCACATAGTAAAGTATATTAGTATATTTAATATAGTGTTATGGGTAATTGATTAACAACAGAATACAAAGAGTTTTGGAAAGTGAAGGAGTGAGGTTAACAGTTGCTAGGAGGTGAGATGGCATAATGTTGGTCACTTGTTAATAAGAGATGATGAGCTATTGTTGCTCCTGCGTGATGAGGAATGTGGTTGCTTTTCTGTAAGGGATGTGGATAGCGCAAAGAGACCCGGCAGCAAAAATTAGGTCACACCACTACTATGCACCCCTATGTACATCCTGGGCCCCACCCGCTACTATCCAGTGCACTCCTCACATCCTAGGCTTCCCCAGCAGTAGCGGACTTTAAGGGTTTGTTACACCTGCAACCTTTACCCTTTACCCAATTTTTTTTTAAATTCATTAATTTTTTTGGCTCTTATTTTTATAAAATCGAGACTTTTATGTGTGTTTGTGTGTGCACGAGTGTATATAGTTTAAGTGTGAATAAAGCTTCTAAATTTCAAGTAACTACAAAGCAGCCAAATTTCAATTAAATTGGTCGTCATTTTAAAGTTATTTTATGTAGAAAAATGTGATGGTTCCTTTTTTTAGAAAAATTCCACTGACTTATAAATGGGGATTTGTGGCCAGTACTACAGATGACATGGCTTAATGTATTTGCATGCAACTTAGCATACTAACAGCTTTTGACTTGATCTAATATCCTTAGATAGTTAGAAGACTATCACCTGTATTATTTTGCAGTTATTTTATTCAAATTAGTTTTGGTCCTGCAGTAGCACAGTTGTGCAGTTATGTAACCACTTGAAATGCTCAGTAGAGTGCTTCTTCAGCACATTATCAAAAGAATGAAACAGGTGTGTGGATGTAAGAGAAGAAACATTTGTGTGCGGTGAAAATGAAGGTGAGATTGTGAGGAGGAGATTGTATTCATAGATGGAAGGGTGAGAAAGTAGTTGCACATGAGGGAGAGGGAGAATGAAAAGGTGACCAGTGTCTTCTGTAAAGGAGAGTGAGTTTAGATGGTGCAGATTACATTATATATCATAGGTGATGTAATTGATGATGTCATTAAAATGTGTTATGTCATCAGTGATATCATTGATAATTTCATGCAAAGCCACTTAATATACCAGTGTATGTATATATATATATATCACATTAGGAAGGTTTGTTGGCTTTTTTAAAACAATTACAGGATTCTATCAGCCAATCGGAATTAAGGTAGGAAAATTCTGATTGGCTGATGGAATCAGCCAATCAGATTCAAGTTCAATCCGATTGGCTGATTGGATCAGCCAATCAGATTGAGCTCGCATTCTATTGGCTGATCGGAACAGCCAATAGAATGCAAGCTCAATCTGATTGGCTGATCCAATCAGCCAATCGGATTGAACTTGAATCCATCAGCCAATCAGAATTTTCCTACCTTAATTCTGATTGGCTGATAGAATCCTATCAGCCAATCGGAATTTGAGGGATGCCATCTTGGATGACGTCCCTTAAAGGAACTGTCATTCTTCAGTTGGACGTCGAACGAAGAGGATGGATCCGCGCCGGAGGTCTTCAAGATCAGCCGCTCGTCATCCGATGGAACAACATAGAAGATGTGGCTTGGATGAAGATGTTTGCCGGTCCGGATGTTCTCTTCTGCACGGATAGGATGAAGATTTCTTCCCGAAGATGGACTTCTTCATTTGCCGCTTGGATCCAGACTTCAGCCGGAGGATGGACGTCACTCTTCAGCCCCTGCTTGGGCTTGGATGAAGATTTCGGAGGTTCTTCTGGACAGATCGGGACCCGGTGTGGTGAAGACAAGGTAGGGAGATCTTCAGGGGCTTAGTGTTAGGTTTATTTAAGGGGGTTTGGGTTAGATTAGGGGTATGTGGGTGGTGGGTTGTAATGTTGGGGGGGTATTGTATGTTTTCTTTTTTACAGGCAAAAGAGCTGAATTCTTTGGGGCATGCCCCGCAAATGGCCCTTTTCAGGGCTGGTAAGGTAAAAGAGCTTTTCTATTTTAATTTTAGAATAGGGTAGGGCATTTTTTTATTTTGGGGGGCTTTGTTATTTTATTAGGGGGCTTAGAGTAGGTGTAATTAGTTTAAATTGTTGTAATATTTTTCTAATGTTTGTAAATATTGTTATTATTAACCCCTAATCTGCCGCTCCGTATGCCACCGCAACCTACATTATACCTATGTACCCCTAATCTGCTGCCCCTAACACCGCCGACCCCTATATTATATTTATTAACCCCTAATCTGCCCCCCACAACGTTGCCTCCACCTACCTACAATAATTAACCCCTAATCTGCCGACCCAATCTCACCGCTACTATAATAAATGTATTAACCCCTAAAGCTAAGTCTAACCCTAACACTAACACCCCCCTAAGTTAAATATAATTTAAATTTAACGAAATAAATTAACTATTATTAAATAAATTATTCCTATTTAAAGCTAAATACTTACCTGTAAAATAAACCCTAATATAGCTACAATATAAATTATAATTATATTGTAGCTATTTTAGGATTAATATTTATTTTACAGGCAACTTTGTAATTATATTAACCAGGTACAATAGCTATTAAATAGTTAATAACTATTTAATAGTTACCTAGTTAAAATAATTACAAAATTACCTATAAAATAAATACTAACCTAAGTTACAATTAAACCTAACACTACACTATCAATAAATAAATTAAATACAAATACCTACAAATAAATACAATTAAATAAAATAACTAAAGTACAAAAAATAAAAAAGAACTAAGTTACAAAAAATAATTGTTTTTTACAAACATTAGAAAAATATTACAACAATTTTAAACTAATTACACCTACTCTAAGCCCCCTAATAAAATAACAAAGACCCCCAAAATAAAAAAATGCCCTACCCTATTCTAAATTAAAAAAGTTCAAAGCTTTATTACCTTACCAGCCCTGAAAAGGGCCCTTTGCGGGGCATGCCCCAAAGAATTCAGCTCTTTTGCCTGTAAAAAAAAACATACAATAGCCCCCCAACATTACAACCCACCACCCACATACCCCTAATCTAACCCAAACCCCCCTTAAATAAACCTAACACTAAGCCCCTGAAGATCTCCCTACCTTGTCTTCACCACACCGGGTCCCGATCTGTCCAGAAGAGCCTCCGATGTCTTCATCCAAGCCCAAGCAGGGGCTGAAGAGTGACGTCCATCCTCCGGCTGAAGTCTGGATCCAAGCGGCAAATGAAGAAGTCCATCTTCGGGAAGAAATCTTCATCCTATCCGGGCAGAAGAGGACATCCGGACCAGCAAACATCTTCATCCAAGCCGCATCTTCTATGTTGTTCCATCGGATGATGAGCGGCTGATCTTGAAGACCTCCGGCGCGGATCCATCCTCTTCGTTCGACGTCCAACTGAAGAATGAAGGTTCCTTTAAGGGACGTCATCCAAGATGGCGTCCCTCGAATTCCGATTGGCTGATAGGATTCTGATTGGCTGATGGAATCAGCCAATCAGATTCAAGTTCAATCCGATTGGCTGATTGGATCAGCCAATCAGATTGAGCTTGCATTCTATTGGCTGATCGGAACAGCCAATAGAATGCGAGCTCAATCTGATTGGCTGATTGGATCAGCCAATCGGATTGAACTTGAATCTGATTGGCTGATTCCATCAGCCAATCAGAATTTTCCTACCTTAATTCCGATTGGCTGATAGAATCCTATCAGCCAATCGGAATTCGAGGGACCCATCTTGGATAACGTCCCTTAAAGGAACCGTCATTCTTCAGTTGGACGTCGAACGAAGAGGATGGATCCGCGCCGGAGGTCTTCAAGATCAGCCGCTCGTCATCCGATGGAACAACATAGAAGATGTGGCTTGGAGGAAGATGTTTGCCGGTCCGGATGTCCTCTTCTGCTGGGATAAGATGAAGATTTCTTCCCGAAGATGGACTTCTTCATTTGCCGCTTGGATCCAGACTTCAGCCGGAGGATGGACGTCACTCTTCAGCCCCTGCTTGGGCTTGGATGAATATTTCGGAGGTTCTTCTGGACAGATCGGGACCCGGTGTGGTGAAGACAAGGTAGGGAAATCTTCAGGGGCTTAGTGTTAGGTTTATTTAAGGGGGGTTTGGGTTAGATTAGTGGTATGTGGGTGGTGGGTTGTAATGTTGGGGGGGGTATTGTATGGTTTTTTTTTTTACAGGCAAAAGAGCTGAATTCTTTGGGACATGCCCCACACATGGCCCTTTTCAGGGCTGGTAAGGTAAAAGAGCTTTTCTATTTTAATTTTAGAATAGGGTAGGGCATTTTTTTATTTTGGGGGGCTTTGTTATTTTATTAGGGGGCTTAGAGAAGGTGTAATTAGTTTAAAATTGTTGTAATATTTTTCTAATGTTTGTAAATATTTGTTTATTTTTTGTAACTTAGTTCTTTTTTTATTTTTTGTACTTTAGTTTATTTCATTGTATTTATTTGTAGGTATTGTATTTAATTAATTTATTGATAGTGTAATGTTAGGTTTAATTGTAACTTAGGTTATGATTTATTTTACAGGTAATTTGTAATTATTTTAACTAGGTAACTATTAAATAGTTATTAACTATTTAATAGCTATTGTACCTGCTTAAAATAAATACAAAGTTGCCTGTAAAATAAATATAAACCCTAAAATAGCTACAATATAATTATTCGTTATATTGTAGCTATATTAGGGTTTATTTTACAGGTAAGTATTTAGCTTTAAATAGGAATAATTTATTTAATAAGAGTTAATTTATTTCGTTAGATTTAAATTATATTTAATTTAGGGGGTGTTAGGGTTAAGGTTAGACTTAGCTTTAGGGGTTAATAAATGTATTATAGTAGCAGTGAGCTCCGGTCAGCAGATTAGGGGTTAATACTTGAAGTTAGGTGTTGGCGATATTAGGGAGGGCAGATTAGGGGTTAATACTATTTATTATAGGGTTATTGAGACAGGAGTGAGGTGGATTATTATAGTAGTGGTGAGCTCCGGTCGGCAGATTAGGGGTTAATAATTGTAGGTAGGTGGCGGCAACATTGGGGGCGGCAGATTAGGGGTTAATAAATATAATATAGGGTTCGGCGGTGTTAGGGGAAGCAGATTAGGTGTACATAGGTATAATGTAGCTGGCGGTGGTGTACGGAGCGGCAGATTAGGGGTTAAAAAATTTTAATAGAGTGGCGGCGATGTGGGGGGACCTCGGTTTAGGGGTACATAGGTAGTTTATGGGTGTTAGTGTACTTTAGAGCACAGTAGTTAAGAGCTTTATAAACCGGCGTTAGCCCAGAAAGCTCTTAACTACTGACTTTTTTCTAACGCTCACTTCAGCCACGACTCTAAATACCGGCGTTAGAAAGATCCCATTGAAAAGATAGGATACGCAAATGGCGTAGGGGTATCTGCGGTATGGAAAAGTCTGCGGCTGGAAAGTGAGCGTTAGACCCTTTCCTGACTGACTCCAAATACCAGAGGGCGGTAAAAACCAGCGTTAGGAGCCTCTAACGCTGGTTTTGACGGCTACCGCCCAACTCTAAATCTAGCCGTCAGTGAATTTGTTACACTGTATGCAAAACCAATGACGATTTAAGAACTGGGGTGGCAAATAATAGGGCTGCCATAAGGGAAGCATTAAGTACAGGTAGTTCTGAGCAGTGGATTGCTAGGCATTTGGTTGATGCAAGACACACTGTAGCAGATTATATTATAATAGATCACCTACCAGTAATGAAAAAGGGTGGTAATAAAGCTGAGCTATTATTACAGAAATAATTCAGGTGTTTTTTTTTACATTGGATACATTAGTGCCCAAAGGGTTAAATACACACTTGGGGGGATATTTATCAAAGCCTCAACTATGCTGCATTCGCCGGCACCAATACGCTCGCCTAACATCGCGGCTGCAATAAGCCGGCAATAAGACATGCACCAAGTACGGGGTGATGAGCATCGGACTGTTGTTAACTAGCAGTCATCGATCTTGCTTCTATTCAGCTTTTTACCAACTTTATTTATATCCTGTCACTAAATGCTGCCACTATACTAAAATGTTTAACCCCTATCCCGCAGCTCCAAGACCCCGCCACAACTTAAATAAAGTTATTAACCCTATCTCGCTGCTCCCGGATCCCGCTGCAACCAAAATAAATGTATTAACCCCTAAACCTCTGGCCTCCCACATCACTATCACTAACTAAACCTATTAACCCCTAAACCTAACAAGCCGCTAACTTTGAATTAAAATTACAACATCCCTATCTTAAAATAAATTTAAACTTACCTGTAGAATTAAAATAAACTAATTTAAACTAATTAATTAACCTACCCTAACTATTATACTACAATTAAATAAAACTACCAATTAAATTAACTAAATTACATATTAAAAAACCCTAACCCTACTCAAATTATTTAAATCTACTATAGGGCCTTTTGTGGGGCATTGCCCGAGAGAAATCAGCTCTTTTACCTGTAAAAAAAAATACAAACTCCCCCCAACAGTAAAACCCACCACCCAAATAACCAACCCCCCCCAAAAAAAAATTACCTAAGCTTTCCATTGCCCTGAAATGGGCATTTCTATGGACATTTAGCTATTTTACCTGCCCAGACCCTAATCTAAAAATTAAACCCACCCAAAAAAACTTAAATAAACCTAACACTAACCCCCAATGATCCACTTATAGTTATTGAAGTCCCGCTTGAAGGATCCATCCAGGCAGGAAGAAGTCTTCATCAAGACGGCATCTTATATATTCATCCATCCAGCGCGGAAAAGGTCCATCCTGAAGACATCCGGCGTGGAGCTCCTCTTAATACGGTTGCCGCCGTAAACAGGAACTTCAATGCAAGTGATGTCATCCAAGATGGCGTCCCTTGCATTCCTATTGGCTGAAAGGTTCCAATCAACCAATAGAATTAGAGCTGCTAAAATCCTATTGGCTGTTCCAATTAGCCCATAGGATTTGAGCAGCTCTCATCCTATTGGCTATTCCAATCAGCCAAAAGGATGAGATCTCAATCTGGCTTTGCTGAAGAGAAAGGTAAGTATTTGTAAAAATACGCTGCAATGTAAACTTTCATGAATGAAAGTTTCCCTGTTTTTAAAAGTGTTTTTAAAAATGGAGCACTAATTCATGAAAGTTTACATTCACTTTAACTTTGTATATGTATCATTTATAAATGTTTCAATTTGAATTTTTCCTTTTTCCAGTCTGGGCTTCCATAAATCCAGGCACACATGTGCAGTTGTGCGTTGATGTAGCTGTGGAAGTTATAGTACTGGCAGAGCAGATACGGAGGTGTGAGATAGGATATATATTGGGTTGATTGCTTACCACCACCTCAGAGGTAACGGATGAGTCTTATGTCCGCTGCTTCTTAACTTCAGTTTCATGAGAACCTGAAACTATGGTGGTAGATTGCAGCATCCACTGCTTTAGAACTCTACCCCTAAGTCTGAACTTCAAGTGAGTAGCAGGGTTTTTTTTTTTTTGGGGGGGGGGGTTCTGGCAAATTTTCCACTCCCCCTGTATCATGTGACAGCCATCACCAAATGACAAATGCATATATGTATATTCTGTAAAATCTTGCACATGCTTAGTAGGAGTTGGTGACTCAAAAAGTGTGAACATAAAAATATTGTCTACATTTTGTTAATGGAGGTAAATTGGAAAGTTGTTTAAAATCGCATTCTCTATCTGAACAATGAAAGTTTTATTTTGACTTGAGTGTCCCTTTAATACCGAAGAGTTCCTTTCTTGCTCCATGGATATTTGTATGTTGTAAAGAGCCAAAAATACAGCGGTGATAGCGAGTAGACTAAGAAACTAAATATAATGCAGTAGAAGAAAAATAAGGAATCCTTAATAAAATACAGCTGGAAAACATGCACTCTAGCAATCTCTTACAATTTGCATAAACCAAGTTATGCAGCAATTTAAAAATTGTGTTATAATTCTGTATGACTTTTGCAAAACTTTTATAATAGCTGTGATGGAAATCTACAGTATGTGTATGATAGCATTGTTAATGTTGGTAAAATTACATGTCCAACACATTTATAGTGTGTATTGGAATATTTGTACAGTTGATGTTTTTTCAAATATATGTATAAACATTCCATTTTTTTTCCTGTAAAATGTATGTATAAGGAGTATAGAGGTCATTGTTCATCTTAAGATATGGCGTAACTACATTCTGTTACCTACTATTGTTATGTCTCTTTAAATGTATCTCTTTAAAGGGTGGGAATAAATAGATTGCAGGCACGCCAATCAGTAGAGCTTGAGAAAGGCAGACTGATGCCCAAACGCGTTGCTCCTAAAATTGTCTGCACAAGGCTTTTATAGTTTGGTGAGAACGGCGACCAGTGCACGTTGGTGCTTTAAAATTGTTCAGCAGTAGTCAACATAAAAGAAAGTTCTACCTGAGAAGGATTAAAATAGGACGACAATCACACTACTGGTGTAAGTACATGATTATTGTTGAACTTTCTCGTCTTGTAAAGGACTTCTCTGCTCTATTTGCAGCAATCCAACCCATCGATCCAGTTCGTTGTATGTAATCCATAACGATGTATTGCAGACTTTCTTTCACCTACTGCATAAATTGGTTTATGCAAATAGTTTTTTTTATATTTGCTACATTTGTTTTAACTGTCATTTTATGTGTATTGATCAATTTGATTTGTAACATTTTATTGTTTGATTTTAGAGATGAATTGTGATTAAATTCAACTTGTTATATTTTAATACCCCTTGGGTCTGATACTACATATATTAAGCTGTTTGCTAACAGCGTGGTAGAAGTCTTTAGTAAGAGATTGCTAGAGTGCATGTTGAAAAGGTCCCCCCGAGAGGTGTGCAGTTGATATGTGAGAGTTGAGTCTTCGACTGTATGTTTATTTATATACTGTATGTTATTATATTATATATTGTCACTTGAGCACCAAGCTGACGGTGTGCTAAGTGAAGGGTGCACTAAGCTGATGGTAGTTGAGTTCTTCATGTAGTTGTGTGGTATATAATTAATAATACTTATACTAATACAAATAATAATAGTTTACATTAGGTATTAAAAGGTTCTATTTTCTACAGCGGTATTTTGAATTGAGCTCTAGAGAAACAATAAACGTAGCCATATTAATAATAAGTAAGTGGAATGATGCTCTGCAGATACATCAATTAATGTACTGAACCATGAGTATGACAATATCAGGAATAGGTACACTACATATAAAACATACTCCACCCCTAGACAAATTCATAGAATAATTGGATAAAAGTACATAAAAAAGTTAATAAAAAGTTAATAAAAAAGTACATAAGAAAAATAATAATAATAATAATAATATGCGTGGAGAATGATTGGAGAATCAAGGCAAAATGTGATCCACAGGATGCCCACACCGGATGGTGACTCCTTCACACCCCACTGGATGTGCACTTGTTTCAGCTACCCTCAATCCATATGAGGTAAGTACAGGCACTGTATTGGTCCACCGATTCCCTGGGTATAGATAGTGAAGTCTTAGGATCTGAAATATTCAGCTTGTCAGTGTCCCTGGCGGCACAAATCGCTTTATGAAGCTGTCCCGGTCTTAATCTCAGAGCTTACAGCACTGGGATATAAGGGAAACAAGCCACAACAGGCTAACGGCAGCTAACTGTTACAGCAACTTCTCTTCTCGGCACCTCCTCACTATCTGAACTGAAGTCAAACACTAACCATGAGTGAAAGAAAAGTTTTTGTGTTATTATTCATATTCTCTGAAAAATGGCCAAGAAATCATAAATTCTGCCAGGGTATGTAAACTTATGAGCACAACTGGTATCAAAGCAAACAAGTAGAATGAATCTCTGGCAAGCCCCACTAGCGCTAAAAATACAGGGGTACTTGATAGTTACACCCAAAATGGTAATAATAAATCTTGCACTAAAAAGCAGCCCTACTCCAAAGAGCAAAGAGAAACCTCACCTCCCTTAGAATAAAATCAAATGGGAACAAAGAAAAGAGTTGGCGCTAATATGCAATTATAAGTAATAATACTAAAAGTAATAATACTAATAATAAATAAGTGGTACACCATTCCTACTGTGAAATACAGTGGTGGATCGCTGATGTTTTGGGGATGTATGAGCTACAAAGGCACAGGAAATTTGGTCAAAATTGATGGCAGAACTGTCCACTTTCTCAGGTCTGAGGAAGGGGACAGTTGGCTACCCGAAATGTCACAATAAATTATTGTTGGTTGAAAGTCCAGTGAGTGCGGTTCTTCAGCTTGTATTTTGACTTACTTTGTTCCTGACACCATGGCATATTACATCTTTGTTGAGAGCGCAAATCCTCTATGAACTTTTGTATAAATACATATATATATATATATATATATATATATATGCATTCATAACAAAAACGCAGATATTCATTTTGTTTTCAAGAAATAAATAAGCGAACTAATGCACTAATTAATTTTAAGAAAACATAAATACTGATGAAATTCATGAGTATTCATTTTAATCCTTTAAATTAGCTTTTAAGAGTTAAATTCTTACCTCTTGTGGACTATAGAGTCGCACTAATCACGACCCTTCTTCACAGAGCCCCGGCCCGTGTTAATAGGAGGCTTAGCATGGCAGATCCCAGAGCCTGTAAAAGGAGAAGGTCCTTTAGAGCAGGCTCTGGGATCTGCCATGCTAAGCCTCCTATTAGCACGGGCCAGGGCTCTGTGAAGAAGGGGCGTGATTAGTGCAGCTCACTAGAGGTAAGTATAAGGCTACAGGTGAACTTTTTAACCTGTAGCAATGGAACATTTCATTTTTTTAACAAAAACAACTGTCAATGTTTCCTGAATATTCAGTATTTGTTTCATTTTAAGTAAACATATACTGAAAAGAGAAACAAATATTTAACAATATTCATTGCGAAAGATTCATATGAAACAAAGTTTTGCTGCTGCACCATTTATCTTGAATTTTCAGTGATAGTCCCGGATTTGGGAACTCTGTCCCAAAAAAGCAATGCAAAAACTGAAATCACAAAAACACTTTGGGGGCTATTTATCAAAGCGTCAACTATTAGAAAAGAGAGGTAGAAAGGTGTGCTAGGCCAAACTGATAACCATACACCCCCTTAGAAGACAAAATCCCTGCAGTTGTCTAAAATAAAGTGAAAGATAAAATAGTAATAAGGGAGGCGCTCAAAGCCAAAGGTATCAACACTAAAACAAATTTAATAAAAACAAAAGAGTAAACAGTAGTACATATATAAAGGGACGTCTCCCCAGACTTAAATAAAAGCTATAATCCTAAAAGGTCTAATATGACTGATAAAACGTCCACAGGTCTAAAAAACAAGCATTAGTAATCAGCAGTACTTATGTAGTTCGTTGCGATTAGTACAAATGTTAATGTCTTTTCTCCATATAAAACTGAATCGGTAGTTAGCGTTCCGTTATTTAAAAATACCACCAAGCTGCCAAAAAGAGTAAAGCCGTAGCTGCCAAATATAGTGTCTAGAAAAAGTACATTCGAAATCCAAAGCTCCCTTACTGTGTAAAATATCTTTAAGCCAAAACCATTAAGCCGTGTACTTTACCAGATATTGATTCGTAAGGTGATTTTCCCCTCGCCCGGTCCTCACCTCGAGCGGGGCTGACTGCAACTTTTGGCGTCTGACGTCACAGAAAGGTGTTCCGGCTAGAGGAAGAGGCCGATTCCTGCGCTCACTTCTATGCGCTGTGATCCCGGTCTTCTTTGATGAGCCCTGCACTTAGTGCTAATAGCACGCAGGGGACTTGATAACAGGGTGATGTAATAGATATCCAAAACTGTATTCCCAAACACAGAGGCTTTGCTCCTTTTGAGAAAGGAAATGTCCCAAAAGTATAACCCGGGTTATTAAATGAGATTCCAAAGATATGATTAGTTGTCAAAAAGGTGATAACAACAACACTGCCAACACATACAACTCGTTTCGCCCTCCTATGGGCTTTATCAAGATAGTGGTGGCAAGTGTGAGTGACCTTATTTAAAGGGATAACTTTAAGTCTGATTGGTGGTGGTTTTGATTGGCAAATTGACAAATTAACTTAAGGTGGTATTTGGCTTTAATAACAGTTTCTTTTTTAAGGTGGTATTTCTCTCTTCTTATCCTTGAATGAAATTGAACAATCTTACTCATAAAAAGGTACTTTCAGTTGTGGACCTTAATTATTTTAAATTATATTTCTAAATTATATCTCCAGAGCCAAAAATTTAATGTGTATAGTCAATATTTTAATCATTAAACGTGATATGTTAATTACAGATTGGATCACATAACTAATATTTATCTAACAAACTCAAAATAATGTGTATACCATAGAGTATGCTAACAGATTAAATAACTTACGTCCCATAGTAAAGTGCATTGTGGTGTTTAATCTTAAAAGTGAATAATAAAACTTAAAACCGTATAGTGTTTTAATAGGATAACCCAAAAGATTCTTTTATCCTTCAAATAGAAAGGGGGAGAGATCTAATTCAGAGTTTAATCCTTTTGGGTATAAGGTGTCGTATTTGTAAATATATTCTGCTTCCCTTATGAGGAGGGTTTTTTCAATATTACCACCTCTCCATTGATTATTTATTTTAAGAATACCCCAATATTTTAAATCCCTAGTGTTACCCTGGTGAACTTCCTTAAAGTGCCTATATAAATGTGTGTCTACTTTCTCTTTTTCTATACAAAGAAGGTGTTCCCTTATTCTATCCCGGAGACTCCTCTTGGTTATTTTTATATTTATTTGTTATATGATACTTTCACAGAAATGAATGTGTATTTGTATTTCTAGGAGTCATATTTTTTATTTATTTTTTAAATTATTATTAATGCTAAAATTTGTACATATATCCTTGCACATACTTGTGTATATACAGTGTATATATATATATATATATATATATATATATATATATATATATATATATATATACTGTATATGTGTTATGTCAGAAATCTTTTGCAAGCCTAATAACATGTCCCCAAGTTTCTTTTTTTTTCTAAACAATGTTGTCTGTCATATCTCTGTGTTTATTTATACCACTATATGTATATAGTGTAAATGTATTATCATTCTGAGCAGCAATAATTGTGAATATAACATGTAAACAGAGTATCATATGTATTTATTTGCAATCAATTGATATTTTAAAGGGATAGGAAAGTAAAAATTTAAGTTGCATGATTCAGATAGAGCATGTAATTTAAAAACACTTTAAAATTCACTTCTGTTTCCAAAGATGCTTTGTTCTCTTGGTATCCCTTGTTGGAAAAGAATGCGCACATATCCTACACTAGTGGGAGCTAGATGCTAATTGGTGCCTGCACACATTTGTGATTGGCTAAACAGATGTGTTCAGCTATCTACCAGTAGTGCAATACTGTTCCTTCAGCAAAGGATAACAAGACAATGAAACAAATGTGATAATAGAAGTAAATTGGAAAGTTGTTTAAAATTGTATGTTCTATCCATATCATGAAATACTATTTTGGGTTTTCCTGTCCCTTTAAGAGCTGGGCCAGGTTTCTCTCTGCACCTGTCTAACCCCTCCTGATTGCAATCTATTTTTAAAAACCACCCCTTCACATGTGTTATAAAATGGGCTGGCATATAAGATGAAATTTCTTACTGAAAAAGAAATTCAAGAGAAGGAAGAAATACACTGAAAATAGCATGCCAGTAAAGAGGTGATTTTAATTTATGCTGTATCTGAATCATGACAGTTTAAAGTTAGATGGGCTATCCCTTTGAGCTATCAGCTTAAGTTTCTATTGTATCAAACATCAATTCGAATTTTAAAATCCTTGTCTAAAATATTACACTGTGTGTCCTAATGTCAGCATCAATGTTTAACTTTAATACTAATTTCACATATACATAGTTTCAAAGTATAATGCACAATGTAACAAATGGCACTTACAAGTTCTGATGAGTGATCAACGACACAAGTATCGAGCAATTTGATTCATCATTGATAGTTTATAATGTGTATTTGAATCAGATTGGCTGATGTCATACATCATGTGATTATGCATATTCCAATCAAAAGTAGTAGAAAAATTCACTAGTGTGTGGGTTATTTAGGAGTTTGCGTCATAATTGGTGTGAAAAGTTATGTCAAGTTGAGTCAAATATGGCGCGAAGTGGAGAGTGGGACCTGTATTACATGGCTTAAACATGGTGCACATAGATTTTTTTCAACAAATAAAAAGGAAGTTAGCTATATTATATTGTATATTTCATTTTTATCTGTATATCTATTAGTGCAACAAGTTTGGAGCAAAACTTTACACCAAATATGTAGAAATAATATTGTCCCCTTGCTTTGTAATGAGAGACAAAGTTGTAGCATAATCCATAAGTAGTAATTTATTTTTAATTCTTATCCCTATATCTACTAGTGCACCAAATGTGAAGCAATAATATTCTTTGATTTAGAAAGGGTATACAATTTTAATAAAGTTTCTAATTTACTTTTATTATGTAATATACTTCATTCTTTTCCAGCATCGAACATAAGCTTTCTGTGTTTTCCGACTCCCATTGAGTTCTATGGCATCCGTGACCTCAAGGGTGGCGGATTGAAAACTAGGGCCTAGATTTGGAGTTCGGCGGTAGCCGTCAAAACCAGCGTTAGAGGCTCCTAACGCTGGTTTTGGCCGCCCGCTGGTATTTGGAGTCAGTGATTAAAGGGTCTAACGCTCACTTTTCAGCCGCGACTTTTCCATACCGCAGATCCCCCTACGCCATTTGCGTAGCCTATATTTTCAATGGGATCTTTCTAACGCTGGTATTTAGAGTCGTTTCTGAAGTGAGCGTTAGAGCTCTAACGACAAGATTCCAGCCGCCTGAAAATAGCAGGAGTTAAGAGCTTTCTGGCTAACGCCGGTTTATAAAGCTCTTAACTACTGTACCCTAAAGTACACTAACACCCATAAACTACCTATGTACCCCTAAACCGAGGTCCCCCCACACCGCCGCCACTCGATTAAATTTTTTAACCCCTAATCTGCCGACCGCCACCTACGTTATCCTTATGTACCCCTAATCTGCTGCCCCTAACCCCGCCGACCCCTGTATTACATTTATTAACCCCTAACTTGCCCCCACAACGTCGCCGCCAGCTACTTAAAATAATTAACCCCTAATCTTCCGACCGCAAATCGCCGCCACCTACGTTATCCCTATGTACCCCTAATCTGCTGCCCTAACATCGCCGACCCCTATATTATATTTATTAACCCCTAATCTGCCCCCCTCAACGTCGCCGACACCTGCCTACACTTATTAACCCCTAATCTGCCGAGCGGACCTGAGCGCTACTATAATAAATGTATTAACCCCTAATCCGCCTCACAAACCCTATCATAAATAGTATTAACCCCTAATCTGCCCTCCCTAACATCGCCGACACCTAACTTCAATTATTAACCCCTAATCTGCCGACCGGAGCTCACCGCTATTCTAATAAATGTATTAACCCCTAAAGCTAAGTCTAACCCTAACACTAACACCCCCCTAAGTTAAATATAATTTTTATCTAACGAAATAAATTAACTCTTATTAAATAAATTATTCCTATTTAAAGCTAAATACTTACCTGTAAAATAAATCATAATATAGCTACAATATAAATTATAATTATATTATAGCTATTTTAGGATTAATATTTATTTTACAGGCAACTTTGTTATTATTTTAACCAGGTAAAATAGCTATTAAATAGTTAAGAACTATTTAATAGTTACCTAGTTAAAATAATAACAAATTTACCTGTAAAATAAATCCTAACCTAAGTTATAATTAAACCTAACACTACCCTATCAATAAAATAATTAAATAAACTACCTACAATTACCTACAATTAACCTAACACTACACTATCAATAAATTAATTAAACACAATTCCTACAAATAAATACAATTAACTAAACTAGCTAAAGTACAAAAAATAAAAAAGAACTAAGTTACAGAAAATAAAAAAATATTTACAAACATAAGAAAAATATTACAACAATTTTAAACTAATTACACCTACTCTAAGCCCCCTAATAAAATAACAAAGCCCCCCAAAATAAAAAATTCCCTACCCTATACTAAATTAAAAAAGTTACAAGCTCTTTTACCTTACCAGCCCTGAACAGGGCCCTTTGCGGGGCATGCCCCAAGAATTTCAGCTCTTTTGCCTGTAAAAAAAAACATACAATACCCCCCCCCCCAACATTACAACCCACCACCCACATACCCCTAATCTAACCCAAACCCCCCTTAAATAAACCTAACACTAAGCCCCTGAAGATCTTCCTACCTTGTCTTCACCATCCAGGTATCACCGATCCGTCCTGGCTCCAAGATCTTCATCCAACCCAAGCCGGGGTTGGCGATCCATAATCCGGTCCAGAAGAGGCTCCAAAGTCTTCCTCCTATCCGGCAAGAAGAGGACATCCGGACCGGCAAACATCTTCTCCAAGCGGCATCTTCGATCTTCTTCCATCCGGAGCGAAGCGGCAGGATCCTGAAGACCTCCAGCGCGGAACATCCATCCGGACCGACGACTGAACGACGAATGACTGTTCCTTTAAGGGACGTCATCCAAGATGGCGTCCCTCGAATTCCGATTGGCTGATAGGATTCTATCAGCCAATCGGAATTAAGGTAGGAATTTTCTGATTGGCTGATGGAATCAGCCAATCAGAATCTAGTTCAATCCGATTGGCCGATCCAATCAGCCAATCAGATTGAGCTTGCATTCTATTGGCTGATCGGAACAGCCAATAGAATGCGAGCTCAATCTGATTGGCTGATTGGATCAGCCAATCGGATTGAACTTGATTCTGATTGGCTGATTCCATCAGCCAATCAGAAAATTCCTACCTTAATTCCGATTGGCTGATAGAATCCTATCAGCCAATCGGAATTCGAGGGACGCCATCTTGGATGACGTCCCTTAAAGGAACAGTCATTCGTCGTTCAGTCGTCGGTCCGGATGGATGTTCCGCGCTGGAGGTCTTCAGGATCCTGCCGCTTCGCTCCGGATGGAAGAAGATCGAAGATGCCGCTTGGAGAAGATGTTTGCCGGTCCGGATGTCCTCTTCTTGCCGGATAGGAGGAAGACTTTGGAGCCTCTTCTGGACCGGATTATGGATCGCCAACCCCCGCTTGGGTTGGATGAAGATCTTGGAGCCAGGACGGATCGGTGATACCTGGATGGTGAAGACAAGGTAGGAAGATCTTCAGGGGCTTAGTGTTAGGTTTATTTAAGGGGGGTTTGGGTTAGATTAGGGGTATGTGGGTGGTGGGTTGTAATGTTGGGGGGGGGGGGTATTGTATGTTTTTTTTTTACAGGCAAAAGAGCTGAAATTCTTGGGGCAACTTTTTTAATTTAGAATAGGGTAGGGAATTTTTTATTTTGGGGGGCTTTGTTATTTTATTAGGGGGCTTAGAGTAGGTGTAATTAGTTTAAAATTGTTGTAATATTTTTCTTATGTTTGTAAATATTTTTTTATTTTCTGTAACTTAGTTCTTTTTTATTTTTTGTACTTTAGCTAGTTTATTTAATTGTATTTATTTGTAGCAATTGTGTTTAATTAATTTATTGATAGTGTAGTATTAGGTTAATTGTAGGTAATTGTAGGTAGTTTATTTAATTATTTTATTGATAGGGTAGTGTTAGGTTTAATTATAACTTAGGTTAGGATTTATTTTACAGGTAAATTTGTTATTATTTTAACTAGGTAACTATTAAATAGTTCTTAACTATTTAATAGCTATTGTACCTGGTTAAAATAATTACAAAGTTGCCTGTAAAATAAATATTAATCCTAAAATAGCTATAATATAATTATAATTTATATTGTAGCTATATTAGGATTTATTTTACAGGTAAGTATTTAGCTTTAAATAGGAATAAGTTATTTAATAAGAGTTAATTTATTTCGTTAGATAAATATTATATTTAACTTAGGGGGGTGTTAGTGTTAGGGTTAGACTTAGCTTTAGGGGTTAATCCATTTATTAGAATAGCGGTGAGCTCCGATCGGAAGATTAGGGGTTAATAATTGAAGTTATGTGTCGGCGATGTTAGGGAGGGCAGATTAGGGGTTAATACTATTTATGATAGGGTTAGTGAGGCGGATTAGGGGTTAATAACTTTATTATAGTAGCGCTCAGGTCCGCTCGGCAGATTAGGGGTTAATAAGTGTAGGCAGGTGTCGGCGACGTTGTGGGGGGCAGGTTAGGGGTTAATAAATATAATATAGGGGTCGGCGGTGTTAGGGGTAGCAGATTAGGGGTACATAGGGATAACGTAGGTGGCGGCGGTTTACGGAGCGGCAGATTAGGGGTTTAAAAAAATATGCAGGGGTCAGCGATAGCGGGGGCGGCAGATTAGGGGTTAATAAGTGTAAGGCTAGGGGTGTTTAGACTCGGGGTACATGTTAGAGTGTTAGGTGCAGACGTAGGAAGTGTTTCCCCATAGCAAACAATGGAGCTGCGTTAGGAGCTGAACGCTGCTTTTTTGCAGGTGTTAGGTTTTTTTTCAGCTCAAACAGCCCCATTGTTTCCTATGGGGGAATCGTGCACGAGCACGTTTTTGAGGCCGGCCGCGTCCGTAAGCAACTCTGGTATCGAGAGTTGCTTTTGCAGTAAAAATGATCTACGCTCCTTTTTTGGAGCCTAACGCAGCATTTGTTTGAACTCTCGATACCAGAGTTAATTTTATGGTGCGGCCAGAAAAAAGCCCGCGGAGCGTTAACAGCCCTTTTACCGCCTAACTCCAAATCTAGGCCTAGGTATGCTGAGTTGGAAAAGACATGAGCGAAACTGTAGAATTTCTTTCATGTAATTAGCAAGTGTCCATGAGCTAGTGACGTATGGGATATACATTCCTACCAGGAGGGGCAAAGTTTCCCAAACCTCAAAATGCCTATAAATACACCCCTCACCACACCCACAAATCAGTTTTACAAACTTTGCCTCCTATGGAGGTGGTGAAGTAAGTTTGTGCTAGATTCTACGTTGATATGCGCTCCGCAGCAGGTTGGAGCCCGGTTTTCCTCTCAGCGTGCAGTGAATGTCAGAGGGATGTGAGGAGAGTATTGCCTATTTGAATTCAATGATCTCCTTCTACGGGCTCTTTTTCATAGGTTCTCTGTTATCGGTCATAGAGATTCATCTCTTACCTCCCTTTTCAGATCAACGATATACTCTTATATATACCATTACCTCTACTGATTCTCTTTTCAGTACTGGTTTGGCTTTCTACTACATGTAGATGAGTGTCCTGGGGTAAGTAAGTCTTATTTTCTGTGACACTCTAAGCTATGGTTGGGCACTTTTATATAAAGTTCTTAATATATGTGTTCAAACATTTATTTGCCTTGACTCAGGATGTTCAACATTCCTTATTTTAGACAGTCAGTTTCATATTTGGGATAATGCATATGAATTAATCAATTTTTTTCTTACCTTAAAATTTGACTTTTTCCCTGTGGGCTATTAGGCTCGCGGGCTGAAAATGCTTCATTTTATTGCGTCATTCTTGGCGCTGACTTTTTTGGCGCCGGACGTTGCATCATTTTTTTGACGTTTTTTTGTGCCAAAAGTGTCGGCATTCCGGATGTGGCATCATTTTTGGCACCAAAAGCATTTAGGCGCCAAATAATGTGGGCGACTTTTTTGGCGCTAAAAAATATGGGCGTCACTATTGTCTCCACATTATTTAAGTCTCATTATTTATTGCTTCTGGTTGCTAGAAGCTTGTTCACTGGCATTTTTTCCCATTCCTGAAACTGTCATTTAAGGAATTTGATCAATTTTGTTTTATATGTTGTTTTTTCTATTACATATTGCAAGATGTCTCCGTTTGTCCCTGAGTCAGAAGCCACTTCTGGAAAAATGCTTAACTGAGTTTCAGTTCTACCAAAGCTAAGTTCATTTATTTTAAATGTTATAAATGTTTATCTTTAGCTATGGTTTGTAATAAGTTATTATGATATACTTTTACATGCAGATTCCATTAGTATTTATGCTTTATACATTTCCATTCTTAAGTGCAAGAAATGTTTAGAAGATTTATAAGAAATATTTTTTCTGATTAAGGCTATGTCTGACTTTGTGCCTTCTAATACGATTTTTAGGTCTTTTTCACTTCTTTTTTAATTATTGAAGTTTCAAATGACCAACAACATACTGATTTATCCTTTTCTGATGATGTTTTTTTCTCTTTCAGAAATTCTCTTCATCAGATATTGACACTAACAAATCTACTTTTTTATATAATTTTTTTATTATTAAAGTACATGTGTTCTTTGTTGAAGAGGTGTTGATTATTTTGGATATTAAGGTAACTAGTTCTTTAAGACTAGCTGACACTATTTCTGCCTTTTTATTTCTTCTGTGATTTCAGAGGTTTTCTTTCCAATTCCCCATACTAGGGAATGGAATAGGCTGATAATTTTCTTTTATTTTTAAACTATATTCTTTGTCAGCAGTTAAATTCAATTTGGAGGGTTCTCCAATTTATTGGAGCTATATCTACTCCTACTAATTATGCTATTGTTTTTATAGCAAAATAGTATTTATTTTCCTTTATATAGCTGTATCTTATTTTTGGAAAATTATTTAGTTTCAGGTACTTTTCTTGGTCCTGTGATTTATTTGGATGTTGCAATTGCTTCATTTTTTCTGTTTACTTTAAGATCAAGTATCAGATCATGATTTATTTTAGCATTGTTAAGGGACAACATTTACTAGACTAGGTGCTGTTGCATTTGTCTTGTTGTTTTGCATTTTGCAAGTCCTCTGTTTTGACTGGTCCTTTAAACTGGACTATCATGCTAATGATTTCATTTGTGTCTTCATTTTATTGAATATATTCGCAAATGAGGGTTAATCTATGTCTTTAGCTATTTTAGCTAGAAGAATTCTGTGATTTTTTAAAAAAAGAAAGAAAATCCATATTTCTTTTGTTCTAAGATAATCAATTGTAATTGGATTCAATTCTTAACTGTTACTATGGGCTTCAAGATTGAGTTCTAAGACTAAAACTTTAAGCTTATACTAGTTTGGTTGTTCTTATTAAGGAACGAATCCTGAGTTCTTTCCCAAGTAACATGTTTTTAATTGGGGTTCGAAATTAGCTCCCTAATGTTGCGATGCACGTGCCGTATTCCAGCTTGGCTGGTAAGGGGCAGGTTAAGACTTCTTTGAAATTTATTTGGTTCTATTTTGTCCAAATTTCTTTGATTTTATTCCAGTAAGGCTAACACTTTCTTTCAGTGTGTTTCTGTCCTATATATTTTGGATACTGTTGTGGCATGGCTGGGTACCCATGGGGTTCAAGCGCTGCTCAGACCTGAAATCTTCTGGGGTTTTTATTCCAGTTCCTTTTCTAGGACCTGGGTTTTGGAGTTTTATTCAAACTATTTTGCCTTTTTGTGGTCATTGATAGCATTATTTGTTTTCTTTACATACAATAAATGCGTATTCTTCATTTTTCTGTTTTCATTCAGATTATTTCCTGAGGATGCGGATTCTCATATGTTTCACTTGCTCTTCAGGACATAGTTAGAGGATCTTTTTTCAAAAGCTCTTGATTCCTCACGCAAGGGTCACCTTTTTTTAGGTTTCCAGATGGTTTATGTCACTATCTTTGTCTCTATCAGACAAGGGACAATTTGTATTGGGTTCCGTCTGTCGGTACCTTTAGTCTCTATTTCCTTCAGTTGCTATATATGCATAGAAGTTTTAACAGCATTGGATTCAATTCCCTTTGCTCATTTTCAATGGAAAGATCCTTTCCAGCTTTTTATGAGTGTTGTTTCTTCAAGAACATGGTTGGAGGATCAATTAACCAAAAAGTTTGTTGATTCCTCAGACAAGAGTAACCTTTTTTAGATTTCCGGATAGATTCAGTGTCCATGACTCTGTCTCTGTTGGACAGGAGACGTCTGAAATTGGTTTCAGCTTATCAAAACCTTCAGTCTCAATCATTCCCTTCGGTAGCCTTATGCATGGAAATTCTAGGTTCTTATGACTGCTGCATTGGACGTGTTCCCCTTTGCTCATTTTCACATGTGACCTCTTCAGATCTGTATGCTGAATCAGTGGTGCCAGGATTATACAAAGATATCTCATTTAATATCTTTAAAACTGATTGTTCGACACCCTCTGACGTGGTACAGACCACCATCGTTTAGTTCAGGGGGCTTCTTTTTTTCTTCCAACCTGGACTGTGATCTCAACAGATGCAAGTCTGACAGGTTGGGGAGCTGTATGGGGGTTTCTGACAGCACAAGGGGTTTGGGAAATCTCAGGAGGTGAGATTACCAATCAATATTTTGGAACTCCGTGCAATTTTCAGAAGCTCTTCAGTCATGGCTTCTTCTAAAGAGAGAATCGTTCATTTGTTTTCAGACAAACAATGTCACAACTGTGGCATATATCAATCATCAAGGAGGGACTCACAGTCCTCTGGCTATGAAAGAAGTATCTCGAATACTGGTATGGGCGGAATCCAGCTCCTGTCTAATCTCTGCGGTTCATATCCCAGGTATTGACAATTGGAAAGCGGATTATCTCAGTCGCCAAACGTTACATCCGGGCGAGTGGTCTCTTCACCCAGAGGTGTTTCTTCAGATTGTTCAAATGTGGGGACTTCCAGAAATAGATCTGATGGCTTCTCATCTAAACAAGAAACTTCCCAGGTATCTGTCCAGATCCAGGGATCCTCAGGCGGAAGCAGTGGATGCATTGTCACTTCCTTGGAAGTATCATCCTGCCTATATCTTTCCGCCTCTAGTTCTTCCAAGAGTAATCTCCAAGATTCTGAAGGAATGCTCGTTTTTTCTGCTGGTGGCTCCAGCATGGTCTCACAGGTTTTGGTATACGGATCTTGTCCGCATGGCTTCTTGCCAACCGTGGACTCTTCCGTTAAGACCAGACCTTCTGTCACAAGGTCCTTTTTTACCATCAGGATCTCAAATCCTTAAATTTAAAGGTATGGAGATTGAACGCTTGATTCTTAGTCAAAGAGGTTTCTCTGACTCTGTGATTAATACTATGTTACAGGCTCGTAGATCTGTATCTAGGAAGATATATTATCGAGTCTGGAAGACTTACATTTCTTGGAGTCTTTCTCATCATTTTTCCTGGCATTCTTTTTGAATTCCGAGAATTTTTCAGTTTCTTCAGGATGGTTTGGATAAAGGTTTGTCTGCAAGTTCCTTGAAAGGACAAATCTCTGCTCTTTCTGTTCTTTTTCACAGAAGGATTGCTATTCTTCCTGATATTCATTATTTTGTACAAGCTTTGGTTCGTATAAAACCTGTTATTAAGTCAATTTCTCCTCCTTGGAGTTTGAATTTGGTTCTGGGGGCTCTTCAAGCTCTTCCGTTTGAACCTATGCATTCACTGGACATTAAATTACTTTCTTGGAAAGTTTTGTTTTCTTTTGGCCATCTCTTCTGCTAGAAGAGTTTCTGAATTATCTGCTCTTTCTTGTGAATCTCCTTTTCTGATTTTCCATCAGGATAAGGCGGTGTTGCGAACTTCTTTTAAATTTTTACCTAAGGTTGTGAATTCTAACAACATTAGTAGAGAAATTGTGGTTCCTTCATTATGTCCTAATCCTAAGAATTCTAAGGAGAGATCATTGCATTCTTTGGATGTAGTTAGAGCTTTGAAATATTATGTTGAAGCTACTAAGAATTTCCGAAAGACTTCTAGTCTATTTGTTATCTTTTCCGGTTCTAGGAAAGGTCAGAAGGCCTCTGCCATTTCTTTGGCATCTTGGTTGAAATCTTTAATTCATCATGCTTATGTCGAGTCGGGTAAATCTCCGCCTCAAAGGATTTCTGCTCATTCTACTAGGTCAGTTTCTACTTCCTGGGCGTTTAGGAATGAAGCTTCGATTGATCAGATTTGCAAAGCAGCAACTTGGTCTTCTTTGCATACTTTTACTAAATGCTACCATTTTGATGTGTATTCTTCTTCTGAAGCAGTTTTTTGGTAAAAAAATACTTCAGGCAGCTGTTTCAGTTTGATTCTTCTGCTTATAATTTCAGTTTTCTTCATTATAAGATTTAAACTTTATTTTGGGTGTAGATTATTTTTCAGCGGAATTGGCTGTCTTTATTTTATCCCTCCCTCTCTAGTGACTCTTGCCTGGAAGATCCACATCTTGGGTAGTCATTATCCCATACGTCACTAGCTCATGGACTCTTGCTAATTACATGAAAGAAAACATAATTTATGTAAGAACTTACCTGATAAATTCATTTCTTTCATATTAGCAAGAGTCCATGAGGCCCACCATTTTTTGTGGTGGTTATGATTTTTTTGTATAAAGCACAATTATTCCAATTCCTTGTTTTTTATGCTTTCGCACTTTTTTCTTATCACCCCACTTCTTGGCTATTCGTTAAACTGATTTGTGGGTGTGGTGAGGGGTGTATTTATAGGCATTTTGAGGTTTGGGAAACTTTGCCCCTCCTGGTAGGAATGCATGTCCCATACGTCACTAGCTCATGGACTCTTGCTAATATGAAAGAAATGAATTTATCAGGTAAGTTCTTACATAAATTATGTTTTTTGATAACTTTGTGAGAGCTTCAAATAGTGTCGATTAGGAGGGCGGATGAACATGATTCTGCTCGAACACCACTGTTTTAAACTTGCATCAGTCTGTGTTGGATTGAGATCGCCGGATCGTATTTTACATCACAAATTTCAACATTTGCCGATCTTGACGCTTTGATAACTATGGCAGATCAATCTCGTGACAATAATGATGCGGAATTCCAGCTTATTTTCAGTTGACACTTTGATAAATAGGCCCCTAAAAGTGAAAAAAATTCAAAGTTAATTCTATTTTCCCTTTCCCCTGTGTTATGTGACAGTCATAAGCCAATTTTAAAACACATAGGGTCAGATTGCGAGTGGAGAGCTATTTAGCACTTTTGCTAGAGCACTTATTGCACTAGAAGTAAACTTTTTGCGCAAGTTGGATTGTGCTGGTATTACAAGCTCTTGTGCTAACCTGACGCGCAAAAAGCTGAACTTAAAATATCTCGCCTGTGATAACCTATTCCCCCCCATGAAAAGCCAATGGAGATAAAAAGTGGAAAAAAACTAACACCCTACTCGTGCACAAACCTGATCGAATATTCTCATGAGCGCTAACCCGACATGAAAATATAAATATTTCACATTCTAATGTTCTGCACATAGCAGAATATGTTCTATTTATTCATAAATATATATATATATATATATATATATGGTATTTTTGTACAATACATATCTATACCTATACATATAGATGATGATTATATTTAATATATACTATATATATATATATATATATATATATATATATATATATATGATTATATATAGGTATAGATCTATACAGATATATAAAGAGGTACACTAGGCGCCTACTGTTTAAAAGACCCTTAGCTCGGATAAAAAGACCCCTAGTGGTCAGATTGAAATGGAAAATCAGAGATATATCAGAGCGCCAACTAGTAGAGGCGGAGTTCAAATGAAACCAAGTATAAGGTTCCACAAAATAGTTACAATTTATTCAGATAAAAACAGCTGGTTCATAAAAAATTTGGATACTTTATACAATGTCAAAAACAGCAGATTATATATTACATACAATAATAAAATTACAATATAAAAATACAATATAAAAACTCATGGATCCATGTATTAACAGTAAATGATAAAAACAATGGACAGATTATGTGGACTGGAGGTCAATAAGGTATAATATATTACACAATGTCTTTATATATTGGTCCAAACGATATAACAGCAAAAAAAATTGAATTGTATTAGATAATGGTGACTCACTAAAGCGTTGGATAATTACCTTTATATATTGGTCCAAACGATATAACAGCAAAAAAATTGAATTGTATTAGATAATGGTGACTCACTAAAGCGTTGGATAATTACCTTCTACCTTTATTTAACCTGAGGTATAATGAGGACGAAAATCTAAAACAAAATGTGCATATTGCACAATCTGTGGAGCTGAAAAATGCTACTATAGGAAAAAGCGAGTAATGATTGAATCAAATAACAAAACATCGATATTACAATACGGGACCGGTAATATTCTAAGGGAGGTGAATACAACCGGAAATATATCCGCACTGAAACAATGGTGGGATTGAACTCCTCTATGTGATAGTAATGCAAACGAGGTTACCTAAATGAATTGGGTGTGCAGAAATGAATCAATGGGAAGTAATGAGATGACTGATATGTGTAGTAGCTCAGAACTTGAGTAGAATTACCCAAATCTCTTAACAAATATAAACAATATGGTCTGAAGGGGTTAGGAACACACTAACGAGTGATTCACAAAAAAAAAATATAAGTAATAAATAAGCAGCAATGTGAATGTGCAAAAAATAAAAAAACGTAAAAGATATGTGTGCAAACGCACGCTGCAGGAGATGCTAATCTCTTTTCTCCAAACAAATGTCAATAACGAAAAAGTGAAAAATATATCAATGCCGAAAATTGTGATGAATGTGAAAAAATATATGCGGAGTGATCAATGAAAAAATTATTCTTTGTGTGGTCAAAAAAAACAGCAGGCCAAACGGTGACATACAGTCTTTCTTTTTTTTTGTGAATCACTCGTTAGTGTGTTCCTAACCCCTTCAGACCATATTGTTTATATTTGTTAAGAGATTTGGGTAATACTACTCAAGTTCGGAGCTACTACACATATCAGTCATCTCATTACTTCCCATTGATTCATTTCTGCACACCCAATTAATTTAGGTAACCTCGTTTGCATCACTATCACATAGAGGAGTTCAATCCCACCATTGTTTCAGTGAGGATATATTTCCGGTTGTATTCACCCCCCTTAGAATATTACCGGTCCCGTATTGTAATATCAAGGTTTTTTTATTTAATTGAATCATTACTCGCTTTTTCCTATAGTAGCATTTTTCAGCTTCACAGATTGTGCATTATACCTCAGGTTAAATAAAGGTAGAAGGTAATTATCCAACGCTTTAGTGAGTCACCATTATCTAATACCATTCATTTTTTTTTGCTGTTATATCATTTGGACCAATATATAAAGACATTGTGTAATATATTATACCTTATTGACCTCCAGTCCACATAATCTGTCCATTGCTTTTATCATTTACTGTTAATACACGGATCCATGAGTTTTTATATTGTATTCTTATATTGTAATTTTATTATTGTATGTAATATATAATCTGCTGTTTTTGACATTGTATAAAGTATCCAAATTTTTTATGAACCAGCTGTTTTTATCTGAATAAATTGTAACTATTTTGTGAAACCTTATACTTGGTTTCATTTGGACCCCGCCTCCACTAGTTGGCGCTCTGATATATCTCTGATTTTCTATACAGATATATATATATATATATATATATATATATATATATATATATAAATATCTATTTACAAATACTTAGAACATATTCTGCATGGAATGTGAAATATTCACAGCAAAAACGCAGTACAACACTTTATTAAATATGAATATTACAAATGATTTACATGTTTTCATCTACTTAACTGCAAAGGGCTCCAATGCATATAATATATATATATATATATATATATATATATATATATATATATATACACAGTGTATATATATATATATATATATATACATATATATACTGTATATGTCCATCTATCTATCTATCTATCTATCTATCTATCTATCTAATTATATACAGTATATATACAGTATAATAAATGTATACATATGTATTTATGTGTTTATATGTATATATAAACTGTATATATACTGTATCTGTAAATACATATATACACATGTAAATATATATGTACACATATATAGAGATTTTTTTATATACATACCTATACATTTTTAGACATGTATATGTATGTATCTCAATATTAAAGCCCTTTGCCTGCTTTTTTTTCAAACTGAGATCTTTGAACCTTTATATCTGTTTAATGCAATATTTTTTAACAATTTTTATTAAATAGTGTTATTATGAGTGCAAGTGTACTTTGTAATGTATTTTTGATGTGTTTTGAGACATTTTTTGTTTCACAAAACAGTTAACCACGGCTTTAAGGACGCGCTAACCCGATGAGCCTTAACTCAGTTAAGCTGAACACAAGCGCCATTTAACATGAGTGCAAACGAACAAGAAAACTCAATATTGCTCACGTGCAAACATTTTTCATCAACTCGTAAACATTGCCTATATAGTTATATAATGTGAACTCTGGCACATGCTTAGTAGAAGGTGGTAACTAAAAAAGTGTGCATAAAAGAAGACTGTGTACATTTTGATAATAGATGCAAATGGTAAAGTTGTTTAAAAGTGCATGCTCTGTCTAATTTTGACTTTAGTGTCCCTTTAAACTATTACTTGTTCATTTTTACTTTTTTGTATTAACATTTTAAAAATATATGTAACTCAATGAGCTTTTATAAATATACATTGAATGACAAATCATGGGCAATAGATAAATAAATAAACAAAGTGTGTTTGGTAATGATTTGTCATATGAAGGGCTTAGCTGGCAGCAGTTCAGTTTGCTAGCGATTTCATCAGCTATCTCTTTTTCCCATCTTTCTGCTTGTGAAACTAGCAAACCAAAGCAATATAAACAGGAACTCTGCAAGTGATTAAACATCACGACTTCCATCATAAACTGCTTCTGATGTTGTGTCACACAACTTTATTCTTTCGTTTTATCTCTAAAATAGAAATTTGACAAGCGGTCCTTGGAAAAGTTTCAGCGGGAAGTATGATTGCTTGTTTGAAGATAAAAATGTTACTTGGTTAGCATGTTTTATAGTTGTTGAGAAGAGCTACAAATAATCTTGTATTGTTCAAATGTTGTACCAACCTTGATTCTCGAAGGTCGCAAGTCTTGATATCCCACAAACTAAATAAATGTTTTGAGGTTATGAGATTGTAATGTGTATTTGCAATTTAGCTTTATCTACTCCCCTGATGGCCTTCCTTGTAAGAGTGTTAAATTACTTATCTTGCTACCGGGATACATTTTTCTCTGACATAAGCTAGACATGCTCATCTTCTATATGAAAGACGATTTAATAGGGAACACGTAATGTTCTAACCTTGCTTGAATAAGCAACATTAGCATCAAGTAAACTATGTTATAATAAAGCAATATTTTTTTATTTATTTATTTTGTGAGTTAAAGTATAATAGATTCTACAATATTGAAAATTAAAAATAATTTTAAAAAGGTCTATTAAATGCTGTCAGCATTAATATGAAAGTGAATATATTAAAAAGATCCCCCTTTATGATATTATATCAAATTTAAAAAATATTCAGAACCACTTAAAGTAAAAATTAATACAATTCAATTTTGATTTGTTACCATGAGAGAATATTGAAAATATATTATGTGATAAAAATCAATAAACAGTTAAAATGATGACTACAATTTAGATTTAAAGCCTTTTCCTCCTTCAGAAAAGACTTTCTTGTCTGTTGAAAAGCATTTTAACAATAGCTGTAACCTCATAAATGGATAGACTTTTATTTTTCATGCATTTGTTGTTCATTTATTATTTAAAAGGGACCACCTTCTATTTTCAAATAAATACAAAGAATACAGCAAAATAAGCGATTTCTTTTTTTTGCAGTCTTCTGAATCTGAATGTACAAATGTCAATAGCTGTATATATTAAAATATTCAGTTCTCTTGCATATGATTGGATTTGCTAGCTAGTAGCTACTATCTAAAAGTAAAAATTATAATTATCCTACACTATTTGGGCTCCATGTACGAAGCAGCGAAAGCTGCTCCGGAGCCCTTGCGGGGCAGGTTCGCATGTGCGAGCCTGCTTCCGGCAATGTAAGAAGCAGTGGTCATTAGACCGCTGCTTCTTACACACTACGCCACCTCTGAGTGGCGATGGAAAATCACAGATATCTCGGTGATCGACAGCCCCTTTAGTCGCGCAATTGGTCGTGTGAACGAAGGGGCGGGCATTGCACACTCTGATGAGTGTGTAATGATACATATGGGCAAGCGGATCAACAGATCCACTGCCTGTGTGTAGCGAAGGCGGGAGGACAGTTTCGAGAGTTGAGAAGATGTCCGCCTGCCACTTAGTACATGGAGCACTTTAGATAAGGCAGTTTACAAAACATGCAAGCATTGCAATTCATTAAATAAGGGTCTTTGTTTGAATTCGATAATTCACTTGAATTATGAACATGGCATACATAAAACATTAAGAAACAGGATTTTCTTAGGCTTTTTGTTGGGGGTGGATCTACACATATACATGGCAGCAAAATAGGTTTTGTCAGTGTGCAATAAAATCCTGGTGATTTGATTAATTATAGATGATAACTGACTATAATGATACTGAAGGCAAGTGTTAGCATGTGAACAGAAAACATATCCCATTAAAAAAATTCAAAATAGGTTGCAAAAGCCTACCCCATTGAAATTGTTTATAGGGAGGGTGTGAGTTCCCACACATAAAATAGCCTCCTTCAAAAAAGGAGTTTAATGCCATTTGCAATCACCAGCAATTTCTTGCATTCTCTAGTGTGGCTTTTTGCCATTTTGGGGTATTTTTTTTAAAACAGAGTTGTTTTCTAAAATGCCTGGTCAGCTGATACAGTGAGGGACAACTTCCTTACACATGGACTGTGAATCAATGTTTTAGAAATCTTAAAGAACACATATAAATCTATGACATCACAAAAATTCAATATTACTTTAAAAAAAACACAGTTGTAGGGTATCCTCTATCTGTTCTTCACCCACCCACTAGAAATCACCAAAACACACAATTTTAGTTCCACTTGTTCTTGAGGCCACAAAAACTGTGAGGCATATTCTTAGTTCTGCTGATTCCTAGGGACCACAACAAGTATTGCAGAGGTCTGCATGTGACCCATTGGCTGCCAGATGTTCATCCCTGAGCTAAAAAAACCAACAAACATATGATATTATTCAGATAGAATATACAATTTTAAACACCTTTTTAATTTAATTCCATTATATGATTTACCTTGTTCTCTTAGTATATTTGGTTGAAAACCATACCATGAGTTTTGCTCAGGAGATGGAAGCTAGCTTCTTATTGGTGGCTGCATGCCTCTTATCATTGGCTTACCCGAAATGTTCAGCTAGCCACTGGCAGTGCATTGCTGATCTTTCAATAAAGGATGACAAGAAAATGAATCAAAATTAATAACATAAGTAAATTAGAAAGTTGTTTAAAAACATATGTTCTATCTAAATCATGAAAGCAAAATGATGTGTTTCATGTCTGTTAAATATGCCCAGAGGTGTATTACACTACAGGATAGCTTTTTCACATTTTATTTGTTTATACTTGTATATTGTAATGTTTTATATTTCTAATAAGGGACAAATCGTTTCAATCAAAACAAAAAAGTGAGTATGAGAATCTGGATTTTTTTATTTTAAATATAGATTTCATTTTCACTTTTTTTTTTTTGCTAGGATAACGATTTTATCTAGGATCGCTAAAGAATTTGTATTTAGAAACTATTTGACAGTTTTCTTTTAGAGTTAATACAATTACTAGTGATTGATGTTGCAATTAGGCAAGGTCACCTCTATAAGGTTTGTTGGGGATTTTAATCCCAAAATGTAATTCGTCATGTATTTTTATCCGGGACCCTAGAGATCTTCTAATATATATATATTTTTCTAATAAAATACATCCTGTTCTTTGCTTTCATATTACTAACCCTACTTACTCCCGGGACACAGTGGCTGCATTATGTATTGTATCACAGTAGTAAAATAGTAACAAACACATAAAGCCTCTTTATAAGGTATAGTAAAAATAAAGGGACAGTCTACACCAACATTTTTATTGTTTAAAAAGATAAATAATCCCTTTATTACCCATTCCCCAGTTTTGCATAACCAACACGGTTTTATATATAAATATATATATATATATATATATATATATATATATATATATATATATATATATATATATATATATATATTATTTTTTATAGCCCAGCCCAGCTTTATTGAAAAAAAAATAAAACTTACAAAATTATGGAGACGCAGTTCCACTGTTACAATTCACAGTAGCTGTGAAATAATAAGAAACAAGACTTCCAAAAAAAAACAAAACAAAAAAAACATTAAAAAAAACATTTTCATCCAGGCAACATTTATTAAAATCTAATATAAACAAATTCTCATTTATACGAAACACTGTATGATCACTATATATAATGAATAATCAAGGAGCTTATCTCCGCCTCGCTGCCAATAGAAAAAAAAAAAAAAAGGGGTGGCAAGGGGAATAAAAAAAGTCTACTGATCACCAAATTCATAGTAACACCATTTCTGAGTTCCTGAATGGGTAAATCAAATTATCAATTTCTCTAGAGGGAAATATTTTAATAAATGTAGACCATTTTTTGAAGAATAAAAATATGTCACAATCTACATTCATATTCGTGTCATGTTGTTAAATTGTACTTTGTTTCTTCAAATAACTTTTTATTTCCAAGTTATTGGGAATAGCTTTATCTTTCCATTTCTTACAAATTAAAATTCTTACTGTTAGAATTATGATATTAATGATTTTTTTGTGCTTTGCAATCTGAGTTTCGTCTGAAAAAAAAGATTATTTGCCTAAGTGAGATATCGGTAAGTGAAAGTATTAATAATCCAGTATTCCACCTTCAACCACAATTGTCTGATCTTTGGACAGTCCCAGATCATATGTAATAGATCAGCTGCAGGATAGGAACATTTTGAACATTTGTTAAAGTTAAGTTATACCATCTAAACCCTTTTTGTGGTGTACAGTAAGTCCTATACAATAATTTAAAATGGGACTCTCTCCAAGTCGCAGATAATGCTGTTTGTGAGATCACAGCAAGAGATTGTTTGATAAGAATTAAATCTATGTTGTTGTAGGGAATCAAAGATTCCCATTTAAGTGAGAGCTCAGTTAAATTTAAATCAGGCTTTTGGGAAGCTAGTAATTGATACCATATTGAAACAGATAACGCTCAATTTCTGGCCAATACGGGGCAGTTTTCAAGTTTCCCCCAAGACCAGTTCCAACTAAAGCCAGTAACTAAGTTGGACACATAGTGCCTCACTTGCAGATGAGTGAAAAAATCTTTATTATCAAGATTAAACTCCTGTTTTGGTGTATTTGACACATTTTTCTTCCCGGTCTAAAAACTGGGAGACAAAAGTCAGGCCTACGTTTTGCCATCTTTGGAATAAAGGTGATTGTGTACCTTCCTGAAATTCTGGGTTACCCAAAATTGTTTGATATTTGGGTATGTTGAGATTGATTTTTAGAATTACACCTAATTTTCTCCTTGCTTGAGTTGTGGTATAAACAGATTTAATTTGTTTCACAGACTTGGGCACTAAGTTAAGACTACAATGAATAAGGGCGACAGGAAGTAACCGGTATACCATATTTATTTCTAGGTCATTATCAGTAAAGAATATTCAGAATCCAATCAATCACTATTCATCCTAAGAACCAGGTTATATATAAGGTAAAATCTGGAAGTGTGAGGCCTCCGTATTTCTTAGGAAGAATTTTTTTTAAGAGAAATTCTAGGTTTCTTATTTTGTCAGATAAAGTAACAAAGTGCAGTATTAAAGCTTTTTTGTCCTTAATTTTCAGCAAATATGGGACATTTAGTAAAATGTACAAAACTTTTGGCAATAAAACCATCTTGAATAGCGCAACTCGTCCTGAGATGGAAAGCAGTAGATTCTGCCAATTCTTCATATATTCCTTAATCTTATTAAGAACATGGTTATATTAATATACTTTTTACCTCTGTGATTACATTGTATCTAAGCTTCTGCAAACTGCCCCTTATCTAATTTTTTCTGACAGGTTTGCATTTTATCCAATCAGTGCTGACTAATAAATAAATCCATGGGAGTGAGCACAATGTTACCCATATTGTACACATGAACAAGCACTCTTTAGCTAAGAAAAAGGTCAAAATGCGCTAAGATAAGAGACGGCCTTCAAGGGTTTGGACTGATTCTACCACTCACAAAGATGGTCACTCCCTTGACCTGATCTTTAGCTATTTATGCACCCTCTCAAACTTCACAAACTCCCCCTTTCCTCTTTCTGACCACCATTTCCTTACTTGCAACATATCATCTCTCCCTACAACTCTCCCTCCTTCTGCTCCTCACACCAAACTTCACAGAAGCATTATGTCATTAGATCAACAACAGCTTTCTAATTCCTTCAAACCTCTCCTCTCATCCTTCTCCTCCTTCTCCTGCCCTGGCCAATCTATCTGCCACTATAATTCCACCCTTACATCCGTCCTTGACAATCTCGCCCCTCTTACCATAGCTCGGAAATCAAACACTCATCCTCAGCCCTGGCATACTCCTCTGACACTATACCTACGCAAATGTTCCCGTACTGCTGAGCGGCACTGGTGAAAATCTAGGAGTTCAGCTGATTTTCAACATTACAAATTTATCTTGAACTCCTTGTACTCTGCCCTTAATTTCCATAAGCAACACTACTTCTCTACTCTTAGCTCTAATCTTTCTTCAAACCCAAAACATTTGTTCCCCACTTTCAATACTCTTCTCCGCCCTCCCCCACCTCCTAATACAACTTCTCTGTCAGCTCAAGACTTTGCCAACCACTTCAATAACAAAATCGACTCCATCAGAAATTAAATCAGCTCTCAACATAATTCCATTCTCTCACCCCCTCAAATGCTCTCAATCAACCACAACCCACATGACTTTAAACTTAGCTCATTCTCCCCTTTTACTGAGGAAGAAGTTTCAGCACTTATACTGCGCTCTAACCTCACTACCTGTCCCCTTGACCCTATCCCCTCACAGCTACTACCCTCCCTCTCTGCAACCCTTACCCCTATACTCACACACACTTTCAACCTCTCCCTCAGCACCAGTATATTTCCCTCATCGCTGAAACATGCACTGGTCACACCTATCCTCAAAAAACCTTCCCTTGATCCTACCTCCCCATCCAACTACCTTCCTATTTCCCTACTCCGTCTTGCATCAAAGCTTCTTGAAAAACTAGCTTATGCACGCCTATCCCATTTCCTTACAATAAACTACCCCTTGACCCATTGCAATCTGGATTTTGTCCCCATCACTCCACAGAGACAGCAATTGTTAAGGTTACCAACGACCTACTTACAGCAAAATCAAAATGCCACTTCTCTCTTCTTATCCTCTTTGATCTGTCAGCAGCCTTTGACACTGTTGACCACCCTCTTTTGCTCCAAACCCTCCAATCCTTCAGCATATGTGACACAGCCCTCTCGTGGCTCTCTTACTACCTGTCAAACCATACCTTTAGTGTAGCCTTCTCTGGGGCCTCCTCTGAACCTTCACCACTTTCTGTCAGAGTACAGCAAGGCTCTGTCCTCGGTCCCCTCCTCTTCTCAATCTACACATCATTACTAAGTTCCCTAATATAGTTACCATGGTTTACAATATCATTTGTATGCCGACAACACCCAAATCTACTTCTCTGCACCAGACCTTTCTCCTTCCTTGCTAACCCGTGTCACTAACTGTCTTTCTCACATCTCCAACTGGATGTCCTCTCACTACCTCAAGCTAAATCTCTCCAAAACTGAGCTCCTTATTTTCCCCCCTTCTTCTAAACTCTCCACCCCCAATCTCTCTATAACTGTCGACAACTCCATCATTACCCCTACCCCGCATGCCCGATGTCTCGGGGTCACATTTGACTCAGATCTTTCTTTCACTCCTCACATTCAGTCATTGGCTAAAGCCTGCCACTTCCGCATTAAAAACATCTCTAAAATTAGACATTTTCTTACACAAGAGACAACTAAGATATAAATCCACTCTCTCATTCTCTCCCGCCTTGATTACTGCAACTCTGTCCTCTCTGGTCTCCCCAGATACCGCCTAGCTTCTTTACAATCCATAATGAATGCCTCTGCCAGACACATCTTCCTTACACGTCGCTCTTCATCTGCTGCACCTCTCTGCCAATCCCTTCACTGGCTTCCTCTTGCCTCTAGAATCAAACACAAAATTCTAATTCTGACATACAAAGCCCTCAACTGCACTGCTCCCCCCTATATCTCAGACCTTGTCTCCAGATACTCTCCCTCCCGTCCCCTTCGCTCTGCTCATGACCTCCTTCTCTCCTCCTCTCTTGTCACCTCATCACACTCCCGTTTACAGGACTTCTCCAGACTGGCTCCCATCTTGTGGAACTCTCTGCCTCGCTCCACAAGACTCTCTTCTAGTTTTAAACGCTTCAAGTGCTCCCTAAAGACTCTACTGTTCAGGGATGCATACAACCTACGCTAACCTTTCTTTATACCAGTTCCTCTCCTTTATCGCTATCCCCAGAACCCCCTTAGCATGTAAGCCTAAGAGTCCAGCTGTTTGTTGATCACCTTCTTAAGAGCTGACTACAACAGTGCAACTCTTGGCAGGGCCCTCTACCCATTTGATCCCTATAATTGTTTTGTTGTACTCCGCATTTGTTAATAGTGCTGCGGAATCTATTGGAGCACTACAAATAACTGAAAATAATAATAATAATTGTGATTACAAGATATTTATCATATGTTGTTATAGAATAACATGTCAACAAATTCATTCACCTAGATTTAGAGTTTTACGGCCAAAGGGGTGCGTTAGCTACGCGTGTTTTTTTCCCCCCGCACCTTTTAAATAATGCTGGTTTTTAGAGTTGTCTGAAGGACTGCGTTAGTCTCCAAAAAGGGAGAGTAGAGCATAATTTACCGCCACTTCAACTCTCAATATCAGCATTGCTTACGGTAGCGGCCAGCTTGAAAAACAGGCTTGTGTACAATTCCCCCATAGGAAACAATGGGGCAGTTTGAGCTGAAAAAAAGACTAACACCTGCAAAAAAGCAGCGTTCAGCTCCTAACGCAGCCCCATTGTTTCCTATGGGGAAACACTCTCTAAGTCTGCACCTAACACCCTAACATGAACCCTGAGTCTAAACACCCCTAACCTTACACTTATTAACCCCTAATCTGCCAACCCCGCTATCGCTGACCCCTGCATATTATTATTAACCCCTAATCTTCCGCTCCGGACACCGCCGCAACCTACATTATCCCTATGAACCCCTAATCTGCTGCCCCTAACGGCGCCAACCCCTATATTATATTTATTAACCCCTAATCTGTCCCCCCAACGTCGCCGCTACCTTACCTACACTTATTAACCCCTAATCTGCCGACCGGATCTGGCCGCCACTATAATAAATTAATTAACTCCTAAACCGCCTCACTCCCGTCTCGCAACCCCTATAATAAATTTTATTAACCCCTAATCTGCCCTCTCTAACATCTTTGACACCTAACTTCAAGTATTAACCCCTAATCTGCCGACCGGACCTCGCCGCTACTCTAATAAATGTATTAACCCCTAAAGCTAAGTCTAACCCTAACACTAATACCCCCCTAAGTTAAAAATAATTTAAATCTAATGAAATAAATTAAATCTTATTAAATAAATTATTCCTATTTAAAGCTAAATACTTACCTGTAAAATAAATCCTAATATAGCTACAATATAACGAATAATTATATTGCAGCTATTTTAGGATTTATATTTATTTTACAGGCAACTTTGTATTTATTTTAACTAGGTACAATAGCTATTAAATAGTTATTACCTATTTAATAGCTACCTAGTTAAAATAATCACAAAATTACCTGTAAAATAAATCCTAACCTAAGTTATAATTAAACCTAACACTACACTATCATTAAATAAATTAACTAAACTACCTACAATTAAATACAATTAAATCAACTAAACTAAATTACAAAAACAAACAAACACTAAATTACAAAAAATAAAAAAAGATTACAAGAATTTTAATTACACCTACTCTAAGCCACCTAAAAAAATAAAAAAAGCCCCCCAAAATAAAAAATGCCCTACCCTATCCTAAAATAAAAAGTTAACAGCTCTATTACCTTACCAGCCCTTAAAAGGGCTTTTTGCGGGGCATGCCCCAAAGAAATCAGCTCTTTTGCCTGTAAAAAAACCCATACAATACCCCCCAACATTACAACCCACCAACCACATACCCCTAATCTAACCCACCCAAACCCCCCTTAAAAAACCTAACACTAAGCTCCTGAAGATCTCCCTACCTTGTATTCACCCAGCCGGTATCACCGATCTGTCCAGAAGAGGGTCCGAAGTCTTCATCCTATCCGGCAAGAAGAGGTCCTCCAGAGGGTCCGAAGTCTTCATCCTATCCGGCAAGAAGAGGTCCTCCAGAGGGTCCAAAGTCTTCATCCAGGCGGCATCTTCTATCTTCTTCCATCCGGAGTGGAGCGGGTCCATCTTGAAGCAGCCGACGTGGAGCCATCCTTCCTCACCGATGGACTAACGACCAATGAAGGTTCCTTTAAATGACGTCATCCAAGATGGCGTCCCTCGAATTCCGATTGGCTGATAGGATTCTATCAGCCAATCGGAATTAAGGTAGGAAAAATCTGATTGGCTGATTGAATCAGCCAATCAGATTCAAGTTCAATCGGATTGGCTGATTGGATCAGCCAATCCGATTGAGCTTGCATTCTATTGGCTGTTCCGATCAGCCAATAGAATGCAAGCTCAATCTGATTGGATCAGCCAATCCTATTGAACTTGAATCTGATTGGCTGATTCAATCAGCCAATCAGATTTTTCCTACCTTAATTCCGATTGGCTGATAGAATCCTATCAGCCAATCGGAATTCGAGGGACGCCATCTTGGATGACGTCATTTAAAGGAACCTTCATTCATCATTAGTCCGTCGGTGAGGAAGGATGGCTCCGCATCAGCTGCTTCAAGATGGACCCGCTCCGGATGGAAGAAGATAGAAGATGCCGCCTGGATGAAGACTTTGGACCCATTGGAGGACCTCTTCTTGCCGGATAGGATGAAGACTTCGGACCCTCTGGAGGACCTCTTCTTGCCGGATAGGATGAAGACTTCGGACCCTCTTCTGGACAAATCGGTGATACCTGACTGGGTGAATACAAGGAAGGGAGATCTTCAGGGGCTTAGTGTTAGGTTTTTTAAGGGGGGTTTGGGTGGGTTAGATTAGGGGTATGTGGGTGGCTGATTTCTTTGGGGCATGCCCCGCACAAAGCCCCTTTAAGGGCTGGTAAGGTAATAGAGCTGTTAACTTTTTATTTTAGAATAGGGTAGGGCATTTTTTTATTTTGGGGGGCTTTGTTATTTTTTTAGGGGGCTTAGAGTAGGTGTAATTAGTTTAAAATTCTTGTAATCTTTTTTTTATTTTTGTAATTTAGTGTTTGTTGTTTTTTGTAATTTAGTTTAGTTGATTTAATTGTATTTAATTGTAGGTAGTTTAGTTAATTAATTTATTGATAGTGTAGTGTTAGGTTTAATTGCAACTTAGGTTAGAATTTATTTTACAGGTAATTTTGTGATTATTTTAACTAGGTAGCTATTAAATAGTTAATAACTATTTAATAGCTATTGTACCTAGTTAAAATAAATACAAAGTTGCCTGTAAAATAAATATAAATCCTAAAATAGCTACAATATAATTATTCGTTATATTGTAGCTATATTAGGATTTATTTTACAGGTAAGTATTTAGCTTTAAATAGGAATAATTTATTTAATAAGATTTAATTTATTTCGTTAGATTTAAATTATATTTAACTTAGGGGGGTGTTAGGTTTAGGGTTAGACTTAGCTTTAGGGGTTAATACATTTATTAGAGTAGCGGCGATGTCCGGTCGGCAGATTAGAGGTTAATAAGTGTAGGTAAGGTAGCGACGACATTGGGGGGTCAGATTAGGGGTTAATAAATATTATGTAGGTGTCGGCGATGTTAGGGGCAGCAGATTAGGGGTACATAGGGATAATGTATGTGGCGGCGGTGTGCGGTCGGCAGATTAGGGTTAAAAAAAATGTATTAGAGTGGCGGGGATGTGGGGGGACCTCGGTTTAGGGGTACATAGGTAGTTTATGGGTGTTAGTGTACTTTAGAGAACTGTAGTTAAGAGCTTTATGAACCGGCGTTAGCCCATAAAGCTCTTAACTCCTGACTTTTTTCTGCGGCTGGAGTTTTGTCGTTAGAGTTCTAATGCTCACTTCAGCCAAGACTCTAAATACCGGCGTTAGGAAGATCCCATTGAAAAGATAGGATACGCAATTGGCGTAAGGGGATCTGCATTATGGAAAAGTCGCGGCTGGAAAGTGAGCGTTAGACCCTTTCCTGACTGACTCTAAATACCAGCGGGCGGTAAAAAGCAGCGTTAGGACCCCTTAACGCTGGTTTTGACGGCTGACGCAGAACTCTAAATCTAGGCGATAATGTTTTTTTAAAAAAAAAAAAAATGATCTTGTTTGCTACATTATTTTTAACAGCCAAATTTCACATTCATATGTTCCCAATATAATTATATATATATATATATATATATATATATATATATATATATATATATATATATTAATTAATGCCGGGTTAAGCACAATTGAATAAACGCAATCAGGTTATTTTGCGAGTATGGGTGTTCGGTTTTTTTCTTCTTCAGTTTTTGCACTCCATTGAAGTCTATGTGAGAAGTTAAAACAGACGCAATATTTTTTTAGCGCACGTCGGGTTAAAGCTCGTGCACAAACCTTTTACTTTCAACTTCAACAAAAATCCTCCTTCTAGCATAGTTTACAATCGAGCGGGGCAACTAAATTATGCTACACTCATAAACTAGCCCTGTGTGGGTTAACTGTGGAGAGCCAGGTAGAACAAGCTTGCTGGATGCTGGACTTGTTGTAGAGTACCAGGTTGCATGCGCTAATTGCTTAGAATAAGGTGGCAGAGACTTGATTGCAGTAACAGTTAAGTATATTAGAAGATACAAAAGACTAGAAGGCGCCTCATGGTGTAGAAATTTAACAGAACTATCAATCACGTATTAAAACAAGATTCACTTACATTTGCTTGAAACACCTTCCGGGACCTCTGAGCTGCCTGGCACGTTCTCCTTAGGTAAGCAGTAACAACTTTCCCTTACTCCAGCAGCCACATATTTCTCCTGGTAGACACTTGAAGGAAGTCTGAGTGGAGGAAGTGAAACCCCACTACACCTCAAACAAGACAGGAAGGAAGTTGTTTGCAATTCGGTACAAACACAGAAAAGCAGGAGTATATAAAAAAGCTTTAATAAAAATGCAACATGTTTTTGAACAAGCAGCTCTTTCATCAGATATCATATCTCAATATACAACTCTAATTGGTCAATTAGATCCTTAAAAGGATACTAAACCCAAATGTTTTTCTTTCATGATTCAGATAGAGCATGCAATTTTAAGCAACTTTCTAATTTACTCCTATTATCAATTTTTCTTCGTTCTAATGATATCTTTATTTTAAAAAGCAGAAATGTAAGCATAAAAGCCGGCCTATCTTTTGTTCAGAACCTGGGTAGCGCTTGCTGATTGGTGGCTAAAAGTAGCAAACCAATCAGCAAGTGCAACCCAGGTGCTGAACCCAAATTGGCCCAGCTCCTAACCTTACGTTGCTGCTTTTTCAAATAAAGATAGCAAGAGAAGGTAGAAACATTGATAATAGGAGTAAATTAAAATGTTGTTTAAAATTGCATGCTCTATCTAAATCATGAAAGAAAAACAATTGGGTTTAGTAATTCCTTTAACTGATACAAGGCCGTTTTTAATGAAATAATTACTTATTTTCATTGGATAAAAATATGAAACATGTGTTGTCCATCACAGTGGGCGCAGAGTCTGAAGGAGTTAATTGGCATGTAACAGTATTATTAAATAAATATCAAATTTTTAGCTATCATTTAAATGCACAAAACCAGATAAAAATGTATTGCCTAGTATTAAGGTGTTGTTGATTACATTATCAATATTATTGTAGATAGCATCACATGACATCATACATTTTATTATCAGTGGTATCAATGATCACATGTTATTATCACATAATAATAATAAATTAACCAATTCACTACCAGGAATTTCAGTGATTTATTTTTATTTACCTATGAAGACAAATCAAGGTATTGATCTAAGCCCATTTTGGTACATTTGATGCCACTATTTGGCACAAAATATGACCGTAAAAAAAAATTGATAACTTTTTTGTACACTTTTGGATTTTCATCTAAATAATTTACACACACAACTACTTCAGTCATAAGACAAATTGTTGTTAAAGCTTCTCTGGGATCGCCTCTGTTACAAAATAGCAGACATGCATGGCTTTGACATTTGCTTTTTGGAAATTAGAAGGCCCCTAATTGCACCACACTTTGGGAAATTCCAGCAGTGAATTGGTTAATCAGTTAGCTTGTAAGGTTAATATTTGCTCTAGTTTAAGGATTACCCTCCTAATTTACCCCCTTATACCTACCTGATTCCTTCCAAATAGTTCTCCCCCCCTCCACTAGTCGCCACTATCTTAGGTGCTGACAGACTGTCTGTCAGTATGCAGTTTAGGGATTTTATTTATTAAAATAACGAGAACATTTATTTTTTAATATTTCTGTAATGTAGATCCCTCCTCACTACCTCAACTCCCTGATCCACCCCCCCAACAGCTCTCTATACCCCCACTACTCCTTGATAATTTTGTTACTGGCAACATCTCTAGGTCCCAGAACTTCAGCGTCTCAGTGATTCCTTATGAAAAATAATAAAATAGTAATCCAATCTGTATTCAAAAAAGTTAAAACACATACAGTAATTAAGACACAAAGGGGGTGCCTATAAGAACAAGGTAAAGGTAAATGTAAATTTACAGATGGATGTTACCCTGTTTGTTAAACACTAGCAAATATATATATTGTATTTCTATATTTCATATGTTAAAGTGAAAGTCAACCCTAGTGTTTTTAAAACGCTAGGATTGACTAATGAAACAAATAAAGGCAACATTTCCTTCATGAAGTGCAAGATACTTAATGCAGAAAGCTCCTTTGATTGTTTTAAGTGATCGCCGTCTGAGCTGCTAAGGAAGCCTACGGCAGATCGCTGTTTTGCTTTAGAGGTGACATTTTTATCTCTTAGCCAATAGCCGTGCAGTAAATTCGGCTTGGTGCCCTTCGGAGCCGGATTTCCTGCATGCTATTTGCTAAAATGTGAAAACCTCACCTCTTAACAAAATAAATTTCTGCCATGGGCTGCCTGATCAGCTCAGAACAGCAATCACTTGAAACAAATAAAGGAGCTTTCTGCATGAAGTATGTTACACTTCATGATTGGAATTCCCATTTATTTTTTTCAATAGTCAATTCTAGAGTTTCAAAAATGCTAGGGTTGACTTTACCCACTAAAGTATTGGAAGGGTTTAACTTTTTTTAATGTGTTACTATGAACTGTTGATTGGTTAAGCTTTTTTTTTTATAAATTACGTATACCGTGGTCCCTCCTATTATTAGTGATCAAGTGCCCCCAAAGGCATGAAATGCATATGATGAGGTCGGATTTAGTTACCTTACCGTTAACTTGTTCTTATAGGCACCCCTTCTGTCTTAATTATGTGTTTTTTAACTTTGTTGAATAATGATTGGTTTAATATTTTATTATATGGCGTGATGACATTGCTTGTATTCAGCCTATCCAGAGGCTGCTCCCCGAGCACCTGATCTCTTTCTCCCCCTTACTGAGTGCTGACGTCCAAGATCACCATGGTTTATCAGTTGGCTGGAGCATCCTTCCCCTACGGTGGACATATTTTATACTGGTAGCCAGTTTGCCAGTAATAAAGTATTATTATGTTTTATTTATTTGTTATATTATATTAAATTTATTATTTATATGTTTCTTGAATGTAGGGTCCCTCATCACCCTTCCACCTCCAAATTCACTTTTTTTGTAGTCCTCCACTGAGCCACTCACCTGACTCCCTCCTTTCCTCCCACAGCTCCCACTCAGCACTAACAGAGGAACATCACAGGTAGTGACCCAGACAGTGTTACTTTCTGTAACGATTAGTGATCAAACTTCATTTTATAAGGGAGCACAATCAGTTCTCCTTTAACATATGAAGGCAGTGGCCTTCTGCCCCTTGGTAGCAGCTCATGATGTCTAAGCTTACAGCGGGAACCACAACCTGCGCCTTTGTGCTGGATGTTGGTACTAAGTCAACACAGTACACACTAGGCACAGTGTGACGTAGTATTTATTATTATTATTATTATTATTATACTTTATTTATGAAGCACCAACATATACCGCAGTGCTGTCCATGGATACAATTCATTTAAATAAAACAATAATATAAAACTTGTAAGAGATAGGACAAAATTTACAATCACATACAGGAGGAATTGAGGGACCTATTCCCGTGGGAACTTACAATCTAGAAGGGTGGGAGGTTGAGAAACAGGAGGTGAGGACTGCAAGATTGAGAAAGATATTAATGCAGAGTTAGATGAGGGAAATGTTGTTAGGTAACAGAAATTAATTTATTATTGAGTTGAGTGGTAGGCTTCTCTGAACAGAAAAGTCTTCAGAGAGCATTTAAAGGAAGAAAGATTAGGGCAAAGCCTAACAGCATGGGAGAGAGTGTTCCAGAAGTCCTGCAGTCTAGTATGAGAAGAGGTGATAGTCGCAGATGCAAGGAGCAGGTTATTGTTGGATCTTAGTGAGCGGGCTAGAGTATACTAGTTGATTAGAGAGGATAGGTAGAGGGGAGTGGTGTTGGTGAGCGCTTTGTATGCAAGAGTGAGAATTTTTAATTTAATTCTGCTGTGAATGGGGAGTCAATGAAAGGACTCACAGAGAGGTGCAGCAGATACAGAGCGACGAGAAAGGTGGATCAGCCTGGCAGAGGCATTTAGGATAGATTGAATGGGGGAGAGGTGGGAAAGAAGAAGGCCAGTAAGTAGGTTATTGCAGTATTTATGTCAGGAAATAATAAGGGAGTGGATTATTTGCTTTGTGGTGTTAGCGCACAGAAAAGGTTGAAACCTGGAAATATTGAGTAGGTTGTGGCAGGATGTAGAAAGCAAACTTAGGGTGATGGGGAATGGTGATGCAGTCAACAGGGATAGAGAAGTCACAAGTCGGCGTAGAGCTTGAGGGGGATAAGAAGGAGCTCAGTCTTGGACATATTGGAGATAAGGAGTCACCAGCAAATGACACAGTAAAATATCTGTGAGAAAGATAGGAATTAATCTAGGAAAGAGCAGAGCCACAGAGGCCAAAAGAGCTAAGGGTCTGTAGGAGGAGGGGGTGGTCAACTGTGTCGAAGGCAGCTGAGAGCTCAAGTAAGATGAGTATAGAGTAGTGGCCAATATTTTTAGCAAAGAGAAGATTGTTAGTAACCTTGGTAAGGCCAGTCTCAGTTGAGTGTTTGGGGCTGAATCTGTATTGCAGGGGGTCAAGCAAGGAGTTGGCAGACAGGAAGTTAGTTAGGCGATTGTAAACTATTTTTTCAAGGAGTTTTGATGTTAGTGGAAGCAGTGGTATGGGGCAGTAGCTTTCAGGAGAATTAGGGTTGAGGGAGGGTTTTTTGAGTATGGGAGTGACTTTTTCGTGTTTGAAAGAAGATGGGAATGAGCCGGTAGAGAAAGATAGGTTGAAGATGTGGTTTAGAGCAGAAGTGAGGGTATAAAATAGGGAGGGTATTATATGGGAAGGGATAGGGTCGAGCGGGCAGGAAGTGAGGTGTGAGTAACATAGTAAGGAAGAATTTTCATTCTCAGTGGCTGGATGGAAGATGCAGGTCTTGAGCACTAAAGACAGAGAAGGTGGTTAGAGGAGATATTTAAAGGTGGAGAAGAGTTGTTTAGGGTTTGAGGAAAGAATAGATATGAGAGAAAAGAAGTAGGTTTGCTAGGCTAAGTGAAGGACAACAGTTTATGAATGAAGAATAAACTTATAGTGTATGAAATGAGGTTCAGAGTGAGTTTTTCTCCAGACATGCTCAGCAGTACAGGAGCATTTTTGCAAATAGCGTGTTTGCAGAGATTGCTAGTAACTGACAGAGTGATGTTTTGCGCAGTTGAGGAGGGCCAAGTGTGTCTAGTGCAGAGGAGAGAGTTTGGTTATAGTGGGCTGTTGCGAGATCAGGGCCGTTTATAGTGGAAGTGTGAGAGAGGAGATCTTGAATGATTTTTGAAAATTGGAGTGGATCCACAGCATGTAGATTTCTACAGGTGCGGGGGCGGGATGGAGAAGTGGGTTTAACTGTTGCATTAATATTATAGGTGACCAGGTGATGGTCTGAAATGGGAAAAAGGCAACAGGTGAGGTCAGATATAGAACAGAGGTAGGAAAATACCAGGTTGATGGAGTGTCCATCACGGTCGGTAGGGAATAGGGTGGATTGTGAGAGACCGAAGGAAGATGTGAGTTAAAGAAGTTTAGAGGCAGCAGGGGCAGATGGGTTGTCAATGGGAATGTTGAAGTCCCCAAGAATTAGGGTTGGTATATTTGTAGAGAGAAAGTGAGAAAGCCAGGCCGCAAAGTTGTCAAGGAATTGGGAGGTAGGTCCAGGAGGGCGATAGATGACTGCCACTTTGGGGGAGAGGGGGGAGAACAGGTGAAAACAGTGGACTTCAAAGGAGGAGAAGGAGAGAGATGAGATTGGAGGTAGGTACTGATAAGTGCAGGAGGGGGAGAGAAGGATCCCAACACTGCCGCCACGTTTCTTACCTGGCCTAGAGGTATGGCTAAAGTGAAGACGATCATGTGTGAGAGCAGCAGTGGAAATGGTGTCTGAAGAAGATAGCCAGGTTTCAGTAATTGCTAAAAGGGTGAAAGCATTTGAAATAAACAGGTCATGAATAGTTGTAAGTTTGTTGTAGACAGAACCAGAGTTCCATAGTGCGCAAGTGAAAGGAGTGTGTGCGTATGGGATGCATTGGATGCAAATAAGGTTATGTGTGTTGCTTTTCTTAAAGTTTCTATTAGGAGTGCATTATTGGGTAATGGTGGGAATGAGGGTGGGCCCAGGATTTGGAGAGGTGTTGCCTGATGCTAATAGCAGCAAGATCAAAAGTAAGAGTAGGTGAGAATGTGATTTATAACACTGTGGGTAAATCTGTGAGGTGGTGCAGTTTAGTGACATAGATTTTAAAATAGAAAGTAGTTCATGAGAGCTAAGGTAAGGAGAGGAAAGGAGAGAGGGGCCTATATAAACTGCATGTGGAGAAGGGTAAGGTATGAGCATGTGAGCACCAGGAGTAGTACCTACATTTATATGGTGCAAGGGAGGGGTTAATATATACATTAAAAAAATAAGACATTATAAGGTTAGAAATGGATGGACATATAGTGCGTATGCACACTGTGGGGCCTAGTTATCAAGCCGTCAACCTCAAATACGCTGGAATTCCGCAGCGTATTTGTGGCGAGGCTGATTCACCTTAGTTATCAAAGGCTCCAGACCGGCAAAAGTAGAATTTTGTGACGTAAGCTTCGATCCGCCGGACTCAGTCTGACACAGATCGATTCTTACGTCACTCCAGATGTTCCGCACACAAGTGCGGCACATTCTCACTACTTTTGCTAGTTATCAAAAAACAAGCAGGTACGCTCAGCACTTTTACGGCCCAGCGTACCTGGTTTTCAAACCGCCACCCCTGGAGGCGACGGATCCCATAGGAATCAATGGGAGTCTGACCATAGCGAAAGTACAAGTTCGCTGCTGACAGACATCCCATTCATTCCTATGGGAGCTGTCTACACCTAACACCCTAACATGTACCCCGAGTCTAAACACCACTAATCTGTCCCCCCTACACCGCCGCAACTAAATAAAGTTATTACCCCCTAAACCGCCGCTCCAGGAGACCACCTCAAGCTACTCTATACCTATTAACCCCTAAACCGCTGCTCCCGGAGCGCACCGCAAGCTACTCTATACATATTAACCCCTAAACCGCCGCTCCTGGAGCCCACCGCAACTATAATAAATGTATTAACCCCGAAACCGCCGCTCCCTGAACCCGCCACAACCTATATTAAATGTATTAACCCCTATCCTGCCCCCCCATACCGTCGCCACCTATAATAAAATTATTAACCCCTATCCTGCTGATCCCGCACCTTGCCGCAACTAAATAAATAGTTTAACCCCTAAACTGCCGCTCCCTGAACCTGCCGCAACCTATATTAAATGTATTAACCCTTATCCTGCCCCCCCTACACCGTCGCCACCTATAATACATTTATTAACCCCTATCCTGCCCCCCACTACACCGCCGCCACTGTAATAAAATTATTAACCCCTAAACCTAAGTCTAACACTAACCCTAACACCCCCCTAACTTAAATATTAATTAAATAAATCTAAATCATATTTCTATTATTAACTAAATTAATCCTATTTAAAACTAAATACTTACCTTTAAAATAAACCCTAATATAGCTACAATATAAAGAATAATTATATCCTAGCTATCTTAGGATTTTTTTTTATTTTACAGGCAACTTTCAATTTCTTTTAACTAGGTACAATAGCTATTAAATAGTTATTAACTATTTAATAGCTTACCTAGCTAAAATAAAGAGAAATGTACCTGTAAAATAAATCCTAACCTAAGTTATAATTACACCTAACACTACACTATACTTTAATAAATTATTCCTATTTAAAACTAAATACTTACCTGTAAAATAAACCCTAAGATAGCTACAATGTAATTAATAATTACATTGTAGCTATTGTAGGATTTATATTTATTTTACAGGTAACTTTGTATTTATTTTAGCTAGTTAGAATAGTTATTAAATAGTTATTAACTATTTAATAACTACCTAGCTAAAAGAAATACAAAATTACCTGTAAAATAAATCCTAACCTAAGTTACAATTAAACCTAATACTACACTATCATTAAATTAATTAAATAAACTACCTACAAATAACTACAATTAAATACAATTACATAAACTAACTAAAGTACAAAAAATAAAAAAAGCTAAGTTACAAAAAATAAAAAAATAAGTTACAAACATTTTAAAAATATTACAACAATTTTAAGCTACTTACACCTAATCTAAGCCGAAGTGGACATCCGGAGCGGAAGAAGTTAATCCTCCAAGCGGCGCTGAAGAAATCTTCCATCCGATGAAGTCATCATCTAGGCGGCACTGAAGAAGTCTTCAATCCGGGCGATGTCATCTTCCAAGAGGCGCTGAAGAGGTCTTCTATCCGGGCGATGTCATATTCAAAGCCGGGTCTTCAATCTTCATCCCGCGGACGTGGAACATCCTCCTTTCCCGACGAACTACCGACGAATGAAGGCTCCTTTAAGGGACGTCATCCAAGATGGCGTCCCTTCAATTCCGATTGGCTGATAGGATTCTATCAGCCAATCGGAATTAAGGTAGGAAAAATCTGATTGGCTGATGGAATCAGCCAATCAGATTCAAGTTCAATCCGATTGGCTGATCCAATCAGCCAATCAGATTGAGCTTGCATTCTATTGGCTGATTGGATCAGCCAATCGGATTGAACTTGAATCTGATTGGCTGATTCCATCAGCCAATCAGATTTTTCCTACCTTAAATCCTATCAGCCAATCGGAATTGAAGGGACGCCATCTTGGATGACGTCCCTTAAAGGAGCCTTCATTCGTCGGTAGTTCGTCGGGAAAGGAGGATGTTCCGCGTCGGCGGGATGAAGATTGAAGACCCGGCTTGGAAGATGACATCGCCCGGATAGAAGACCTCTTCAGCGCCTCTTGGAAGATGACATCGCCCGGATCGAAGACTTCTTCAGCGCCGCCTGGATGATGACTTCATCGGATGGAAGATTTCTTCAGCGCCGCTTGGAGGATTAACTTCTTCCGCTCCGGATGTCCACTTCGGTTCCATCGCTGCTCGGCGGAGTGAAGACGACTCAAGGTAGGATGATCTTCAGGGGATTAGTGTTAGGTTTTTGTAAGGGGGGTTTGGGTTAGATTAGGGGTATGTGGGTGGTGGGTTTTAATGTTGGGGGGGTTGTATTTTTCTTTTACAGGCAAAAGAGCTGAACTTTTTGGGGCATGCCCCCACAAATGGCCCTTTTAAGGGCTGGTAAGGTAAAAGAGCTTTGAACTTTATTTAATTTAGAATAGGGTAGGGCATTTTTTTTAGTTTGGGGGGGTTTGTTTTTTTATTAGGGGGCTTAGATTAGGTGTAAGTAGCTTTAAATTAATGTAATATGTTTTTAAATGTTTGTAACTTTTTTTTTTTTATTTTTTTGTAACTTAGCTTTTTTTATTTTTTGTACTTTAGTTAGTTTATGTAATTGTATTTAATTGTACTTATTTGTAGGTAGTTTAATTAATTAATTTAATGATAGTGTAGTGTTAGGTTTAATTGTAACTTAGGTTAGGATTTATTTTACAGGTAATTTTGTATTTATTTTAGCTAGGTAGTTATTAAATAGTTAATAACTATTTAATAACTATTCTAACTAGCTAAAATAAATACAAAGTTACCTGTAAAATAAATATAAATCCTAAAATAGCTACAATGTAATTATGAATTACATTGTAGCTATCTTAGGGTTTATTTTACAGGTAAGTATTTAGTTTTAAATAGGAATAATTTATTAAAGTATAGTGTACTGTTAAGTGTAATTGTAACTTAGGTTAGGATTTATTTTACAGGTAAATATCTCTTTATTTTAGCTAGGTAGCTATTAAATAGTTAATAACTATTTAATAGCTATTGTACCTAGTTAAAATAAATTGAAAGGTACCTGTAAAATAAAAATAAATCCTAAGATAGCTAGAATATAATTATTATTTATATTGTAGCTATATTAGGGTTTATTTTATAGGTAAGTTTTTAGTTTTAAATAGGATTAACTTAGTTAATAATATAAATATGATTTAGATTTATTTAATTAATATTTAAGTTAGGGGTGTTAGGGTTAGTGTTAGACTTAGGTTTAGGGGTTAATAAATTTATTACAGTGGCGGCGGTGTAGTGGGGGGCAGGATAGGGGTTAATACATTTATTATAGGTGGTGACGGTGTAGGGGGGGCAGGATAGGGGTTAATAAATTTAATATAGGTTGCGGCGGGTTCAGGGAGCGGTGGTTTAGGGGTTAAACTATTTATTTATTTGCGGCGAGGTGCGGGATCAGCAGGATAGGGGTTAATAACTTTATTACAGAGGGCGGCGGTATAGGGGGGGCAGTCTAGGGGTTACTAGGTATAATGTAGGTGGCAGCGGTGTCCGGGAGCGGCGGTTTAGGGGTTAATACATTTATAAGACTTGCGGCGGGGTCTAGGAGCGGCGGTTTAGGGGTTAGTAACTTTATTTAGTTGAGGGGGGCTCCGGGGGCGCCGGTATAGGGGGTAGAACAGTGCAATTTAGTGTGAGTGTTTAGTGACAGGCTAGCAAGAAAGCTGTCAAACAGCCGAAGAGGAGCGAGATCAGATGAGTGATAACTCTCACAGTCCGCTGCTCATCGCCCCGCGGCTTTTTGACAGCTTTTTTTGATAACTTAGGCGTATTTTTTCAGGTCTGCGGCGGCGAAGGTAGGCGAGCTTAGGCGGGCGTATTGGGCCGGCGAAGTCAGAAAAGTTGACGGCTTGATAACTACCCCCCTATGCCTCTTGACTCTGTCTCTAGTTTGGCAAATCTCTAGCTCCATTTAAATCAATAAGAATCCCATGGACCTCCTCACCACACAAACTCTGTTACACTCAAGGACCCCAATATATCCAGTTTGGTTTTATTTATAGTTCCTGAAGATGCTTAAGTGGTTGTTTTGTTCAAGTTTGCTCCTGGTGAGGATTTAGCTGTAATTTTAGTTTTTGAGAAATAGTAATAATGATGTGGTGTAGTTAATGAGACAGTAAGGTCAAAATTAAACATACATTGAATTGGGTAGAACATTGCATTTTAAACAACTTTCCAATTTACTTATAATACCAATGTGTTTAGTTCTCTTGGTGGTATCCTTTGGTAAAGAGTAGGTTTAGGTTTAGGTGAGCTCAGGAGTGGGCTTGTGTATTTAGCCATTTGGCAGCAGTATTTAAAACATTGTTCATAGCAATCAAATACATAAAAGAAAACACAGGGGCCATAGAATATTAAAGACACACACCCTTCTTAAGCTCATATCAGCCTATCTAGATTTACTCTTAAACAAAGGATACCAAGAAAACTAAGCAACGTTTTTAAAAGAACTAAATTTGAAATGTGTTTGAAATTGCATGTTATAGCAGAATCATTAAAGTTTAATTTTTACTTCACAGAGTAATACAGAAGTTAATACAGTAGGAGTGGATACCAGATAGGTTTAATGTAACAAGGGATATATTAATATGTAGACATATATATAGTATTTTTACAATGTGCCTTTTTGGTGCCTATCGTGACCCAGCTCTTGGTATCTTGAAATCTCTCCCTGCCTCTCCTATGAAAAAATAAAGCTTATCATGTGATTTAACTAACTTTTACAACATTTGATCTTAAATTATAATGATTGTAATGTTAACCACTGTACAGTATTGATTATAACCTTACAGGTGTTGCTTTTCACTTAATACAATCATTCTTCCTTATCAAACTTGCCTTTTTAAACATTTATATTTATTGAACTTTTTCTACATGTTTCTGTTACTAGAATAGTTTGAAATCATACAGTATTTTGCTTTATGGCAAACGTTTTTTCTTATTAATGGAGTATATTTTTGTGTCCTTATAACTCATTTATAAAAGAGAGACATTAAATCATTAGAAACAAATTGGTTCACTAAGAGGTCTCTATAGAACCCTCAGCTAGCTTCACAAGCTACCTAATGTTATTAAAGGCACTATTGCCGACCCATATTTGCATTCTTGAGTGGATAAACTGCCTAGAATAATATATTACCATGTACACCTGGTGAGGTTGGTGTAATAGATGAAGCTAGAGACCTGAGTATTTTTTGCCAGCTGCATTTGTTTATGTTTGTGACATTGGTAGACCTCTTTATCTAGGCCCCTTTTTAGTCCTACCTTTTGTTTATAAAGACTGGGATGATAAATAGAGAGAACAATTGCATGACCTTCAGTTTTATACACAGGGCAGGCATATTGCAAGTAATAGCACATAATAAGGTCATGTATCACAAACCCAAATGATTGGAAACACATTTTTATGATAGACAAAAAAATATAATGTCCCTATTATATTGTTTGCTACATTAATGCTCAGGAGAGTTTTAAAAGATTAGCTATTTTTTCTTAACATATTTGACCATGCTGACCTCCAACTTCAAACAATGATGTTCACTGGACTGCTAGGAGTCAATTTATCAAGCTCCGTACGGAGCTTAATGCCCCGTGTTTCCGGCGAGCCTTCAGCTCTAGCTGCTCTGAGGTGGCGGACAGAAATCCACCCGATCGAATATGATCGGGTTGATTGATACCCCCTGCTAGCAGCCTATCGGCCGCAAATCTGCAGGGGCAGTATTTCACAAGCAGTTCACAAGAACTGCTGGTGCAATGATAAATGCTGATAGCGTATGCTGTTGTCATGGTCCTATCTTACACATTCCACCTTAATATATACTTTGCCATATCAAGCCTATACCACCTTAACATTGTCTCCTCCTGCCTATAAAGCCTGCACTGTCTAATTACTCTTTGCTGGTTTATTGAAGTGATTAACTCACAACTCCAGCTTGTATCCTGGTGAAAGAAAGTACTCGGCTGCATTTAAACTACTTCACTTGCACACCTTGGCAAAAGCGCTGCTTGTTGTCTTCCTACCTGGCTTCCTCTGACGTCACTGCAAGCCATTCACTCCTCACACGCTGCTCAGGCCTGGCAGCGTTCCAACTTCACAGCGTGCACAGACTTCCAGCTGCTCTGACACAGCCTTCCGGATCTCAAGCACTCACAGTGCCTTCAGCTTGCAACAAGTATAGCGACACATGAGGTTATCAGGTTCCGTATAAGCTTTTACTTGTAGTGTTCTAAGTCTGCTACTCTCACTACTTCCATATTTAAGCTTGCCATAATATTGACATTCCTCTATGTGTTACATTGTATAAATCTGCCAGCAAGCTACTAGCACTACCATTACTAAATGGTTATATTAACTCCTCACCTGCAGTGTGCCATATTAAACATGCTATGAGTACTAATCAGGGTATTTTCCTTAACTAGTTACTGCTCCTGTCTTGAGAAATATATATCCTTTGTTCTGCCTCTAAAGCATTCCTGTATTCATTACTCTTTGATATTGGAAGCTTATTGAGGCAATATAAATACAGATTAGGATTATATGCTTCCTTACTAGCAAGCATATTTCCCAGTTTGTTACATTAACATATTACCACAGTTCTACTTCTAAAGTACTAAAGATAAGTAAAGAATTGTCACATAAACAAGTGATTTCTTACATAATAAACCAGCCTTAAAAAAAAATAAAAAAAAAATTGTAACTATGGAGCCATCAGATGTGGCCCCCCAGCTACATAATTTAAACCAGCGCCTGGACAACTTAACTCAGGCATTTAGAGATATACAGGTGGAAAACCAAAGTCTCAAAGCCTGTCTTAGAGAAGTGTTGGCCAATAGGAATGCTGGAAATGACCACCAGGCTGAGCCCCAGGTTTCTTACCCTGAGAAATTTACTGGTGATAGATCCACTTTTCGCCAGTTCAGAAACGCCTGCCTGTTGTTATTCGATTTAAAACCGAGAACTTATCCTACAGACAGATCCAAAGTATTAACTGTTCTCTCATACCTGCGAGGGGAACCTCGGGCCTGGGCTGACTCATTTTATGAGTCCCAGGACCCAATTCTGAATTCTTTTGATGCCTTCTTAAAGGCTTTATCCAACCTTTATGATGATCCTTATCGTCAGATTACTGCTGAGACTAAACTCAGAGGACTCAAACAGTTAAAAGCTCCAGTGGAGGAGTATATTACTCGTTTCAAGATTTGGGCCAGAGATTCGCTCTGGAATGAGGTCTCTCTCAAGAATCAGTATCGAATGGGGTTGTCAGAGGAAGTAAAGGACGAACTCTCCAGAACTGGCATACCAGATCGCCTAGAGGATTTCTATACTTTAACAACTACTATAGATCGCAGGCTCCGAGAGCGAAGGCAGGAAAAAGGTAGTTCTAGCCACCCCACACCCCGCTTGCTCCCGACTCCGCCTACTGCTACTGCTCCCCCTGACCAGCCTATGGACATTAGCTTTCTGAGAGGACCTCTCACTATGCAAGAAAAGACCAGACGCCGTAATCTCAATCTGTGTATGTATTGTGCTGGTACGCAGCATGTGGTTAAGGATTGTCCCCTGCTTCTGAAGCAAAAGCGAGGTAAGACAAAATCAAATAGTAACTGTCTTCACACAAAGTCAGCTACATCAACTTACTTTACCTTACCTTTACAATTACAGTGGGATCAGCACAGGATCAGCAGTAACGCCATCGTTGATACAGGCGCTTGTACCAATTTCATTGATGTTCGTTTGGTTCATTCTAATAAAATTCCTTTTCAGTTAAAAAGCATTCCACTGCCTCTCAAAGTCATTGACGGGTCACATTTAGCTTCTGGTCCGGTGTCACATCAAACTGTCCCTCTGTTAGTCACAACTCCCTCTGGTCACACTGAAACAATTACTTTCGATATCATATCCTCTCCTATTTACCCTATTGTACTGGGAATCTCTTGGCTTCGTTTACACCAACCCACTCTGCATTGGTCCACTCTTTCTCTCTCCTTCCCCTCCTCTTACTGTTCTAACACTTGCTTCCCTAGGAAACATATTTTGATCACATCCACTCCTGTCATACCAGTTGAATATTCTGATTTTTCAAACGTTTTCGATAAAAAAGAGGCAGAGGTATTGCCTCCCCATAGGGCCTATGATTGCCCCATAGATCTGCTGCCTGGTGCAACCATACCTCATGGTCATATTTATCCCCTCTCAAGACCTGAGTTACAACACCTTAAAACTTATATTACTGAGAATTTAAAAAAAGGGTTCATCCGTCCCTCCACCTCACCTGCAGCAGCAGCTATGTTTTTTGTAAAGAACAAGGATGGGTCTTTACGCCCGATAATAGATTATCGCGAGCTGAACAAAATAACAATAAAAAAACAGATACCCACTACCTCTCATCCCAGAACTGATTGAGAGGTTACGTGGCGCCACAGTGTTCACTAAACTAGATCTGAGGGGTGCCTATAACCTTGTCAGAATAAGAGCCGGGGACGAGTGGCTGACCGCATTTAGGACTAGGTATGGTCTCTATGAGTATACGGTTATGCCATTCGGTCTGTGCAATGCCCCGGCGACATTCCAGAACTTCATTAATGATATTTTTAGAGATGTCCTTGACACGTTTTTGGTTGTCTACTTAGACGACATTCGTATTTACTCACCCTCTTTGACAGAACATATACAACATGTCAGGCTTGTGTTGTCTAGACTACAAACACATAGACTCTATGTTAAATTAGAAAAATGTTTGTTTCACGTCACAGAGGTGTCTTTCTTGGGTTATCACATCAGTAAGGGTCAGATAAAGATGGAGGATAACAAAATTTCAGCCATATCATCATGGCCTATACCCTCTTCTGTGAAAGAAGTTCAAAGGTTCTTGGGCTTCGCAAATTTTTATAGACGCTTTATTCAAAACTTTGCTGCCATCACAAAACCCCTGACAAATCTGACTAAGGGAAAGACTCCATTTTGTTGGACACCTGAGGCTCAAACCGCCTTTGACCAATTAAAGCATCTCTTTACCACCTCTCCGATACTCCATCTACCAAACACAAAGTGTCAATTCGTATTAGAGGTTGACGCATCAGAATATGCCATTGGCTCCGTGTTATCCCAGAGATCCACTCCTAAGGACTCATTACATCCTGTGTCTTATTTCTCTAGGCTCCTGACACCAGCTGAGCTGAATTATCCAGTTGGTGAAAAGGAGTTGTTGGCTATTAAGTCATCCTTTGACCAATGGAGGCATTTATTGGAGGGTACGGAGCAACCTATAGTGATATTTACTGATCATAAGAATCTACAGTATCTCCAGACAAACAGAACTCTTTCTGCTCGACAGCTCCGCTGGAGCCTCTACTTCTCTCGTTTCTCCTTCCACATTGCCTACCGTCCTGGCATACGGAATGGAAAGGCAGATGCTTTATCTAGAAGGGATAAAAAGCCTGAGTCTACTCAATTTCCATCCATTATCATTCCAAAATCTTCTTTTGTAGGTCTTCTATCAAATGATCTCACAGATCTAAAAACACATCAACAACAAGACATTACTAAGACCGCTTACACGCTTACCCCTGATAATGCTGGAATCCTCTACAAGGATTCAAGGCTATATGTTCCACCCTCGCTGCGAGATCAGGCAGTGTCCATTGCCCATGATTCATTATTAGCAGGTCATATGGGTATACACAAGACACTTGACCTTCTACAGAGGTATTTTTGGTGGCCTTCTATGAGAACCACTGTTAAAGAATACATCAAACTCTGCGTTACCTGTCAAACCTGTAAGCCCTCACACCAACCACCTCTGGGTTTACTACAGAACCTCCCTATTCCCGAATTTCCGTGGACTTCTGTCTCCATGGACTTTGTAGTTGATTTGCCTAAATCTGAAGGTTACACCGTCATTTTTGTTGTTGTGGATCTCATGTCAAAGATGGCACATTTCATTCCAACCGAAACTCTACCCACTGCACAAAAATCAGCTCAGTTATTTCTTAGAGAGATTATTCGTTTACATGGAATACCCACTACAGTACTCAGCGACAGAGGCTCACAATTCACCTCAAAATTTTGGAGACATCTTTGTAGCTCACTAGACATACATCAGTGTTTGACCACATCGTACCACCCACAGACCAATGGACAGTGTGAGAGAACCAACCAGTGGCTGGAGCAATTTTTACGTTGCTACTGTTCCCACAAACAAGAATCTTGGGCCACGTACCTCCCACATGCTGAGTTTGCATATAATAATACCACCAATACTTCTACGGGGTTTTCTCCCTTTTATATCAATTCAGGCTACCATCCCCGATTTCATCCATTGCCTATGACACACTCACCTTGTCCTCAGGTGAATGATCTCGTCAATTCCATCAAGCAGACTTACGTCGCCATACAGGATAACATCAAGCAAGCACAGGCCACCCAAAAGAGGTTCTATGACCTACGCCATCGCCCTCATCCTACCTACGCTGTAGGACAAAAAGTCTGGTTATCGGCAAAGAATCTGAGGATTCCAACTCCTTGCAAGAAGTTTAACAAACTTTTTGTTGGTCCTTTTTCTATCATTGCTCTTCCAAACCCGGTTACGGTGACTCTACAGCTTCCTCCCACTTACCGCATTCACCCGACATTTCATGTGTCCCTCATCAAGCCTTGCTACTCTTCTACCCCTCTATCAGCCACTTCCCTGGGTTCTCCTACCCCGGATCCTGAGTACGAGGTCCAGGCCATTCTGGACTCTAGACGTTGGCATGGTGAACTGCAGTATCTGGTTCATTGGTCCGGGTACGACTCTTCGGAGGACTCTTGGGAACCCGCTTCAAATCTCTCTGCAGATAGGTTGGTCTCTTTGTTTCATCGGAGGCATCCGGATCGTCCTTCTCCCTGAAACCTCTTTGATGTTTCCTTGGGGGGGGAGTATGTCATGGTCCTATCTTACACATTCCACCTTAATATATACTTTGCCATATCAAGCCTATACCACCTTAACATTGTCTCCTCCTGCCTATAAAGCCTGCACTGTCTAATTACTCTTTGCTGGTTTATTGAAGTGATTAACTCACAACTCCAGCTTGTATCCTGGTGAAAGAAAGTACTCGGCTGCATTTAAACTACTTCACTTGCACACCTTGGCAAAAGCGCTGCTTGTTGTCTTCCTACCTGGCTTCCTCTGACGTCACTGCAAGCCATTCACTCCTCACACGCTGCTCAGGCCTGGCAGCGTTCCAACTTCACAGCGTGCACAGACTTCCAGCTGCTCTGACACAGCCTTCCGGATCTCAAGCACTCACAGTGCCTTCAGCTTGCAACAAGTATAGCGACACATGAGGTTATCAGGTTCCGTATAAGCTTTTACTTGTAGTGTTCTAAGTCTGCTACTCTCACTACTTCCATATTTAAGCTTGCCATAATATTGACATTCCTCTATGTGTTACATTGTATAAATCTGCCAGCAAGCTACTAGCACTACCATTACTAAATGGTTATATTAACTCCTCACCTGCAGTGTGCCATATTAAACATGCTATGAGTACTAATCAGGGTATTTTCCTTAACTAGTTACTGCTCCTGTCTTGAGAAATATATATCCTTTGTTCTGCCTCTAAAGCATTCCTGTATTCATTACTCTTTGATATTGGAAGCTTATTGAGGCAATATAAATACAGATTAGGATTATATGCTTCCTTACTAGCAAGCATATTTCCCAGTTTGTTACATTAACATATTACCACAGTTCTACTTCTAAAGTACTAAAGATAAGTAAAGAATTGTCACATAAACAAGTGATTTCTTACAGCTGTCTGCATTTATCGATGTGCGACGGACATGATATGCTACATCATAAATTTACCCCCTAGTGTTCACTCAGGGTTTACAAAGAGACATACAGACTGTGTAATATATTTTACTAGATAAGTTGTTTTGCAAATAATTAAAATAATATATGAAGAGTATTACAGTACTTATTTCTCTGACCTCTGGTCAATTAACCCTGCAGACTATAGGACAAAGGATATTTTTACTTACTCATGAATCCCTGCAACCTCAGCCTGTCCTCACACTCAAGCCAATCCTTTTCCAAATAGTCTTCTTTATTTATGCCCTAAGGTTACTGCTTTAGTGTAATTGTCTGATTCCCATAGTGAAATTTTAACTCCTAAAATTAGTTCCTGATATCAGCTCCCTATGCTTTCCCTATAAAAACCAGTGAAAACATATATGCACATTGCACAATATATAAGAATATCTATAAAACAATGTTTTATTCATCATCTTCTGCCAATTTTAATTTCACTTTTGATTGTATCTACTTTGACAACTTGCTTTTTTTCTCAGATGTGATTTTTTTTTATAACAGTTTATGGCCTTGTTTGCATTTGAGGCAATTCCCTTGATTGTGTATTTACTGCACTGTTTTGTCCTTTGTACTTCCTGTTTCAGTTGATTTTGTTGTTAGAAATGACGTTCAACTGATATTTAATTTGATTCTATATGACATCGTAATTGTCTACCATTTCTTTTTCTGGATCATTCCATACTCCATGCCAAATATCATCCTAGCGCTGCGGAATCTGTTGGCGCTCTACAAATACCTGATAATAATAATAATAATTCTGCTCATGTATTTGGATTTGTTTAACAATTGTATTTGTTTATGCTGTTGATTTAAAATTCATATTCAAAATTGATCAGTGTGTCATCTGTAGGTTTTTCCATTTCTTCTTGTGCACTATAGATTATAGTACCATCTACCTTTATAGTCAATCTCTTTTTTTTTGTATACCCTGAAAAACCAAATAGGGTCCCCTACTGTATACTAGAGATGTGCATTTGTTTTCATTTTCAGATTAATATTTTGTACATGTTTTAAGTGCAAAACAAGCAATAATAACAATACTGGTATCGGCGCTGGAGGGGTTAGGGAAAATTAAATCCAGAATCTGGAAAAGCCGGTTGTCTCTGATGGGTAGATGAAACAGAGGCACAGAGCGTCCTGAAAGGTCAAACCAGGAAGCCTTTGATGCTATCAGAGCCGTCTGTTGCCCGTAGTGGAGGGTGTGTACTTCCAGGTAACACCCAATAGGAGGACAAACTGTAAAGAAAAGAAACAGGCGCGGCCCGACTCAAGTGAAGATAATTTAATGTGAGGTGAGTTTATACAGCAAAATGAATACTCACAAACGTTAAAATATATAATCAGCATATGTAGTAAAAACAATCCCTCTGGTATAATCTGTATGTGTTTGCCCCAACACTTCTGCCACCTCGGTCGATAGGAACCAAGTCTGGAAGGCCAGGGGTTGTGTTTATGATGCACAATAAAAACTTATTTGTTTACATATATCAGCAAGGATGGATCAAGAGTTGGGTTCTCTGTTTGATTTAAAAAAAAATTGATAAACTACTAAAAATGTGCACATTTGTGACTAAAATCATATTTTCGTTTTGTTTTAACGGAACAAATATTCAAATGAATGCAAAAAGAAAATCTAAAGTAAAAAGCTACAGATTAACTATTTCACTTGTAGCTTTGGAACATTTACATTCATTTAACAAAATAAAATGTAAATATTCTATGAATATTCAGTATTTGTTTAGTTTAAAACAACAGCAATACTGATTAGTACAGCCAATGAATATTAATGAAAACAAATTACCCAGAATATTTATTCTGAAAAATTTGTCCGAATCAAATTTTTTCACGGCTGCACATATCTAATTTATGGTTCATTTACATTAACACCTACATCCTATCAACCTTATACAAATAATTTTCTCTACTATTTTCTACACTTCCAAATAATCATAAACACCAGATCACATATATGACATATAAAATTTACATGTATTTAATACTTAGGGGCCGATTTAACAAGAGCCGAATGGCCCCTAATCGTCCTGTTTCCGTGTGAGCCTTTAGGCTCAACGGAAACAGCAGTCAGAGGCTGCAGACAACAATCAACCCGATCGGATACGAAAAACAACCTAATTGGCCGTGAATCTGCAGGGGGCTGCATTGCACAAGCAGTTCACCAGAACTGCTTGTGCAATGTTAAATGCCAAATATACAAGTAAAGGAGCGATAACAAGCTCAGGGGTCTAGGAGGGCATACCTAGTCCTTCAAACAATGTTAAATGCCAACAGCGTATGCTGTCGGCATTTAGCGATGTTGGGTGGACATGATTCGCTAGAGCAAAACATGTCCGCCGCCATTTGATAATTCAGCCCCACAGTGTTTAAATTTGATCACACTATTAACCCCTAAACCATCACACAGCCATATTGCAAACTACCCCACTACACTATTAGCCCCTAAACTGCCACACAACCATATTGCAAACTACCTCACTACACTATTAACCCCTAAACCGCCACACCTCATATCACAAACTACCCCACTACACTATTAACTGCTATACCACCACAACCCCCACTGTAAAATGCTCACTAACATCCTAACCCATAACCAGCTAACCCCACTAACATTCCCTAAAAAACAAACTTTACCTGAAAAAACAACTAACTTCACATGAAAAAAAGCTACCATAACAGAAAAAAATTACCATTACAGAAAAAATTTTTTTTACCAAAAATAAAAAAATAATTATGCCTATTCTTAAACTAAAGCTCCTTTAAAAAACAAAAACAAAAATCAAAATAAAAACCTATACTAACACTAAACTATAGCAATAGCCCTTAAAAGGGTTTTTTGTAGGGCATTGTCCTCAAGTAATTTAGCTCTTTTTCAAGCCAAAAAACAAACAAACAATGCACCATTCTACAAGTAACCCCTTACCCCCCTAAAAAAAAACTACTCTAAAAATTGCCCTTGAAATTGCATTTAGCTGGTCATTTCCCATATCACTAAACCCCAAAGATAGTACTTAACAAAGCTGAACCCAGGTGGCAGTGCTCCACCTTCATCCTGGCAGCGGTCGATCTTCATCCTGTCAGCGCTTCATCTTCATACAGGTGTTGGTCCATCTTCATCCTAGCGAAAGACTCCTATATTCATCCCAGTGACAGTATTCTAGCTTCATCCATCTTCGCTTTTTCTGTTGCCGACGTCCTCTTCATGTGATCAACTGCAGCACACTGAATTTTGAATGCGATGTACCCCCTTTATATAGGGGTACCCATGCATTCCTATTGACTGATTTTCAAATTCAAATTAAAATCAACCAATAGAAACAAGCTTACATTCTATTGGATAATATGAATTTGATTGTGAAAATCAGCCAATAGGAAAACAAGGGTGCCCCTAAATAAAATGGGTACTTCGCATTCAAAATTCAGTGTGCGGCAGGTGACCACATGAAGTGGACATCGGCGAATGAAGATCTGAAGATGAATGAACATAGAAGACCACCTCCATAATGAAGAATCAGATGGACCACCTTTGTGATAAAGATGGACTGCTGCCAGGATGAAGATAGAGATCCACTTCCCGGATTCAACTTTGGTGAGTACCATATTTGGGGTTAAGGATGTTTTTAGATTAGTGGTTTTGTTTGTTTGTTTGTTTTTGAGCAGCAAAAGAGATAAATGCCCTTCTAAGGGCAATGCCTAGCCAAATGCCCCTTTCAGGGCAATTTTGAAAGTAGGTATTTTAGATAGCCTTTTTTTGGTGGTGGGGGGTTACTTGTAGAGTTTTTTTTTATTTTGGGGTGATTTTTTTAAGTGGGGCTTTAAATTTAGAATAGGTATAAAAGTTTTTTTATTTTTGGTAAAAAAAATTCCTTAATGGTACATTTTTTATTTTCAGTAAAGGCAGGGTTTTTTTTTTTTTTCCAGGCACTGTTAGTTGGGTTTTTTTTAGGTAAGGTTAGGTTTTCTTATCTTCCAGGTACTGTTAGGTAAGATAATGAAGGAGGGCTAAATGGAGAATTCAGATTAATATTTTGTACATGCTTTAAAAGCAAACAAATCTCTTTCAAAATAAACTTATTTGTTCACATATATCACCAAGGTTGGATCAATAGTTGGTTTCTTTGTTTTCACAAAAAAATTATAAAATACTAAAAATGTGCCCAAATGATGCATGGGAATCTTGTTGCTGCACTGAACAGGCAGGTTCACATTTCTTTAACACATACATAAGGCATGCATGTATTAACTGTGTTACAAGCTGTTACATTTAAAGCAGAGTGTTATCTTTACCAAAGCATATGAAGATGAGGCCAGACATATAAAATACAAGGTTATAAATTGTATTTGTTCCAGGTTAAATGTCCAAGATAAAGACCCAGATAGCTTTAGATATCTAAAAGGAGTAAATTATTCAGAAATCATATCTGTTACACTAGTGTCACCGAAGGTCATTCCAATTTAAAGAAAAATATTTGATTTTAATTTTTTGTATACATATTTATAATGGAAACATATTACTCCTTGTAGTATAGGATAATTATTGATCGTGAAAATATTTACAGATGACAAAATACTCATTTTTATTAATGAACAGTTGTGAAAAACCAATAACTGAAAGAAATTTGTCAAAAGGTAGGACTAATATTTAAATAAAGATATGACCTCAAAAGAAGGTTGCAGGATCAAAGAAGATTCCTTAAATATAGACATAATGACTGAGATACATCCATCCCAAAGAGGGTTAACAGAAGCTGGCTCCAAAGTGTTGATATTACTAAGTACATATTTTCTCATCATCGAAACATCATTTTATACATAACACAATAACACACTTATTGCCCTCAATTACATCAGCACAACTTTGTTTTAATTCATTTTTCTAATGCCACTGGTCAAGATTCAAAAAACTTTTCTATGAAATTATTATCTTGTCGACAAAAAGTAGCTGCAACTTCTGCTAAAAAATGATTGATTTTATAAACATTTACATAGAATATTAACTTGGGAGAAAATTGCATTATCAATTGCATATTGTTTATAAACTGTATCCAAGAAGTGCATATGGAAAAAATGGGTACTGTTAACCCCTATAACTCCAGCAAACAAATGACTCCACAATACCTTCTGTATCACAAAATGTATTCAGCTTCTTCTCCCATGGAGGTACAAAAGTGTTACAGCAACTTTTCGGTAGAAAATCCCTTATTCATGCTAATGGGCCTCATCTGTTAGATGCACTTATAGGCCTTCACATTAACCCATTCAATACTCTTACAATATATCTTACATAGAATTAATAATGCCACCTAGTGGTTACATATCATATTGTTACAATGAGTATATATGTGAAATTAAAAATAATAAAACATTTACCTATGTACAATAAAGATAGAAAATATTATCCTGATCACTACTCTTTGGTTATATAATTTATACACACTATAGAAATACCTTTAGATCAAGCTCTCTATTGATTCCTTTTGGCATTAATGCATCTAGTTTATGTATCCAAAAGGACTCATTTTGCTTTCATATTAGATCTCTGTTTCCACCCCTTCTTAGCCTTTCCACACCATCAATAATTTGCCACTGTATTTGGCTGATGTTGTGGCCTGCCTTTAAAAAATGACATGATACAGGCGCTTCCTTATCCTTACATCTGATGTTGGACCTGTGTTGACTCATCCTATCTCGTACTCGCCTTATCGTCTCGCCTATATATACTTTAGAACATGGGCACATACGGCTAGATTTGGAGTTTGGCGGTAAAAGGGCTGTTAACGCTCCGCAGGTTTTTTTCTGGCCGCACCATAAATTTAACTCTGGTATCGAGAGTTCAAACAAATGCTGCGTTAGGCTCCAAAAAAGGAGCGTAGAGCATTTTTACCGCAAATGCAACTCTCGATACCAGAGTTGCTTACGGACGCGGCCGGCCTCAAAAACGTGCTCGTGCACGATTCTCCCATAGGAAACAATGGGGCTGTTTGAGCTGAAAAAAAACCTAACACCTGCAAAAAAGCAGCGTTCAGCTCCTAACGCAGCCCCATTGTTTCCTATGGGGAAACACTTCCTACGTCTGCACCTAACACTCTAACATGTACCCCGAGTCTAAACACCCCTAACCTTACACTTATTAACCCCTATTCTGCCGCCCCCGCTATCGCTGACCCCTGCATTACACTTTTAACCCCTAATCTGCCGCTCCGTAAACCGCCGCCACCTACGTTATCCCTATGTACCCCTAATCTGCTGCCCCTAACATCGCCGACCCCTATGTTATATTTATTAACCCCTAATCTGCCCCCCACAACATCGCCGACACCTGCCTACACTTATTAACCCCTAATCTGCCGAGCGGACCTGAGCGCTACTATAATAAAGTTATTAACCCCTAATCCGCCTCACTAACCCTATCATAAATAGTATTAACCCCTAATCTGCCCTCCCTAACATCGCCGACACCTACCTTCAATTATTAACCCCTAATCTGCCGACCGGAGCTCACCGCTATTCTAATAAATGTATTAACCCCTAAAGCTAAGTCTAACCCTAACACTAACACCCCCCTAAGTTAAATATAATTTTTATCTAACGAAATAAATTAACTCTTATTAAATAAATGATTCCTATTTAAAGCTAAATACTTACCTGTAAAATAAATCCTAATATAGCTACAATATAAATTACATTTATATTATAGCTATTTTAGGATTAATATTTATTTTACAGGCAACTTTGTAATTATTTTAACCAGGTACAATAGCTATTAAATAGTTAAGAACTATTTAATAGTTACCTAGTTAAAATAATAACAAATTTACCTGTAAAATAAATCCTAACCTAAGATATAATTAAACCTAACACTACCCTATCAATAAAATAATTAAATAAACTACCTACAATTACCTACAATTAACCTAACACTACACTATCAATAAATTAATTAAACACAATTGCTACAAATAAATACAATTAAATAAACTATCTAAAGTACAAAAAATAAAAAAGAACTAAGTTACAGAAAATAAAAAAATATTTACAAACATAAGAAAAATATTACAACAATTTTAAACTAATTACACCTACTCTAAGCCCCCTAATAAAATAACAAAGACCCCCAAAATAAAAAATTCCCTACCCTATTCTAAAATACAAAAATTACAAGCTCTTTTACCTTACCAGCCCTGAACAGGGCCCTTTGCGGGGCATGCCCCAAGAATTTCAGCTCTTTTGCCTGTAAAAAATAACATACAATACCCCCCCCCAACATTACAACCCACCACCCACATACCCCTAATCTAACCCAAACCCCCTTAAATAAACCTAACACTAATCCCCTGAAGATCTTCCTACCTTGTCTTCACCATCCAGGTATCACCGATCCGTCCTGGCTCCAAGATCTTCATCCAACCCAAGCGGGGGTTGGCGATCCATAATCCGGTGCTCCAAAGTCTTCCTCCTATCCGGCAAGAAGAGGACATCCGGACCGGCAAACATCTTCTCCAAGCGGCATCTTCTATGTTCTTCCATCCGATGACGACCGGCTCCATCTTGAAGACCTCCAGCGCGGATCCATCCTCTTCTTCCGACGACTAGACGACGAATGACGGTTCCTTTAAGGGACGTCATCCAAGATGGCGTCCCTCGAATTCCGATTGGCTGATAGGATTCTATCAGCCAATCGGAATTAAGGTAGGAATATTCTGATTGGCTGATGGAATCAGCCAATCAGAATCAAGTTCAATCCGATTGGCTGATCCAATCAGCCAATCAGATTGAGCTCGCATTCTATTGGCTGATCGGAACAGCCAATAGAATGCGAGCTCAATCTGATTGGCTGATTGGATCAGCCAATCGGATTGAACTTGATTCTGATTGGCTGATTCCATCAGCCAATCAGAAAATTACTACCTTAATTCCGATTGGCTGATAGAATCCTATCAGCCAATCGGAATTCGAGGGACGCCATCTTGGATGACGTCCCTTAAAGGAACCGTCATTCGTCGTCTAGTCGTCGGAAGAAGAGGATGGATCCGCGCTGGAGGTCTTCAAGATGGAGCCGGTCGTCATCGGATGGAAGAACATAGAAGATGCCGCTTGGAGAAGATGTTTGCCGGTCCGGATGTCCTCTTCTTGCCGGATAGGAGGAAGACTTTGGAGCACCGGATTATGGATCGCCAACCCCCGCTTGGGTTGGATGAAGATCTTGGAGCCAGGACGGATCGGTGATACCTGGATGGTGAAGACAAGGTAGGAAGATCTTCAGGGGATTAGTGTTAGGTTTATTTAAGGGGGTTTGGGTTAGATTAGGGGTATGTGGGTGGTGGGTTGTAATGTTGGGGGGGGGGGTATTGTATGTTTTTTTTTACAGGCAAAAGAGCTGAAATTCTTGGGGCATGCCCCGCAAAGGGCCCTGTTCAGGGCTGGTAAGGTAAAAGAGCTTGTAATTTTTGTATTTTAGAATAGGGTAGGGAATTTTTTATTTTGGGGGTCTTTGTTATTTTATTAGGGGGCTTAGAGTAGGTGTAATTAGTTTAAAATTGTTGTAATATTTTTCTTATGTTTGTAAATATTTTTTTATTTTCTGTAACTTAGTTCTTTTTTATTTTTTGTACTTTAGATAGTTTATTTAATTGTATTTATTTGTAGCAATTGTGTTTAATTAATTTATTGATAGTGTAGTGTTAGGTTAATTGTAGGTAATTGTAGGTAGTTTATTTAATTATTTTATTGATAGGGTAGTGTTAGGTTTAATTATATCTTAGGTTAGGATTTATTTTACAGGTAAATTTGTTATTATTTTAACTAGGTAACTATTAAATAGTTCTTAACTATTTAATAGCTATTGTACCTGGTTAAAATAATTACAAAGTTGCCTGTAAAATAAATATTAATCCTAAAATAGCTATAATATAAATGTAATTTATATTGTAGCTATATTAGGATTTATTTTACAGGTAAGTATTTAGCTTTAAATAGGAATCATTTATTTAATAAGAGTTAATTTATTTCGTTAGATAAAAATTATATTTAACTTAGGGGGGTGTTAGTGTTAGGGTTAGACTTAGCTTTAGGGGTTAATACATTTATTAGAATAGCGGTGAGCTCCGGTCGGCAGATTAGGGGTTAATAATTGAAGGTAGGTGTCGGCGATGTTAGGGAGGGCAGATTAGGGGTTAATACTATTTATGATAGGGTTAGTGAGGCGGATTAGGGGTTAATAACTTTATTATAGTAGCGCTCAGGTCCGCTCGGCAGATTAGGGGTTAATAAGTGTAGGCAGGTGTCGGCGACGTTGTGGGGGGCAGATTAGGGGTTAATAAATATAACATAGGGGTCGGCGATGTTAGGGGCAGCAGATTAGGGGTACATAGCGATAACGTAGGTGGCGGCGATTTGCGGTCGGAAGATTAGGGGTTAATTATTTTAAGAAGCTTGCGGCGACGTTGTGGGGGGCAAGTTAGGGGTTAATAAATATAATATAGGGGTCGGCGGGGTTAGGGCCAGCAGATTAGGGGTACATAAGTATAACGTAGGTGGCGGTCGGCAGATTAGGGGTTAAAATTTTTAATCGAGTGGCGGCGATGTGGGGGGAGCTCGGTTTAGGGGTACATAGGTAGTTTATGGGTGTTAGTGTACTTTAGGGTACAGTAGTTAAGAGCTTTATGAACCGGCGTTAGCCAGAAAGCTCTTAACTCCTGCTTTTTTCAGGCGGCTGGAATCTTGTCGTTAGAGCTCTAACGCTCACTGCAGAAACGACTCTAAATACCAGCGTTAGAAAGATCCCATTGAAAAGATAGGCTACGCAAATGGCGTAGGGGGATCTGCAGTATGGAAAAGTCGCGGCTGTAAAGTGAGCGTTAGACCCTTTAATCACTGACTCCAAATACCAGCGGGCGGCCAAAACCAGCGTTAGGAGCCTCTAACGCTGGTTTTGACGGCTACCGCCGAACTCTAAATCTAGGCCTTAATTAGGTAAACGACATAGGAGTCACACGTGTAATGATTTCTTATGCCAAACTCCTTACCAGTTTGTGGATGCTGGAAATCTACCCCTTTAATAACTGCACTGCAGCTAGCACAATTCAAACATGGGAAAGTGCCATAACGTTTAGTTGTGATGTATCTCTGATTCTTTTTAGAGCCCAAATCATTTCTTACCAACATGTGACTTAAATTGGGGACACTACGATATGCCATCATAGTTTTTTTTTTTAAAAGACTCAATACTAGAATTACAATTCTTTAAGATATGCCAATGTTTGGAAATTATATTACTAATTTCTTTACTTTTGGGATTATATTGAGTGACACATACTACCCTCTGTTGTGTGTCCTGCTTATTTTTAGCAATAATCATTTTGTCATCATTTTTTACTTTTTCAATTTCACTCCCAATTAATTTTATGGGGTAACCCCTTTGTCTACATGTGTCTACCATTTCCTTGAATCTACAGTCCACTAAGGAGTTCTCATTAACTATTCTTTTAACCCTCAAACTGTTTTCATATACAAAATTTCTCTTTAACTCTGCTCATGAACGTATGATGGAGCCACGTTGGACCCCATGGCCATACCCCTTGTCTGCAAGTACCACTCATCCTGAAACAAAAAATAATTGTTGTATAATACTATTAATACATTTTCAAAGAATTGTATCTGTATTTCATTGTAGAGGGTTGAATTTCTGAGTGCCAAGATACTTGCTCCTATGCAACTCTCATGGTTTATTACCGTGTATAAACTGCTTACATCGAGGGTATATAGGATACATTTTGTATTTTCTAAAGGTACATTCTTTAGTTTTCAATGAAGTCACCAGTGTCCCTGATGTAAGAAGTGATTTTTAACACCTCCGGCTGTTTATATTGTTTATAAGTATACCATAAATATTACATTAAGTCATCGTGTGGTGATCATATTACAAGTTGAAAGTATAAAAATTTCACTTGCGCTAACCCAATGTGCACAAAAAGCTGGTTAGGATATTGCTCACACATTAACGTATTCCCCCCATAGAAGTCAATAGTGCAAAAAAAGTGGAAAAAGACTAACACCCTACTTGCGCGCAAACCCGATACATATTCTCAAGTGCGTTAACCTGACATGAAAATATGAATATTTAACATTCTAATGTTCTTCACATAGCCGCTGTTTTGTCATTTAGCTCATTTTTTCTGCACTTCCATCTCTGTATTGGGTGTATTATTTTAATAGGGACGTTTCCCTGAATATTCTTTGTCACTTTTGTACCCTGTTCATTCTTTTTTCAATTAAATCACTGTGTAACGGCCATCTTCAGGTGCTCCCGTGTTTTCTTTTGTGCTTCACATAGCAGAACATGTTCTATTTATTCATAAATACATATTTCTACATATATCTGATGGTATTTTGTACAATATATATCTACTAGTCTTAAAGTCTGTGTACACGGGTCAACAAGTGTAAGGAAAGAAATATACAGAGGCATTGTGCATTTTTGCATTTGTTACTCCTTTTCTTTTGCACTTTTATCTTCCTCTTTCCTTTTTCGCTTTTATCTCCTTCTTTCCTTTTACACTTTTATCACCCTCTTTCCTTTTGCATTTTTATCTTCTTTTCTTTAGCACTTTTATCTCCTTTTCTTTAGCACTTTTATCTCATTCTTTCCTTTTACACTTTTATCTCCTTTTCTTTAGCACTTTTATCTCATTCTTTCCTTTCACACTTTTATCTCATTTTTTTTAAACTTCCTTCTTTCCATTTGCACTTTTATCTTTTTTTCTTTAGCACTTTTATCTCCTTCTTTCCTTTTGCTCTTTTATCTCCTTTTCTTTTTACACTTTTATCTCCTTTTGTTTTACACTTTTATATCCCTCTTTCCTTTTGCACTTTTATCTCCTTCTTTCCTTTCACACTTTTATCTCCTTATCTTTTTACACTTTTATCTTCTTCTTTCCTTATGCACTTTTATCTCCTTTTCTTTAGCATTTATATCTCCTTTTCCTTTTACACTTTTATCTCCCTCTTTGCTTTTACATTTTTATCTCCTTTTCTTTAGCACTTTTATCTCCCTCTTTCCTTTCTCATTTAAATTTCCTGTTTCTTATGATTTTTAGCGGTCATATGTGTGAGTTAATCCCTTCCCATAATGCACCCATGTGATCATACCACTCATGTGATCATGCAGGGTATTGTGGGGAATGTAGTCATGAGCATACATGCTCGCGACTACATTCCCCTTAATATTGCGGTTTGTTCACTGATTTATACCGCTCATGTTCTCAGGACTACATGCCCCATAATACCGCGGTTCACACAGGATATGGTGTAATAACGCTTTTTTTCTGTTCACGCATGGCCCTTAATACCGCGGTTCGCACAGAGTATTGTAGGGAATGTAGTGCTCACTACTACATTCTCCTTAATACTGCAGTTTCTTCTATTCTTGTGATGGTATGTTTGTCTTGCACAGTCTCTACTGCGCATGACTGCATCGGACAAACAAACCTGGCCTTTGATTATATAGGATATATCTAGCTGAGGAAGGGGCTAGTGAGCTCCGAAACATCACTTAAATAAAAAACATTTTGTTTATAAGTCCAGTGAGTGCGGAATTGAATACAAATTGGAATTTATTATTGTTTCCTGACACCCTGGCTGATGTAAATGAAGGTGAGAGTGCAAATCCTCCTAAACTCTGAAACTATATATATATATATATATATATATATATATATATATATATATATATATATATATATATATTTATATATTATATATATATACATATATTTATATAATTATATATAGGTATAGATATATACAGATATATGTATGAATGTCTATTTAAAAATACTTAGAACATATCCCCCTATTTATGTTTATATGTGTTTATATGTCTGTAAATACATATATACACATATAACATATTTAGACATCTATATGTATGTATCTCTATGTTAAAGCCCTTTGCATTCCTCTTTTTTCTAACACATGAGACCTCATATCTTTAAACCTTTAAAACTTTTTAATCGCAATTTTTTTTTAAAATAATTTTTATTAGATAGTGTTATTATGAGTATAACTGTACCTTTACATGTAATTTTAATGTGTTTTGTGCAACCTTTGGGGCCGATTTATCATGGGCCACATACATCTGTTTCCACTTGAGCCTTCAGGCTCTGCAGAAACAGGAGTTAAGAAGCAGCGGTCTTAAGACCACTGCTCCTTAACTCGTACACCGCCTCTGAGGCGGCAGACAGCATTCCGCACGATCGCATATGATCATATTGATTGACATCCCTGCTAGCGGCCGATTGGCCGTGAATCTGCAGGGGGCTGCATTGCTCAAGCATTTCACTAGAACTGCTTGTGCAATGATAAATGCCGACAGCGTATGCTGTCGGCATTTAACGATGTCTGGCGGATATGATCGCAATAGTGGATCATGTCCGCCAGACACATAATATATTGGCCTCATTAAATTCAATTGCACTCGAGCAAACGCATTTACTTTTTCAACTTTTAATACGCGTGCTAATCCCAATGCGCGCAAAGAGCCGTAATAAATCCCAGATAAATCTAGATTATGAGTGGATCGCTAAGAGAGATGAAATCAGGAATTTCCTAACTTTTTGCATTTTAGTGAGAACTTTTGACATGAACCTTTTTTTTCTTTTTTTTTCAATTACTTTATAATAACCCACATAGACAAATATAGGAAACTTTTCATTACAGTGACTTGCAGTAGAGTACAAAATAAGTCTTGCATGACATTTTTAAAGTTTTACCTAATTCTTTTAAATTTATACTTTGTGGGAGGAAAATTACTTTTTTGTCTTTTTTATAGAATTAACTCTAAGTATTATTCACAGCCCTGTGATTTTAATCTTTGCCTCAGCTAAATCTCAGTGGTAATTAAATTAACTGGTAATCATCATATCAGCAGGCAAGAGGCTCTTTCCTAGTAAAGGAAGTTTCTCTAGAGTAATGAGTAATTGATTGCCAGGAAGAAGAAACTGTACAGTAGCTTAATATGCATTTTTATTCTTAGATTGTAACTTTTGTGTTTCAAGTTATCAAAAACAAATGGCGAGATTACGAGTTTTGCGTTAGGAGCTATGCGGTGCTAACGAGCAGTTTTTTCTCACCGCTCACTTACCTGCACTGCTGGTATTACGGGTTTTTACAAACCTGGCGTTAAAAGGCAAGAAGTGAGCGTAGAGCAAAATTTAGGTCCATATCTCACTCCAATACCAGCGCTGCTTAAGTCAGCGGTGAGCTGGTCGTACGTGCTCGTGCACGATTTCCCTATAGACATAAATGGGGAGAGCCAGCTGAGAAAAAGTCTAACACCTGCAAAAAAGCAGCGTCAAACTCAGTAACCCAGCCCCATTGATTCCTATGGGGAAACTACATTTATGTTTACACTTAACACCCTAACATGAACCCCGAGTCTAAACAGCCCTAATCTTACTCTTATTAACCCCTAATATGCTGCCCCCGACATCGCCAACACCTGAATAATATTTATTAACCCCTAATCTGCCGCTCTGGACATCGCCGACACCTACATTATTCTTATTAACCCCTAATCTGCCGCCCCCGACATAGCCGCCACCTACATTATTTTTATTAACCCCTAATCTGCCGCCCCCAATGTCGCTGCAACCTACTTACACTTATTAACCCCTAATCTGCCGCGCCAACATCGCCGCCACTATATTAAATATATTAACCCCAAAACCTAACCCTAACACCCCCTAACTTAAATATAATTTAAATACATCTAAATAAATATTCCTATCAGTAACTAAATAATTCCTATTTAAAACTAAATACTTACCTGTAAAATAAACCCTAAGCTAGCTACAATATAACTTATAGTTACATTGTATCTAGCTTAGGGTTTATTTTTATTTTACAGGCAAGTTTGTATTTATTTTAACTAGGCAGAATAGTTATTAAATCGTTATTAACTATTTAATAACTACCTAGCTAAAATAAATACAAATTGACCTGTGAAATAAAACCTAACCTAAGTTACAATAACATCTAACACTACACTACAATTAAATAAATTAACTAAATTGAAAACAATTAAATAAATTAAATTAAATTAGCTAAATCACAAAAACAAACAAAAACTAAATTACAGAAAATAAAAAACAAATAGCAGATCTTTAAACTAATTACACCTAATCTAATAGCCCTATCAAAATAAAAAAGCCCCCCCAAAATAAAAAAAAACCCTAGCCTGAACTAAACTACCAATAACCCTTAAAAGGGCCTCTTTTACCTGTAAGAAAAAAAAACCCACCCACACAACCAACCCCCCAAATAAAATACTAACTAAAAAAAACTAAGCTCCCTATTGCCCTGAAAAGGGCATTTGGATGGGCATTGCCCTTAAAGGGCATTTAGCGCTATTGCAGCCCAAAGCCCTAACCTAAAAAATAAACCCACCCAATACACCCTTAAAAAAACCTAACACTAACCCTCTGAAGATCGACTTACTGTTCTGAAGACCGGACATCCATCCTTAAGGAAGCGGCAGAAGTCTTCATCCAAAAGCCGAAGTCCTCAACGAAGCCAGGAGATGTCTTCATCCAAGCCAGGCGAAGTGGTCCTCCAGATGGGCAGAAGTCTTAATCCAGACGGCATCTTCTGTCTTCATCCATCCGATGCGGAGCGGGTCCATCTTCAAGATATCCGATGCAGAGCATTCTCTTCATCCGGAGTCTTCTTACTGAAAGAAGGTTCCTTTAAATGACGTCATCCAAGATGGCGTCCCTTAGATTCCGATTGGCTGATAGAATTCTATCAGCCAATAGGAATTAAGGTAGAAAAAATCCTATTGGCTGATGCAATCAGCCAATAGGATTGAAGTTCAATCCTATTGGCTGATCCAATCAGCCAATAGGATTGAGCTTGCATTCTATTGGCTGTTCCAATCAGCCAATCAGGAAAAAGAGCTGATTACTTTGGGGCAATGCCCTGCAAAAGGCCCTTTTAAGGGCTGTTGATAGTTTAGTTTAGGCTAGGGGTTTTTTTATTTTGAGGGGGCTTTTTTATTTTTATAGGGCTATTAGATTAGGTATAATTAGTTTAAAGATCTGTAATTTGTTTTTTATTTTCTGTAATTTAGTGGGGGGGTTTGTGATTTAGCTAATTTAATTTAATTTATTTAATTGTTTTTAATTTAGTTAATTTATTTTATTGTAGTATAGTGTTAGGTGTTAGTGTAACTTAGGTTAGGTTTTATTTTACAGGTTAATTTGTATTTATTTTAGCTAGGTAGTTATTAAATAGTTAATAACTATTTAATAACTATTCTAGCTAGTGAAAATAAATACAAACTTGCCTGTAAAATAAAAATAAACCCTAAACTAGATACAATGTAACTATTAGTTATATTGTAGCTAGCTTAGGGTTTATTTTATAGGTAAGTATTTAGTTATAAATAGGAATTATTTAGTTAATGATAGTAATTTTCTTTAGATTTATTTAAATTATATTTAAGTTAGGGGGTATTAGGGTTAGACTTAGATTTAGGGGTTAATACATTTAATATAGTGGTGGTGACGTTGGGGACAGCAGATTAGGGGTTAATAAGTATAATATAGGTGGCGGTGATGTTAGGGGCGGCAGATTAGGGGTTAATAATATTTAACTAGTGTTTGCGAGGCGGGAGTGTGACGGTTTAGGGGTTAATATGTTAATATAGTGGCGGCCATGTCCAGAGCGGCATATTAGGGGTTAAATTTGTTATTATTGTGTTTGGGATGCGGGAGGGCCTCGGTTTAGGGGTTAATAGGTAGTTTATGGGTGTTAGTGTACTTTTTAGCACTTTAGTTATGAGTTTTATGCTACGGCGTACTACTGACTTTTAAATCCGTTAGTACTCTTGACGGGGTAGGGTGTACCGCTCACTTTTTGGCCTCCCAGGATAGACTCGTAATACCGGCGCTATGAAAGTCCCATAGAAAAAAGACTTTACGAAGTTTACGTAAGTCGGTTTGCGGTAAGGCCAAAAAAGTGTGCGGGGGCCCCTAAACCTGCAAGACTCGTAATACCAGCGGTAGTGAAAAAGCAGCATTAGGACCTATTAACGCTGCTTTTTCAGCCTACCGCACAACTCGTAATCTAGCCGAAAGTTATTTAAAAATGAAAGCACTAGAATTTGCATGTTTTTCTTCCTAAATTAATCTATTTAAAATAGAAACAAACTTTGCAATCTTAGAAAAGATTTCGGCAGCTCCTCAATCCTCTGTATCATAAAATGTAACTGACAAATCTTTAAACTCTAGGGGGCCAATTTATCAAAGCTTCAACTGATACTATGCTGGAATCTTGCGTCAAATTAGATGCAAAGTTGATCCACCATAATTAACAAAGCATCAAGATCTTCAAATGTTGAAATGTGTGACGTAATATACGCTCCCGCGATATCAATCCGACGCAGATTGATGATTGCGTCATTCCAGATGTTTCAAATTAACATTCAACTCTATTTGACCTTCTTACCAATTTATCAAACATTCAACAGGTACGCTCAAGTTTATTCCGCCGCTACGTACCTATCATTGAAACCGCCACCCTTTAGGCCGCGAATGCCATAGAAATCAATGGGAGTCTGAAAACACAGAAAGGTTATGTTCCATGATGCAAGAGAATGAATCATATTACATAATGAAAGTACTTATGGATTTTTTATTATGTTACATCTTTGTCTCTCATTACAAAGCAAGTGGACATTATTATTGCTTCAAATTTGGTAGTAGATATCGGGATACAAATTAAATAAATACATAATATAGCTAACTTACTTTTTTGGATAAATCTATCTGTACTATGTTTAACGCATGTAATACAAGTCCCATCAAGTTTGACACAAACTCATAAACAACCCACAAACTAGTGAAGTTTTCCACCACTTTTGATTGCGATATGCATAATCACATGATTTATGACAACAACCAATCTGATTGACTTGTACGTTTTATACTGTCACTAACGAATCAAATTACTCTATACTTGTTTTATTAATCACTTATCAGTAAGTGCCATTTGTTACACTGTGTATTATTCTTTGAAGGTATGTATATGTGAAATTAGTAATAAAGTTAAACATTGATGATGACATTAGGACACACAGTGTAATATTTTAGAAAATGATTTTAAAAATCGAATGATGTTTGATTCAATATAATATTAAACTGATAGCTCAAAGGGATAGCCCACCTAACATTAAACTGTCATGAATCTGATACAGCAGATACTAAAATCACCTCTTTACTGTCATGTTATTTTCATTGTTCTTCAGTGTTCTTCTTCCTTCTCTTGAATTTCATTTTCATTAAGAAATGTCATGTTTTATGCTAGCCCATTTTATAACACCTGTATAGGGGCCCAGCTCTTAAAATATCCATTGATTGTAAATAAATACATATGATACCCTGATTACATCAGGTATAAATAAACACAGAGATATGAAAGACATTGTTTAGAACAAAAAAATGAATTTAGGGACATGTACATATGTTTTCAAAAGATTTCTGATAAAACACACGCACACACACACTCACACACACACACACATATATATATATATATATATATATATATATATGTATACATATACATGCAGTATATATATATATATATATATATATATACACAAGTATGTGCAAAGATATATGTACAAATTCTAGAATCAATAATCATTTAAAAAAAATAAAAAAACATGAGATTGGCATATCATGATTTATAGAAATACACATATACATTAATTTATGTCAAAATATCATATACCAGTTTTTTTTCTTATAACAAATACTGAGGCCTAGATTTGGAGTTTGGCGTTAGCCGTGAAAACCAGCGTTAGAGGCTCCTAACGCTGGTTTTGGCCGCCCGCTGGTATTTGGAGTCAGTGATTAAAGGGTCTAACGCTCACTTTTCAGCCGCGACTTTTCCATACCGCAGATCCCCTTACGTCAATTGCGTATCCTATCTTTTCAATGGGATCTTCCTAACACCGGTATTTAGAGTCGTTTCTGAAGTGAGCGTTAGAGCTCTAACGACAAAACTCCAGCCGCAGGAAAATAGCAGTAGTTAAGAGCTTTCTGGGCTAGCGCCGGTTCATAAAGCTCTTAACTACTGTACCCTAAAGTACACTAACACCCATAAACTACCTATGTACCCCTAAACCGAGCTCCCCCCACATCGCCGCCACTCGATTAAAATTTTTTAACCCCTAATCTGCCGACCGCCACCTACGTTATACTTATGTACCCCTAATCTGCTGCCCTTAACCCCACCGAGCCCTGTATTACATTTATTAACCCCTAACCTGCCCCCCACAACGTCGTCGCCAGCTACTTACAATAATTAACCCCTAATCTGCCGACCGCAAAGCGCCGCCACCTACGTTATACTTATGTACCCCTAATCTGCTGCCCCTAACCCCACCGAGCCCTGTATTACATTTATTAACCCCTAACCTGCCCCCCACAACGTCGCCGCCAGCTACTTACAATAATTAACCCCTAATCTGCCGACCGCAAAGCGCCGCCACCTACGTTATCCTTATGTACCCCTAATCTGCTGCCCCTAACACCGCCGACCCCTATATTATATTTATTAACCCCTAATCTGCCCCCCTCAACGTCGCCGACACCTGCCTACACTTATTAACCCCTAATCTGCCGAGCGGACCTGAGCGCTACTATAATAAAGTTATTAACCCCTAATCCGCCTCACTAACCCTATCATAAATAGTATTAACCCCTAATCTGCCCTCCCTAACATCGCCGACACCTAACTTCAATTATTAACCCCTAATCTGACGACCGGAGCTCATCGCTACTATAATAAATGGATTAACCCCTAAAGCTAAGTCTAACCCTAACACTAACACCCCCCTAACTTAAATATAATTTAAATCTAACGAAATTAATTAACTCTTATTAAATAACTTATTCCTATTTAAAGCTAAATACTTACCTGTAAAAAAAAATCCTAATATAACTACAATATAAATTATAATTATATTATAGCTATTTTAGGATTAATATTTATTTTACAGGCAACTTTGTAATTATTTTAACCAGGTACAATAGCTATTAAATAGTTAAGAACTATTTAATAGTTACCTAGTTAAAATAATAACAAATTTACCTGTAAAATAAATCCTAACCTAAGATATAATTAAACCTAACACTACCCTATCAATAAATTAATTAAATAAACTACCTACAATTACCTACAATTAACCTAACACTACATTATCAATAAATTAATTAAACACAATTCCTACAAATAAATACAATTAAATAAACTAGCTAAAGTACAAAAAATAAAAAAGAACTAAGTTACAAAAAATAAAAAAATATTTACAAACATAAGAAAAATATTACAACAATTTTAAACTAATTACACCTACTCTAAGCCCCCTAAAAAAATAACAAAGCCCCCCAAAATAAAAAATTCCCTACCCTATTCTAAATTAAAAAAGTTAAAAGCTCTTTTACCTTACCAGCCCTGAACAGGGCCCTTTGCGGGGCATGCCCCAAGAATTTCAGCTCTTTTGCCTGTAAAAAAAAACATACAATACCCCCCCCCAACATTACAACCCACCACCCACATACCCCTAATCTAACCCAAACCCCCCTTAAATAAACCTAACACTAAGCCCCTGAAGATCTTCCTACCTTGTCTTCACCATCCAGGTTCACTGATCCGTCCTGAAGAGCTCCTCCGATGTCCTGATCCAAGCCCAAGCGGGGGGCTGAAGAGGTCCATGATCCGGTCAAAGTCTTCATCCAAGCGGGGCAGAAGAGGATCTTCCATTCGATTGAAGTCTTCAACCAGGCGGCATCTTCTATGGTCTTCTATCCGGAGCGAAGCGGCAGGATCCTGAAGACCTCCAGCGCGGAACATCCATCCGGCCCGACGACTGAACGACGAATGACTGTTCCTTTAAGGGACGTCATCCAAGATGGCGTCCCTCGAATTCCGATTGGCTGATAGGATTCTATCAGCCAATCGGAATTAAGGTAGGAATTTTCTGATTGGCTGATGGAATCAGCCAATCAGAATCAAGTTCAATCCGATTGGCTGATCCAATCAGCCTATCAGATTGAGCTCGCATTCTATTGGCTGATCGGAACAGCCAATAGAATGCGAGCTCAATCTGATTGGCTGATTGGATCAGCCAATCGGATTGAACTTGATTCTGATTGGCTGATTCCATCAGCCAATCAGAAAATTCCTACCTTAATTCCGATTGGCTGATAGAATCCTATCAGCCAATCGGAATTCGAGGGACGCCATCTTGGATGACGTCCCTTAAAGGAACAGTCATTCGTCGTTCAGTCGTCGGGCCGGATGGATGTTCCGCGCTGGAGGTCTTCAGGATCCTGTCGCTTCGCTCCGGATAGAAGACCATAGAAGATGCCGCCTGGATGAAGACTTCAATCGGATGGAAGATCCTCTTCTGCCCCGCTTGGATGAAGACTTTGACCGGATCATGGACCTCTTCAGCCACCCGCTTGGGCTTGGATCAGGACATCGGAGGAGCTCTTCAGGACGGATCGGTGAACCTGGATGGTGAAGACAAGGTAGGAAGATCTTCAGGGGCTTAGTGTTAGGTTTATTTAAGGGGGGTTTGGGTTAGATTAGGGGTATGTGGGTGGTGGGTTGTAATGTTGGGGGGGGGTATTGTATGTTTTTTTTTACAGGCAAAAGTGCTGAAATTCTTGGGGCATGCCCCGCAAAGGGCCCTGTTCAGGGCTGGTAAGGTAAAAGAGCTTTTACCTTTTTTAATTTAGAATAGGGTAGGGAATTTTTTATTTTGGGGGGCTTTGTTATTTTATTAGGGGGCTTAGAGTAGGTGTAATTAGTTTAAAATTGTTGTAATATTTTTCTTATGTTTGTAAATATTTTTTTATTTTTTGTAACTTAGTTCTTTTTTATTTTTTGTACTTTAGCTAGTTTATTTAATTGTATTTATTTGTAGGAATTGTGTTTAATTAATTTATTGATAGTGTAGTGTTAGGTTAATTGTAGGTAATTGTAGGTAGTTTATTTAATTAATTTATTGATAGGGTAGTGTTAGGTTTAATTATATCTTAGGTTAGGATTTATTTTACAGATAAATTTGTTTTTATTTTAACTAGGTAACTATTAAATAGCTATTGTACCTGGTTAAAATAATTACCAAGTTGCCTGTAAACTAAATATAAATCCTAAAATAGCTATAATATAATTATAATTTATATTGTAGCTATATTAGGATGTATTTTACAGGTAAGTATTTAGCTTTAAAAAGGAATAATTTATTTAATAAGAGTTAATTTATTTTGTTAGATTTAAATTATATTTAAGTTAGGGGGGTGTTAGTGTTAGGGTTAGACTTAGCTTTAGGGGTTAATCCATTTATTATAGTAGCGATGAGCTCCGGTCGTCAGATTAGGGGTTAATAATTGAAGTTAGGTGTCGGCGATGTTAGGGAGGGCAGATTAGGGGTTAATACTATTTATGATAGGGTTAGTGAGGCGGATTATGGGTTAATAACTTTATTATAGTAGCGCTCAGGTCCGCTCGGCAGATTAGGGGTTAATAAGTGTAGGCAGGTGTCGGCGACGTTGTGGGGGGCAGATTAGGGGTTAATAAATATAATATAGGGGTCGGTGGTGTTAGGGGCAGCAGATTAGGGGTACATAGGGATAATGTAAGTTGCGGCGGTTTACGGAGCGGCAGATTAGGGGTTAAAAAAAATATGCAGGGGTCAGCGATAGCGGGAGTGGCAGATTAGGGGTTAATAAGTGTAAGGGTAGGGGTGTTTAGACTCGGGGTACATGTTAGAGTGTTAGGTGCAGACGTAGGAAGTGTTTCCCCATAGGAAACAATGGGGCTGCGTTAGGAGCTGAACGCTGCTTTTTTGCAGGTGTTAGGTTTTTTTTCAGCTCAAACAGCCCCATTGTTTCCTATGGGAGAATCGTGCACGAGCACGTTTTTGAGGCTGGCCGCGTCCGTAAGCAACTCTGGTATCGAGAGTTGCATTTGCGGTAAAAATGCTCTACGCTCCTTTTTTGGAGCCTAACGCAGCATTTGTTTGAACTCTCGATACCAGAGTTAAATTTATGCTGCGGCCAGAAAAAAGCCTGCGGAGCGTTAACAGCCCTTCTACCGCCAAACTCCAAATCTAGGCCATAGAAAATAAATATATATGAGACATTATTGCTTGTTCAGGTATAAATCTAGCTATTTCTTGGACAGTAACAGATGAAAAATAAAAGATTAGCTTTAGAGAAATGTACTGGTTCATGGACAGTAATGAAATGGTATAAATAAAGTTGGAAAAAAACAGAATATCCGCTACATTGATGACTCTTATTTCTCAACAGTCAGATGTTCATCGCTCCGTACTTGATGCGCGTGTTTTTTTAAATAGTTTTTAATAAATAAGGGTGTTGTATGTAGATTTGCGGCAGCAATGTCTAGCGATGTCTGGCGAGCGTATTGACGCCAGCGAATGCACAGAGATTGACGCTTTGATAAATCAGCCCCTAGGTCTAAAAGTCTAAAGTAAAAGAAAATATAAAATAAAAAACAACTCAGGAACACAAACTACTTGCACCCATTATGATACCATTATGGACATATAACAATTTTACAATTCTTTGTTAATTTAATATTCTCCTACCTGCTAGATCTTAAAATAAAAAAGGTATCAAACAGCTAGATTACTAGTTGTGCGGTAGGCTTAAAAAGCAGCGTTAACAGGTCCTAACGCTGCTTTTTCACTACCACTGGTATTACGAGTGCTAAAAAGTACACTGACACCCATAAACTACCTATTAACCCCTAAACCGAGACCCTCCTGCATCGCAAACACTATAATAAAAAATATAACCCCTAATCTGCCACTCCGGAAATCGCCGCCACTATAATAAACATATTAACCCCGCCCTAAACCGCCGCACTCCCGCCTCGCAAACACTTGTTAGTTATTATTAACCCCTAATCTGCCGTCCCTAACATCGCCGCCACCTACATTATACTTATTAACCCCTAATCTGCCGTACCTAACGTTGCCGCCACTATTTTAAATGTATTAACCCCTAAATCTAAGTCTTAAGTCTAACCCTAACACCCCCTAACTTAAATATAATTTACATAAATCTAAAGAAAATTACTATCATTGACTAAATAATTCCTATTTAAAACTAAATACTTACCTATAAAATAAGCCCTAAGCTAGCTACAATATAACTAATAGTTACATTGTAGCTAGCTTAGGGTTTATTTTTATTTTACAGGCAAGGTTGTATTTATTATAACTAGGTAAAATAGTTATTAAATAGTTATTAACTATTTATTAACTACATAGCTAAAATGAAAGCAAAATAAAAAAAACCCTAGCCTAAACTAAACTATCAATAGCCCTTAAAGGGCCTTTTGCGGGGCATTTCCCCAAAGTAATCAGCTCTTTTACCTGTAAAAAAATACAAACAACCCCCCAACAGTAAAACCCACCACCCACACAACCAACCCCCCAAATAAAATACTAACTAAAAAAACCTAAGCTCCCCATTGCCCTGAAAAGGGCATTTGGATGGGCATTGCCCTTAAAAGGGCAGTTAGCTCTTTTGTGGTCCAAAGCCCTAACCTAAAAATAAAACCCACCCAATACACCCAAAAAAACCTAACACTATCCCCCCTATAACTATTCGTTATATTGTAGCTAAGGGTTTTTTTACAGGTAAGTATTTATTTTTAAATAGGAATTATTTAGGTAATAATATTACTTTTTATTTAGATTTATTGTAATTATATTTAAGTTAGGGTTAGACTTAGGTTTAGGGGTTAATACATTTAGTATAGTGGCGGCGACATTGGGGCGGCAGATTAGGGGTTAATAAATGTAGGTAGGTGGCGGTGATGTTAGGGATGGCAGATTAAGGGTTAATAATATTTAACTAATGATTGCGAGGTGGGAGTGCGGCAGTTTAGGGGTTAATATGTTTATTATAGTGGCGGCGATGACCGGATTAGCAGATTAGGGGATAATAAATATAATGTAGGTGTCAGCGATGTCGGGGGTGGCAGATTAAAGGTTAATAAGTGTAAGATTAGGGGTGTTTAGACTCAGGGTTCATGTTAGGGTAGAAATAGAAAAAAGGAGCACAGGCAGCGGTACATGCACTTAAAAATATTTATTGACATATAAGCGTCAAGGCAAAAAGAGTGAAGAACAATAACACATATGTCATTGACAACAAAAATGTGAGAGGGGATAAACACCCCTGGGTAAATACTGGCTAGAAAAATCTAACAGGACAAGCTGCAAACTAACAGGTATACGCGTTTCAGCTTACAGCCTTATTCATTACCTAGTTAAAACAGATGTGAAGTGTGCTTTAAAAACTGGCAGCCTGTCCTCCCATTGGTAGTCAGGACACTCCCCTCAAAAAAAATTTCTCCAATGGGTGCACTAATTGTGTAGCTACTGAAACTTAATTCAACAAAGGCGCATCATAACACATAGTGAAATTGCAGATATTTACATAGCTGATAATAAATCATACACTGGTTATTTAGAGACAATAGTGGATATATTGAAGGAGAGTTGTAGGGGACTCCGGTCACGGCAGGATCCCGTGCTGTACAGGGGGATTGTTCCTTACAGTGCTCACTGAAATACAACAATATAAATCAATTACTTTGTGTATAATGGGATGTATCACATCAAAACAGCCCTATATTTTATACATACAATATGTTCAAAGCACTGAAATGTTTAGGCACTTGTAAATACATATAATGATATAACCTAAAAAGAAAACAAGAAAAAGAGAAATGTCCAACCATAAGGGTATCAAAAAAACAGAGAGTAGTGACAGCATGGATATTTATTCGTGAGACAGCAGGACAAACAGCAACGTTTCGAGACTTCTGTCTCTTTGTCAAGCTAATGTGTACAATAAACTAGAACACCTTATATAGCAATCTACCACCAGATGGCGCTAAAAACACAGGTAAGAATTAACCTCTTATATACTAAATATATTTATCATATAACACATATAAATTATGTACAAAGTATACTCCATAATTATCATTTCAATAATGTTGTTCAGATATTGACAATTGAATTTAAGAAAAAATGTACAAAATTTAAAGTGCAGTGTACAAAACTTACTCAGAAATTGTTCCCTAGATATTTACTACAATACAAAATAAAATTTATAGTATAATATTGAATTCTGAATAGATTAACAGGGGTTTTTTGGAAAATATTTTAAATTTTTAATTTTTCAAATTCTAGAATTCAAACACAGAGATAATTTCCCTATAGAAACACTGATAGATCCCAGTCCTTATTCATACCATTGGGATACATGGTACCCAATTCATGAATCCAGAATGCTTCACGCTGTTTAAGCATTTTCTCTCTGTCCCCACCTCTACGTAATTTGGGGACATGATCAATGATCTGAAAACGAAGTTGATTTATGGCATGTTTTTTATCTAAAAAATGTTCTGCGACTGGAGCTTTAACATTTTTAGTTCTTATAGAACTTTTATGTTCTATGATTCTATCGCGTATGCATCTAGTTGTCTCTCCAATATAGCTCCGCCCACAGGGACATTTAATTAGATAAATTACGTAATCAGTGTTACAGGTATAGTAACCCCTAATGTAATATTTTTTACCATTACATGGGTGGTAGAACACCGGGCCTTTAATTAAATTTCCACAACATGAACAATTTAGGCATGCATATGAACCACATCTGTTGGTAGTTATATATCTCTGGTTTATAGTTTTTCTAGATCCTATATCTGCCTTAATTAAATGATCATGGAGATTTTTGCTGCGTTTGTATGCCGGCATAGGTGGTTTCTGGAATTCTAGAATGTTAGGGTTACATTCACTCAATATATTCCAATGTTTCCTTACTATTTTTTGTATTACCGGACTGAGACTAGAAAATTCTGAGACAAAGGCTAATCTACTATCTTTGTCAGTCTCCTTTCTCTTATTTATAGTTTGTAACAAACTTTCTCTAGGAGTAGACAAAATAGATCTAATTTCCTTTTTAATTAGAGTTGGTGGGTAGCCTCGCTCAATAAACCTTTGACCCATATCTCCCAATCTAGCCTCTACTATATTAGGGTCAGAAACAATACGTCGGACTCTTAATAGTTGGCTTTTAGGAAGAGAATTTATTAAGGATGGAGAATGTGCACTATCATAATGTAACAAACTGTTACGGTCAGTACTTTTCCTGAATAGATCAGTTTTTAAAGTGCAGCCATCCTTAATCACTCTGGTGTCTAAAAATTCAATAGTTTCCTCATTCCATGTTAATTTAAATTTGATATGATTGCTGGCAGAATTCAAATCTGCCACAAATGCCATTAGGGTTCCAACGTCGCCCAGCCATACCCCAAAGATATCATCTATGTAGCGCCACCAGGTGGCGCCACATAGAGTAAACCAATTATTACAAAAAACAAATTTTTCTTCGAATACATTCATAAAAATGTTGGCGTAGTTTGGGGCGACGTTGGAACCCATGGCTGTACCTTGAATCTGCATATAAAAGTTGTCTTCAAAAAGAAAATAATTACAATTTAGTACCATATCAAGTAACTGTAACAAAAAGTCAACTTTCTGTTTGTTCAATTTAGAATCATTTGCCAGCACTGACTCTACAGCTCCCAGACCACTGGCATGTGTAATGGAGGTGTATAAACTGTCTACATCTAAGCTATAAAGAATAAACTTACTTGAAGAGAAGTTTAGAGTCTCCAATTTAAGGAGGAAATCACTGGTATCCTTAATGAAAGATGTAGACAGTTCCACATAAGGTCTAAGTATCTTGTCTAAAAAAACAGACACATTAGTAAGTACAGAGTCAGTGCTAGCAATGATGGGGCGACCGGGGGGGGTTTCAAGGTTTTTGTGTATCTTGGGGAGGACATATATCACTGGGGTATGAGGATGTTTAACTGTAAGAAACTTAACTAGATCTGCATCTATCAAGTTATTTTTAAGAGCTGTATTTAATTTATGATCCAATTCTTTTTGTATAGAGAATACAGGGTTTTTAGTTAGTTTCTTATAAACAGTACTATCCTTTAATTGCCTATAAATTTCATTAATATAATCAGTCTTAGACATTAAAACTAAAGCTCCACCCTTATCGGCTCTTTTCAATATGATATCTTTTTTTGATTTTATTGCTTCCAAAGTTTCAAAATCTTTTTTGTTAAAATTAACTGATTTTAAATTGTTGTTAAAATTATTTTTCCTATGATTAAATTGCTCATTAGTTTCAGTAATGTGTTGAAGATGTTCAATATCCTTTTTAACTAAATCTATATAGGTTTCCACACTATGATTTAATTGATTAGGAATAAATGTACTCTTATTGCGTAAACCAAGTTGCTGCATAGAAATACTTTCTTTATTTTGCATTTTAGGTTTATCTTGATACGGGATATTACTAAAGAATGCTTTCAATTTTAGAGTAAGGAAAAATCTAAATAGATCAGTTTGCAATCTAAAAAAAATTACATTTCTGCTTTGGACAGTAAGATAGTCCTTTGTTTAAGACGGAAAGTTCATCAACAGTAATGTCAGCCTTAGAGATATTTACCACGTTGTTAACGGTTATACTTTCTTCTGAGATTGAAGTTGAAGATTTGATTTCACTTTGTTGGTCGTGGTCTTTTTGGCTTTTGCTGTGTTTCTTTCCTCCACGCCTTTGTCGGCGTCTGAGTCCCCCGGAGATGTGCCTGATGATTCCGAGCTACTGCCATGGTATGCCGATATCCCTCCGCGACGTCTCTGATGACCGGAAGTTGTTCTGCGGTTGGTGCCTTCCGGATCATACCGCCACCGATAGACTCTACCTTGGGTATAATCTTTTTCGTCTCGGATGAATTTGGTACGTTTCCGTACTTCGATCTCTTTTCTGAGGTCATCAATCTTGGATGTAGTATCTGTCAGTATTTTGTTCGACTCCTCTTGTGGCAAGGTATGTTTAATGGTGGATTCCATCTCTGTCAGTTTTGTTTGTTGTTGTACAATTTCTTTGTTAAGGCAATCAACTGTTAGTACCATAATGTCCATAGAGCATTTGTTTAATATTTGCTTGAATACATCACAGTAATCTTTATTATCCCGCATTAGTGTAGGGCGGGCATTCATACGCAGTCCCCGTGGGATTCTTTTTACACGATGATATTCCGCTAAAGTTCTTGCATGTAAATCATATGCAAGTTTTTTCTTTGCAAGCTTTTCATATTCTTTTACTGAAGTATCAGAAGGAGCCATCTGTAGGAAATCTCTTTGGCCTTTGGTAAGGGTGGTAATCCTTGAGGCTTCCATTTCTGAGTAAGAAAAAGTTTTGAATCCTGCTTGTGTCTCTTCCATTGTTTCACACAGTTCTGTGTAATACTGGTGCAGGGACTTTAAGGAAGCAAACAGCTAATGGAGAAGTAGAGTAAAGTCCAGCACACAGGTACTATCCTGCAAAGTCACAATGACCTGCTTCCAGGGTCAAGGTAATGATATCAAAAAAACAGAGAGTAGTGACAGCATGGATATTTATTCGTGAGACAGCAGGACAAACAGCAACGTTTCGAGACTTCTGTCTCTTTGTCAAGCTAATGTGTACAATAAACTAGAACACCTTATATAGCAATCTACCACCAGATGGCGCTAAAAACACAGGTAAGAATTAACCTCTTATATACTAAATATATTTATCATATAACACATATAAATTATGTGCAAAGTATACTCCATAATTATCATTTCAATAATGTTGTTCAGATATTGACAATTGAATTTAAGAAAAAATGTACAAAATTTAAAGTGCAGTGTACAAAACTTACTCAGAAATTGTTCCCTAGATATTTACTACAATACAAAATAAAATTTATAGTATAATATTGAATTCTGAATAGATTAACAGGGGTTTTTTGGAAAATATTTTAAATTTTTTATTTTTCAAATTCTAGAATTCAAACACAGAGATAATTTCCCTATAGAAACACTGATAGATCCCAGTCCTTATTCATACCATTGGGATACATGGTACCCAATTCATGAATCCAGAATGCTTCACGCTGTTTAAGCATTTTCTCTCTGTCCCCACCTCTACGTTATTTGGGGACATGATCAATGATCTGAAAACGAAGTTGATTTATGGCATGTTTTTTATCTAAAAAATGTTCTGCGACTGGAGCTTTAACATTTTTAGTTCTTATAGAACTTTTATGTTCTATGATTCTATCGCGTATGCATCTAGTTGTCTCTCCAATATAGCTCCGCCCACAGGGACATTTAATTAGATAAATTACGTAATCAGTGTTACAGGTATAGTAACCCCTAATGTAATATTTTTTACCATTACATGGGTGGTAGAACACCGGGCCTTTAATTAAATTTCCACAACATGAACAATTTAGGCATGCATATGAACCACATCTGTTGGTAGTTATATATCTCTGGTTTATAGTTTTTCTAGATCCTATATCTGCCTTAATTAAATGATCATGGAGATTTTTGCTGCGTTTGTATGCCGGCATAGGTGGTTTCTGGAATTCTAGAATGTTAGGGTTACATTCACTCAATATATTCCAATGTTTCCTTACTATTTTTTGTATTACCGGACTGAGACTAGAAAATTCTGAGACAAAGGCTAATCTACTATCTTTGTCAGTCTCCTTTCTCTTATTTATAGTTTGTAACAAACTTTCTCTAGGAGTAGACAAAATAGATCTAATTTCCTTTTTAATTAGAGTTGGTGGGTAGCCTCGCTCAATAAACCTTTGACCCATATCTCCCAATCTAGCCTCTACTATATTAGGGTCAGAAACAATACGTCTGACTCTTAATAGTTGGCTTTTAGGAAGAGAATTTATTAAGGATGGAGAATGTGCACTATCATAATGTAACAAACTGTTACGGTCAGTACTTTTCCTGAATAGATCAGTTTTTAAAGTGCAGCCATCCTTAATCACTCTGGTGTCTAAAAATTCAATAGTTTCCTCATTCCATGTTAATTTAAATTTGATATGATTGCTGGCAGAATTCAAATCTGCCACAAATGCCATTAGGGTTCCAACGTCGCCCAGCCATACCCCAAAGATATCATCTATGTAGCGCCACCAGGTGGCGCCACATAGAGTAAACCAATTATTACAAAAAACAAATTTTTCTTCGAATACATTCATAAAAATGTTGGCGTAGTTTGGGGCGACGTTGGAACCCATGGCTGTACCTTGAATCTGCATATAAAAGTTGTCTTCAAAAAGAAAATAATTACAATTTAGTACCATATCAAGTAACTGTAACAAAAAGTCAACTTTCTGTTTGTTCAATTTAGAATCATTTGCCAGCACTGACTCTACAGCTCCCAGACCACTGGCATGTGTAATGGAGGTGTATAAACTGTCTACATCTAAGCTATAAAGAATAAACTTACTTGAAGAGAAGTTTAGAGTCTCCAATTTAAGGAGGAAATCACTGGTATCCTTAATGAAAGATGTAGACAGTTCCACATAAGGTCTAAGTATCTTGTCTAAAAAAACAGACACATTAGTAAGTACAGAGTCAGTGCTAGCAATGATGGGGCGACCGGGGGGGTTTCAAGGTTTTTGTGTATCTTGGGGAGGACATATATCACTGGGGTATGAGGATGTTTAACTGTAAGAAACTTAACTAGATCTGCATCTATCAAGTTATTTTTAAGAGCTGTATTTAATTTATGATCCAATTCTTTTTGTATAGAGAATACAGGGTTTTTAGTTAGTTTCTTATAAACAGTACTATCCTTTAATTGCCTATAAATTTCATTAATATAATCAGTCTTAGACATTAAAACTAAAGCTCCACCCTTATCGGCTCTTTTCAATATGATATCTTTTTTTGATTTTATTGCTTCCAAAGTTTCAAAATCTTTTTTGTTAAAATTAACTGATTTTAAATTGTTGTTAAAATTATTTTTCCTATGATTAAATTGCTCATTAGTTTCAGTAATGTGTTGAAGATGTTCAATATCCTTTTTAACTAAATCTATATAGGTTTCCACACTATGATTTAATTGATTAGGAATAAATGTACTCTTATTGCGTAAACCAAGTTGCTGCATAGAAATACTTTCTTTATTTTGCATTTTAGGTTTATCTTGATACGGGATATTACTAAAGAATGCTTTCAATTTTAGAGTACGGAAAAATCTAAATAGATCAGTTTGCAATCTAAAAAAATTACATTTCTGCTTTGGACAGTAAGATAGTCCTTTGTTTAAGACGGAAAGTTCATCAACAGTAATGTCAGCCTTAGAGATATTTACCACGTTGTTAACGGTTATACTTTCTTCTGAGATTGAAGTTGAAGATTTGATTTCACTTTGTTGGTCGTGGTCTTTTTGGCTTTTGCGGTGTTTCTTTCCTCCACGCCTTTGTCGGCGTCTGAGTCCCCCGGAGATGTGCCTGATGATTCCGAGCTACTGCCATGGTATGCCGATATCCCTCCGCGACGTCTCTGACGACCGGAAGTTGTTCTGCGGTTGGTGCCTTCCGGATCATACCGCCACCGATAGACTCTACCTTGGGTATAATCTTTTTCGTCTCGGATGAATTTGGTACGTTTCCGTACTTCGATCTCTTTTCTGAGGTCATCAATCTTGGATGTAGTATCTGTCAGTATTTTGTTCGACTCCTCTTGTGGCAAGGTATGTTTAATGGTGGATTCCATCTCTGTCAGTTTTGTTTGTTGTTGTACAATTTCTTTGTTAAGGCAATCAACTGTTAGTACCATAATGTTCATAGAGCATTTGTTTAATATTTGCTCGAATACATCACAGTAATCTTTATTATCCCGCATTAGTGTAGGGCGGGCATTCATACGCAGTCCCCGTGGGATTCTTTTTACACGATGATATTCCGCTAAAGTTCTTGCATGTAAATCATATGCAAGTTTTTTCTTTGCAAGCTTTTCATATTCTTTTACTGAAGTATCAGAAGGAGCCATCTGTAGGAAATCTCTTTGGCCTTTGGTAAGGGTGGTAATCCTTGAGGCTTCCATTTCTGAGTAAGAAAAAGTTTTGAATCCTGCTTGTGTCTCTTCCATTGTTTCACACAGTTCTGTGTAATACTGGTGCAGGGACTTTAAGGAAGCAAACAGCTAATGGAGAAGTAGAGTAAAGTCCAGCACACAGGTACTATCCTGCAAAGTCACAATGACCTGCTTCCAGGGTCAAGGTAATGATATCAAAAAAACAGAGAGTAGTGACAGCATGGATATTTATTCGTGAGACAGCAGGACAAACAGCAACGTTTCGAGACTTCTGTCTCTTTGTCAAGCTAATGTGTACAATAAACTAGAACACCTTATATAGCAATCTACCACCAGATGGCGCTAAAAACACAGGTAAGAATTAACCTCTTATATACTAAATATATTTATCATATAACACATATAAATTATGTACAAAGTATACTCCATAATTATCATTTCAATAATGTTGTTCAGATATTGACAATTGAATTTAAGAAAAAATGTACAAAATTTAAAGTGCAGTGTACAAAACTTACTCAGAAATTGTTCCCTAGATATTTACTACAATACAAAATAAAATTTATAGTATAATATTGAATTCTGAATAGATTAACAGGGGTTTTTTGGAAAATATTTTAAATTTTTTATTTTTCAAATTCTAGAATTCAAACACAGAGATAATTTCCCTATAGAAACACTGATAGATCCCAGTCCTTATTCATACCATTGGGATACATGGTACCCAATTCATGAATCCAGAATGCTTCACGCTGTTTAAGCATTTTCTCTCTGTCCCCACCTCTACGTAATTTGGGGACATGATCAATGATCTGAAAACGAAGTTGATTTATGGCATGTTTTTTTATCTAAAAAATGTTCTGCGACTGGAGCTTTAACATTTTTAGTTCTTATAGAACTTTTATGTTCTATGATTCTATCGCGTATGCATCTAGTTGTCTCTCCAATATAGCTCCGCCCACAGGGACATTTAATTAGATAAATTACGTAATCAGTGTTACAGGTATAGTAACCCCTAATGTAATATTTTTTACCATTACATGGGTGGTAGAACACCGGGCCTTTAATTAAATTTCCACAACATGAACAATTTAGGCATGCATATGAACCACATCTGTTGGTAGTTATATATCTCTGGTTTATAGTTTTTCTAGATCCTATATCTGCCTTAATTAAATGATCATGGAGATTTTTGCTGCGTTTGTATGCCGGCATAGGTGGTTTCTGGAATTCTAGAATGTTAGGGTTACATTCACTCAATATATTCCAATGTTTCCTTACTATTTTTTGTATTACCGGACTGAGACTAGAAAATTCTGAGACAAAGGCTAATCTACTATCTTTGTCAGTCTCCTTTCTCTTATTTATAGTTTGTAACAAACTTTCTCTAGGAGTAGACAAAATAGATCTAATTTCCTTTTTAATTAGAGTTGGTGGGTAGCCTCGCTCAATAAACCTTTGACCCATATCTCCCAATCTAGCCTCTACTATATTAGGGTCAGAAACAATACGTCTGACTCTTAATAGTTGGCTTTTAGGAAGAGAATTTATTAAGGATGGAGAATGTGCACTATCATAATGTAACAAACTGTTACGGTCAGTACTTTTCCTGAATAGATCAGTTTTTAAAGTGCAGCCATCCTTAATCACTCTGGTGTCTAAAAATTCAATAGTTTCCTCATTCCATGTTAATTTAAATTTGATATGATTGCTGGCAGAATTCAAATCTGCCACAAATGCCATTAGGGTTCCAACGTCGCCCAGCCATACCCCAAAGATATCATCTATGTAGCGCCACCAGGTGGCGCCACATAGAGTAAACCAATTATTACAAAAAACAAATTTTTCTTCGAATACATTCATAAAAATGTTGGCGTAGTTTGGGGCGACGTTGGAACCCATGGCTGTACCTTGAATCTGCATATAAAAGTTGTCTTCAAAAAGAAAATAATTACAATTTAGTACCATATCAAGTAACTGTAACAAAAAGTCAACTTTCTGTTTGTTCAATTTAGAATCATTTGCCAGCACTGACTCTACAGCTCCCAGACCACTGGCATGTGTAATGGAGGTGTATAAACTGTCTACATCTAAGCTATAAAGAATAAACTTACTTGAAGAGAAGTTTAGAGTCTCCAATTTAAGGAGGAAATCACTGGTATCCTTAATGAAAGATGTAGACAGTTCCACATAAGGTCTAAGTATCTTGTCTAAAAAAACAGACACATTAGTAAGTACAGAGTCAGTGCTAGCAATGATGGGGCGACCGGGGGGGGTTTCAAGGTTTTTGTGTATCTTGGGGAGGACATATATCACTGGGGTATGAGGATGTTTAACTGTAAGAAACTTAACTAGATCTGCATCTATCAAGTTATTTTTAAGAGCTGTATTTAATTTATGATCCAATTCTTTTTGTATAGAGAATACAGGGTTTTTAGTTAGTTTCTTATAAACAGTACTATCCTTTAATTGCCTATAAATTTCATTAATATAATCAGTCTTAGACATTAAAACTAAAGCTCCACCCTTATCGGCTCTTTTCAATATGATATCTTTTTTTGATTTTATTGCTTCCAAAGTTTCAAAATCTTTTTTGTTAAAATTAACTGATTTTAAATTGTTGTTAAAATTATTTTTCCTATGATTAAATTGCTCATTAGTTTCAGTAATGTGTTGAAGATGTTCAATATCCTTTTTAACTAAATCTATATAGGTTTCCACACTATGATTTAATTGATTAGGAATAAATGTACTCTTATTGCGTAAACCAAGTTGCTGCATAGAAATACTTTCTTTATTTTGCATTTTAGGTTTATCTTGATACGGGATATTACTAAAGAATGCTTTCAATTTTAGAGTACGGAAAAATCTAAATAGATCAGTTTGCAATCTAAAAAAATTACATTTCTGCTTTGGACAGTAAGATAGTCCTTTGTTTAAGACGGAAAGTTCATCAACAGTAATGTCAGCCTTAGAGATATTTACCACGTTGTTAACGGTTATACTTTCTTCTGAGATCGAAGTTGAAGATTTGATTTCACTTTGTTGGTCGTGGTCTTTTTGGCTTTTGCGGTGTTTCTTTCCTCCACGCCTTTGTCGGCGTCTGAGTCCCCCGGAGATGTGCCTGATGATTCCGAGCTACTGCCATGGTATGCCGATATCCCTCCGCGACGTCTCTGACGACCGGAAGTTGTTCTGCGGTTGGTGCCTTCCGGATCATACCGCCACCGATAGACTCTACCTTGGGTATAATCTTTTTCGTCTCGGATGAATTTGGTACATTTCCGTACTTCGATCTCTTTTCTGAGGTCATCAATCTTGGATGTAGTATCTGTCAGTATTTTGTTCGACTCCTCTTGTGGCAAGGTATGTTTAATGGTGGATTCCATCTCTGTCAGTTTTGTTTGTTGTTGTACAATTTCTTTGTTAAGGCAATCAACTGTTAGTACCATAATGTCCATAGAGCATTTGTTTAATATTTGCTCGAATACATCACAGTAATCTTTATTATCCCGCATTAGTGTAGGGCGGGCATTCATACGCAGTCCCCGTGGGATTCTTTTTACACGATGATATTCCGCTAAAGTTCTTGCATGTAAATCATATGCAAGTTTTTTCTTTGCAAGCTTTTCATATTCTTTGACTGAAGTATCAGAAGGAGCCATCTGTAGGAAATCTCTTTGGCCTTTGGTAAGGGTGGTAATCCTTGAGGCTTCCATTTCTGAGTAAGAAAAAGTTTTGAATCCTGCTTGTGTCTCTTCCATTGTTTCACACAGTTCTGTGTAATACTGGTGCAGGGACTTTAAGGAAGCAAACAGCTAATGGAGAAGTAGAGTAAAGTCCAGCACACAGGTACTATCCTGCAAAGTCACAATGACCTGCTTCCAGGGTCAAGGTAATGATATCAAAAAAACAGAGAGTAGTGACAGCATGGATATTTATTCGTGAGACAGCAGGACAAACAGCAACGTTTCGAGACTTCTGTCTCTTTGTCAAGCTAATGTGTACAATAAACTAGAACACCTTATATAGCAATCTACCACCAGATGGCGCTAAAAACACAGGTAAGAATTAACCTCTTATATACTAAATATATTTATCATATAACACATATAAATTATGTACAAAGTATACTCCATAATTATCATTTCAATAATGTTGTTCAGATATTGACAATTGAATTTAAGAAAAAATGTACAAAATTTAAAGTGCAGTGTACAAAACTTACTCAGAAATTGTTCCCTAGATATTTACTACAATACAAAATAAAATTTATAGTATAATATTGAATTCTGAATAGATTAACAGGGGTTTTTTGGAAAATATTTTAAATTTTTAATTTTTCAAATTCTAGAATTCAAACACAGAGATAATTTCCCTATAGAAACACTGATAGATCCCAGTCCTTATTCATACCATTGGGATACATGGTACCCAATTCATGAATCCAGAATGCTTCACGCTGTTTAAGCATTTTCTCTCTGTCCCCACCTCTACGTAATTTGGGGACATGATCAATGATCTGAAAACGAAGTTGATTTATGGCATGTTTTTTATCTAAAAAATGTTCTGCGACTGGAGCTTTAACATTTTTAGTTCTTATAGAACTTTTATGTTCTATGATTCTATCGCGTATGCATCTAGTTGTCTCTCCAATATAGCTCCGCCCACAGGGACATTTAATTAGATAAATTACGTAATCAGTGTTACAGGTATAGTAACCCCTAATGTAATATTTTTTACCATTACATGGGTGGTAGAACACCGGGCCTTTAATTAAATTTCCACAACATGAACAATTTAGGCATGCATATGAACCACATCTGTTGGTAGTTATATATCTCTGGTTTATAGTTTTTCTAGATCCTATATCTGCCTTAATTAAATGATCATGGAGATTTTTGCTGCGTTTGTATGCCGGCATAGGTGGTTTCTGGAATTCTAGAATGTTAGGGTTACATTCACTCAATATATTCCAATGTTTCCTTACTATTTTTTGTATTACCGGACTGAGACTAGAAAATTCTGAGACAAAGGCTAATCTACTATCTTTGTCAGTCTCCTTTCTCTTATTTATAGTTTGTAACAAACTTTCTCTAGGAGTAGACAAAATAGATCTAATTTCCTTTTTAATTAGAGTTGGTGGGTAGCCTCGCTCAATAAACCTTTGACCCATATCTCCCAATCTAGCCTCTACTATATTAGGGTCAGAAACAATACGTCTGACTCTTAATAGTTGGCTTTTAGGAAGAGAATTTATTAAGGATGGAGAATGTGCACTATCATAATGTAACAAACTGTTACGGTCAGTACTTTTCCTGAATAGATCAGTTTTTAAAGTGCAGCCATCCTTAATCACTCTGGTGTCTAAAAATTCAATAGTTTCCTCATTCCATGTTAATTTAAATTTGATATGATTGCTGGCATAATTCAAATCTGCCACAAATGCCATTAGGGTTCCAACGTCGCCCAGCCATACCCCAAAGATATCATCTATGTAGCACCACCAGGTGGCGTCACATAGAGTAAACCAATTATTACAAAAAACAAATTTTTCTTCGAATACATTCATAAAAATGTTGGCGTAGTTTGGGGCGACGTTGGAACCCATGGCTGTACCTTGAATCTGCATATAAAAGTTGTCTTCAAAAAGAAAATAATTACAATTTAGTACCATATCAAGTAACTGTAACAAAAAGTCAACTTTCTGTTTGTTCAATTTAGAATTTGTTTTTTGTAATAATTGGTTTACTCTATGTGGCGCCACCTGGTGGCGCTACATAGATGATATCTTTGGGGTATGGCTGGGTGACGTTGGAACCCTAATGGCATTTGTGGCAGATTTGAATTCTGCCAGCAATCATATCAAATTTAAATTAACATGGAATGAGGAAACTATTGAATTTTTAGACACCAGAGTGATTAAGGATGGCTGCACTTTAAAAACTGATCTATTCAGGAAAAGTACTGACCGTAACAGTTTGTTACATTATGATAGTGCACATTCTCCATCCTTAATAAATTCTCTTCCTAAAAGCCAACTATTAAGAGTCAGACCTATTGTTTCTGACCCTAATATAGTAGAGGCTAGATTGGGAGATATGGGTCAAAGGTTTATTGAGCGAGGCTACCCACCAACTCTAATTAAAAAGGAAATTAGATCTATTTTGTCTACTCCTAGAGAAAGTTTGTTACAAACTATAAATAAGAGAAAGGAGACTGACAAAGATAGTAGATTAGCCTTTGTCTCAGAATTTTCTAGTCTCAGTCCGGTAATACAAAAAATAGTAAGGAAACATTGGAATATATTGAGTGAATGTAACCCTAACATTCTAGAATTCCAGAAACCACCTATGCCGGCATACAAACGCAGCAAAAATCTCCATGATCATTTAATTAAGGCAGATATAGGATCTAGAAAAACTATAAACCAGAGATATATAACTACCAACAGATGTGGTTCATATGCATGCCTAAATTGTTCATGTTGTGGAAATTTAATTAAAGGCCCGGTGTTCTACCACCCATGTAATGGTAAAAAATATTACATTAGGGGTTACTATACCTGTAACACTGATTACGTAATTTATCTAATTAAATGTCCCTGTGGGCGGAGCTATATTGGAGAGACAACTAGATGCATACGCGATAGAATCATAGAACATAAAAGTTCTATAAGAACTAAAAATGTTAAAGCTCCAGTCGCAGAACATTTTTTAGATAAAAAACATGCCATAAATCAACTTCGTTTTCAGATCATTGATCATGTCCCCAAATTACGTAGAGGTGGGGACAGAGAGAAAATGCTTAAACAGCGTGAAGCATTCTGGATTCATGAATTGGGTACCATGTATCCCAATGGTATGAATAAGGACTGGGATCTATCAGTGTTTCTATAGGGAAATTATCTCTGTGTTTGAATTCTAGAATTTGAAAAATTAAAAATTTAAAATATTTTCCAAAAAAACCCTGTTAATCTATTCAGAATTCAATATTATACTATAAATTTTATTTTGTATTGTAGTAAATATCTAGGGAACAATTTCTGAGTAAGTTTTGTACACTGCACTTTAAATTTTGTACATTTTTTCGTAAATTCAATTGTCAATATCTGAACAACATTATTGAAATGATAATTATGGAGTATACTTTGTACATAATTTATAAGTGTTATATGATAAATATATTTAGTATATAAGAGGTTAATTCTTACCTGTGTTTTTAGCGCCATCTGGTGGTAGATTGCTATATAAGGTGTTCTAGTTTATTGTACACATTAGCTTGACAAAGAGACAGAAGTCTCGAAACGTTGCTGTTTGTCCTGCTGTCTCACGAATAAATATCCATGCTGTCACTACTCTCTGTTTTTTTTATATCATTACCTTGACCCTGGAAGCAGGTCATTGTGACTTTGCAGGATAGTACCTGTGTGCTGGACTTTACTCTACTTCTCCAACCATAAGGGTATATCAGAGTGGACTTGAATCACTCCCTATTCATGCAGTAAGACCCTAGCAAAGGGTGGATCAGTTAACCCTATCTAAATACTGAACTTATCAGAAGATACTATGTTAAAGCTGGATGTAATTAAATTTAGATAAGAATTTAATATAAACTTAATTAGCTCACCTAAGGTGAGTGCAGGTATTACAGATTTGAACGCTAGTTGGGGGAGAGTGAGGCCTCACCAGAAATTGATGAGATCATACTCTGAATTGAGACCTTCTGGAACTCTCGTCTTCAACTTAAAAATCCAGAATGCCTCCCTCTCCCCCAACTTACGAACCCTATCAACCCCTCCCCTGCCTGGAGGAACTCTCTCAATGATGGTCCAGGTGAGGGAACTTGTATTTTTTAGATGTACACCCGCAAAATGTTGTACCAGAGAGAGTTCCTCCAGGCAGGGGAGGGGTTGATAGGGTTCGTAAGTTGGGGGAGAGGGAGGCATTCTGGATTTTTAAGTTGAAGACGAGAGTTCCAGAAGGTCTCAATTCAGAGTATGATCTCATCAATTTCTGGTGAGGCCTCACTCTCCCCCAACTAGCCTTCAAATCTGTAATACCTTCACTCACCTTAGGTGAGCTAATTAAGTTTATATTAAATTCTTATCTAAATTTAATTACATCCAGCTTTAACATAGTATCTTCTGATAAGTTCAGTATTTAGATAGGGTTAACTTACCCACCCTTTGCTAGGGTCTTACTGCATGAATAGGGAGTGATTCAAGTCCACTCTTATATACCCTTATGGTTGGACATTTCGCTTTTTCTTTTTTTCTTTTTAGGTTATATCATTATATGTATTTACAAGTACAGTCAATGTGTGTCGGTACCTATGTTAACTGGTAAAATACTGTTAAATAGCAAGTGGTTCTCTCACCCCTCTCCTGGTTTGGCAATGTCCAGTATCACTAAGCCTGACCTGTGGAAAAGCAGGAAAAACGACCCTCCGTATGTGCAAACCAGGTGCACATGGAGCAGGTCCGGCACTTGACGCTCTCACTGACCGCTCCGGTCTCCTCTGCTTGATCCACCTACGATGGCGTGTGATGTCACTGGGTAAGCTTCCGGTACACGGAACTTCTTTCTCCTCGATAGTGCTATGCATGTCCCGGCAACAGCCAAGACCAGGATCGGTGCGCTGAGGATAGCAGATGTAACACACTGGAAACTGGTGCAACCTCGGCTCCGCAGGACAAGGACAATCAAAGTTCAAATGAGGTGCACAGACAGCCAGTTGTGAATACAAGTATTCTTTTCTTTATTGCAAGTAAAATATTCGCTCCCTTCAGGGATACAGGATATGCAAGTATAGTAGTGAGTGGAGGTAGCTTCACTCTAGTGACTGTCTGCTAACATGTTTCGGCTTCATCGCCCGCGTATACCTGTTAGTTTGCAGCTTGTCCTGTTAGATTTTTCTAGCCAGTATTTACCCCGGGGTGTTTATCCCCTCTCACATTTTTGTTGTCAATGACATATGTGTTATTGTTCTTCACTCTTTTTGCCTTGACGCTTATATGTCAATAAATATTTTTAAGTGCATGTACCGCTGCCTGTGCTCCTTTTTTCTATTTCTGTTCTTATGGGCCATTAGTGCAGCACAGCGGCTGGATACACACAATTAACCTGACCGCTATACACACCCATCACCTGGGACGCCGGCGGAAGGAGGAGTTACCTACCGCAAGTTTTGGAGCTCACTCGAGGTACCCCACAAGCTGGGAACTATCTGAAAAAGTAATTTGTGGCACGGGAAAGTGAGCGGTCACACGACCACCGGAGACTGCCCTCTCATTCCAGCAGTGGACACAAGGTATGAGTTTGTGAACCTCTAATCACTCCAGCATTATTGATTATTCAAGTTATTCACTTATCTAACTGCTGTGTATTGCAAGAGCGGTGGGATACAAGCCTCGCTGGTCCTGTCTTGGGGTGGGGAAACCCCTCGGGACTGAGAAAGTATTTTGTCTGCACACATACAGTAGACACGTTTGAGTTGGGGGCTATTTGATTGAACACTAGCTCTCAAGTTGCTTGACAAACATAGCCGTGGTTACTCTCCCTTAAAAACTTTTTTCCCCTTCACTGCTGTTCATGTTAGGGTGTTAGGTGTAAACATAACTTTAGTTTCCCTATATGAATCAATGGGGCTGCGTTACTGAATTTCATGCTGCTTTTTTGCAGGTGTTAGATTTTTTCTCAGCCGGCTCTCCCCGTTGACTCCTATGGGGAAATTGTGCACGAGCACGTACGACCAGTTCACCGCTGACTTAAGCAGCGCTGGTATGGGAGTGAAGTGTGGAGCTCAATTTTGCTCTACTCTCACTTCTTGACTTTTAACGCCGGGTTTGTAAAAACCCGTAATACCAGCACTGTAGGTAAGTAAGCGGTGAGAGAAAACTGCTCGTTAGCACCACATAGCTTCTAACGCAAAACTCGTAATCTTGCCGATAGAGTTTTGTAAGAGTTTAGGGATATCTCAAATTCAGGATTTACTACTTCATTAAAATGGACTCAAATAGCTCTAGGCCTCATCTAAAAAAATATAAGTATTCCTAAAATTAAATAAAGAGTTACCAAGACACTCAGAGGTGCCTGATATATATTACTTACTGTCTCAAAATAATATCTCAATAACCCTCTAGCACACATGTTTGATGGACAAAGTTGATGCAAAAAAATAACATTTCATTGATTTGTTCATGATACCTTTTCATCCTTTTATGAGCCAAAGTACAACCTCAGTTGCATTCAAGAGAGGCTTTGAAATAATACGTTCTTTGCTATTTTTGTGAGTCACTGCTTAATTGGAAGCAGAAAACCAGAATCTGAAGATTAAGAGATGAATGAAAGCTAAGTGGATAACTGGATAAGGAGTATCTGCTTAGAGAAAGAAAAGCATGAGCCATACTAAAGGATTGAAGAACAAGTTCCCAAAAGCGCCAACAAAAAAGTCAGATAGACCCACTTTTTAAAAATTCAGAGATAAAATAAACACTATAAAATCACAGGGTCTAATGCTCAGTAATAAATAAATAATGCACATATAAACAAATACTATGTCCTAAAGATAAGGAATAAATCAACTCTTACCAAATATGCATTCAACAAAGGCAGATCAAAAGTAAAAAAGTTTTTTTATCGTTGTAGTTCAAACAAATAAATTGTTCACAATTTTCCTCCACACTGTCCTGCTGCTCCTTATATTCCACTGGTGTAGAATCCGTCGTAGCATAAACTGAAGAAAATCTCTGTCAAAAGACACAAGAAGACAGGAGCGCAACTCCGTGCACCAAACAGTAGACGGATAATCTAAGTGTAGATTTAAAACGATTTTAATGGTAACAATAAATAGACATCCAAACAAATGATTATAAACTCACATAGCAGCCCTCAAACATATGAGGTATGTCAGCACATCATAGAATTAGAAGAGAGTGCGTCCCACTGCTGGTCTTCTCCTCTCTCTCTCCCGAGATATTCGATAGCCAGCGGGTAAGTCCTCTCAGAAGAAACCGGACCCTCTCTGCCCTCATGCGATAGACGCTGTACTGTAATTTGCCGGCTCCAGTCCAGGTACTAACACACTCGTCAGAGTACGTCTAGGCCACGCCCACTTTACGCAACGTGAGAGGACTTAGCCGCTGGCTATCGAATATATCTGTACTATTAATAAGTTTGATCAGCAGATAATGATTTCAGAACCTTGACTGCTATTGTCTGTGTGTCTTTCCAGTGATCACAGGCTTAAAATGCTTTTGTCATTAATAACCCTCAAGCTTGAAATTTTTATCTTCTAAAAATACTTATTTTCGTCCGTCTCCCAATTTTTAATAAAAAATAAATAAAACAAAAAAACATTCATAATGCAGATAGGGCATGCTAATTTAAAAAGTTCTAATGTATTTTTATCATCAAATTTGATTTGTTTTCTTAGGAAGGCTCTTATGCTGATTTCTAAGAACTTGTGAGTTGCCTCTTATTTGAGTGCATTTTGACAGTTTATTACAGCTAGACAGTGTGTGCCATATATATAACATTGTGCTCACTGCTGTGGAGTCACCACTGATTGGCTAAAATGCAAGTCTGTCACTGAACTGAGATAAAGAGGCAGTCTGCAGAGGCTTAGTTCTCTTGGTATTTTTTCTTGGAAGCTAAATCTAGATAAGTTTATATATTAATATCTAAGCCCTTGAAGACTACCTCTTATCTCAGTGCATTTTTACAGTTTTTCACAGCTAGACAGTGCTAGTTCGTGTTTGCCATATAGATAACATTGTGCTCGCTCCCATGGAGTTATTAATGAGTCCGCACTAATTGGCTAAAATGCAAGACTGTTAAAAGAACTGAAATAAGGGGGCAGTCTGCAGAGGCTTAGATAAAAGGTAATCAAAGAGGTAAATAGTATATTAATATAACAGTGTTGGTTGTGCAAAACTGGGGAATAGATAATAAAGGGATCTATCTTTTTAAACAATAACAAATTTGGAGTAGACTGTCCCTTTAAGGACAAATAAAATGGCAATGATGCAAATAGGTGACTTAAATTAACCTGTGTCTATGCTTCTCTAAGGGCAAGCAAAGAGCAAAAGTTAGAATATTTTGTCTGCATTAATGTACTCTCCATAGACTTTAATAGAGGGGAAAAATAAAAAACTAACATCCATACTCATGAGCTAACTCTTAACCTAAGCCCCCTATTTTAATAACCTCTAAAGCACCACATAACCCAACGCAAAATACCCACTGCACTATTAACCCCTAAACCAATACAATCCTATTGAAAAGTACCCCTCTACAATTATGACCCCTAAACTGCCACAACCCCATTGCAAAATACCCCTCTACACTCTTAAAACTCTAAACCATCACAGCCCCTATTGCAAAATACAATACTAAACCCTAAATCGCCACACCCACATATCACAAAATATCCACTAACCATCTAAATCCCCTAACTTAACATTCCCTAAGTTACAGAAAAAAACTAACCTTACCTGAAAAACAAACCTAACCTTAGCTACCATTACAGAAAATTAAAAAACTACCATTACAGAAAAAACAAATGACCAAAAAACAAAAACAGATGTGCCTATTCTAAAACTAAAGACTCACTTAAAAAAAAAAACCTATCCCAAACACTAAACTATAGCAATAGCCCTTGAAATGGACTTTGTAGGGCATTGCCTTAAAGTCATTCTTAAATTCAAATCAGCCTATAGAATGATAGCTTTTTCTATTGGCTGATTTGACCATGAAAATCAGCCAATAGGAATGCAAAAAAAAAATGGATTAAGATAGAAGACCGTCGCCGGGATGAAGATAGAAGATGGACGCCAGAATGAAGATGGACTGCCGCCGGCATGAAAATGGACCACATAGGAGCCAGATTTTTTTTTTTTTCTTTTTTGTTGTTAGAATGAGGTTTTTTTTTTTTTAAATGTATTTGTTTTTGGGAGAAAAAGAGCTAAATGCCCTTCTAAGGGAAATATCCAAACAAATGCCCTTTCCAGGGCAATATTTAAAAAAAAAAAAAAAAAAAAAATATATATATATATATATTTTTTTTTTTTTGGAGGGGGGATTTACATGTAGAATAAGTTAGTATTTAAAGGGACATGAAACCCAAATTTTTTTCTTTCATAATTTAGAAAGAGAATGCAATTTTAAACATCTTTCTAATTTACTTCTATTATCTCATTTGTTTTATTCTCTTGATATTATTTGCTGAAAAGCATATCTAGATATGCTTAGTAGCTGCTGATTGGTTGCTGCACATAGAAGCCTCGTGTGATTGGCTCACCCATGTGCATTGCTTTTTCTTCAACTAAGGATATCTAAAAAATGAAGCAAAATACAGTGGGACAAAACAGTATTTAGTCAGCCACCAATTGTGCAAGTTCTCCAACTTAAGAATATGAGAGAGGCCTGTCATTTTCATCATAGGTATACCTCAACTATGAGAGACAAAATGTGGAAACAAATCCAGACAATTACATTGTCTGATTTGGAAAGAATTTATTTGCATATTATGGTGGAAAATAAGTATTTGGTCACCTACAAACAAGCAAGATTTCTGGCTCTCACAGACCGGTATCTTCTTCTTTAAGAGGCTCCTCTGTCCTCCACTCATTACCTGTATTAATGGCACCTGTTTGAACTTGTTATCAGTATAAAAGACACCTGTCCACAACCTCAAACAGTCACACTCCAAACTCTACTATGGTGAAGACCAAAGAGCTGTCGAAGGACACAAGAAACAAAATTGTAGACCTGCACCAGGATGGGAAGAGAGAATCTGCAATAGGCAAGCAGCTTGGTGTGAAGAAATCAACTGTGGGAGCAATAATTAGAAAATGGAAGACATACAAGACCACTGATAATATCCCTCAATCTGGGGCTCCACGCAAGATCTCACCCCTGGGTCAAAATGATCACAAGAAAGGTGAGCAAACATCCCAGAACCACACGGGGGACCTAGTGAGTGACCTGCAGAGAGCTGGGACCAACGTAACAAAGGCTACCATCAGTAACACACTACGCCACTAGGGACTCAGATCCTGCAGTGCCAAACGTGTCCCCCTGCTTAAGCCAGTACATGTCCGGGCCCGTCTGAAGTATGCTAGAGAGCATTTGGATGATCCAGAAGCGGACTGGGAGAATGTCATATGGTCAGATGAAACCAAACTCGTCGTGTTTGGAGGAGAGAGAATGCTGAGTTGCAACCAAAGAACACCATACCTACTGTGAAGCATGGAGGTGGCAACATCATGCTTTGGGGCTGTTCTGTGAAAAGGGAACAGGACGACTGATCCGTGTACATGAAAGAATGAATGGGGCCATGTATTTAGAGATTTTGAGTGCAAACCTCCTTCCATCAGCTAGGGCATTGAAGATGAAATGTGGCTGGGTCTTTCAGCATGACAATGATCCCACACACACCGCCCGGGCAATGAAGGAGTGGCTTCGTAAGAAGCATTTCAAGGTCCTGGAGTGGCCTAGCCAGTCTCCAGATCTCAACCCCATAGAAAACCTTTGGAGGGAGTTGAAAGTCCGTGTTGCCCAGCGATAGCCCCAAAACATCACAGCTCTAGAGGAGATCTGCATGCAGGAATGGGCCAACATACCAGCAACAGTGTGTGACAACCTTGTGAAGACTTACAAAAAATGTTTGACCTCTGTCATTGCCAACAAAGGATACATAACAAAGTATTGAGATGAACTTTTGATATTGACCAAATACTTATATACCACCATAATTTGCAAATAAATTCTTTCCAAATCAGACAATGTGATTGTCTGGATTTGTTTCCACATTTTGTCTCTCATAGTTGAGGTATACCTATGATGAAAATTACAGGCCTCTCTCATCTTCTTAAGTGGGAGAACTTTCACAATTGGTGGCTGACTAAATACTTTTTGCCCCACTGTAAATAATAGAAGTAAATTGTAATGTTTAAATGTGTATTCTCTATCTGAATCATGAAAGAAAGATTTTGGATTTAGTGGCCCTTTAATTTAATGAAAAAAGCTTAATCATTTTAGGCAATGCCCTATAAAAAGCCCCTTTAAGCACTATTGCTATAGTTTAGTGTTACTTTAGATTTTTTATTCTGGGGTGGGTTTTTTTTGTTAAGGGGGCTTTAAAAAAATCAAATTTTGTTTTGGTAATCTGTTTTTATTTCTCTAATGGTAAGTTTTTTTATTTTCTGAAATGGTAACTTCTTTTTATGTAAAAGGTTAAATATTTTTTTCAGGTAAGGTTAGGTATTTTTTTAAGTTTCAAGTAAGGTTAGGTTGTTTTTTTCTTAGGTAAGATTTGTTTTTTGGGGGGTAATTTGGTGAGTGTTAGGTTAGGGGGTTAGCTGGTTAGGGGTTTAGATGTTATTGGGTATTTTGCGGTGGGGTTGTGGTGAAGTAGTAGTTAATAGTGTGGAGGGTATTTTGTGATGGGGTTGTGGTGGTTTAGGGGTTAATAGTGTAGAGGGATATTTTGCGATGGGGTTGTTGTGGTTTAAGGGTTAATAGTGTAGAGTTTTTTTGTGATGGGTGTGGTGGCAGTTTAGGGGTTAATGGTGTAGAGGGGTATTTTTCAGTGGGGGTTGTGGTGGTTAGGTTGTTTTTTTTTTGAGGTAAGGTTTGGGTTTTTTGGGGTAATTTGGTGAGTGTTAGGTTAGGGTGTTAGCTGGTTAGGGGGTTTAGATGTTATTGGGTATTTTGCAGTGGGGTTGTGATTATTTAGGAGTTAACAGTGTAGATGGTATTTTGCGATGGTGGTTGTGGCAGTTTAGGGGTTAATGGTGTAGAGGGGTATTTTGCAGTGGGGGTTGTGGTGGTTTAGGGGTTAATAGTGTAGAGGGGTAGTTTGCAATGTGGGAGTGTGGTGGTTTAGGGGTTAATAGAGTAGTTTAGTGCAACTGTTTCCTCTGGCCAAAATCTTTATGCAACCTTTCAGGTCATGTAAAAAGTTAAATACCATTCAGTTTGAGAGATTGTACTTACTTTCAACTTGTAATACGAGCGGATTTTGCCACTCAGCGCCACCCTTTGAAAATATGGGGAGCGAAAATGACCGCAAGTTCACTTAAACAAATTTGCAGAAATTTAAACAGAGTGACACTTGTAATATGCATTGGAGCGTAAGAGCGTAGCTCTTGCACTGGGTTACATGGCTACAAAAGTAAATATTCTCTTCACATTCAGTAAATGAAATCCATAAACCACTAGATAAGAGAATAATCTCCTGTCAGCCTTAATTACATTGATTTTTTTACTGTATTTTGAAGAGATGAAATCAATTAAATAATAGCATTTATCCCATCATGTTAAATAACTGAATATTATTTATACTAAACCAAATTCGTGGCTGACCCTAAGGAAGAATATAAATATACAAGGAAAAATATTTAATGTTTAGAAGGCAAAAGGTAAATATTTAATACCCTTCTCTAATTTCAGTGATAGTTTGAACATCATTGGAAACATTTAAACCTCCTATTTATAGCGAGGGCCTAGTGTGTTTTAATTTTTGACAAGAAGATGGGCATAGTAATCAAGCTTATGCTACTATTAATTATTAATAAAGCAAGTATGTACTCGTTTAAGTAAATGACCATTTTACATTGACCAAGTGACATCTATAAGGCCATATATAAAACATCAAAGACACTTCTTCTACATACTTGTGATTTTTTTTTGACCAGAGGTGCATTTTTACCATACCATCTATTTGCTCTAAATGGGTGCACAGTGTGTCTATTACTCAGTTGCCCTATAAAACTCAGAGAGTTATGTGATTACTTACTTAGAAGACCAGGTTTACTTCAAAATTGCAAGGGGTCTAAAAGTTTTTTACATGTCCATACCCTATTCCATGCTACAAAGATAAAATAAGAGGGATTATTTGCTTCCCCTCCCCCCATATGGATGGCCAGGCATGTTTTGCTCACAAGGTGTATTTTTTCAATGCCCATAACTTTTTTGTCACTGAAGCAAAAAAAAATGTTATTATTTCAAAACTAACTTGATTTTGGGGTGATCACTGAAAGCTCAAAAGGTTCAGTTAAAACCACTTACAGGTATGAAATGATGAGCTAAAGATCCCAATATATGATCTTTAATAAATGATAGGGACATTAGCTTAAGACATAGCCAATACCCCTAATGGAATTTTCTAAACACAGTTTTTAGATCAAGCACAGTGTGTCACACAAGTGGGGCTCACACAAAATAATAATTTGCAAACAATATGAAATGAATAAATGAAATATTGAAATAAAAAGTTACAGTAAAAAAGGATTGTTAATCCCATTACAAGTCATAACAAAATATACTTCTGTTAAAACTAAAATGTTGGCTATCTAAAAATCAGTTTTGATCAAATTGCTTCCCTTTAAATGATCACAAGTATAAAGGCTGCAGATTTTGACTAGCTGCTAGAAGGAAGACTAGAATAGTCACATGTCTGTTTAATCCATGGTATTTACAATTTTATATAAATGCTGCGGAAATATAATTCTTACTGCTTGAAAATAAGCAACTACAACTGGCCCCATGTACTATGCGGCAGATGAAAAAGGTTCCCTACTAAGGATCCTGCCCTCCCACTTTTGCATCGAATGGTCAGTGAACCCAATGGCCTCTAGTTATCAAGCTGTCAACAGCAAATATGCTGGAATTCCGCAGCGTATTTGTGGCGAGGCTGATTCGCCTTAGTTATCAAGCCCTACTGCCTGGCAAAAGTAGAATATAGTGATGTAAGCTTTGATCCGCCGGACTCAGTCCAACACAGATCGATGCTTACGTCACTCCAGATGTTCCGAACGCAAGTTCGGCACAATCTGACTACTTTTGGTAGTTATCAAACTACTAGCAGGTACGCTCGCCACTATTCTGGGCCAGCGTACCTGAATTTCAATCCGCCGCCCTGGATGCGGCGGATCCTATAGGAATCAATGGGAGTCTGACCATATCGAAAGCTCATGTTCGCTGCTGCCAAATAGCCCATTGATTCCTATGGGAAACGTCTGCACCTAACATCCTAACATGTACCCCGAGTCTAAACACCCCTAATCTGCTCCTCCTACACAGCCGCAAATAAATAAATTTATTACCCCCTAAACCGTCGCTCCCGGACCCCGCCGCAACCTACATTATACATATTAACCCCTAATCTGCTGCCCCCTACACTGCCGCAACTAAATACAGTTATTCCCCCCCCTAAACCGCCGCTCCCGGACCCCGCCGCAACTATAATAAATATGTTAACCCCTAAACTGCCGCTCCCGGACCCCGCTGCCACCTACATAATACCTATTAACCCCTATCCTGCCCCCCCTATACCGCTGCCACCTACATAATACCTATTAACCCCTATCCTGCCCCCCTATACTGCCACCACCTATAATAAATTTATTAACCCCTATCCTGCCCCCACTATACGGCCGCCACCTATAATAAATGTATTAACCCCTATCTTGCCCCCCCTTTACCGCCGCCACCTATAATAAATTTATTAACCCCTATCCTGCCCCCCCTACACCGCCGTCACTATAATAAAATTATTAACCCCTAAACCTAAGTCTAACACTAACCCTAACACCACACTAACTTAAATATTAATTAAATAAATCTAAATAATATTACTCTTATTAACTAAATTAATCCTATTTAAAACTAAATACTTACCTATAAAATAAACCCTAATATAGCTACAATATAACTAATAGTTACATTGTAACTATTTTAGGATTTTTTTTATTTTACAGGCAACTTTGTATATATTTTAACTAGGTACAATAGCTATTAAATAGTTATTAACTATTTAATAGCTACCTAGTTAAAATAAAGACAAATTTACCTGTAAAATAAAAACTAACCTAAGTTATAATTACACCTAACACTACACTATCATTAAATAAATTATTTAAATTTTAAACTAAATACTTACCTGTAAAATAAACCCTAAGATAGCTACAATATAAGTAATAGTTACATTGTAGCTATCTTAGGGTTTATTTTTATTTTACAGACAACTTTGTATTTATTTGAACTAGGTACAATAGTTATTAAATAGTTATTAACTATTTAATAGCTACCTAGCTAAAAGAAATACAAAATTACCTGTAAAATAAATCCTAACCTCAGTTACAATTAAAACTAACACTACACTATCATTAAATAAAATAAATAAATTAGCTACCAATACCTTAAATACAATTAAATAAACTAAACTAAATTGCAAAAATAAACAAACACTAAATTACAGGAAAAAAAAAATATTACAAAGTTTAAACTAATTACACCTAATCTAAGCCCTCTAATAAAATAATAGTGTAGTGTTAGGTGTAATTGTAACTTAGGTTAGTTTTTATTTTACAGGTAAATTTGTCTTTATTTTAACTAGGTAGCTATTAAATAGTTAATAACTATTTAATAGCTATTGTACCTAGTTAAAATATATACAAAGTTGCCTGTAAAATAAAAAAAAATCCTAAAATAGTTACAATGTAACTATTAGTTATATTGTAGCTATATTAGGGTTTATTTTATAGGTAAGTATTTAGTTTTAAATAGGATTAATTTAGTTAATAAGAGTAATATTATTTAGATTTATTTAATTAATATTTAAGTTAGGGGGTGTTAGGGTTAATGTTAGACTTAGTTTTAGGGGTTAATAATTTTATTATAGTGGCGGTGGCATAGGGGGGCAGAATAGGGGTTAATAGGTAATATGTAGGTGGCGGCGGGGTCCGGGAGCGGCGGTTTAGGGGTTAACATATTTATTATAGTTGTAGCGGGGTCTAGGAGCAGCGGTTTAGGGGTTAACATATTTATTATAGTTGTGGCGGGGTCCGGGAGCAGAGGTTTAGAGGTTAATATATTTATTATAGTTGCTGCAGGGTCTAGGAGCGGCGGTTTAGGGGTTAACATATTTATTATAGTTGCGGCGGGGTCCGGGAGCGGCGGTTTAGGGGTTAACATATTTATTATAGTTGCGGCGGGGTCTAGGAGCGGCGGTTTAGGGGTTAATAACTTTATTTCGTTGCGGGGGGCTCCGGGGGCGCCGGTATAGGGGGTAGAACAGTATAGTATAGTGTGAGTGCTTAGTAACAGGGGTATCAATAAAGCTGTAAAAAAGCCGAAGAGCAGCGAGATTAATGATTGAAAACTATCACAGTCCGCTGCTCATCGCCCCGTACTTGGTGCATGGCTTTTTGACAGATTTATTGATAACTTTGGCGAGCGTATTCAGGTCGTATTCGGTGGCGATGTGAGACGAGCTTAGGGCGAGCAAATTGGGGCCAGCGAAGGCAGGTAAGTATGGAGCTTCATAACTAGAGGCCATTATGTCCACTGCCCGGATTTACTATTGGACAAGAACTTCCTCCTGCAATGCCACACCTCGCTCTTGTATTACCAATCGAGCCAGAGCAGGGCATATCAATCAACCTGAATAAATGTGTCTGGGCTGATTTATCTCCACCACTTCAGATGTTAGCATAAGCATGAGTCTGCCCCACAAGTGCTCAAAATCAGCATCCACTGATTAGGACATGTAGCCCAATGAGTTACTATATTAAGCAATTGTTTTAACCATTTGCTGTTTTAAAGCAGATAAACTGGAAATGAAGCTATGATAATAGTCATTAGAAGACGTTTTGCAGTTTTATGCACGTCAGGATGAATTTACATTTTGCAGAGTCTAGTGTAGAATTTACTGTGGTAAACCATTTTGTGTCATGCTAGACCAAACTAAAAATATGCTACTATTCACCCTGTATATGTTTTTCATATTCTAATCTTTTAAAAAAAGTATTTGATTTATTTATTTTAAAACCATGTTTATCCTTTTAACAATATTACTGCTATTTTTAGAATTAGAAAAAAAGACCCTATTTTGGTGATATAATTATTCATGTTAGGTTGTATTTGCCATATTGAGGAATACAATTTACTATCTCTTCACTCTGAACTCTTCAAAATAAATAACCTATTAATAAAAAAAATAAGAAAAAGGGATAATACTCCAAGTCCAAGAGGTCATTCTATTAATGGATGTTCCTGTAGCAGTGAATAAATATGTATTGTGCTTTAACAATAAATCTGTGTTCCAAAGTAGAAGAAGCAAATGTTCTAAAAAGGCTTTGCAATAACCTACATCTAAACCATTACCATATATATATATATATATATATATATATTTACCTAAAATAACTTTATAAAACCACTTGTCACATATATTAAAGGGGCATTTCCCTCAAAGTTTATTTCCCCAAAATAGCCTACATTACAAGTGGAGTGCAAAAATATTAATGTTATTGTGCATTAACATCAACAGTGGGTGCTCTAAATTCATTACAATATAGACTAATAGAGGGGCACGCAGTAAAATTTAGTTCAGATATCGAGTGATGGTGAGGTAAGCTAATGATGCGCAAGTAGTGGGGTTATTCATGTAGTTCTGTACTATATTTGAATAATAAAGGTTTATTTCAGGTCTCAAAAAGCCCTACATTTTATAATGGTATTTTGGAATGTGCTCTAGCGCATCACTTAACTCACAACTTGTAATATAAGCCCAATGACCCCTAATAGCTCTCTTTGCACTATCCATTAAAAGCATAGGGCACGCTAAAAAAGATATGGCCCTGTTAAGAACCTCTGATTATGAGTGCAGCACTATTTATTGCTCTTCATCGCACACTAACTCTGCTAGAACTGACTGTGTTAACATATTCAACCATAGACTTCAAAGGAGGTGGAAAAAACCTAACACATAACAAGTTGTGTAAAACTGATCTCATGTTCTCAAGTGTGCTAACCCAACATGAAATATTAATATTTAACATTCCAATGTTCTTCACATAGCAGAATATGTTCTGGTTATTTATAAATAAATATTTCTATATGTTTGTGATGTTGTTTTGGTACAATATATATATATATACAGTTATGGCCAAAAATATTGGCACCCCTGCATTTCTGTCAGATAATGAACCACTTCACCAAGAAAATTGTTGCAATTACAAATGGTTAGGCATTCTCATGTTTATTTATTTTGTTTGTATTGGTATGACACAAAAAAAGTGGAGAAAAAAAGCCAAATCTAACACATTCCAAGCAGAACTCCAAAAATGGACTGGGCAAAATGATTGGCACCTTCTCAAAATTGTAAAAAATAATTGAATTCCAAGTTTGTGATGTTCCTGTATTTTGTAATTAAACTAACCTGTATTAATTAACAGGTGCTGACAATATAGAAGTCACACCGGCAACCAGTTAAAATGGTAAAAAATGGACTCAACCTTTCTGTTGCATGTCTCTGTGTGCCACATCGATCATGAGAAGAGAAATAGCAGCAAAGAATTGTCTGAGGATTTGAGAACAAAAAATTGTGGAAAAGCATGGACAATCTCAAGGTTTCAAGTCCATCTCTAGAGATCTTAATGTTTCTGTGTCCACTGTGTGCAACATTGTCAAGAAGTTTACAGCCCATAGCACTTAGCTAATCTCCCTGGATGTGGACAAAAGAGAAAAATTGATCAAAAATTGCAACAAAGGATTGTTTGAATAGTGGATAAAATATATTGATAAACTTCCAGACAAATTCATACTGATCTTCAGGCACAGGGTACAAATGTATCTGAATGACACAGAAACATAAAAATGCCAGATTGGAGTTTTCCAAAACTTACCTGACTAAACCAAAATCCTTTTTGGAGAATGTGCTGTGGACAGATGAAACAAAATTACAGCTTTTTGGTAAAGCCCATCATTCTACTGTTTTCAGAAAATAGATTTTAAAAATGAGGCTTTTAAAGAAATTATTACAGTCCCTACAGTCAAACATGGTGGAGGTTCATTGATATGTTGGGGTTGCTTTGCTGTTTCAGGCACTGGTTGTCTTGAATGTGTGCATGGCATTATGAAATCTGAAGACTACCAAAGAATTCTGTGGTGTAATGTAGGGCCCAGTGTCAGAAAGTTGGGTCATGGGTCTTACAGCAGGACAATGACCCAAAGCACACGTCAAAATGCACCCAGAAATGGTTTAAGACAAAACGCTGGAGAGCACTGAACTGGCCAGCAATGAGTCCAGATCTCAATCCCATAAAGCACCTGTGGAGAGATCTCAAAACAGCAGTTGGGAAAAGCAACACTTCCAATCTGAGAGACCTAGAGCAGTTGGTGAAAGAAGAGTGGTCCAAAATTCAAGTAGAGAGGTGTAAGAAACTTGTTGAAGGTTACAGGAAGCAATTAATTTCAGTTATTTTTATAAGGGGTGTGCTACCAAATAATAAATTGAGGGTGCCAATAATTTTGTCCAGTCCAATGTGTCAGATTTGGGTTTTTTTCTCAACTTTTTGGTGTCATACCAATACAAACAAAAGAAATAAACATGAGAATGCCTAGACATTTGTAACTGCAACAATTTTCAGGGTGAAGTTGTGCATTATCTGACAGAAATGCAGGGGTGCCAATATTTTTGGCCATGACTGTATATAAATATATAATTACATATATGTATAGATATATATAGAAATATGTAATAAAAAAATGTTTCTTATTGAAGAACATTGGAATGTGAAATATTTACAGTAAATACACAGTTAAAAATGTTATTAAATATGAATATTGCATAAATATGATCTTTCATGTTTTCAGCTAATTGATTGCACATATGTCTATATATGTATACATATGTATGTATGTATTGTTTGTTCTACACTTGTAATCTAGCCTAAAATGTTTAATTATAAATATTTTTTACAAAAATTATAATGCACTTTCATTAAAGGGCCATGATACCCAAATGTTGAGACACTTGAGTGATGCAGATTAGCTGTAAAAATCCGACTAGAAAATATCACCTGAACATCTCTATATAAAAAAGGAAGATATTTTACCTCAAAAGTTCCTCAGTAGCCACATCCCATTGTAAAAGACTTTAAGCAGCAAATCAGTATGTCTGGACAGCAAAGGGAGTGAGCTTCGTGAACACTCATCTTATTGCCCTATTCAGTTTAAGAAAGTTTACCATGAAATCTCATGAGAGTTAATTCAAATCGCATGAGATCACAGTAAAAGAGTTCATGACCTCATCACTGCTGATGCTGATTGGCTGCTGTTCATTTCTTAATTTTTTTATTTTTTTTTACCTGCAGCTGGACAGCAGCTGAATTATAACTTTTTACATAGAACTTACTCTGCTGAGCTGAGGAGATTGTGAGGTAAAATATCTTCTTCTTTTACATAGAGATACTCAGGTGATATTTTCCTGTTAGCTTTTTACAGTTATACTGCATCAGTTTCAAGTGATTTAGCATATGAGTATTATGTCCCTTTAATTCTGAACATTGTGCTTTACCACTTCCCCATCAAAGAAATAAAAGTGCATTCCATGGAGTGAACCCTAACGTTTTGGGCTGCATTCCCAAACAACCTCCAAGCTACATGATGATTGGTGGATATGTGCAAGAACTTATTTACATACGTGTTTAAAGGAAATAAGATAAATAATTTCAAGGGGTGTGTTCCAGGACTGCTAATCAATGCATACTTTTCTTACAAAATTAGGGGTTTTAATATGCTGAAATTTTTTTAGGCTGATCTGTTGCAATGTAGAGAATAACTTCTAATGTAAAAATATAAAATAGCTTTAATATTACTTTAAAGGGGCATGAAAGACAAAATAAACTTTTTGTGGTTCAGATGGAACATTCCATTTTAAAAGACTTTTCAATTTAGTAAATTCATTCTATTGGTATCTTTTGAAGAAAAAAAACATGTGTAGCCAGTTAGCAGCTAGCTCCCAGTAGGGCATTACTACTCCTGAGCCTACCTAGTTATGTTTTTTTTCTACAAAAGATACACCAGATGTGTTTAGTTAGCTCCCAGTAGTGAATTGTTATTCTGGAACTGACTTTAACTATGGTTTTAAGTGTTCTAACATATTAAAGAATTTTCTTTTTGACATTTTATGTCCCCTTGATGGTGTTTTTGAAAGAATGTGTTATTATTTATTTATTCTTGTCATATGCACATGACAACTATAGTGATGATAAAGTGAAGGCAGAGCACAAGCATCATCACTGGATATAAACACAAGAGACTTCTCATTTATTTTCCTCAGTTAGTTACATATCTCTCCAGTTTTGTTTAATAAAAAAAAAAGGATTTAGCAATGTGCATTATATGTCTAGATATTCAAAATAAGAATATGGTTATCTTTAAGTGAGGATTAGCGTATTAATCTTCAAATTCATTTATTTCCATTAAATATGTAAGTGTGAAGATTTGATTTTCCCTGTTTAATAAGATTAAAATTAGGTCATTGCTAAATGTTAATAGGCTTTAATTGTCTATGAAAGCTTATCAGCTTTAACATTTCATTGGTCTTTGAATGCTTATTTCCATAATTTTTTATACAGTTGAGAATATTTTAACATTACTCAAAGTGGCAGATTAACATTCTCCCTTTTCTTGACTCTTATCATTAGAAACAAGGGTATGGTTTGAGCCAGTGTCTTAAAAACCTTGTTAATCTTTAAAATCTATATATGTTTTTTGTATTAACATTTTTATTTACTATATCAAACTATCAATTACTTATATATATATGATTTGTTCTACATATTTATTATATTGCTTTGAAACAGCATTTAAAACTTATAACAATAATAAAAAAAAGCAAATGTTAAGTAACAAACAAATCATGGACTAGATACTTATGCTTGTCACTTATATATAGACCCTATGGAATAAACTATTATCGGACCATTATAGTCACAAAATTACATGCTCTAATACATTAAACACATAGTTTAAACATAGGGGTTAGTCACATAGTAAAAGTACCGCTCTGGACCTGCAGAGCACTGTTGATCCTGAGTGGAAACTGATGCTGATCTAGTTAGCATTAGCAGCGCTAGTTAAATTGCCAGATGAGAGTCAGTTTCCACTCTCTGGAATGGCAGTGCTTTATGGGTCTCGAGCATACGGTGTACATTATAGGACATCCTTCCTCTCTCCTCTAAAATGCAATCCTTCCATCTCCCTCTTCTCAAACTCCACCAGTCATCTACTAAAACTCCTTGCTCACCCTTCAAAACTGCATCGTATCTCAGGTATCAGAACACAGGTGTCAGACAGCAGGAGTCAGGCATCCGGTGTCAAGCATCAGGTATCAGGTGACAAGCATCAGAAGTCAGGTATCCGACATCAGGTATCAGGAGTCAAGCATCATGTATCAGGAGTCAAACAATAAGGAGTCAGGTGTCAGACATCAGATGTCAGGCAGTATTTATCAGACATCACCAAGTAATTTGTCCCTGTTCAGAAGTTTATATAGTGCAAGCTGAGCTGTGTTTTGTTTTTTTAAATCTATCTCATATCAATATATAATCACACAAAAAATGTCTTTGAGCTTTTTTTTAATTAATAAACTTGTTAAAGTTTAAAACCTTTATAGTCATACCAAATAAAAAAAATATGTTCACATAGTATGTGTATTGTTTTTTTTTTTATCAGTAATTTTTTTTTTATAGTAACAAAAGATGTAGGCAGTCTCCGATCTTCAATCAATCATGAAAATGTACTGTATAATGTTTCTGGGGTTTCACCCCCGTCTTCAGATACAATTATTCACATCAAACAAAAAGTGCAAACATGCACCTATATTATGAGTTTTGCGCTATACCGAGTGCGTAAAGAATGCAAAAAAATGAGCGTTATCACACTTTCCATAGCACTGCCATTACGAGTTACTGAAAAACCTCCTTGTGCTGTGCGGTATGGTGCGTTAAGCTCCATAGCGCACAAAAGCCAAGGGCTGAGTTTACACACTCATGCACGCTTTCCGCCATAGACATCAATGGGGAGAAAGGGTTAGAAAAAAATTAACATCTGTGATCGCGTAATGGCAATTGCTAAAACGCAATCCCCATTGATGTCTATGGGGAAAAAACGTTACGTTTATACCTAACACCCTAACATAAACCCCTAGTCAACACACCCCTAATCTGCCGCTCCCCGTCATTGCCAACGCTAAGTAAAGTGATTAACCCCTAATCTGCCGCTCCCCAATATCTCCAAGACTAAATAAACCTATTAAGCCCTAATCCGCCCCCCACCCACATCGCTACTACTATAATAAACCTATTAACCCTTAAACCACCATCCCCCCACATTGTAACTAATAAACTAAACCTATTAACCCCTAACCCGCTGCCCCCCCCCACATTGCAAAACACTAAATTAAACTATTAACCCCTAAACCTAACACCCCCTAACTTTAAATTAAAAGTTACAATATAACTATCTTAAAATAAATAAAAACTTACCTGTGAAATAAAAAAAACTAAGATTAAACTATAAATTAACCTAACATAACTATTATTATAAAACAAAATCAACTACCAATTAAAAATCCTAAATTACATGATTAAAAAACCTAACACTACGAAAAAAAAAAAAAATACAAATTTAAATAAACCTAATACTAAGATTTTTTTTAAAAAAATCTTACATTACAAAAAATAAAAACTCTAAAATTATGAAAAATAAAAAAACACTAAGATTACAAAAAATAAAAAAATTAATTGTCTAAAATAATAAAAATTACACATCATCTAATAGCCCTATAAAAACAAAAAAGTCCCCCCCCAAAATAAAAACAATAAACTACCAATAGCCCTTAAAAGAACCTTTTGTAGGGCATTGTCTTAAATTAAACAGCTCTTTTACATTAAAAAAATGACAGTCCCCCTAAAAGTAAAAAACCCCACCCAACCAACTCCCCAAAATAAAAACCTAAGTGTAAAAAAATCCTAAGCTACCCATTGCCCCATAAGGGGTATTTGTATGGGAATTGCCCTTAAAAGGGCATTCAGCTCTTTTACTGCCCATCCCTAATCTAAAAAAATAAATAAAAACCTAACACTAACCCCAGAAAATCTACTCATTGTTCCTGAAGTCCGGACATCCATCTTCATCCAGGCGGCGAGAAGTCTTTATCCAGGCGGCAACATCTTGATCCATCACGGGGGCATCATCTTTCTTCATTCCGGTGTGGCGGATCTGTGGAGGCGCGGAGCTGTGGAGACGCGGAGCATCATTGCAGGTGGCGCAAACATCCAGCGTGGAGTATCCTCTTCATTCGGTCACTGCTGTATGCTGAAGCTTGAATGCAAGGTACCCGTTTAAATATGGGGTAACTTGCATTCCTATTGGCTGATATTTTCAAATCAGCCAATAGGACGAGAGCTACTGAAATCCTATTAGCTGATTTGAACAGCTAATATGATTTCAGTAGCTCTCATAAACACGAAGTAGCTTGAAAGAATACAATTTATTAAAATATTAAAAAGGTATAAAACCGTCAAATGCACAGTGTATATATCACAAATATGGAGTCTCAAAATAAGGCAGTTCAAATAAACTGTGTAGAGTAAGCCACAAAGCCAGATGGATGCAGATAGGGAATAGTAAGAACACTACTCCGCACATCTGAATCTCAAACCGGCAGTGCAAAACTCCACCTCCTGTGAGAAACTGGCAATAGATGACGTGGATATTTATAGAAGTTCCAACGTACATTTCACTGTTCACTGTCAGCTTTGTCAAGGAACCTTGACGCATCCATCCGGCTTTGTGGCTTACTCTACACAGTTTATTTGAACTGCCTCATATTGAGACTCCATATATGTGATATATACACTGTGCATTTGACGGTTGTCCAAAGTTTTAATATTTTAAGAAATTGTATACTTTTAAGCTACTTCATGGATGACTGTTTAACCACCAGTATAAAAGAGGGTGTGCGTGTGAAATAGAGCTGATCTTAGCTCTATTAAATGTGAGTAGTGAATCTTCACAACCACATATTACGTCATTGTATTTATAATATTACACTATGTTATATCTTTCTTCTATTTGAGGGACATCTGGGAATATCATTATAACTAGAGTGGATGAAATACCTTGGATTTCTACTTAAAGGCACAGTCCTGAACTTTTTAGGATCGACTATATCCTTTTTTCTTTTTTTCTCTTTATTTCTTTACTTCACCAAGATCACATTTATTGTCATACACAAGATTTATTTAGTGTTGCTGATGTGGGGGGGTCAGCGGTTTAGGGGTTAATAGGTTTATGCTCGTCTCGGCAATGTGGGTGGGTGGCAGATTAGGGGTTAATAGGTTTAATATAGTATTTGCAATGCTGGGGATGGTGGTTTAGGGGTTAATAGGTAGTTTACGGCCTCAAATATTACACTAATACTTAAAAAGGATAAGGATCCAACCTCAATGGACTCTTATAGACCAATATCATTGCTCAATAGCGATTATAAAATTTTAGCAAACAAATTGGCAGGTCGACTTAAAGGGGTAATTGGAGATATAATAAATATTGATCAGACTGGCTTTATTCCAGGTAGGACAGCACAGAAGAACATTAGAAAAGCAATGACATTTATTGAACATGACTTGGCCTCCCACAGGGAAGAGTCAAAGGTACAACAAGATTTCGCTTTAGTAACGATTGATGCAGAAAAGGTGTTTGACTCTGTCCTGTGGGATCACTTATTTACTACTATGGAGAAATTTGGATTTGAAGGTCACTTTCGAAAATATATAGGTATCCTGTATAAAAATCCCATCTCTTATCTTAGTATAAACAGCTTGCTTTCTACTGAAATTATTCTAAATAAAGGTACAAGGCAGGGATGCCCACTTTCCCCATTACTGTTCAATATAGCATTAGAGCCACTAGCAATAACAGCCAGAAATAGGTTAGAGGGTATGAGTACAGGTCAACAAAATACTATCCTATCACTTTATGCAGACAATATTTTATTCTATATAAGGAACTCAAGAAAAAATATACTGATTCTTTTGAATATTATTGCAGAGTTCAGCAAATTCTCAGGATACAAGATAAATTTATCTAAATCAGAGATTCTGTGGGTAATTAAAAAAAAAACCAGTCTATTGACAAATCCATTTAAACTAGCTGAGAGAAGTATAAAATATCTAGGAATAAATATATCAAAAAATCCAGAAGAATGGTATGATATGAATTATGGACCACTCTGGAAAAAATGCTTTAATATTTTTAAGCATTGGAGTAGGCTACCACTTACGCTATAGGCAAAAATCACATTAATTAAAATGTGTCTATTTCCCAAGATTTTATTTTTACTACAGAATATTCCAATATTTTTAAGAAATTCAGATATCAGAAATTTTGAGTCTAAATGCTCTCGGTTTTTATGGTCATCTAAGAAACCATGAATTTCAATAGCAAGGCTATAGGCTTGCTGTATTGATTCTCTGTTAAAGTAACATTGTCTGTTTAAGTATAATAGTTAGCTAACCAAGGTAGTTAGGCAAACAAGGTTTTGGGGTAACCAAGGGGAAATATATTTATTTTATACTTTTAAGTTAAACCTTTTATTAAGAATGTGTGAGAATCTCATTCAGTGTACAGCTTGCCACATGTTTGCATCACTGGAGCAGCCGCTTCTGGGATTATATGTTTGTGGCAAGTGCGAGCATATTGTCTCTTTAGAAACTCGTATTGGGGATCTGGAGGAACGAATTGCAACACTACATGAAATTCAGACACTTGAAAGGGAAATGGATAGGACTGAGCTGGTTGTTAATGGTTCCAGCAGTGGGAATGGGGAGGATTCAGATGAGGAGACTCCAGGATGTAGCTGGGTCACAGTTAGAGGGCGAAGTAAGCGGAAGAGACAGGCCAGTTCTGAGCTGGTACACCCCAATAGATTTGCAAGATTAAGTGAAGATGTTGGGGATATCAGTTCAGGGGTGGCAGTGTCAGAGAGGGCCGTGTTGCCTAGTATAGTGAACAGTCCTTTAGCTTTGGAAGAGGAGCATACTATGGTGGGCAGTCCTTCAGTCATGGAAGAGGGGCATACAAGTCAGGGCCAGAGGCAGATGTTGGTGGTAGGAGACTCTATTATAAGGAAGGTTGATAGGGTAATTTGTCATCCAGACCCTTTACATAGAACAGTTTGCTGTCTTCCAGGGGCTTGTGTTAGGCATATTGTGGAGCGTATTGATAGATTGTTAGAGGGATGCGGGTCTGATCCTGCAGTCATGGTGCATATTGGTACTAATGAAGAAATCAGTGGGAGATGGAGAGTCCTAAAAAATGACTTCAGGGAGTTAGGTAGCAAGCTTAAAGCAAGGACCTCCAAAGTAATATTTTCTGAAAAATTACCAGTGCCGTGTGTTAACTCAGTAAGGCAGAAGGAGCTAAGGTCTGTTAATTCATGGCTAAAAATATGGTGTAAAAATGAGGGGTTTGACTTTTTAGAACACTGGGCTGATTTTTCACTAGGGTACAAATTGTACAGTAAGGATGGATTGCACCTGAATGACATGGGTGCAGGTGTGTTGGGGGAAAGGATGGTAGCATGTTTAGAGAACCTTTTAAACTAGGCAAAGGGGGGGAGGGTCAATTAGAACAAAATAGAACAGAGAGATCAGTGTCTGAATATGTCACTCCCTTAATATCTCAAGGAAGGGATGACTTAAGAAATGTCACATTAGAAAGTATAGAGGAAAGTACACCAAGTAGCAGCAGAAAGCACATGAAAATTAAATGTATGACAACAAATGCAAGAAGCATGACAGGTAAAATGGGGGAGCTGACGCTCTTAGTTGCAGAAGAGGACTATGATGTTATCAGCATAACTGAAACTTGGTGGGATGATTCACATGACTGGGCAGTTAACTTAGAGGGGTATACATTATTTAGGAGGGACAGGAATAATAAAAGGGGTGGAGGAATCTGCATGTATATTAAACCTGACCTTAAACCTACAATAAGGGAAGATATTTATGATACAAGTGACAATGTAGAGACCCTGTGGGTTGAAATAAAGAGTGGGGGGAAAAATCCTAAAAAAATATTACTAGGAACATGCTACAAGCCTCCCAACATTAGTGACCCGGAGGAAACTCAACTACTTATCCAAATAGGTAAGGCTGCTAACAACAGTGCTGTAATTATGGGAGATTTTAACTACCCTGATATAAACTGGGCCAATGAAACTAGTAATTCAGCTAAGGGGGATAGATTTTTAAATGTTCTCAGGGATAACTTCTTGTCACAATTAATAGAGGAGCCAACTAGGAGTAAAGCTATATTGGATTTAGTGCTATCAAACAATACAGATATAATATCAAACATAGAAGTTAAAGAACATTTGGGTAACAGTGATCATAACATGGTCACATTTGAAATCTCTTTTCATATGCAGTGTTTTAAAGGCTTAACTAAGGCCTAGATTTAGAGTTCGGCGGTAGCCGTCAAAACCAGCGTTAGAGGCTCCTAACGCTGGTTTTGGGCGCCCGCTGGTATTTGGAGTCAGTGATTAAAGGGTCTAACGCTCACTTTGCAGCCGCGACTTTTCCATACCGCAGATCCCCCTACGCCATTTGCGTAGCCTATCTTTTCAATGGGATCTTTCTAACGCTGGTATTTAGAGTCGTTTCTGCAGTGAGCGTTAGAGCTCTAACGACAAGATTCCAGCCGCCTGAAAATAGCAGGAGTTAAGAGCTTTCTGGCTAACGCCGGTTTATAAAGCTCTTAACTACTGTACCCTAAAGTACACTAACACCCATAAACTACCTATGTACCCCTAAACCGAGGTCCCCCCACATCGCCGCCACTCGATTAAAATTTTTAACCCCTAATCTGCCGACCGCCACCTACGTTATACTTATGTACCCCTAATCTGCTGCCCCTAACACCGCCGACCCCTGTATTATATCTATTAACCCCTAACTTGCCCCCCACAACGTCGCCGCAAGCTACTTAAAATAATTAACCCCTAATCTTCCGACCGCAAATCGCCGCCACCTACGTTATCCCTATGTACCCCTAATCTGCTACCCCTAACATCGCCGACCCCTATGTTATATTTATTAACCCCTAATCTGCCCCCCACAACGTCGCCGACACCTACCTACACTTATTAACCCCTAATCTGCCGAGCGGACCTGAGCGCTACTATAATAAAGTTATTAACCCCTAATCCGCCTCACTAACCCTATCATAAATAGTATTAACCCCTAATCTGCCCTCCCTAACATCGCCGACACCTACCTTCAATTATTAACCCCTAATCTGCCGACCGGAGCTCACCGCTATTCTAATAAATGTATTAACCCCTAAAGCTAAGTCTAACCCTAACACTAACACCCCCCTAAGTTAAATATAATTTTTATCTAACGAAATAAATTAACTCTTATTAAATAAATAATTCCTATTTAAAGCTAAATACTTACCTGTAAAATACATCCTAATATAGCTACAATATAAATTATAATTATATTATACCTATTTTAGGATTAATATTTATTTTACAGGCAACTTTGTAATTATTTTAACCAGGTACAATAGCTATTAAATAGTTAAGAACTATTTAATAGTTACCTAGTTAAAATAATTACAAATTTACCTGTAAAATAAATCCTAACCTAAGATATAATTAAACCTAACACTACCCTATCAATAAAATAATTAAATAAACTACCTACAATTACCTACAATTAACCTAACACTACACTATCAATAAATTAATTAAACACAATTGCTACAAATAAATAAAATTAAATAAACTATCTAAAGTACAAAAAATAAAAAATAACTAAGTTACAGAAAATAATAAAATATTTACAAACATAAGAAAAATATTACAACAATTTTAAACTAATTACACCTACTCTAAGCCCCCTAATAAAATAACAAAGCCCCCCAAAATAAAAAATTCCCTACCCTATTCTAAAATACAAATATTACAAGCTCTTTTACCTTACCAGCCCTGAACAGGGCCCTTTGCGGGGCATGCCCCAAGAATTTCAGCTCTTTTGCCTGTAAAAAAAAACATACTATACCCCCCCCCCAACATTACAACCCACCACCCACATACCCCTAATCTAACCCAAACCCCCCTTAAATAAACCTAACACTACCCCCCTGATGATCTTCCTACCTTGTCTTCACCATGCCAGGTTCACCGATCCGTCCTGGCTCCAAGATCTTCATCCAACCCAAGCGGGGGCTAGACATCCACTGAAGAAGTCCAGAAGAGGGTCCAAAGTCTTCCTCCTATCCGGCAAGAAGAGGACATCCGGACCGGCAAACATCTTCTCCAAGCGGCATCTTCTATCTTCTTCCATCCGATGACGACCGGCTCCATCTTGAAGACCTCCAGCGCGGATCCATCCTCTTCTTCCGACGACTAGACGACGAATGACGGTTCCTTTAAGGGACGTCATCCAAGATGGCGTCCCTCGAATTCCGATTGGCTGATAGGATTCTATCAGCCAATCGGAATTAAGGTAGGAATTTTCTGATTGGCTGATGGAATCAGCCAATCAGAATATAGTTCAATCCGATTGGCTGATCCAATCAGCCAATCAGATTGAGCTCGCATTCTATTGGCTGTTCCGATCAGCCAATAGAATGCGAGCTCAATCTGATTGGCTGATTGGATCAGCCAATCGGATTGAACTATATTCTGATTGGCTGATTCCATCAGCCAATCAGAAAATTCCTACCTTAATTCCGATTGGCTGATAGAATCCTATCAGCCAATCGGAATTCGAGGGACGCCATCTTGGATGACGTCCCTTAAAGGAACCGTCATTCGTCGTCTAGTCGTCGGAAGAAGAGGATGGATCCGCGCTGGAGGTCTTCAAGATGGAGCCGGTCGTCATCGGATGGAAGAAGATAGAAGATGCCGCTTGGAGAAGATGTTTGCCGGTCCGGATGTCCTCTTCTTGCCGGATAGGAGGAAGACTTTGGACCCTCTTCTGGACTTCTTCAGTGGATGTCTAGCCCCCGCTTGGGTTGGATGAAGATCTTGGAGCCAGGACGGATCGGTGAACCTGGCATGGTGAAGACAAGGTAGGAAGATCATCAGGGGGGTAGTGTTAGGTTTATTTAAGGGGGGTTTGGGTTAGATTAGGGGTATGTGGGTGGTGGGTTGTAATGTTGGGGGGGGGGTATAGTATGTTTTTTTTTACAGGCAAAAGAGCTGAAATTCTTGGGGCATGCCCCGCAAAGGGCCCTGTTCAGGGCTGGTAAGGTAAAAGAGCTTGTAATATTTGTATTTTAGAATAGGGTAGGGAATTTTTTATTTTGGGGGGCTTTGTTATTTTATTAGGGGGCTTAGAGTAGGTGTAATTAGTTTAAAATTGTTGTAATATTTTTCTTATGTTTGTAAATATTTTATTATTTTCTGTAACTTAGTTCTTTTTTATTTTTTGTACTTTAGATAGTTTATTTAATTTTATTTATTTGTAGCAATTGTGTTTAATTAATTTATTGATAGTGTAGTGTTAGGTTAATTGTAGGTAATTGTAGGTAGTTTATTTAATTATTTTATTGATAGGGTAGTGTTAGGTTTAATTATATCTTAGGTTAGGATTTATTTTACAGGTAAATTTGTAATTATTTTAACTAGGTAACTATTAAATAGTTCTTAACTATTTAATAGCTATTGTACCTGGTTAAAATAATTACAAAGTTGCCTGTAAAATAAATATTAATCCTAAAATAGCTATAATATAATTATAATTTATATTGTAGCTATATTAGGATTTATTTTACAGGTAAGTATTTAGCTTTAAATAGGAATTATTTATTTAATAAGAGTTAATTTATTTCGTTAGATAAAAATTATATTTAACTTAGGGGGGTGTTAGTGTTAGGGTTAGACTTAGCTTTAGGGGTTAATACATTTATTAGAATAGCGGTGAGCTCCGGTCGGCAGATTAGGGGTTAATAATTGAAGGTAGGTGTCGGCGATGTTAGGGAGGGCAGATTAGGGGTTAATACTATTTATGATAGGGTTAGTGAGGCGGATTAGGGGTTAATAACTTTATTATAGTAGCGCTCAGGTCCGCTCGGCAGATTAGGGGTTAATAAGTGTAGGTAGGTGTCGGCGACGTTGTGGGGGGCAGATTAGGGGTTAATAAATATAACATAGGGGTCGGCGATGTTAGGGCAGCAGATTAGGGGTACATAGGGATAACGTAGGTGGCGGCGGTTTACGGAGCGGCAGATTAGGGGTTAAAAGTGTAATGCAGGGGTCAGCGATAGCGGGGGGCGGCAGATTAGGGGTTAATAAGTGTAAGGTTAGGGGTGTTTAGACTCGGGGTACATGTTAGGGTGTTAGGTGCAGACTTAGGAGGTGTTTCCCCATAGGAAACAATGGGGCTGCGTTAGGAGCTGAACGCTGCTTTTTTGCAGGTGTTAGGTTTTTTTTCAGCTCAAACAGCCCCATTGTTTCCTATGGGAGAATCGTGCACGAGCACGTTTTTGATGCCGGCCGCGTCCGTAAGCAACTCTGGTATCGAGAGTTGCATTTGCGGTAAAAATGCTCTACGCTCCTTTTTTGGAGCCTAACGCAGCATTTGTTTGAACTCTCGATACCAGAGTTAAATTTATGGTGCGGCCAGAAAAAAACCCGCGGAGCGTTAACAGCCCTTTTACCGCCGAACTCTAAATCTAGGCCTAAGACTTTTAATTTCAAGAAAGCAAAATTCAACGATTTAAGGAAATCATTAAATAATATAAATTGGGACAATGTATTTTCTAATAAAAATACAGAGGATAAATGGATAATATTTAAAAATGTGTTAAATAAATATACATATCAATACATACCATATGGTTATAAAAATAAAAATAAAAAAACTAAGCCGTTATGGCTAAATAAAAATGTGTTAAAAGAAATTAGGAAAAAACGTAGGGCATTTAAATTATTAAAAGAAAATAGTACAGACTCAGCATACAATATTTATAAGGAATGTAACAAAGCATGCAAAAAAGCAATCAAATTAGCCAAAATTGAAAATGAAAAATTAATTGCCAAGGATTCTAAGTCTAACCCTAAAAGGTTCTTTAAGTACATAAATAGCAAAAAATCTAAGAAGGATAATATAGGTACATTAAAATGTGTGGAGGGTAGCATAATAAATAATGACAGGGAGAAGGCTGAGGTACTAAACCAGTTTTTTTCTTCAGTATACACAAGAGAGGAACCATTGAATGATACTTTGGAACAGAATAGAACATGCCAGTCCATACCACTAACTGGCTTTTGTTTAGAGGATATCAGGAAAAAACTAAAAAATATTAAGGTAAATAAAACTCCAGGCCCAGATGGAATACACCCAAGGGTGTTAAGTGAACTTAGCACTGTTATAGACAAACCTTTACTCTTAATTTTTCAAGACTCATTATCCTCAGGCATGGTACCCCAGGATTGGCGTAAAGCTGATGTGGTGCCACTCTTCAAAAAGGGAAGCAGGGATGATCCAGGAAGCTATAGACCAGTTAGTCTGACATCAATAGTGGGGAAGATATTTGAAGGGATTATAAGGGATTATATTGATGAGCATATTCGTGTAAACAAGATTATGAGTTCTAATCAGCATGGCTTTAGGAGAAATAGATCATGTCAAACTAATCTAATTAGATTCTACGAGGAAGTAAGTAAAAATATAGATAAAGGGGAATCAGTTGATGTGATATACTTAGATTTTGCAAAGGCATTCGATACAGTGCCACATGAGAGATTAATGCACAAAATTAAGGGACTGGGAATAGCTGAAAATGTTAGCTCATGGATAAATAACTGGATAAAAGATAGGGAGCAACGAGTAGCAGTAAATGGATCATACTCAGATTGGACAAAGGTAATCAGTGGCGTCCCCCAGGGATCAGTACTGGGCCCTGTTCTTTTTAATATTTTTATAAATGACTTGGAGCAAGGATTAAATAGCGACATCTCTATTTTTGCAGATGATACTAAGTTAAGTAAGGTCATTAGGTCAGAGCAGGATGAACTCTCTTTGCAAAGGGATTTGCCAAAATTAGAACTATGGGCAAGTGAATGGAAAATGAGATTTAATACGGAAAAATGTAAGGTTCTACATTTTGGAAGTAAAAATAAGCAGGCTATGTATTTTTTAAATGGGACAAGACTTAGCCAAACACAGGAGGAAAGGGATTTGGGAGTAGTAATAGATAACAAGCTAAAGATGAGTGCACAATGCAGGGCAGTGGCTTCAAAGGCTAATAAGATACTAGCATGTATTAAAAGAGGCATTGATTCAAGGGAGGAAAGCATAATTCTGTCATTATATAAAGCCCTGGTAAGACCTCACCTTGAATTTGGAGTGCAGTTCTGGGGACCGATTGCTAAAAAAGATATTGCAGAACTAGAAAAAGTTCAGAGAAGGGCCACAAAGCTAATAAGGGGATTGGAGAAATTAACCTATGAGGAGAGGCTAGCCAAACTGGGTCTGTTCTCTTTAGAAAAAAGGCGCTTGAGAGGTGACATGATTACTTTATATAAATATATTCAAGGCCCATATACAGAGATGGCAGAAGCTCTTTTTATTCCAAGAAAATTGGTTCTGACAAGAGGTCATAATTTAAGGTTGGAGGAAAGGAGATTTAATCTCCTGCAACGGAAACGTTTTTTCACTGTAAGAGCAATAAAATTGTGGAACTCATTACCAAAGGAGGTAGTGAATGCCAATACCATTGATACATTTAAAAATAGTCTGGATAAATTTCTGTATATAAACAAAATTCATGGATATGATTGCTAGTATTAAATGGGTCACATTTTAATGGGGTTATTTAAGCTTAACTGGAGCTTTTTGTAAGTATTTGAGATTTGTATAGGTTGAACTCGATGGACTACAGTCTTTTTTCAACCTTATCTACTATGTTACTATGTATGTAAAGAGATGGGAGGATTTGCCCTTCCTAACATCCAAAATTATAATCTTGCATCTCTATGTAAAATAGCTCTGGATTGGCTTACAGAAGCTGATTATATTACAAATTATAAAATAGAAGAAGCTATAATTGCCCCGTATTCACTGAAAGCATATCTCCACTCTTACCAACTTAGTGCTATGAAAATGTTTTCCCTAAAATATACCATGCACAATGTAGTATTGGCATGGAGTAAAATTTGTTCTAAACTAGGAATTAATCGTTCTCTTTCCAAATATTTACCCATCAGGGGAAATATAGATTTTATCAGTGGCTGTACATCTTCTATATATAAAAATTGGGCAAGTAAGAATTTGATAAATGTGTTTCAACTAATAGAGCTGCTCACAACATGTATTAAAACTTTTAACTCTCTCTCAAGAGAATTTAATTTAGATAAGAGAGCATTTTTTGCGTATCTACAAATTAGGCATTTTATTTTCAGTTGGATTCCTGCTGAAGATATTGATTCTTTTTCTTCGAAGATGGGTATTCTGGAGGATATAATTAATAGATATTGTGTGGGTATTTATTCTTTAACAAATATATATAAGACACTGGCTCGGAAAGGCACAGAAATTAAAGTTGAGAAATTATTTCATTCTTGGAGGGCAGAGTTTACAGATATTAGTATGAATTTCTTTCAAAAAAGCTTTCTAAGAGTTGAGAAATATTCATATGATATAGCAATAAGGGAATCACACTATAAACTCATGAATAGAGCTTATCTTACCCCTAAGGTAATAGCAAAATGGAACAGACACGGTATAAATGAATGTTATAGATGTCATTTTTCAAATGCGGATCTGATGCATGTCTTCTATAGCTGCCTAAAAATACAAAGTTTATGGAGACAGATAGAGTCCTGGTTAAATAAATATCTCCCAAATAGGATTCATCTAAAGGCCTCACATATATTTTTCCTTTATTTGGAAAAGGATATGTTAAATAAGTTACTGATTAACACTGCAATTTTAGTAACTAGACAGATGATATTAAGAACTTGGAAGAAAAAAATGCTCCTAATATATCATCATTTATTCATAACATAATGTTTCAAATGATGGTAGATCAACATGACACTATGATTCTCCAAGAAAATAAACTAAAATTATTTATGTCTAAATGGGATAGAGTTATTCTCGACCAACATAGTGATATTCAATTACAACTGATAGATTATTTTCGTTCCTCCCCTTTCTTCCTTCAATTAATTATAGTAAAGAACTATCCTAGCCTGTGGAGACAACATCTCTTTTAAAAGAGAATTCCTTTTTTTTTTTTTTTTTTTTTTTTTTCTGTAGTATGTTGTTTTTGTCTTGTCTGGTAGGAGTATAATGGGACAAGAAGTATATAAGAAAGGTTTTGTTATATATGAAGTTACTATAAGCTATTATAAAGAAAAAAAGAAAGAAAAAAAAATAAGACTATGCACAATCATTTAAAACAGATGAGATATATTAGTAAGGATGATTTTTGTTACGATTGTGTTATGCTGTAAGATTCAAGTTTAGGTCGAATCACCTATTATATTAAGTACAAATGTATGAGCAGTATGACTATTATACAGATGGCTGTTGTTTTTTTTTTGTACGGTAATTCCTAAGGTAAATCTGTAACAAATTTTTTTTTTTGTTTTTTGTTTTTGTTTTTGCTGATTTTTTATATGTTGTGAATCACTTTCTGAAAAACCAAATAAAGAAATGTAGAAAAAAAAATATTTGTTTACTTCACCAAGATCACATTTATTGTCATACACAAGATTTATTTAGTGTTGGTGATGTGGGGGGTTGGCGGTTTAGTGGTTAATAGGTTTATGCTCGTCTCGGCAATGTGGGTGGGTGGCAGATTAAGGGTTAATAGGTTTAATATAGTATTTGCAATGCTGGGGATGGCAGTTTAGGGGTTAATATGTAGTTTATGGGTGTTAGTGTACTTTGTAAAATTTTAGTTATGAGATCATAACTACTGGTCTCAGATCGCGGAATGGATTGTGTCGGTTTAACGCAAGCATTTTACCTGGACCATACAACCTGTAATACAGTGCTATGGAAAATCCCGCACTCAAACGTCATTTTTGAGTGTGGAATGAAGGGTTGCATTAAGGATAAAATGCTTGCGGTATAGCTATACTACTTCTACTCGTAATATTTGTTAATTTTTCAGCAATATAGCCGTACCGCACCATAACGCAAAACTTGTAATCTAGCCGATAGTAATTTATAAAGAATTTACTCACCCCTCCATGTGTAGTGTGAATGCCATGTGCACTTCCAGCTTCGTCTGGGTTGCAAAGTGATATAATAGCACTATATTTCTCAGATATTTGATCTGGCCCAAATTATATATATCATCCATTATGGTCAAAATGATAGTCCAGAAATTGCTATAATAAAGGGAAAGATTTGAGGTAGAGATTACAAACTAATAAAGCTTAGATCAAAAGACTGTAAGCCTAGATAAAATCAAACACATTGGGCTCAGGTAATGAAAGGGTAATCCAGAAATACTAGGAGAATAATTCAATTTTCTTAAATAAGATACTGAATCAAATAATATCCAAACTAGGGAGGGTATTTTCATGTTAGTTAGGACATCTCACCCATACAGGTTATACCAAAGAGATAAAATCTACAAAAAAGTAGCAGAAGAACAATCCTAACTTTTATAGAAAACAGTACCTATTATTATATTTATTAAGTCCTTTAGAAGTAATTGCAATCAAGTGATGTATTCATATACACCTAGATTATGAGTGTTTTAACACTGAGAAAATGGTCATTTTTAGCGTTAAAACAGCACCGGAGCCATTACAAGTCTTGTCGGTATAGGTGTACCGCAAGCTTTTAGCCTGTAACACAACGTCAGTACCGCACTCATAAAACTGACGTTTTTTCATGGGATTCCCATAGCGCTGCCATTACGAGTTTTGCAGTGAGGCTGAAAAACCTGCGTTACAGCCTAAAACGACAAGATCCATACCGCCAACTAAAAGCAGTAGTTATGAGTTTTACGCTACAAATCTGTAATATAAAACTCATAACTAAACTGCTACAAAGTACACTAAACCCCCATAAACTACCTATTAACCCCTAAACCAAGGCCCTCCCGAATCGCAAATACTATATTAAAGTTATCAACCACTAATCTGCCGCTTCCGATATCGCCACCACTAAAAAGAAATATTAACCCCTATTCCTCGGATCCCCAACATTGTCACCACTATAATAAATGTATTAGCCCCTAAACCGCAACCCTCCCGCATCGCAAACACTATTTAAATATAATAAACCCCTAATCTGCCGTCCGCCCACATCGCCCCCACTATACTAAAGTTATTAAACCCTACACTGTCGCCACTATAATAAACCTTTTAACCCCTAAACCGCAAGTCCCCCACAACGAAATATACTGAAATAAACGATTAACCCCTAAACCGAAAGACTCCCCACATTGCAATAAACTAAATTAAACTACTAACCCCTAAACCTAATGCCCCCCCCCCCCTAACTTTAGATTAAAATTACAGTTTCCCTATCTTAAGTTAAAACTTACCTGTCAAATTAAAAGAACTAAGTTTAAACTAACAATTAAACTAATATTACTATTGAACTAAAATTACACTAACTACCAATTAAATTAAACTAAAATATACATTAAAAAATACTAACACTACTCTAAAAATTACAAACTATCTAATTACAAAAAATAAAAAAGACTAAATAAAAAAAACCACTAAATTATGAAAAATAACAAACAAAATTATAAAAAATAAAAAAGAATTACACCTAATCTAATAGCCCTATCAAAATAAAAAAGCCCACCCAAAATAAAAAAAACCCACTAGCCTACAATAAACTACCAATGGCCCTTAAAAGGGTCTTTTGTAGGGCATTGCCCTAAGTTAAACAGCTCTTTTAACTGTAAAAAAAAAAATAAAGACCCCCAACAGTAAAACCCACCACCCAACCAACCCCCCAAAATAAAAAACCTAACTTTAACAAAAAACTAAACTACCCATTGCCCTGAAAAGAGCATTTGTATGGGCATTGCGCATAAAAAGGGCATTTAGCTTGTTTATGAGTAGCCCAAACCCTAATTTAAAAAAAAAACACACCAAAAAAAACCTTAAACAAAAACCTAACACTAACCCCCGACGATCCACTTACAGTTTTTGAAGTCCCGCTTGAAGTCTTCATCCAGACGGCCTCTTCTATCTTCATCCAAGCGGCAAGAAGTCTTCATCCAGATGTCCTCTTCTACCTTCATCCAGGCAACGAAGTCCTCATCCAGGCGCCAAGAAGTCTTCATCGAAGTGGCCTCTTCAATCTTCATCCAGGTGACATCTTCTATCTTGATCCCAGGTGGCACGGAGCGGCTCCATCCTAAAGACATCTGGCACAGATGTCTTTAAGCAGCTTTCATTCTATTGGATGATGAATCATCCAATAGAATGAAAGCTGCTTAAATCTTACTGGCTGATTTGAACAGCCAATAGGATTTTAGCAGCTCTAATTCCTATTGGCTGATTCAAAATTTTCAGCCAATAGGAATGCAAGGGACACCATCTTGAAATGGCTCCCTTGCATTGACGATTTAGTGTATGTCGGCGACAGTATGAAGAGGATGCTCCGCGCCGGATGTCTTTAGGATGGAGCTGCTCCGCGCCGCAGGGATCAAGATAGAAGATGCCACCTGGATGAAGATAGAAGAGGCCACCTGGATGAAGATAGAAGAGGCCACCTGGATGAAGACTTCTCGCCGCCTGGATGAAGATCGTTCAAGTGGGACTTCAAAAATTGTAAAAAAAACTTTGTAAGGTTATATTTGGTTGTTTTTTTTTTAGATTAGGGTTTGGGCTATTCATAAAAAAGCTAAATGCCCTTTTAAGGACAATGCTCATCCAAATGCCCTTTTTAGGGCAATTGGTAGCTTAAGTTTTTTAGATAGTTTTTTTTATTTTGTGGGTTTGGGGGGTGGGGGTTTGTATTTTTTTTACAGGTAAAAGGGCTGTTTAACTTAGGGCAATGCCCTACAAAAAGGCCTTTTTAAGAGCCATTGGTAGTTTATTCTAGATTAGGTTTTTTATGTTGGGGTGTTTTTTTAATGGGTATTGGCATATGAATAATTTTTATTATTTTGAATATTTGTTTGTTATTTTTGGGGTGTTTTTTTAATGGGTATTGGCATATGAATAATTTTTATTATTTTGAATATTTGTTTGTTATTTTGTGTAATGCATTTTTTTTAGTTTTGGGGTGGGTTTTTATTTTTAGATTAGGACTTGGGCAGCAAAAGAGCTAAATGCCCTTTTAAGGGCAATGCCCATACAAATTCAATAGGTAGATTAGGTTTTACTTTATTTCGTGGGTTTGGGGGTTTGTATACTGTTAGGGGTGTTTGTTTGTTTTTGTAACAAAAGAGCTGTTAACTTTAGGGCAATGCCCTACAAAAGGTCCTTTTAAGGGCTGATGGGTATATATATATATATATATATATATATATATATATATATATATATATATATATATATATATAATATATATATTATGTTATATGGGTAATTTGAATCTCACATATTAAGCATATTGAGGGTATCAAATGTTTATAATGCAGCATTCCACAAGTTTCTTTTGTATAAGTTGTAACATATGGTTCTAATATAACATCCTCTCTACAAATGGTTATATGGGCATATTCTGTTATGTGCTATAACAACATTCTTATTTCCTGTGGGCCCCTTATGCAGATGTAAAGTTAACTACGTTTTTTATATATTTCCTGTGACCTCATGTATGACGTATACATCCCTATAAAGTCTTTGTGTGTTCTTCAATAAAGGATTTCAGTGGTCACCCCAGGGCCCTGAAGAAAACGTGTGCCGCACCCTTATCAGCCAGAGCAGAGCTAAGAAACAAAAGAAGTAACCCTACAAGGGCCCTTGGTAGTTTGTTGGTGGGGGTTTGTATACTGTTAGGGGGTGTTTGTTTGTTTGTTTGTTTTTGTAGCAAAAGAGCTGTTAAATTTAGTTTTTTTTTTAATTTTGTTGTGATTTTAGTGTTTTTTTATTTTTTGTAATGTTAGTTTTTAGTGTAAGGGAGCTTAGGTTTTTTTTTACAGGTAATTTTGTATTTATTTTAACTAGGTAGTTAGTAAATAGATAATAACTATTTACTAACTAGTCTACCGAGTTAAAATAAATACAAATTTACCTGTGAAATAAAAATAAAACCTAAGCTAGCTAGCTACAACATACCTATTAGTTATATTGTAGCTAGCTTAGGTTTTATTTCACAGGTAAGTATTTAGCTTTAAATAGGTATTATTTAGTCAATAAGTGTAAGTTTAATTTAGCTCTATTGTAATTATTTTAAAGTTAGGGGGTGTTAGGGTTAGGTTTAGGGGTTAATAGTTTAATTTAGGTTGTTGCGATGTGGGGGGCTGCCAGTTTAGGGGTTGATAGATTTATTTAGTGGTAGTGATGTGGGAGGACAGAGGTTTAGAGGTAAATAGCTTTATTCAGTTTCAGCGATGTCAGGGAGCGGCAAGATAAGGGGTTAATAGATTTATTATAGTGTGGGCAATGTTGGGGTGCAAGAAAATAGGGGTTAAAAACTTTAGTATAGTGGCAGTGATATCGGGAGCGGCAGGTTAGGGGCTATTAGTTTTATTTAGGTGATAGCGATATTGTGGGCAGCAGATTAAGCGTTAATAACATTATGTAGGTGGCGGCGATTTTGGTGGTGGGGGGCAGGACTAGGGGTGTTTAGACTTGGGTTTATGTTAGGGTGTTAGGTTTAAACAGTAGTTTTTTTTCCCCATAGACATCAATGAGGCTGCGTTATGGAGCTTTTTTTTCCCAGCGCTTGTTTTTGGTGTGGTATGGAGCTTAAAAACACCATATCACATGCACAAGCCGGGTTTTGAAAAACTTGTAATGGCTGCGCTGTAGGGGGTTTGTTAATTTCCCTATAACAAGCATAACTCATAATCTAGCTGATAGTTTCTAACGGTAGTGTAGTCTTTGCTCTATCACCATGCCCCCCCTCTTCTCATGGTCAATAATTATTGTCTGAATTTATGAAAGTGTATGTCTGGCCTTTACAAATGTCATGTCACCAGCTGTTCAGATGTCCCTTTAATAAAATCCTCACTAATACTGACCTATGATTAGCCATACAGGTCCATAGATTGTTGCAAGTCTAACCCAAATAGCACAATTCACACAAACAGATGATAATATAGATGATAAATGCACTGGTACAAGCAGGGCCGCCATCAGGGGGTGAAAGGGGTGACTCATGAGGCAAGCACAACTATTAAAATAAAAATAAAAAAATTATATTTTATGTGGATGCCTCTGAGGGTGGGTGTGAATGTCTTTGTGTGTTTTCTGTGGATGTCTCTGTGAGGGTGTTTGTGTGTGTGTGTATGTCTGTGTTTTCTGTGGATGTCTCTGTGAAAGTATGTGCATATGTCTTAGGCATTATCTGTGAGTGTCTCTGTGAGGGTGTGTGTGTATGTATGTCTGTGTGTTTTTCTGTGGATGTCTGTAAGGGTGTGTGCATACGTATGTGTATTTTCTGTGGGTGTCTCTGTGATGGTGTGTGCATATGTCTGTGTATTTTCTGTGGGTGTCTCTGTGAGGATGTGTGCATATGACTGTGTTTTCTGTGGGTGTCTCTGTGAGGGTGTGTGTGTCTTTGTGAATTTTTTATGGATGTCTCTGGGAGGGTTTGTGTGTATGTCTTTGTGTTTTTTTCTGTGGGTGTCTCTCTGTCTGTTGGGTGTATGTGCAAGTTTGTGTTTGAGTTTGTGTGTGTGTCCATTGTCTGTTCCTTTTCAGGAACTTTTAACCTTACTACTGATTATTCACATCTTTCTACAGACTTTGAGACTAATGAGACCTTTCCGGAAGTCACCAATCCACCACTTAACCTTTAAATTATTGTTAAGGCAATTCAGGGCCCTTCTTTTCAGCAACTGCATGCTATTGTCATCATATAGTTGGCATCTTCCTTGACAAAAATATAATTAGAACTCCTTTTTTTCCCCCTTTATTGAGGTATACAATTTAAGGCATACAAATAACATATGTCAGATAAAAATAAATAAACGGAAAACCAGACATATTTCACACCATATAAAAAATTTGTACCAGTAAGAGAAATGCAATAAATGCTTATATGAGACCAAAAAAAAAGTACAATCTGGTACACAAATATGGAATATGACATATGTTTGATACAGAAATATTATAGGTTGCCACCTAGGTAATATCACTAAACTGAAACATTTATGTTAATAGGCAACCTAACTCTAAATGCCATTGAATATATAAACCTTCTAAAAAAGAATAACTCATAGGCCACTTTTGGGCCTGACCTGTATTGGAAATGAAAATGAAAGAATGTATCAAGTTTTGTAAGGACCACTTTTGGGTCTCTTAGTACTAACCTCATTTTGACAGGGTTATGAAAAGGATAATTTGCTATAGGAAACAGTGAATATTGATGAATTATACAGTAATGGAATTAACTTGCTGATAGAGGCCTAGACTTTATGTATGTTGCTGAGACTCATGGGTATATTGCCATATGCTGCCCAGAAGGAGCAAATATATGGATCCTGCACAATTCCAGTTTTGTCACAATGCATGGAACAGGGGACTATATTTTTAAATATGAAGCAGAGTATAAATATACCAGTAGTTAGGCAAGCCAAATTTGTCTCATAGAGGGTGATCATTGATTCTTGTCATTTCAAGTAGTATGGTTAAATGTAGACTCTCAAATAAGAGTTGGAGACCTATGTGAAATAGAAGTCTAGTAGGGCTGTTAATTAGGCACTTATTATGTAGGTCAAATATTAGAGAACAGCTAGTAAATAGATTTAAAGCCTATAAATTGGACATTTGGTAGACAACATCAGAAGTAAATACAGATATTGTTCCCAGCTCTGGAATACATGAACTCAGCTTAACAAATCTTAACATCTTGAACCTATAAGCAGGAACATGTTTATTACTAAATGGTTAGAATATATGGAATATAGATATATATTGGGGGGTTATAGTAGCATAATACTGTCTATTGTAATGTTAAGTAAGCCAGTTAGATCTTATGAAATATAGGTATGTAATGAGGAATCATAGCTACTTAGTGCTGCCTATTGCAATGTGAACTAAGATTCCTGCCTCGGCCGACGGCAGGAAATAGTGACACCCCTCGTGAATTGTGTATAGCTCATGCAGTATGCGATGCATATGCCTACATACATATTTAACTGTGCTGACTCAACATACATGAAAGTTGCAGTATACTAACCTAGATAGTATGGGTCCATAAACCATGTAGCACTGAGTAACATATTAATAAAACGGCGATGGCTGGGAAATTATTTGCTCCTATACCTCCATGTTGTGTAAGATCTCAGTGTAAAGTCTCATCTTATAGGTGATAAAAATCAGAGATAAACAAAACGTTAGCACTGGGATTAAGTCAAAAAAGTCTGTAGGCATCTCCTGTGTCCAGTCCAGCTAACCCGCTTCCAGCTAGAGATATTAGTGGAAACTGACCTTAAAGATGTATTAAAATATAAAACCTAAAATAACAGTAAAAATCTAATAAATGAACACTGATCTTGATGAAGTTTGCTGATATCGCTATGTGAGGTCCACCGCATTGAGACAAACTAGGCGTCTGATATCAGTCAGTAAAGTAAAAATTACCCAATTCCAGATTTCACGGCTCGCTTGCGATATTTAATAGAGATTAAGCAAACAAAGGCTACGCAAGCTGTTTTGACTAGCCGCCATCTTGTTATCACTTTAGCCGCTAGCAACCAGGCTGTGCATGGGGACACTGCAGAAAGAAATCCAGGCTGTGCAGGATCGGATATAGGTAAGGTTTGTGATTGTAGTAATGTGCTTCTAATGCCAGTAGATCTGGGTGTCCAGTCTTCTTGTGTCAGCATGAAGTGGGAGCGGCACACAGTTAGGCATTTTGTTGCAGCCATTAGGCGTACATGATGCCCCATGGTTTTCTCTACAGTATCAGCCGCTCTGCATCACACCTCTGGCTCCACCGAGCCAACTTCAGGATCTGTTAAAGGTCCAATATAGGTGATTAAAGATCCAATATAGGTGAGTAGCGTGCACTGGGGCCCCAAGGTGCTACCAACTTCCCTATGATGTGAAGTTGGGTCTATTGAGACAGACTGTTTAGAAGCACTATTACTGGCACACTGGATATCTGTGCATAGAGTTGCTTAAAAAGTGTTTAGATAGCCTTCCAGCAGTTGTTGTATAACTTCAGCTATAGCCTTAGCGGTCTCCATAGCAAGCTCTCATAGGAGATGTATAACCAGCATGAGTGTATAACCAATGGAGTAGAAAATAACTTCCAGTTGTGTCCATAGTAAATCACTCTGGTTTGTTAACCCAGTGACCTGGGGGTTATATACGCGGTAGCTTTAACCACACAAACTGCCAGACTTGTAGAGGAGGCCCCACAACCTTGTGTCTAGACGCTGTGTAGTAAGCTGAGGAACATAGGTAGGGCCGCTGTTAGCAAGGTATTCCTGGAATCCCTTCAAGCTGTATTGGATATATATGCTTATAACAACCAAATAGTGGGTCAAACATGAATAATAGCTCCTAAAATGTTAATAAGATCCAGGAGCTCACTCCAAACGCATCCTGCCGCAACAGCTATAGACTCCGCCCCCCAGAACTCCATATTTTGTCTTGAAAAATCTCCTTTTTTTACAAAACTCTAGTCTACCTCATTACTTGTCAGGTCAATGTAAATAAGTGCTGAGTGTCTGTGTTGGTGTCTGTGTCTGAGTGTGTTTGTGTGTTTCTTTGCGTACCTTCTAGAGTGTCTATATGTGAATCCTTATGTGTGAGTGTGCGTTTCAGTGTATGAGTGGGTCTGTGTGTTTTTGTGTTTCTGTGTTACTACCTTAACAACATTTCAAAGTTTGACTACACTTAAGAATTTAGTGCATATACATTTTTAAAATTGTTAAATGCAAGCAGTTGAAGAATGTAATCTATATATTGTGCAAAAGTTTGCAACAGAGAACCTTATGCTGAGACAATAGAAATGCACAGATGTGATAAGAGGATATTTATGAATTTGGTTTAAGCAATGTAGATTTGTCTGAGGAAAGGGAACATTTAATCCATGAAACATAACATTGAATTTGCTGCTTTGTATTTAAGAGTGCCATCCATTACTGCTGTATGGTTAAAGGGACATTAAAGACTAAATTAACTGCAATGACGAAAAGGAAGAGAGAAGGCGCCACAATAGTGCAATATCACTGAGATAGGAAAAAATGTGCCCAAAGGTATTCACATCATACTCGCAATTTTTACAGCACTTTAAAAAGTGCCAGAAATGCGTACTGAACTCTCACAAGCCGTTCAGATAGCTGTGTCTAAAAACAATATACTTTAATAAAAACAAAGGTTTGAAAAATTTACAACGCGTTTCCCAGTTAACTCAGGACTGCTTCATCAAGTGAATAATAAAAATTAAACAGCACAGCATTTGAAAACACTGAAGTTGTGACATTTTTAAACATTTGTTTTTATTAAAGTCTATTGTTTTTAGATACTTAGCAGCACTACTTTTTTATCTTCTTTTCATTACCCTGATTGGGGGAGTTTTGCATCACTTATCGTAAGCAGGTTGCATATTCAACTACAAGCACACCTGTGTTTGGGCTGAAGATTTGTTTGGAATAACCAGGACCTGCTGCGCCTGTGTGAGCTATCTGAACTGCTCATGAGAGTTCAGTACGCACTTCTAGCACTTTTTAAGTGCTGTAAAAATTGTGAGTATGATGTGAATACCTTTGTGCACATCTTCTCATACCTCAGTGATAACTCACTATTGTGGTGCCTTCTCTCTTCCCTTTCATCATTGCAGCTTCATTGGCTCCTGTCCTGTTTGGAGTTTGGAGTGGCCACGCAACATTTAATACATGGGGCCCATAATAGTTAAAATAGAAATGTCTTTGAGTGCATTTTGCACAAAGTATTTTGCAATATATTTGCATTAGCAAAATGCTTCTATTAAAAGCTATCAATGTTCCCTTGCATACTCACATATGCTGAAGGCTGAAAGTTATAAATTGCATACAGCTAAAGATAGAGTCCAGCAGCTCTGTCAAAGCTGTTAAATGACCTTTATTCCATCATAACTGGGTCCATCATAACTGTATCTTTATTTGACCCAGTTTTGATGGAATAAAGGCCTTTTCTTCTTAAAGAAATATACCAAAATGGGCCTAGATCAATACTTTGGGTTGTCTACTACACTACACTAAAGCTAAAATTAACCCTACAAGTTCCCTACAAGCTCTCTAATTAACCCCTTCACTGCTGGGCATAATACACGGGTGGTGCACAGCGGCATTTAGTGGCCTTCTAATTACCCAAAAGCAACGTTAAAGCCATATAAGTCTGCTATTTATAAACAAAGGTGATCCTAGAGAAGCATTTACAACCATTTGTGCCATAATTGCACAAGCTGTTTGTAAATAATTTTAGTGAGAAACCTAAAGTTTGTGAAAAAAATGGTGAAAAAGTGAACAATTATTATTTTATTGCATTTGGCGGTGAAATGGTGGCATGAAATATACCAAAATGGGTCTAGAACAATACTATGTCAAGGGATATTCAGGAATTCCAGATAGATATCAGTGTTCCAATGTAACTATTGCTAAATTTGAAAAAAAAAAAAGTGGTTTGGAAATAGCAAAGTGCTACTTGTATTTATTGCCCTATAACTTGCAAAAAAAGAAAAGAACATGTAAACATTGAGTATTTCTAAACTCAGGGCAAAGTTTAGAAACTATTTAGCATGGGTGTTCTTTGGTGGTTGTAGATGTGTAACAGATTTTGGGGGTCAAAGTTAGAAAAGGTGTTTTTTTTTCCATTATTTCCTCATATTTTATCATTGTTTTTATAGTAAATTATAATATACAATGAAAATAATGGTATCTTTAGAAATTCCATTTAATGGCGAGAATAACGGTATATAATATGCGTGGGTACAGTAAATGAGTAAGTAAAATTACAGCTAAACACAAACATAGCAGAAATGTAAAATTAGCCTTGGTCCCAAGCGGTCAGAAAATGGAAACGTGCTGTGGTCCTTAAGGGGTTAACAGCTCCATAAGCAATCAGCGTTGAGGATTTTCCCTGCCTGCTTTCTTCACTCAAGTCGATGTCAGAAGCGATGCTACTATCTGTCACACTTGAAGGGACGTGTTACTGTTCGACGGCATAGATTCTGGTAAGATCGTTTCATTTTCTATATATGTATGATAATGCAAGAAGACAGGGTCACAGTGTGACTCCTTTTATCTGTATAGAATCAAGGGTTAATATCTCCTGAGGGGGATTATTGAACAGTGGGGCATAATATTATATGTTAATTTGATTTTATGCTGCTTTCTGTGTGAGATGTTATGGTCTCATAGGCTGTTATAAAATATACAGGTTTCACTTTCACTTTGAGAGCCATGCAGCTTACAAGCTTGGCGCACTTTTTTTTCTCATAGCAGGGATGGTCTTGCATTGTGCACCATGCAATTCTTTCCCTCTTTCCTGACCGGGTGTCTATCAGAGAGGAGTCCTAAATCTCTGTATTGTCTAGGTCATGGGAGGTGGTGAGTGCTCCAGCCATTGGGATATAAGGGTGCAGTTCTTTTGAATAAAATAAGTTGTTTTATTTCTATAGTTCTCCGGTTATTGCACTAGCGATGGAGGATTATGTTACTTAGAGGGCACTCCCTCTATTCCTATAGAATAATTCCTGTTTATATTGTGAGGAGGCCTTAGTTCCGCCCCCTCAGTTATGTTCCATAAGCCTTGATAATGTGATAATATCAAACATGTTTGATACCACTGAGCTGTCCACCTCTGAGGAGTTGTCGTCCATTGAGGTGCGTACCCTACATTCTTATCTCTCTACACATGCAGTTCCCTATAGCATTGCTGATCCTCCATCTAAAGGGGGCCATTTTGTCACCAAATGTTATTGCGCAGTTCAGAAGGCGGTGTCTGCGGATATTAATGATTTACCTCGCCCTGCTAAGCACAAGCGAAAGGTTACATATTGCACTCCTTCCCAGAGTACATCAGATAATTTATTGGATTTAACTGATAGGGTTATTCGAGGATTAAGTTCTTTCTGAGGTATGTACATTCTGGGTTGGAATCTGCTGCCTCTAAACCTCCGGCTGCGGAGGAACCAGACTTTAGTTTTAGGAATTTGCACTTTCTTCTAAAGGAAGTTTTTGGCTAATTCAGAGATTCCAGAGGCCAAATTGCCTGATGAACCTTTAATTCCTTCCCTGCTCCTGTTAGATGATGAACATTATTGAGAATGAATGAGGCCCTCTTCTCCCTTTAACAAAATGTTCCCGGTCCTGGACTCTCAATGGAGTTGTGAGGTTCCGTCAATAAAAGGGATAGCGCTATCTTCACCCTTGCTAAATGTACTACTATCCCGCTAGAGGATAGATTTTTGCTTAAGGAGACCATGTATAAAAGAAGGAAACTCTGTTAAGAAAGATGTTTCAACATACGGGAAATTTGTTTCAACTGGCGGCGGCTAATGCCGCGGTTGGTGGATCAGCTACCTACAGGTGTAACTCCTTGCAGGATTTGATCGAGGGGGAGGGTTCCCTCGACATTATTCAGGAAAGAATTAAGGCCTTGAGGGTTGCTAATTCTTTTCGGTGAGATTACGAGTTTTGCATTAGCCTTAAAAAGCAGTGTTTTTTTTATTACAAGTTTGGCAGGTAGAGGCTCACCGCTCACTTTTCTTCTGCGACTCGAGGCTACCGCAAATCCCCTTACATCAATTGCGTATCCTATGTTTTCTATGGGATTTGCCTAACGCTGGTATTACGATTCTTGGAAGAAGTGAGCAGTAGACCCTATCCTGCCCAGACTCCTACCGCATATTAAAGTCAGTAGTTAAGAGTTTTATGGGCTAACACGGGAATATAAAACTCTTAACTAAAGTGCTAACAAGTACACTAACACCCATAAACTATCTATTAACCCCTAAACTGAGCCCCCCCCCTCATCGCAAACACTATAATAAATATTTTTAACCCCTAATCTGCCGACCAGACATCGCCGCCACCTACATTATACTTATGAACCCCTAATCTGCTGCCCCTAACATCGCCGACACCTACATTATATTTTTTAACCCCTAATCTGCCTCCCCCAACGTCGCTGCAACCTAACTACACTTATTAACCCCTAATCTGCCGCTACTTAAATAAATGTATTAACCCCTAAACTGCCGCACTCCCGCCTCGCAAACACTAGTTCATTTTTATTAACCCCTAATCTGCCTGCCCGAACACCGCCGACACCTACTTACATTTATTAACCCCTAATCTGCAACCCCCAACATCGCCGCTACTATAATAAAGTTATTAACCCCTAAACCTGTCTAACCCTAACCCTAACAACCCCTAATTTAAATATAATTTAAATACATCTAAATAAAATAAATACAATTAAATAAATTATTCCTATTTAAAACTAAATACTTACCTATAAAAGTTCTGCGGCCAAAGGGGTGCGTTAGCTACGCGTGCTTTTTTCCCCCCGCACCTTTTAAATACCGCTGGTATTTAGAGTTCACAGAATGGCTGCGTTAGGCTCCAAAAAAGGGAGCGTAGAGCATATTTACCGCCACTGCAACTCTCGATACCAGGGGTGCTTACGGATGCGGCCAGCTTCAAAAACGTGCTCGCGCACGATTCCCCCATAGAAAACAATGGGGCTGTTTGAGCTGAAAAAAAAAACTAACACCTGCAAAAAAGCAGCGTTCAGCTCCTAACGCAGCTACATTGTTTCCTATGGGGAAACACTTCCTAAGTCTGCACCTAACACCCTAACATGTACCCCGAGTCTAAACACCCCTAACCTTACACTTATTAACCCCTAATCTGCTGTCCCGCTATCGCTGACTCCTGCATATTATTATTAACCCCTAATCTGCCGCTCCTAACTAACTAAAGTACAAAAAATAAAAAAGAACTAAGTTACAAAAAATAAAAAAATATTTACAAACATTAGAAAAATATTACAACAATTTAAAACTAATTACACCTACTCTAAGCCCCCTAATAAAATAACAAAGACCCCCAAAATAAAAAAATGCCCTACCCTATTCTAAATTAAAAAAGTTCAAAGCTCTTTTACCTTACCAGCCCTGAAAAGGGCCCTTTGCGGGGCATGCCCCAAAGAATTCAGCTCTTTTTCCTGTAAAAAAAAAAAACATACAATACCAGCCCCCCAACATTACAACCCACCACACACATACCCTTAATCTAACCCAAACCCCCCTTAAATAAACCTAACACTAAGCCCCTGAAGATCTTCCTACCTTGTCTTCACCACACCGGCTCCCGATCTGTCCAGAAGACCCTCCAAAATCTTCATCCAAGCCCAAGGGGGGGCTGAAGAGTGACGTCCATCCTCCGCCTGAAGTCTGGATCCAAGCAGCGGCTGAAGAAATCCATCATCGGGCTGAAGTCTTGATCCAAGCGGGCGCTGAAGAAGTCCATCATCGGGATGAAGTCTTCTATGAAACGGCATCTTCAATCTTCTTTCTTCCGGAGCCATCATCTTCCAGCCGACGCGGATCCGTCCTCTTCTATGGACGCCTACTCGCCGAATGACGGTTCCTTTAAATGATGTCATCCAAGATGGCGTCCGTTGAATTCCGATTGGCTGATAGGATTCTATCAGCCAATCGGAATTAAGGTAGGAAAATTCTGATTGGCTGATGGAATCAGCCAATCAGATTCAAGTTCAATCCGATTGGCTGATCCAATCAGCCAATCAGATTGAGATCACATTCTATTGGCTGTTCTGATCAGAGGGCGGTAAAAACCAGCGTTAGGAGCCTCTAACGCTGGTTTTGACGGCTACCGCCCAACTATAAATCTAAGCCTAAGAGAGCTACAATATAACTAATAATTACATTGTAGCTATTTTAGTATTTATTTTTATTTTACAGGTAACTTTGTATTTATTTTAACTAGGTACAATAGTTATTAAATAGTTATTAACTATTTAATAACTACCTAGCTAAAATAAGTGCAAAATTGCCTGTAAAATAAATCCTAACCTAAGTTACAATTATACCTAACACTACACTATCATTAAATAAATTACTTAAACTACCTACAATTAATTACAATTAAATACAATAAACTAAATTACGAAAAAAAATAAACACTAAATTACAGAAAAATAAAAAATATTACAAGAAGTTTAATCTAATTACACCTACTCTAATCCCCCTAATAAAATAAAAAAGACCCCCAAAATAATAAAATTCCCTACCCTACACTAAATTACAAATAGCCCTTTAAAGGGCCTTTTGCGGGGCATTGCCCCAAAGTAACCAGCTCTTTTACCAGCCTTTAAAAGGGTTTTTTTGCGGGGCATTGCCCCAAAGTAATCAGCTCTTTTACCTGTAAAAAAAAAGAAATACAATACCCCCCAACATTACAACCCACCACCCACACAGCCCTATTCTAAAACCCACCCGATCCCCCCTTAAAAAAACCTAACACTAACCCCTTGAAGATCACCCTACCATGAGCCGTCTTCACCCAGCCGGGCACCACTGGTCATCCGATCCATCCAGTAGTCTTCATCCGATGGGGCAGAAGAGGACATCCGGACCGGCAGAAGTCTTCATCCTATCCGGGCAGAAGAGGACATCCGGACCGGAAGACATCTTCATCCAAGCGGCATCTTCTATCTTCATCCATCCGACGAGGACCGGCTCCATCTTGAAGACCTCCGGCACGGAAAATCCTTCTCGGCCGACAACTACGTGACGAATGGCTGGTCCTTTAAATGACGTCATCCAAGATGGCATCCCTCGAATTCCGATTGGCTGATAGGATTCTATGAGCTAATCAGAATTAAGGTAGGAAAAATCCGATCGGTTGATTTAATCAGCCAATCGGATTGAAGTTCAATCCTATTGGCTGATTGTATTAGCCAATAGAATTGACCTCACATTCTATTGGCTGATCCAATCAGCCAATCGGATTGAACTTCAATCCGATTGGCTGATTAAATCAGCCAATCTGATTTTTCCTACCTTAATTCCGATTGGCTGATAGAATCCTATCAGCCAATCGGAATTCGAGGGACGCCATCTTGGATGATGTCATTTAAAGGACCAGCCATTTGTTGGGTAGTTGTCGGCCGAGAAGGATGTTCCGCGCTGGAGGTCTTCAAGATGGAGCCGGTCCTCGTCAGATGGATGAAGATGGAAGATGCCACTTGGATGAAGATGTCTTCCGGTCTGGATGTCCTCTTCTGCCCGGATAGGATGAAGACTTCTGCCGGTCTGGATGTCCTCTTCTGCCCCATCGGATGAAGACTACTGGATGGATCGGATGACCAGTGGTGCCTGGCTAGGTGAAGATGGCTCAAGGTAGGGTGATCTTCAAGGGGTTAGTGTTAGTTTTTTTTTAAGGGGGGATCGGGTGGATTTTAGAGTAGGGGTGTGTGGGTGGTGGGTTGTAATGTTGGGGGGGTATTGTATTTCTTTTTTTTACAGGTAAAAGAGCTGATTACTTTGGGGCAATGCCCCGCAAAAAGCCGTTTTAAGGGCTGGTAAAAGAGCTGGTTACTTTGGGGCAATGCCCCGCAAAATGCCCTTTTAAGGACTATTTGTAATTTAGTGTAGGGTAGGAAATTTTATTATTTTGGGGTTCTTTTTATTTTATTAGGGGGATTAGATTATGTGTAATTAGTTTAAACTTCTTGTAATTTTTTTTATTTTCTGTAATTTAGTGTTTGTATAAAGCGCCTAGCGGCTGGGTTAAGATGGGCCTAATATACTAACAAGACCACAGAGTAAAGAAGTCTTAAATATGCTTTGTAATATAAAATCACATAAAATCACCCAATATAGGGAATGAAATGTAAAATTTTTAAGTTTATTACAGCTTATAATAGCATAAGGAATATAAAACCAAACAAATAAAAAGATCCGGATCTGGTGAGTCTCCTAAAAAATCCTAAAAAAACAACCAAAGAGGCTGTCCAATGGGTAAAATCCTGAATATACTTTAAAAGTCACACAGTCACAAAGTCTTGACCTCCAAATATTTAGGTAGCAGAGTTGGGGTGATGTAGGTGATGAAAAAGCCAAAGATGATATGAAAAGGAGAAAAATGTAAATAGTGAAAATTGTGTGAACGTGGATAAATATGAAAAACAAAAATTGAAAACGAAAATTGAAAATTGAAAATTAAGTGGCCATCTATATATATCTATATATATATATCTATATATATATATATATATATATATATAAAAAATGAAAAAATATATAATAAAAAAGTGTATACGTGAATCAAAAAGGTGTGCTATACAAAGTTGAGCAAAACATGAGACAAAAATAGCAAAACAAATCCTCCAAATTTGATCCTGATAGTGGTAGTGTCTTTGAGTCCTGTTTAATGTAGTGTCCCAGTATTAATCCTATTGTTGTGGTGTCCTAAAAACAATAAAATAACATAGTGTATTCCATATAAATAAAATAACAATAATTAGAATATTGCTTACTCAGTATCGACGCGTTTCGGCCCCTATGAGGCCTTTTTCAAGACATACAATTGTGTGACACAATTGGCCTTATATAGGGTAAGCAATCCAATAAACAGAGTGAATTTTGGCGCCAAATCCGTTAACTTTTGGCCCCTCCCACTTCCTGTTTATGCTGTATTGTGGGTAAGGTAATAGTACTGGAAATAATATCTTCCTTGAATGATCTTATTTTCATAAATAAAGTTATCATATCTCACTTACTTTGTTTGTACAGTATATATTCCATATCCTAAACTATTCTGTGCTGTGGCTTGTATTTAATGATATGTTCTGAATTATAATAAAAGTACGATGACATCACTTCCGGTTTCGTCAAAACCGGAAGTGTAACATGGGGAATAGATACCTAATATATCTGATTATGCCTATATCTAAATATAGCCTGTATCTAAATATAGCCTGATTATGCCTATATTTAAATATAGCCTAACATTTGGTACTTGTTACTTGAAAGATTCATAATCCCATGTCAAGTTATGTGGATACACCAAAATTTATATCAAGAATATCCTATATCGCCAAACCGGAAGTCAAAAGCGTCACTTCCGGTTTCGGCTTCTATAAATCTCATTAGGAGCAATGTGTGTACATAATAGCAGCCCTTAGGGTATATCTTATGTGGTTTTAATGTTGTGACTTGGAGTCCTAGGTATAGGCATTGGTGTTCTGGAATCGCCAAACCGGATGTGCAAAAACGTCACTTCCGGTTTCGGCTGAAAAAATAGTAATAATCGCCAAAACGGATGTGCAAAGACGTCACTTCCGGTTTCGGCTGAAAAATAATAATAAACGTAAACGGCTAACTGTTGGTGTCAAATTGTGGGGGCCATAACCCCTAATTGTTCTAAGATACCCAAACTTAAAAGATAGTGGAGGTTTCAGTCTTCTAATTGGGAATAGAGGTACTAGTTTTCAAATCTGAGAAGAAAGTTTTTATTTGAGAGGAAACCCTTAGATGTGTATAGGGAAAATAGGCATAATTAATCCTTTATACACATATCTATAATGAAGTGTACTGTAAAACCAGATTATGTAGTAATAAATTGGTTATATCAATATCAGCGTTGCATAGGCCAAATAGTAGTGTTCTAAAAAACTTAAGACTGATAAGAGACATAATAAAATGTATAAAACATTACATGTTAAAATCAACAGAGACAGCCTGTTCATCCTTCCACAGAGGCTTAATAATAAAAGAGGTCCTATAATAATAAATTGTATCAATATCAGAATTGTATAGACCAAATCGTAGTGTTCTATACACAAATATATAAAACATTTAAATAAACCATTTAAAACATTACATGTTAAAATAAGCAGAGACAGACTGTTCATCCTTACACATAGGCTTAATAGTGAAGCTAAATTCTATAATAATAAATTGTATCAATATCAGGATTGCATAGACCAAATCGTAGTATTCTATACACTTAATATTGATAATAGACATGATACAATATATATATATATGTAAAACATTACATGATAAAATCAGCAGAGACAGAATATTCATCCTTATACAGATGGCTTAATAATTAGCTTACTAAGCCATCTGTATAAGGATGAATATTCTGTCTCTGCTGATTTTATCATGTAATGTTTTACATATATATATATTTTATCATGTCTATTATCAATATTAAGTGTATAGAATACTACGATTTGGTCTATGCAATCCTGATATTGATACAATTTATTATTATAGAATTTAGCTTCACTATTAAGCCTATGTGTAAGGATGAACAGTCTGTCTCTGCTGATTTTAGCATGTAATGTTTTAAATGGTTTATTTAAATGTTTTATATATTTGTGTATAGAACACTACGATTTGGTCTATACAATTCTGATATTGATCCAATTTATTATTATAGGACCTCTTTTATTATTAAGCCTCTGTGGAAGGATGAACAGGCTGTCTCTGTTGATTTTAACATGTAATGTTTTATACATTTTATTATGTCTCTTATCAGTCTTAAGTTTTTTAGAACACTACTATTTGGCCTATGCAACTCTGATATTGATATAACCAAGTTATTACTATATAATCTGGTTTTACAGTACACTTCATTATAGATATGTGTATAAAGGATTAATTATGCCTATTTTCCCTATACACATCTAAGGGTTTCCTCTCAAATAAAAACTTTCTTCTCAGATTTGAAAACTAGTACCTCTATTCCCAATTAGAAGACTGAAACCTCCACTATCTATTAAGTTTAGGTATCTTATAACAATTAGGGGTTATGGCCCTCACAATTTCACACCAACAGTTAGCCGTTTACGTTTATTATTATTATTTTTCAGCCGAAACCGGAAGTGACGTCTTTGCACATCCGGTTTGGCGATTATTACTATTTTTCAGCCGAAACCGGAAGTGACGTTTTTGCACATCCGGTTTGGTGATTCCAGAACCCCAATGCCTATACCTAGTACTCCAAGTCACCACATCAGAACCACATAAGATATACCCTAAGGGCTGCTATTATGTACACACATTGCTCCTAATGAGATTTATAGAAGCCGAAACCGGAAGTGACGCTTTTGACTTCCGGTTTGGCGATATAGGATATTCTTGATATAAATTTTGGTGTATCCACATAACTTGACATGGGATTATGAATCTTTCAAGTAACAAGTACCAGATGTTAGGCTATATTTAGATATAGGCATAATCAGCCTATATTTAGATACAGGCTATATTTAGATATAGGCATAATCAGTTATATTAGGTATCTATTCCCCATGTTACACTTCCGGTTTTGACGAAACCGGAAGTGATGTCATCGTACTTTTATTATAATTCAGAACATATCCTTAAATACAAGCCACAGCACAGAATAGTTTAGGATATGGAATATATACTGTACAAACAAAGTAAAGGAGATATGATAACTTTATTCATGAAAATAAGATCATTCAAGGAAGATATTATTTCCAGTACTATTACCTTACCCACAATACAGCATAAACAGGAAGTGGGAGGGGCCAAAAGGTAATGGTTTTGGCTCCAAAATTCACTCTGTTTATTGGATTGCTTACCCTATATAAGGCCAATTGTGTCACACAATTGCATGTCTTGAAAAAGGCCTCATAGGGGCTGAAACGCATCGATACTGGGTAAGCAATATTCTAATTATTGTTATTTTATTTATATGGAATACACTATGTAATTTTATTGTTTTTAGGACACAACAACAATAGGATTAATACTGGGACACTACATTAAACAGGACTCAAAAACACTACCACTATCAGAATCAAATTTGGAGGATTTGTTTTGCTATTTTTGTCTCATGTTTTGCTCACCTTTGGATAACACACCTTTTTGATTCACGTATACACTTTTTTATTATATTTTTTTCATTTTTTTTTTTTTTAGATATATATATATATATATATATATATATATATCTATATATCTATATATATATATATATATATATATATATATATATAGCCACTTAATTTTTGATTTTCAATTTTCTTTTTCCATTTTTGTTTTTCATATTTATCCACGTTCACACATTTTTCACTATTTACATTTTTCTCCTTTTCATATCATCTTTGGCTTTTTCATCACCTACATCACCCCAAATCTGCTACCTAAATATTTGGAGGTCAAGACTTTGTGACTGTGAGACTTTTAAAGTATATTCAGGATTTTACCCATTGGACAGCCTCTTTGGTTGTTTTTTTAGGATTTTTTAAGAGACTCACCAGATCCGGATCTTTTTATTTGTTTGGTTTTATATTCCTTATGTTATTATTAGCTGTAATAAACTTAAAAATTTTACATTTCATTCCCTATATTGGGTGATTTTATGTGATTTTATATTACAACTCATATTTAAGACTTCTTTACTCTGTGGTCTTGTTAGTATATTAGGCCCATCTTAACCCATCCGCTAGGCGCTTTATACACACTCTTAACTATTGACATTCCATTTGAGGCCAGCTAGGAGGCCTCACGTATAAAGCACAAGGGTTACCGCCTGTGGCGCTTTTCTATTTACCTTAACTGTAATTTAGTGTTTATTTTTTTTCGTATTTTAGTTTATTGTATTTAATTGTCATTAATTGTAGGTAGTTTAGGTAATTTATTTAATGATAGTGTAGTGTTAGGTGTAATTGTAACTTAGGTTAGGATTTATTTTACAGGTAATTTTGTACTTATTTTAGCTAGGTAGTTATTAAATAGTTAATAACTATTTAATAACTATTGTACCTAGCTAAAATAAATACAAAGTTGCCAGTAAAATAAAAATAAACCCTGAGATAGGTACAATGTAATTATTAGTTATATTGTAGCTATCTTATGGTTTATTTTACAGGTAAGTATTTAGTTTTAAATAGGAATAATTTATTTAATTGTAGTTATTTTATTTAGATGTATTTAAATTATATTTAAATTAGGGGTGTGTTAGGGTTAGACTTAGACTTAGGTTTAGGGGTTAATAACTTTATTATAGTAGCGGCAACGTTGGGGGTTGCAGATTAGGGGTTAATAAATGTAAGTAGGTGTCGGCGATGTTAGGGCAGGCAGATTAGGGGTTAATAAAAATTAACTAGTGTTTGCGAGGCGGGAGTGCGGCGGTTTAGGGGTTAATACATTTATTTAAGTAGCGGCGATGTCTGGTCAGCAGATTAGGGGTTAATAAGTGTAGTTAGGTTGCGGCGACATTGGGGGCAGCAGATTAGGGGTTAATAAATATAATGTAGGGTTCTGCGATGTTGGGAGCAGCAGATTAGGGGTTCATAAGAATAATGTAGGTGGCGGCGGTGTCCGGAACGGCAGATTAGGGGTTAATAAGTATAATTTAGGTGGCGACGATGTCGGGGCGGCAGATTAGGGGTTAATAAGTGTAAGATTAGGGGTGTTTAGACTCGGGGTTCATGTTAGGGTGTTAGGTGTAGACATATTTTTTTAATTTCCCATAGGAAACAATGGGGCTGCGTTAGAAGCTGGACGCTGCTTTTTTGCAGGTATTAGGTTTTTTTTCAGCCAGCTCAGTCCCATTGTTTCCTATGGGGAAATCATTCACAAGCACATTTTAGCCAGCTTACCACTGGCTTAAGCAACGCTGGTATTACAGTGAGAAGTGGAGCTAAATTTGCTCCACGCTCACTTTTCTAAAGCTGATGCAGCTATTCAGAAAACTTGTAATACCAGCGTTGGCCCCACACGTCTTTACCGACAAAACTTGTAATCTGGCAGTTTATCTGTACTGCTAATAAGAAGATTATTCACCTGAATGCTATGGATTCAGCTTATTCTGTTCAGGCCCATCGGGCTCTGGCTGAAGTCATGTCTGCGGATATGACTTCTAAGTCTAAACTTATTTCCCTCTCCTTTAAGGCAATGATTTTGTTTGGTCCAGGCCTGGACTAAATTATCTCCAAGGTCTCAGGGGACAAGGGTGCCTTCCTACCGAAAGAGAATATGAACTAGTCTAAGGGCCAAATTTCATTCTTTTAGTTCTGATAAAGCCTATGTCAGCAGTCCTTCGCTAAGCCAGAGCAAAACAAGAGCTGTTGGAAGCCGGCTCAGTACTGGAATAAATCCAAGCAGGGCAAGAAGCCAGCCAAATCTAAGTCGGCATGAATTGGCAGTCCCTGGTCCTCTCTGGATCGTGTAGGGGGCACTTTGTAGCTCTTTTCAGTCGCTTGGTTCAGGGATGTGTAGGATCCATGGGTCCTGGAGGTCATAGCTCAGGGTTACAAGATAGGGTTCTAGTCTCAGCCACCCAAGGGCAGATTGCTTTTCTCTCTCCTGTCTTCATGACCAGAGAGGAGGGAAGCCTTTATGGGGTGCGTATGGCATCTGTCCCCCTAGGAGTTATTGTCCCAATGCCTATCACAGTGAGTGGTTTGGGTTACTATTCAAACCTTTTCGGGTCCCAAAGAAGGAGGGGACTTTCCGTCCAATTCTGGACCTAAAGTGTTTAAACAAGTTTTTATATGTCCCTTCGTTCAAGATGGAGACAATAAGGTCCATCCTTCCCCTCGTTCCAGAAGGGCAGTTCATGACCACTATAGATCTTAAGGATGCTCCCTTCACGTACCAATCTTTCCAGTTCCTAAGGTTTGCATTCCTGGACTAGCAAGTCCAGTTTATTGCACTTCTGTTTGGTCTAGCTACGGCTCCAAGAAATTTTTCGAAAAGTAGACCATTCGGAAACTCTCTTCTGTCTTCTTCGATCCCATGGATGGAAGATAAACATAGAGAGAGTTCTCGTGTATCAAGTATCATGGTAGAATTCTCGGGTACTATAATAGACTCCATATACATGAGAATATTTCTAACAGACCAGAGTCATTGCAAGCTAGCTTCAACATGTCTTGCCCTCCAGACCTCCTTAAGGCCATCTGTGGCTCGGTTTCACCTCAGACTGTTGCAACTGCACATGCTGAAGCAGTGGAACGGCAATCATTCGGATCTGTCTCTACAGATTTCTCTGGACAACAGATCGAGAGAATCGCTCTCTTGGTGTTTTTGTCCGGATCACTTGTCCCATGAGACGGCCGTCTTAAGACCATCCTGGTTGATTGTGACTATGGTTGTAAGTCTGTCAGGATGGTGATCCAGGAAGGTACAGGGCCTATGGACTCAGGAGGAAAAGCTCCTTCCCGATCGCAGTTTGGATCTTCGGGCAATATACAATGCTCTGAAGGCTTGGCCTCTGCTGGGTTAGTCCCAGTTTATCAGATTCCAATCAGACAATATATCAGGGTAGGAACGAGAAGCTCCCTAGCTATGAGGGAAGTATCTCGGATTCTAGAGTGGACGGAGACCCACATATGGTCACTGTCAGCAATCCACATTGTCCTGGGTGTGGACAAGTGGGAAGTGGATTTCTGCAGCAGACAATCCCTTAATCCGGGGAAATGGTCTTTCCATACTGAGTGTTTGCAGAGATTTGCAAGAGGATCTTATGACGTCTCAATACCAAGCTACCCAGATATGGGTCAAGTTACAGGGATCCTCAGGCGGAGCTAACATATGCATTAGCAGTGCCTTGGAGGTTCAACCTAATTTATTTTTTCCGGCCGTTACCAAAACTTCCTAGTGTAGTGGCTCGAATCAAGCAGGCATCAGTGACACTGATTGCCCTGTCTTGGCCGCGAAGGATATGGTTCGTGGACTAGTGGGGATGTCATTATCTCCTCTGTGGAAGTTACCATGTCGCAGGGATCTGCTGACCAGGGATCTGCTGACCAAGGTCTCTTTGTACATCTATGTCTAGATTCTCTGAGGCTGACTGCGTGGAGATTAAACGCTTAGTCCTAGCCAAGAGAGGGTTTTCTGAGTGTGTTATTTTACTCTCATTCAAGCTCGTAGTTGGTTGCTCGTTGCATCTATCATAAGGTGTGGAGGACCTACTTATTCTGTTCTCCAGGATGAAATGGAGAAGGGTTTTTCTATCTGTGTTACTGCACAAGAGGTTTGCTAAGCTTCCTGATGTGCAGTCATTTGTTAAGGCTCTGCTAGGATCAGACCTGTGTTTAGATCTATTGCTCCTCCTTGAAGTTTGAATCTTGTTCTTTAAGTTTTGCACGGGCTCCGTTGGAGCCTATGCATGAAGTAGACATTAAATTATTGTCTTGGAAGGTTCCTTTTCTATGGGCAATTGCTTCTGCGTACAGAGTATCTGTGATTGCTGCCTTGCAATGCATCCATCCTTATCTGGCTGTCCATGCTGATAAGGCTGTTCTATTAACCAAGTTACGTTTTCTTCCTAAGGTTGTGTCAATTTGCAACATCAATCAAGAGATCAAGAGATTGTAGTTCCTTTCTTATGTCCTACTTCTTCTTCGTCGAAGGAATGTTTTCAATAATTCTGGATGTGGTTTGTGCCTTGAAGTCCTATCTTCAGGCCGCAAAGGAATTTAGACAAACTTCTTTCTCTGTTTGTTCTCTTTTCCGGGAAGCATGGGGGTCAGAGGGCCTCTTTGACTTCCATATCTTTTTGACTGAGGAGTGTCCTCCGTTTAGCGTTGAGACAGCGGGACATAAGCCAACTCTGAGGATTACGGCTCATTCTATGGGAGCAGTGGCTTCCTTTTGGGCCTTCAAGACTGAGGCGTCTATGGATCAGATTTGAAAGGTGGCTACCTTGTCCTCCTTACATACTTTTTCCAGACTTTACAAGTTTGATTTTTTTTGCTTCTGCTGAAGCAGCCTTGGGGAGAAAGGGTTTGCAGGCTGTGGTGCCCTCAGATTAGGGTCCTCCTCTCTTTTTTCCCTCCTGTTTTGCATTCAGTGTCCTTTATAGCTTGGGTATTGTTTTACCAAAAGTAATGAATACAGCTGTGGTCTCTCCCCGTTTAAGAAGAAAAACTTAAATTATGCTTACCAGATCATTTTCTTTTCTTCTGACGGGGAGAGGCCACAGCTCCCCGCCCTTTTTTATTCTATGGGGCAACCTTATATTTTATTTGTTCTTCTGGCACCTTTTTCACCCTGGTATTTCTCCTACTGTTCCTTGTTCCCTCTGCAAAATGACCGGGGGAATGAGGGAAGTGGGGGAGGTATTTAAGCCTTTGGCTGGGCTGTCTCTGCCTCCACCTGTTGGCCAAGTTCTGTATTTCCCAAAAAACTAATGAATGCAGCTGTGGCCTCTACCCGTCAGAAGAAAAGAAAATTATCTGGTAAGCATAATTTAAGTTTTTAAAAACTTTGACAGTGCTGCCCTAAACCAGCCTACACTGGGAAGGAGTAGCTGTGTTTCTTTTAGATTATTTTGGGTATACATTGCAGACACTTCTGCACTGTAGCTGTGAGTTAACTTAGTTATAGTCTCATGGAATGGAACTGAATTTCAACAAAGGATACCAAGAGATAGAAGAAATTTTGCTAATAGAAGTGAAATGGTCAATCTTACACCTGTGTGCTTCAGGTCTATTATCCACATTAACCATAGGTTTGTCTTCCCAAAACAGCAAAATTTATGATTTTATCCTTATACCATTCAATTAAAATTAACAATTAAACATCAGAAAAAAGAACGATTATTATGTTTGTTATTATGCACCATCTTGCAATTCATGCAGAAAATAAATAGGTATAAAATATATCTAACCATACACATATTATATACATTTAAATTTGCACAAAATTCTGATTTCACAGAAGGATGGCTTTAACCCATTTTGACAATGCATGCATATTCCTAAAAAAATAAATAAAAAAAATAACATAAAGGGCCAGATTACAAGTGGAGCACTATTTAACTCTCTTGCTCAAGCGTTAACTGCATTATAAGTAAGATTTTTTGCGTTCGTCGGGTTGCGCTCATACACCTAGATTACGAGTTGTGTGTTACGGTTTTAACGCTGAAAAAATGGCAATTTCAGTGTAAAAGCAGTAATGCCGCCATTACGAGTCGTGTCGGTATAGCTATACCGCAAGCATTGTAGCCTGTAACGCAACGTCAATCCCACATTCATAAAAATTAAGTTTTTGTGTGGGATTTCCATAGCGCCAGTATTACAGGTTGTGTGGTGAGGCTAAAATGCTTGCGTTACAGCCTATACCAACACTATTACATTTACAAAGTACACTAACATCCATAAACTACCTATTAACCCATAAACCGCCACCACTGCGCAAACACTATTTAAAACTTATTAACCCCTAATCTGCCGCTCGCTTGAATCCCCGCCACTATAATAAAGTTATTAACCCCTATCCCGCAGCCCCCCGCCCCCCGCCACCGCCACCACTAACTAAACCTATAAACCCCTAAACCACCAGCCCCCCACATCGCCACTGCTATATAAACCTATTAACCCCTAAACCGCCAGCCCCTCCACATTGCTACTAATAAATTAAACTATTAACCCCTAAACCTATCACCCCCTAACTTTAAATTAAAATTACAATATCCCAATCTTAAAATAAATAAAAACTTACCTGTGAAATTAAAAAAACCTAAGTTTAAACTATAAATTGACCAACATAACTATTATACTAAACTATTAAACTAAAATTAAAATAACTATCAATTAAAAAAACTAATACATGTATATGTATGTATGTATGTATATGTATTTATGTATATGTATGTATGTATGTATGTATGTATGTATATGTATGTATGTATATGTGTGTGTGTGTGTGTGTGTGTGTATACTCTGGTAGCCGTGGTGTTTAAATGATGTTCAATTGGTATTAAGGGGTCTCAAAGTGTGCCAAGAAAATATCCCCACACCATTACACCACCACTACCCGCTTGAACCGTTGATACAAGGCAGGATGGATCCATGCTTTTATGTTGTTTATGCCAAATTCTGACCCTACCATCTGAAGGTCGCAGATGAAATTGAGACTTATCAGACCAGGCAACGTTTTTCCAATCTTCTATTGTCCAAGTTTGGTGAGCCTGTGCAAATTGTAGCCTAGGTTTCCTGTTCTTAGCTGACAGGAGTGACACCCAGTATGTCTTCTGCTGCTGTAGCCCATTTGCTTCAAGGTTCAATGTGTTGTGCGTTCAGAGATGGTATTCTGCATACCTTGGTTGTAACTAGTGGTTATTTGAGTTACTGTTGCCTTTCTATCATTTAAAACCAGTCTGCCCATTCTCCTCTGACCACTTTTTTGGACCATTCTCTGTAAACCTTAGAGATGGTTGTGTGTGAAAATCCCAGAAGATCAGCAGTTTCTAAAATACTCAGACCAGCCCATCTGGCACCAACAACTATGCCATGTTCAAAGTCCCTTAAATCCCCTTTCTTCCCCATTCTGGTTTGAACTTCAGCAAGTCGACTTTACCACGTGCAATATTTATATTTATATTTTATTTTCTTGTGCAATATTTATTTTAATAATTTTTATCAGATAGTGTTATTATGAGTGAAACTATACTTTGTAATTTATTTTTGATATGTTTTGTGACACTTTTTTGATTTGCAAAACAGTTAACCAGAGCTGTGAGGACGCGCTAACCATATGAGCCTTAATTAACTTGTAATACGAGCGGAAAACTTTAAGCGCTATATACTCCTTATCAATCACGCAACTGTTAGTGCCCCACTTGTAATCTGGCCTAAAATTGTTGTACCTAAATTTATCCTATATAGAGTTTCACAAAATATCACCTATTTTAACATTCTCCCAGTTCTTCCCATTTATTTTTATTCTTAAACGTTTTTATTAGTTCAGACAATCTTTAATCTATGAGCTCTAAGATGAACAGTACAAAAAATAAGGCTAGAGGTTACTGCCAGGTTATCAGTCGTACTATGGCAATCACTTCATAGCTTTAAGGGCATGAAACCCTTTATTTGAATAATGAAACCTCACTTTTTAAATGTGTTGTATTAAGGTATATTATTATGGTAAGGGGGTAAAAGCATCAGAGCCACAAAAATAAAAGCTGAGAGGTATTAGTCATTGCTTTGACAATTAGCTGGCTGTAGGTGGACTCAGAAAGAGCAGGATTTTAAATAAGCGTTCTCAAGTTTATGTATTTATTTTGGGGACAACATAAGGTTTACCCCCCTATGTTTCCTCATATGCTTATGGTTTTGACAGGTGATCTCCTTTAACACAATGGTCAGGGAATAACCATCTGGGCTTGGGACCTTTCTTTTAAAAGATCAACCTTGTATCTTTTTTAAACTGGGGTCTCATACCACTTTCTGTTTAATGGGGCTCTAAAAGTGCCCCCCTCCTCAAACACAGTATGGTTGTCTACTTGGGGCAGGTAATCACCATTACCAAGATGATCATCTGAAAATTAGAGGGGTTGTGACCCTTTATTTGAAAGAGGGGAATTCCTCCAAATCCTTCTAATTAAATCAGAAAGGAAGATAGGCCCCCCCTCCCCCACCAATAGAAATCCTTTTGTTTTTAGTGGGACAGGTGATAACATTTTTTTATGGGGATCAGCAACATCCTAGCGAGCAAATAAGCAAGTAAGTCACCTGTCCCTTAGCCCAACAGAGGTTCCATTAATTCCCACTCTCCCCTTCAAGTTAAATAGCATTTTAAAAGCTATTGCAGGTATAGGTAATTACTTTTTTTACAGCAATCACCTGCAACTTACATTGTAATGTGACCCTTCAATTTGTAGGGCGGACTATCTGTTTCAAATGATGGCTCACATTCCACTCTAACCCAAACAGGTAGCAAAAGGGGCTCTATTAGAGACCCCTCACCCTCTGGTTAAACAGCATTTTAAATGATGAAGCATATGATTGCCATTTTTACAGTGATCACCTGCAACTTATAAGGGCATGCAACTTATTATTTAAAAGCACATGCTCCCCTATTTGAGACGAGGGATCAATGCAGGTTAGTTTAATTTTAAAAAGAACATGAAACACAATTTTTTTTTCATGATTCAGATACAGCATACAATTTTTTTTATTAAAAAACTTCCAATTTACTTCTTTTTTTAAATGTGCTTCATTCTCTTATTCTTAGTTGAAGGAGCTGCAATGCACTATGGGAGCTAGCTGTACACATTGGGTGACCAATAGCAAGAGGCATATATGTGCAACCACAAGTCAACCATCAGCAGCTAGCACTGGTGCTCATGAGCCTATGTATGCTTTTCAACAAATGATATCAAGAGAATGAAGCAAATTTGATCATAGAAGTAAAATGGAAAGTTGATTAAAAGTGCATTCTCTATCTGAATCATGAATAATTTTGACTTTTCTGACCTTTTGAGCAAGAATACTAAAGACTTTACTTCTAAATATTAGTAAAATATTAATTCTAAAATTATTATATTGACTGTTCTTACATTTAAATTGGCCTTGCTGGAAAAGGTGATCTTTGATGACTATGCTGCTACAGTCAAACATAAGAATGTTTTGTCCTTTGCCTCATCCACTAAAAAACATCAGAACTGGCTGAGTGTAAAAATGAGAATTCTGACACTGTTTCATTAAAAAAAATAATTGATGGGTCAATTAGTTATTTTGTAGGGGTTTGGGTGTCCTGCCCATATTTTGATTAATTCCATTCAATATGGCGCTGACAGCATTTCAGTTGATTTTCAAACTATTATTGTAAAAGAGTATAATTATTTTTCCATATACACTGTTCCTGTTGCACCACTCATTTGTTGTGAGCTTGCTAATGTAATCTATTAAGATATCCTTAATCATATCAAAGCAAAATTGTTAAGTATGTTCCCATCAACTGAAAGTTTCCTGCAGATGTTTGAACCACTGTAATCTTACTCTCTGGGGCCTATTTATCAAGCTTTGTATGGAGCTTGAAGGGCCGTGTTTCTAAAGACCGCTGCTCCATAACCTGTCCGCCTGCTCTGAGGAGGCGGACAGACATCGCGGGAAATCAACCCGATCTAATACGATCGGGTTGATTGACACCCCTGCTAGCGGCCAATCTGCAGGGGGCGGTGTTGCACTAGCAGTTCACAAGAGCTGCTGGTGCAATGCTGAATGCGGAGAGCGTATTGCAAATTCACAGAGCTAGGCTACCAAATTCTGAAGATGAGAGAGCGTAAAAATCACCTATCATTTGTTGCAACACACACTACAGAGTTTCAAACTGCCTCTGGAAGCAACATCATCACATGAACTGTGCATTGGGAGCTTTATGAAATAGGTTTCCATAGAAGCTGTAAACAAGCCGTGCTTCAATATGGGACATTCTAAGCTGCTGATGAAGTGATCTAAAGCATGCCACCACTGTACTCTGGATCAGTGAAAATGTGTTCTCTGAAGTGATGAATCATGCTTCACTATCTGCAGTTTGAAGGATGAATCTGGGTGTGGTAGATGCCAGGAAAATACTATCAACTGGAATGCATAGTGCCTACTGTAAAATTTGGTGCAGGAGGCATCATGTTCTGTGGTTGTTTTTCACAGTTTGGGCTAGGCCTTTCAGTTCCAGTGAATGGTTAGCTTAATGTATACAGGGTACAATGGCATTTTAAACATGTGGGTGCTTAAAAAACCTGTTGGGGTTAAGTCCTTTAGTGTAGAGGAACTTGAGTGGCCTGGCCTGCACAGAGCCATGATCTTACCCCTACTGAACACCTTTGGAATTAATTGGAATGCAGATTGCTAACCAGGCATGTTTTCCAACATCAGTTCCTAAACTCATAAATGCTTTTATTGCTTAATAGGCAGAAATTCCCCCATACACATTACAAAATCTTGTGGAAAACCTTCCCAGGAGAGTGGAGGCTGTTATAGTAGCAAACTGGGGGGGATACTCTGAATTAATGCCAATGGTTTTATAGTGGGATGTCGAATAATCACATATAGGAGTGGCAGTCATGTGTCCACATACTTTTGGCTATAAAGTGGATATGTTTGGATTTTTTTGTTAATACAGAGGGTTAGATTATGGGTGGAGCCCTATTTATTGCCCCAGTTTCTTAGTTAACAGTGCTAAAAGTAAGCTTTTTGTGCATGACGGGTAGCATGAGGCAAAAAGCCGACATTAGAAAATTGTGACAATGTTAACATATTCCCCATAGAAGTCAACGGAGCATGAAAAGTGGAAAACACACACACGCACACACACACACACACACACACACACACACACACATATATATATATATATATATATATATATATATATATATATATATATATATATATATATATATATATATATATATTAAGGGTTCCAGTGAACAGAGGCACCCTGTTCACTGGAACCCTTAATATATATTTAACATTTGGGAGCACCCCGACGCTGCAACTAAATAGTGAGTGCTGGTACTACTGGATCTATATATATATATATATATATATATATATATATATATATGCATATTATACATGCATATTAAGAACATATATGTATGTATGTCTGTGTGAAAGCCCTTTTTGTGCAATATTTTTTTTATATATTTTCTTACCAGATAGTGTTATTAAAGGTGAAACCCAAAAAATTAGAACATCAGGAAAAAGTTCATTTATTTCACTAATGCAACTTAAAAGGTGAAACTAATATATGAGATAGACTCATTACATGCAAAGCAAGATAGTTCAAGCCGTGATTTGTCATAATTGTGATGATTATGGCTTACAGCTCATGAAAACCCCAAATCCACAATCTCAGAAAATTAGAATATTGTGAAAAGGTGCAATATTCTAGGCTCAAAGTTTCCCACTCTAATCAGCTAATTAAGCCATAACACCTGCAAATGGTTCCTGAGCCTTTAAATGGTCTCTCAGTCTTATTCAGTAGGAATCACAATCATGGGAAAGACTGCTGACCTGACAGTTGTGCAGAAAACCATCATTGACACCCTCCATAAGGAGGGAAAGCCTCAAAAGGTAATTGCAAAAGAAGTTGGATGTTCCCAAAGTGCTGTATCAAAGCACATTAATAGAAAGTTATGTGGAAGGTAAAAGTGTGGAAGAAAAAGGTGCACAAGCAGCAGGGATGACCACAGCCTGGAGAGGATTGTCAGGAAAAGGCCATTCAAAAGTGTTGGGGACTTTCACAAGAGCCACCACACACAGACGGATCCTGGACATGGGCTTCAAATTTTCCTCTTGTCAAGCCACTCCTGAACAACAAACAACATCAGAAGCATTTTACCTGGGCTAAAGAAAAACAGACCTGGTCTGTTGCTCAGTGGTCCAAAGTCCTCTTTTCTGATGAGAGCAAATATTGCATCTCATTTGGAAACCAAGGACCCAGAGTATGGAGGAAGAATGGAGAGGCACACACTGCAAGATGCTTGAAGTCCAGTGTGAAGTTTCCACAGTCTGTGTTGATTTGGGGAGCCATGTCATCTGCTGGTGTTGGTCCACTTTGCTTCATTAAGTCCAGGGTCAATGCAGCCATCTACCAGGAGATTTTGGAGCACTTCATGCTTCCTTCCGCATACAAGCTCTGACTTCTTTTTCCAGCAGGACTTGCCACCTGTCCACACTACCAAAAGCACCAAAACCTGGTTCAATGACCGTGGGATTACTGTGCTTGATTGTCCAGCAAACTCGCCTGACCTGAACCCCATAGAGAATCTATGGGGCATTGCCAAGAGAAAGATGAGAGACATGAGACTGAACAATTTGTGGTTATTAATTAATTTAAAATATCTTTACTTTATACTAAATATAATCCTAAATTAGTCATCTCTATGGTAATACCACTAAACCAATACAAATAAGTTGTGAAATAAACTCTATGAGAGGGTCTCCATTTTTTTCCAAACAGTTTATTTGGAATCAATATATGTTAATAATAAGAGAAATATTTACAGATTTATATACACATCTATTTTACAGCAACACAGTCCACATTTAAGACAGGGCAATTTTACTACAATAACCCCAGTTTGTCCAACACTGCTAAAATAATCATAGGAATATACTTAGCCACATTTCTTCAGAGTGTCAATCATCAGCCATCTTTACAGCATGCCCAAGATAAGAAGAGAGAGAGAGTGCTCCACCCTTCTATACCACAATTCAATAAGGAGTGGCCTATCAAATGCCAGTCAAAGGCCACTGGGAGTGTCTTTAGTTCAGAGATCTGGGGGGAAGGAGTTTTAATAACAGCTAGGTCAGCAAGCTATGTTACCCCATTCCCTCACTTTTTCTTCTCCTATGTTACCCCGTTTTCTAGTTATACCCACTAGTACAGAAGAACACAGTGGGAGCGAAAACCTTACAGGGAAAATTCCAAGGCCGGATTGGCCTACCAGGACACCAGGAGATTTCCCGGTGGGCTGCTGGGGCTGGAAAGCTATAATTTAAAGGGGCGATTAATGGATGCAATTGGGTTGTAGGGTGCCTATATATTATCATTTTGGAACTTTTTTTAAATACAAACTAATATATTATAATTGTGAGAAAAAAATATTGGAGGGAGGAGTATCCCAGTAATCCCCTTTGATAAAAATTGTGTGAACATTCTACTGACTCAAGTAAAATAGGGCTGGTCTCCAAATTTTCCAGGGCTGCTTTTTATACCCAGTCCGGCCCTGGAAAATTCTCCCACCATCCCTTAGGACTCTGCATTATGAGCTCTTCTGTACTTTCCTGGGACTGTCAATTCCTAGTCTAACTTTATACAATTCATTAAAAAAAATGCATTTAAAATTATTCATAGAAACACAAAATCCTATGCTAAACCCATTAACAACATTTATACAATGATCTTAAAAATTTGGGAAAAATTAAAAAAATTAATGTGTGAGTGCATGAGTGTGGGTGAACTAGATGGCTATGCGTGTAGTAAAATCTTTATTAATAAAGTGTGAATTGTGCCTGTAAAACAAATGTTATAATGGTTCACTGAAGTTCTTTGTTGTCATCTTTTGGCATCTGGTCCTTGCTTTTGGCATCTGGTCCTTGTTTTTGCTTTACCAAATCTCTCTCTTTGAACCACTTTGTTTTTTTCCAAGACCCTCAAAGGAATGAAAAGAGATTAAAACCAGGCATATATTTACTTCACACTACAACACTCCATCTACAGTACAAACCACATTCACAGTTATTAACTTCAAGTTGGGATGTGCCTCTATCATTGCATGATCCCACTTGCACCCTTACTTACACTTATGTTGCTTGTCCTATATTGTTATTTACCCCTTTATGCTATATATATTATTTTGGACTAATGCACCATTTTACTTCTTCATTGTTATACGTTATACTTATTTAATTTGTCCAACGCCACCATCATAGCTTCTTTAGTTCAGAGATCTGGGGGGAAGGAGTTTTAATAACAGCTAGGTCAGCAAGCTATGTTACCACACAATGCAGAAGAGCTGAAGGCCGCTATTGAAGCATCCTGGTCTTCCATAACACCTCATCAGTGACACAGGCTGATAGCTTCCATGCCACGCCGCATTGTGGCAGTAATTGCTGCAAAAGGGGCCCAAACCAAGTACTGAGTACATACAGTATGCATGCTTATACTTTTCAGAGGTCCAATATTGTTCTACAGGTATGTACAATCCTTGTTTTTTTGATTGCATGTAATATTCTAATTTTCTGAGATTGTGAATTTGGGGTTTTCATGAGCTGTAAGCCATAATCATCACAATTATGACAAATCACGGCTTGAACTATCTTGCTTTGCATGTAATGAGTCTATCTCATATATTAGTTTCAGATTTTAAGTTGCATTAGTGAAATAAATGAACTCTAATTTTTTGAGTTTCACCTGTATGAGTGTAACTGTACTTTTCAATGTATTTTTGATGTGTTTTGTGACACTTTTTGTCTCGCGTAACAGTTAACAACAGCTCTGAGGTTGTGATGATTTGCTGTATTTAATATTAAATAAGCAATAAAATATGGATATGGCTTGACCTGTTAAGTTGTAGCAAAAGACAAGCATACTGAGATAGCAGGTCTTTTTGAATGTATATGATTTTTATTCTATTAACAAAGTATCGTATAGAAAATTATAGCGTTTGATATGGGATCCATAAGCTTGAAGACATAGGCCCAGATTACAAGTAGGGCAAAATTAATAGCTTAGGGTACAATATAAATATTACTGGGCCACGTGAAAAATAGCGTGCAAACTAATATAACAAGTCCATGGTACAACTGATTTACCAGAGAAGGTTTAACGCATCATCCCTTTAGCCTGCCCTATACTTTCAATGGATATTGCGATTGTGCTAAACATCGTTTATATTACAAGTTGAAAGTATGGGTTGCACTTGAGGAAAGGTCAAAATAGCGCTAGAATAATTAGCGCAACCTGATACCTTAAGCAAAGTGTAAGGGCTAAAATAAAAGTTTTACAAAACATATTAAAAGAAAGTATTACACACACATATACACATATTTAATAAAAATATAAGTTTATTATTAAAATAAATGTCTGGAAAAAAATACACATATATATATATATATATATATGTGTATATGTATAAATGTGTATTCCTGTGTTTTATGTGTAAATAAGTATGTGTCCACACACACATATTATGTCCTGCCAAATACCTTGAAATATAAAACATAATTTTTAAACAAAATGAATGTGTTTTTTAATAGAAAAACTTAAAATTCCTATGTTCTCTTTTCTATTTTAAACACACACATACACACACACATGTGAACCTCCTCCGACGTCTGGCGCTGCTGACCCAGAATACGTGACAACGCAGTATGCCCAGGAATGACCTCGGTGCTCTTCAACGGTTTCCTTTGTCTACACTGAAGCTGGTAGGTGCCTTGTGTTGCTTGGAGTCATGGTGAGTCTCCGGGAACGACCCCGGTGTTTCCTCAGCGTCTGTCGGATAGTGTCCCACGTGGGAAGAGGTGTGTACGTAGTCCCAGCGTAAGTACAGGAATCAGCTGGTCCCTGACGTAAACCAATCGTAATGGGAGTCACCTCAATCGTGTAATACAAAGAGCAGAAGTGTATAAGGTTGGACCTTGTGCTCAAATATAGCTCCCTTGGGCCCCATGAATAATATATGTAGCACAACAAAGAAAGAGCAGTGAGTCCTTAATGCTTGGTAGCTGGTTTATTGAAGCAATATTTTCAAAAGATACAGACGTTCTGTACAGGCAGCATGCCAAGAACTGAAGCATTTCACGCATGTGTTTCCTCAGAGATCTCAGAGGAAGCGCATGTGTACATACGCGAAATGTGTCAGATCTTGGCATGCTGCCTGTAAAGACCGTCTGTATCTGACAATATTAATTCAATAAACCAGCTACCAAGCATCAATGAGCCACTGCTCTTTCTTTGCTGTGCTACATATATATATATATATATATATATATATATATATATATATATATATATATATATATATGCAAAAATGAAAAGATAGAATCCAGGCGTCACCAAGTCCGTTAAAACATCGAAGTTTATTCACAAAGTATAAAAACGTAGGTATTGAAGACAGAGCTCCATCAGGTTAAAACAATTACATGTTTCAGCCTCTGCGGCCGTAATCATAGACATACTCCCTTGGTGTATGGGAGGTGTTCTTATAGGGCTTTCATCCGCGCATTAAAATCAACACTCCTTAACCCTTTAATTACCAGCTGTTAGTAAGTATACAATACATACAACAAAGATATATTTTATAGCTGTTACAATTGTTAGATACTCTTGGCTAAACATATTATTCTTTTTATCAGATAAGGACCATAAAAAGGAGAGAAAAGGTGAAAAAAGATTCTTCAGATTAAATTAAATTAAGTTCATAATAGGAATATACACAGAATGGATTTGGCAACAGATAATCAGTATAATACTGAATACATGTACCATTGTACTTTATCAGTCATAGAACCAGGGCAAACACTCCTTGCTAGCCCCTAGTCTATTACTGATATGTTTGTCTTTACATTTTACATTTCTTCACTAAGCATTAAATTCTAAATTTTAAATATTAAAGAGATGAAGATAGGAATAAAGAAAAATCAAGAATAGTTCAATGAAAAGCAAAAAACAAAAAACATATGTATAAATAAAATAAACAAATAGTAACACAATATCAAACTGGTATAACATATACACCAAACTTAGTCTAATGTTAGTGTCTTCAGTATTTGTGTTCCTTTATACATCGATATTTTGCCTCATCATCTGACCTTATTCAAACTTCATTCTGTAAAGATAAACAGGACTACAGATCTGATCCACAAGCTACTCCCAGTAATTAATCACATCAAATTGTGAGTTAAATCCTCCTGGGACCAAAGTTTTCAGCTTATGGATCCAATAGATCTCCTGTCTCTCCAAAATCTTTAATTTACTGCCACCTCTGCGAGGCACACTTATACTCTCAATAGCATTCCATTTAAAGTGCTGTACTTGTTTATCATGCACCTGAATAAAGTGCCTTGATAGTGCTGAGCACTGCACTTCATTAGATATGTAACCCAGATGCTCTTTTATCCGGGAACGTATATCTCTTGTAGTTAAACCAATGTATTGTTTCTTGTGCTGAGTGCATTCCACTAGGTAAATCACATAGGTGGAAGTACACTTAACACAGCCTCTAGTGGAGAAGGTCTCATTCGTAACAAAGGATGTGAAGTTATTACCCTGTTTTATGTATGTGCAGGACTTACAACGTGGAACACCACATTTGTAGGTTCCTCCAATTTCTAACCAGGAGCTGCGTTCTTCTGTGATGGGCAACATGCTTGGTGAAAGCATGTTGCCCATCGTTAGATTTTTAGAGTAAACAAAGTCACATCCCTGTTGAACTATGTTTTTCAAATCATCATCCCCATACAGAATAGGCAGGTACTTTTTGATGATATTACACACTCCAGAGAATTGATTTGAAAATTTTGTAACAAATCTTAGATCTTTTCTTTTGCATCCCTGTTTTCTATTTTTGAGTAATACTTTTCTATCCATAGTTTCTACCTCTCTATATACTGAGTCAATCATCCCACATTATAACCTCTCTCAATGAACCTTTGTCTCAGGTCAATTGACTCTTTAACAAAGTCAGAATGCAGGGTACAGTTACGCCTCACGCGCAAAAATTGTCCTTTGACAATTCCTTTATACACATGTTGAGGATGTCCACTTTGCGCGTGAAGTAAACTGTTACCTGCAATTTCTTTACGATGTAGGGTCGTGGTAACCTCTTTTGATGAGGGCGTTGCTTTCAACACTAGATCAAGAAACACTATCTCAGACTTGTGCCAGCAATGGGTGAACTCCAAACCTTTATCATTGGAGTTCAGATAATCCATAAACCCATGTATGGTCTGTTCATCCCCATGCCAGACAAGTAAGAGATCATCAATGAATCTCCTATAAAATTGGATATGCTTAACGAAGGGATTTCCATCCGCAAAGACGTGGAACAGCTCCCACCAACCCATGAACAGGTTGGCATAGGAGGGGGCAAACTTAGCCCCCATAGCTGTTCCACGTCTTTGCAGATAGAAATCACCCTCAAACATAAAGAAATTATGACTCAGAAGGAATTCAACCACACGAATAATGTATGATTTAAAGTTTTCATTAAGATCTGTATAGGTGTTAAGAAAAAAGGAAATCGCTTCTAAACCCTTACAATGCGGTATTGCTGAGTAGAGCGACACAACATCTATGGTTAGCCACACAAAGCCAGGCTGCCATTTCAAATCATCAGTCAATCTCAAGACATGTGAGGTATCCCTGATATAACTGGGAAGTTTATTTACAAGCGGCTGCAGATACATATCAAGCCATTCAGAGATAGGCTCAAGTAATGAGCCAATACCCGCCACAATCGGTCGGCCTTTGACATCCTGCAAACCTTTGTGCACCTTTGGAAGGTGGTGGAAGATAGGCAAAACAGGGTCACTAATACTCAGGCCCATAGCAGTTTTCCTATTAATAATGCCTATCTCCACACCATCGTCCAGAAGCGACATTAGCTCTCTCTGGAACCTAGCAGTAGGATTACTGCTAAGGCAGGTATACACTTTTGGATCATCCAGTTGACGACATGCTTCGGATATATAGGAGCTCCTATCCATAACCACTATACTTCCACCTTTATCTGAATTACGTATTACAATTTGTTTGTTTGTTTGGAGAGATTTAATAGCTTGTTTTTCTTTGCGTGAAAGATTAGATTTCACTTCTGATTTCTCATGTGAGAGTGCATTCAAATCCTCAAGCACCCTCTTATGAAACAGCTCTAGTTGTTTACCCCTAGACTGAATAGGATAAAAGTTAGATTTACTTTTAATGGTTAAACTTCCTGAGCAATTATACGGAATATCAGGAGCCCCTTCATTATCCAATGATCTTAAAGTGAGCAAACCGCAGGTATCCTCAAAGTTAAGTAAATCAATCTCCCCCAGACCACTCTCTCGTGTTTCTTTAACCAATTGATCAGGTGAATCTTTATAGAATTTTTTGAGAGTAAGTATCCTCACAAACTTGTTAACGTCAAGAATTTTCTGGAAGAGATTGAAATCCCTGCTCGGACAGAAATTTAAACCTAATCTCAAGACTTTGTGCTCAGCTTCACTTAACTGATAGGATGAGATATTAATGACACCCTGATTATTTACTTTTGTGTTACTATGTTCCTCAATATATATTTTCCCCTTCCCCTTAGGGGTAGGGGTAGGGTTGCTTTCACTCCCCCCCCTTCTCCTTGATTCGTATCCCTGTGAAAATCCTGCTGCTTTACTTCATGTGTATGCTGGGTATCTGTTTGTTGTTTGTTCACTAGGATAGGTTTTATAGAACTTTGCTGTTTGTTCTTATGAATACTTGGTGTTTTTAATCTAGCTCCCAATTGTTCACTATGGGCTTGATTCTCTATTGCCAGTACCTGTTGATTAGGGACAACCTCTGATCTTTCATTCTGTTCAGAATAGATCTCCAGGTCTGAATCCCCACTTTCCTCATATGAGCTAGAAAAAGCAGATAATGATCCATCATCATCTGTGGTTTCAGGCTCAGTGTCTGAGAAAGTTACTTTTTTGTTACCCTTAGATTTCTTATTGTGTCTTCTCTTGTTACCCTTATTGGTCTTACTACTTCCCACAATCTGATCCTCAGTGTTTTTAATAGAGGATTGATTTTTTTCTCTTATTGTGTTTCCTACGGTTCCTCCTGTGCCAGATAAACACTTGATCATTTTGATAATCATTTTTATCTCTCAAATATTTGGTATGTTTAGTTTGTATAATCTGACTCTTGTTGGACTGAACCACATCTTGTAATGTTTTATCTAAAACACCATATCCCTCTATGTCTTTAAACTTATTAAGTTCCAACTGTATGCATTCTATTTGTTGTCTAACTAAAATAAGTTGTGCTGTCTTATACTTTATCAATAATTGCATAAGGCGTAGAGAGCATTCAGATAAAACCTCATTCCATTCTCTAATGAAAATATCATCTGAAACATCAAATGTGGGAAATTTGAGTACTCTTAGACCTCTGGGTATCATTTTTAACACACTATGGCCTAGATTTGGAGTTCGGCGGTAAAAGGGCTGTTAACGCTCCGCGGGCTTTTTTCTGGCCGCACCATAAAATTAACTCTGGTATCGAGAGTTTAATCAAATGCTGCGTTAGGCTCCAAAAAAGGAGCGTAGAGCATTTTTACCGCAAATGCAACTCTCGATACCAGAGTTGCTTACGCACGCGGCCGGCCTCAAAAACGTGCTCGTGCACGATTCTCCCATAGGAAACAATGGGGCTGTTTGAGCTGAAAAAAAACCTAACACCTGCAAAAAAGCAGCGTTCAGCTCCTAACGCAGCCCCATTGTTTCCTATGGGGAAACACTCCCTACGTCTGCACCTAACACTCTAACATGTACCCCGAGTCTAAACACCCCTAACCTTACACTTATTAACCCCTATTCTGCCGCCCCCGCTATCGCTGACCCCTGCATATTTTTTTTAACCCCTAATCTGCCGCTCCGTAAACCGCCGCAACCTACGTTATCCCTATGTACCCCTAATCTGCTGCCCTAACATCGCCGACCCCTATATTATATTTATTAACCCCTAATCTGCCCCCCTCAACGTCGCCAACACCTGCCTACACTTATTAACCCCTAATCTGCCGAGCGGACCTGAGCGCTACTATAATAAAGTTATTAACCCCTAATCCGCCTCACTAACCCTATCATAAATAGTATTAACCCCTAATCTGCCCTCCCTAACATCGCCGACACCTACCTTCAATTATTAACCCCTAATCTTCCGATCGGAGCTCACCGCTATTCTAATAAATGGATTAACCCCTAAAGCTAAGTCTAACCCTAACACTAACACCCCCCTAAGTTAAATATAATTTTTATCTAACGAAATAAATTAACTCTTATTAAATAAATGATTCCTATTTAAAGCTAAATACTTACCTGTAAAATAAATCCTAATATAGCTACAATATAAATTATAATTATATTATAGCTATTTTAGGATTAATATTTATTTTACAGGCAACTTTGTAATTATTTTAACCAGGTACAATAGCTATTAAATAGTTAAGAACTATTTAATAGTTACCTAGTTAAAATAATAACAAATTTACCTGTAAAATAAATCCTAACCTAAGATATAATTAAACCTAACACTACCCTATCAATAAAATAATTAAATAAACTACCTACAATTACCTACAATTAACCTAACACTACACTATCAATAAATTAATTAAACACAATTGCTACAAATAAATACAATTAAATAAACTAGCTAAAGTACAAAAAATAAAAAAGAACTAAGTTACAGAAAATAAAAAAATATTTACAAACATAAGAAAAATATTACAACAATTTTAAACTAATTACACCTACTCTAAGCCCCCTAATAAAATAACAAAGCCCCCCAAAATAAAAAATTCCCTACCCTATTCTAAATTAAAAAAGTTACAAGCTCTTTTACCTTACCAGCCCTGAACAGGGCCCTTTGCGGGGCATGCCCCAAGAAGTTCAGCTCTTTTGCCTGTAAAAAAAAACATACAATACCCCCCCCCAACATTACAACCCATCACCCACATACCCCTAATCTAACCCAAACCCCCCTTAAATAAACCTAACACTAATCCCCTGAAGATCTTCCTACCTTGTCTTCACCATCCAGGTATCACCGATCCGTCCTGGCTCCAAGATCTTCATCCAACCAAAGCGGGGGTTGGCGATCCATAATCCGGTGCTGAAGAGGTCCAGAAGAGGCTCCAAAGTCTTCCTCCTATCCGGCAAGAAGAGGACATCCGGACCGGCAAACATCTTCTCCAAGTGGCATCTTCGATCTTCTTCCATCCGGAGCGAAGCGGCAGGATCCTGAAGACCTCCAGCGCGGAACATCCATCCGGACCGACGACTGAACGACGAATGACTGTTCCTTTAAGGGACGTCATCCAAGATGGCGTCCCTCGAATTCCGATTGGCTGATAGGATTCTATCAGCCAATCGGAATTAAGGTAGGAATTTTCTGATTGGCTGATGGAATCAGCCAATCAGAATCAAGTTCAATCCGATTGGCTGATCCAATCAGCCAATCAGATTGAGCTCGCATTCTATTGGCTGTTCCGATCAGCCAATAGAATGCGAGCTCAATCTGATTGGCTGATTGGATCGGCCAATCGGATTGAACTAGATTCTGATTGGCTGATTCCATCAGCCAATCAGAAAATTCCTACCTTAATTCCGATTGGCTGATAGAATCCTATCAGCCAATCGGAATTCGAGGGACGCCATCTTGGATGACGTCCCTTAAAGGAACAGTCATTCGTCGTTCAGTCGTCGGTCCGGATGGATGTTCCGCGCTGGAGGTCTTCAGGATCCTGCCGCTTCGCTCCGGATGGAAGAAGATCGAAGATGCCGCTTGGAGAAGATGTTTGCCGGTCCGGATGTCCTCTTCTTGCCGGATAGGAGGAAGACTTTGGAGCCTCTTCTGGACCTCTTCAGCACCGGATTATGGATCGCCAACCCCCGCTTGGGTTGGATGAAGATCTTGGAGCCAGGACGGATCGGTGATACCTGGATGGTGAAGACAAGGTAGGAAGATCTTCAGGGGATTAGTGTTAGGTTTATTTAAGGGGGGTTTGGGTTAGATTAGGGGTATGTGGGTGGTGGGTTGTAATGTTGGGGGGGGGGTATTGTATGTTTTTTTTTACAGGCAAAAGAGCTGAACTTCTTGGGGCATGCCCCGCAAAGGGCCCTGTTCAGGGCTGGTAAGGTAAAAGAGCTTGTAACTTTTTTAATTTAGAATAGGGTAGGGAATTTTTTATTTTGGGGGGCTTTGTTATTTTATTAGGGGGCTTAGAGTAGGTGTAATTAGTTTAAAATTGTTGTAATATTTTTCTTATGTTTGTAAATATTTTTTTATTTTCTGTAACTTAGTTCTTTTTTATTTTTTGTACTTTAGCTAGTTTATTTAATTGTATTTATTTGTAGGAATTGTGTTTAATTAATTTATTGATAGTGTAGTGTTAGGTTAATTGTAGGTAATTGTAGGTAGTTTATTTAATTATTTTATTGATAGGGTAGTGTTAGGTTTAATTATATCTTAGGTTAGGATTTATTTTACAGGTAAATTTGTTATTATTTTAACTAGGTAACTATTAAATAGTTCTTAACTATTTAATAGCTATTGTACCTGGTTAAAATAATTACAAAGTTGCCTGTAAAATAAATATTAATCCTAAAATAGCTATAATATAATTATAATTTATATTGTAGCTATATTAGGATTTATTTTACAGGTAAGTATTTAGCTTTAAATAGGAATCATTTATTTAATAAGAGTTAATTAATTTCGTTAGATGTAAATTATATTTAACTTAGGGGGGTGTTAGTGTTAGGGTTAGACTTAGCTTTAGGGGTTAATCCATTTATTAGAATAGCGGTGAGCTCCGATCGGAAGATTAGGGGTTAATAATTGAAGGTAGGTGTCGGCGATGTTAGGGAGGGCAGATTAGGGGTTAATACTATTTATGATAGGGTTAGTGAGGCGGGTTAGGGGTTAATAACTTTATTATAGTAGCGGTGCGGTCCGCTCGGCAGATTAGGGGTTAATAAGTGTAGGCAGGTGTCGGCGACGTTGTGGGGGGCAGATTAGGGGTTAATAAATATAATATAGGGGTCGGCGGTGTTAGGGGTAGCAGATTAGGGGTACATAGGGATAACGTAGGTGGCGGCGCTTTGCGGTCGGAAGATTAGGGGTTAATTATTTTAAGTAGCTGGCGGCGATGTTGTGGGGGACAGGTTAGGGGTTAATAAATATAATACAGGGGTCGGCGGGGTTAGGGGCAGCAGATTAGGGGTACATAAATATAACGTAGGTGGCGGTCGGCAGATTAGGGGTTAAAAATTTTAATCGAGTGTCGGCGATGTGGGGGGGCCTCGGTTTAGGGGTACATAGGTAGTTTATGGGTTTTTTTGTTAGTGTACTTTAGGGTACAGTAGTTAAGAGCTTTATGAACCGGCGTTAGCCAGAAAGCTCTTAACTCCTGCTATTTTCAGGCGGCTGGAATCTTGTCGTTAGAGCTCTAACGCTCACTTCAGAAACGACTCTAAATACCAGCGTTAGAAAGATCCCATTGAAAAGATAGGCTACGCAAATGGCGTAGGGGGATCTGCGGTATGGAAAAGTCGCGGCTGAAAAGTGAGCGTTAGACCCTTTAATCACTGACTCCAAATACCAGCGGGCGGCCAAAACCAGCGTTAGGAGCCTCTAACGCTGGTTTTGACGGCTACCGCCGAACTCCAAATCTAGGCCTATATTTGTTCAGAGTCCAAGAGTCCAATTTCAGTCTTTGTTCTTTTAAGCATAATTGTTCCATTTGCATGAATAGATCACTCAGTTGTGCATTAGGACCCTCTAGACCAAATAAATCTTAAAATTCCAGACCTTGCAAGTCCAAATCATCAAGCTTAGCCAAAGAAAAATAATTGCCAGTCACATTGTATATGCTAGTAATAGGTAGCTCTGCTTCTGTTGTTTGTGACATCATGAAAGTACTGATAAATAATCAATCCAAATATAGAAAGTCCCAGGAACAAAATTACTAAAGCCCACAACCGCACTTAAACAAAAAAATGGGGTTAATTTAAGCAAAGCAAGAAAAGAAAGTTTTTTTGTTAGTGCTGCAGGGCGATAGAATGTTCAATTTCATATATCGAACTTATTTGCATGGATGGGGGAAAAAGAGAACAAGCAATCACAGTCTATATTCCAGCTTTTATAGGCGAGTGTTCACAGCCAGCCTTTACATGGACGCAAGAGAGCAGTAGACAGAAAGCAAAATAGCAAAATAGCAAATAGATTGCAAGCGGCAGTCAGAAACAGAGGATGCCGGTCTAAAGCAGGATACTCATACTCACTCCTTCCCGGGTCGCTATTTGTTTCAGCTTACCCTCCTTGGTAATACCCGTGTATTAGCCAGTAGACCTCTGAAAGCTTTGTACTGCCTTTAATGTCTCCCTCCGATCCTCCACTCCACAATCGCGGAACAAGCTGTAGCCAAGTGTAATGCTCCTGCTGTGAAGGCTTGTTCTCCACACATACAGCCATTGAAGCGTGACGTAGCATTCCCCCTTCCCCGTCCCGGGTCAATGATGTCACTGTGTGCGCCGGTTTCCAAAGAAGAAATACCCCAACTCCTCGATAATATGCAAAAATGAAAAGATAGAATCCAGGCGTCACCAAGTCCGTTAAAACATCGAAGTTTATTCACAAAGTATAAAAACGTAGGTATTGAAGACAGAGCTCCATCAGGTTAAAAGAATTAACACAAAGTCTTACATGTTTCAGCCTCTGCGGCCGTAATCATAGACATACTCCCTTGGTGTATGGGAGGTGTTCTTATAGGGCTTTCATCCGCCCATTAAAATCAACACTCCTTAACCCTTTAATTACCAGCTGTTAGTAAGTATACAATACATACAACAAAGATATATTTTATAGCTGTTACAATTGTTAGATACTCTTGGCTAAACATATTATTCTTTTTATCAGATAAGGACCATAAAAAGGAGAGAAAAGGTGAAAAAAGATTCTTCAGATTAAATTAAATTAAGTTCATAATAGGAATATACACAGAATGGATTTGGCAACAGATAATCAGTATAATACTGAATACATGTACCATTGTACTTTATCAGTCATAGAACCAGGGCAAACACTCCTTGCTAGCCCCTAGTCTATTACTGATATGTTTGTCTTTACATTTTACATTTCTTCACTAAGCATTAAATTCTAAATATTAAATATTAAAGAGATGAAGATAGGAATAAAGAAAAATCAAGAATAGATCAATGAAAAGCAAAAAACAAAAAATATATGTATAAATAAAATAAACAAATAGTAACACAATATCAAACTGGTATAACATATACACCAAACTTAGTCTAATGTTAGTGTCTTCAGTATTTGTGTTCCTTTATACATCGATATTTTGCCTTATCATCTGACCTTATTCAAACTTCATTCTGTAAAGATAAACAGGACTACAGATCTGATCCACAAGCTACTCCCAGTAATTAATCACATCAAATTGTGAGTTAAATCCTCCTGGGACCAAAGTTTTCAGCTTATGGATCCAATAGATCTCCTGTCTCTCCAAAATCTTTAATTTACTGCCACCTCTGCGAGGCACACTTATACTCTCAATAGCATTCCATTTAAAGTGCTGTACTTGTTTATCATGCACCTGAATAAAGTGCCTTGATAGTGCTGAGCACTGCGCTTCATTAGATATGTAACCCAGATGCTCTTTTATCCGGGAACGTATATCTCTTGTAGTTAAACCAATGTATTGTTTCTTGTGCTGAGTGCATTCCACTAGGTAAATCACATAGGTGGAAGTACACTTAACACAGCCTCTAGTGGAGAAGGTCTCATTCGTAACAAAGGATGTGAAGTTATTACCCTGTTTTATGTATGTGCAGGACTTACAACGTGGAACACCACATTTGTAGGTTCCTCCAATTTCTAACCAGGAGCTGCGTGCTTCTGTGATTGGCAACATGCTTGGTGAAAGCATGTTGCCCATCGTTAGATTTTTAGAGTAAACAAAGTCACATCCCTGTTGAACTATGTTTTTCAAATCATCATCCCCATACAGAATAGGCAGGTACTTTTTGATGATATTACACACTCCAGAGAATTGATTTGAAAATTTTGTAACAAATCTTAGATCTTAACTCAGAGATCTCAGAGGAAGCGCATGTGTACATACGCGAAATGTGTCAGATCTTGGCATGCTGCCTGTAAAGACCGTCTGTATCTGACAATATTAATTCAATAAACCAGCTACCAAGCATCAATGAGCCACTGCTCTTTCTTTGCTGTGCTACATATATATATATATATATATATATATATTTCAAGCGATGGTGTAAGTGCACTCTCACCAACTTATGCAACTTGTCAGGGTGCTGTAAGATAATAGATAAACTGTAGCAAAGAAGCACTCACTGAACGATTCCAACTGTGACAAAAGACTTTAATTCAAACGAGTGACGTTTCGGGACAATAGCAGTCCCTTCCTCTGACAAGCTAACAATGTGAAAAAGCAGGCCTTAAATAGGCTCCAAAAATACCCTCCCCATAAGTGTGACCAATCATGGTCAAGGTAACAAAACCTATCTTACCCAGTAACAAATAGTAATCGATATTACAATAGTGCAAAACAAGTTAATCAAGTGAGTTAAAACATAGGGCCCCGTGTTGCTAATAGAGTGGGGGGAATAATCTCAGTCCAACCATTTATAATAAGCTGCTAAACGACTATAAACAAAGTAAAAAAACGAAGAAAGAACTTCGTTTTTTTACTTTGTTTATAGTCGTTTAGCAGCTTATTATACATGGTTGGACTGAGATTATTCCCCCCACTCTATTAGCAACACGGGGCCCTATGTTTTAACTCACTTGATTAACTTGTTTTGCACTATTGTAATATCGATTACTATTTGTTACTGGGTAAGATAGGTTTTGTTACCTTGACCATGATTGGTCACACTTATGGGGAGGGTATTTTTGGAGCCTATTTAAGGCCTGCTTTTTCACATTGTTAGCTTGTCAGAGGAAGGGACTGCTATTGTCCCGAAACGTCACTCGTTTGAATTAAAGTCTTTTGTCACAGTTGGAATCGTTCAGTGAGTGCTTCTTTGCTACAGTTTATATATATATATATATATATATATATATATATATATATATATATACACACACATACAAATATATCTATATCTTTATATTATTGAATAACATAGGTATTTTTATATTAGGTATACTTAATGCACCTTTAGCTTTAACGCAGAATGCCTAGAACACCTTCAGGTTATTGTTTGAAAGAAAAAAAGAAAAGGCTTTTTTAGAGTGCTCATAAAGTATATGGGGAAAGAAAATAAGCGTAGCAGTTTTATCCAACCTCTATATCTTAGCACGCCTGAGTCTTTCACTTGAGAGATATCTTTTTACTTTTAACTTCATGTCTTGTTTTGTAATTTTGGAGTGAAATGATCATTTGAGTAACAAATACATCTGGCTACAAAATTAAATAAATGTAAGACGTTTACAATTCTAAAAAGTGATGCAATAAAAGTGTTCACAAATGATAATAAAATGCTGTAGAATCTAAGTGCTGGATTCACTGTTTTCATCCTCTACTGCACAGCCTTTGCCCTGACAAAATGTCAAAGTCACTAATCTAGATGTAACAAAATATGAAGCTCAGAGAACTCACAGTAGCAGTCCAACTAGATTACAAAAAAAAATAGGTTGAGCATTAAGCTTAAGGAGAGCTACATCATATGGAAAATAATGCTCGAAGAATAGTAACAACTTGAAGGAGGTTGTAAAGTTTGAAATAAAGAAACCAAAAATATCTATCATTAAAACCTCTCTCCAAATGAACAATCCCATGTCTGTTTTCTTCACTCCACACACAAACAAAAACATTTTGACTCAGATTACAATTGGAGCGCTATTGAACACAGGGTGCACCATCCTTAGCACCAGCTTGCGCTAAATATAGAGCACCATCTGCTATTACAAGTAAAGGGTTAAAAATATTTACCAGAGAATGTTAGTGTGGCTGAATTTTCTTTTTAGCTTACCATTTATATTCAAATAAAAGTTGGAAGAATGGCTTTGCACGTTAAGGACCTGAGAGTACCTATTATTTCCTTTGGATCTAAAAAGTTTGTGCATTAAAGCCACTGGGCATGGCGATTAGTTTGTGCTCTATAAGTACCCAATAGATAGATAGATTGTGGAAATTATATATACAGTATATATATATATATATATATATATATATATATATATATATAGCAGTCTCTGGTGAACTCTGCACTAACTTTGTATTACATCCGCCCAGGGTGCATCCAAACAACATTCATTAATAGCGACAAAAAAGAGCACTCACTGGGTCTATCACTGTTATAGCATAAAATGCTTTTTATTTGTACAGGTAACGTTTCGGGGATTCCAACCCCGTCCTCAGACCTTATATAAACTGCACTCACTGGCTTTAAGCACACAGTGTTTATTATGTGATGTTTCAGAGCTGGCACCACTGTATTGTGTGTGTGTATGTATATATGAGAGAGAGAGAGAGAGAGAGAGAGAGAGAGAGAGACATAGATACACAAAAGGATATGAGATGGTGCTAGATACAGCTCAAATCTATGAAATGTTTGTATTCTAAGTGAATTTCCTTATAAGTACTGCTTATCAAAGACAAAATATGGATGACACATGTAATACACTATATTATATGTATGTGTTGTATCTATATATAATGGTACCACTTGAAAACATATATGACATATAAAAAACTGTACAATATAACAATGACAGAAGCAATGAAAATATTGAATAATTGAATAATTCTAAAGCATTATTTAAAAGGTTCTTAATCCCAATAAGTGAAAAACGTCTAACAGAAAGTGTTCCTGCACCCAATCAGATGTGCTCTTACTTTCACAAACCTTAATCGATATGAGGTAAGTAGATGGTATGTATAATCAATCACCTCCCAGAGTATGGATCCTGCAGTTTGTGTGTGTATTTTAAAACCGGTAAAACTATTCGATACATTGACGCGTTTTATCAGGCTTGTATAAAACAGTCAAGAAAATTAAACCAAGGATGCAAATAAGACCCATAGGAGGCGCTGGATATAAATAAATATATCTAAATAAAATAATATTTCACAATAAATAGTCTCATATGATTCTCTAGATGTCTGTGTAACAGGGTACAAACAACCAGACGTAGAAAATTCTAATTCACAGCCACAAAGTCTTACATATTCAACGTGCACAACATTTTTTAGCTCCTCTTTAAACTTCCAAATCTGGGTCTGCTGATATTCTGTAAGTGTTAAAACACAAAAGAGTGATCCACATATGCACATCAATAAGTTTAAATCAATAAGTTTAATACATAGTTGTCAAGATATAGAGCACAGGGTAGTCACATATAGTAGCAGCACCTCAATTTTCTGATAAAAGCGTTCTGGTCACTCACAATGCTCCTGCTCACTGATCATTGGATGCTGGAACTTACAAGGGAGCAGTGTCTCATCCACCGGTAGCTTGAAATATGCACTTAATAACAAATTGCTAGTATAAAAGCAACTTTAATAAAACCATACCAAAGAGTGCACAGTATTAATTAGAGTTCAGGGTACATCTGCAATGCGTTTTTCGGCATGCAAGCTGTTTCATCAGGTATTAAAATAGTTTATTATAAAACTGAACTGGTAAAATCATTCAATACAGTGACTTGTTTTATCAGGCTTGTATAAAACGGTGTTCCTACTTGCTACTTACACATGAATATCATTAATTGAGATATTAACCACCTGTGTGCGGTACTCACTCTAATGAAACACCTTCTGTAATCATTGAGCCAAATTAAGGGGACTATCCCACAGACCCCAATCTGTATGATAGAGTGAAGCTTGCGTGAAACACCCCTTAATCCCATTGGAGGATAGGCGGTGTAACAAAATAAATAAATAAATAAATAGAACATGTTGACATCTGGTCTGATAGTTAATCCTATTTGTAATGGTATTCAAGCGATATGTTGAGAATGCCAATGTCAAGTATCTCAAACTGTCAGAGTGAGAATTTTTGTGTGAGTTTCAGCAATTAAATTAAACACACCAAGATCAGCCCATAAGGATATGAAAATGTCCAATAAAGGATTGAGAATTACTTACTCTAAATACTGAGGTTTGTATCTTAGATTCAATTAAATCAAGAGAGATAAAGTTACGTGATCTTGTGCGATCTCATGTTTTATCGGGTAAACTATATGACGTGAAAAGTTCCAGATTTTAGTGAGCCTGATGCTTTAGGTCATGCGCTACATTTTTATTTTCAACTTGTTATATGAGCGCAAGAATAAGAGTGCTATTTTTTATTCTGAGTTGTGTTAGCGCTCAGCATCACTAATATTAAATGCTTCATGTATAATCTGGGCCTTAAAGGAACATTCTGGTCAAAATTTAAAAGCACATAGATGAATTAGATCTTTGAAAAGAAATTTTTTTGCAACATACATGTATTGGCAAAAATGCTTCTAGAAAAAGTTGTCACTGTTTTAGTGTTAACATTATTCTCTGCACGTGCATGTGAGACATAGCTAGATATTCTCAGTGCACCCGCATTTTGAATGCTGCAGCTGCTCAGAGCACCAGTCGGGTTTGTATCGTGTCAGCAATTAACAAATTGAGTAATTACCAGATGGTACAAGCAACTCAGGCTCTCAGAGCAAGACCTGTATTTAAAATGCTGGCGCACGGTGCATACTTAAATACACATTTGAAACAACTATAGCTTTTATTAGAAGCATTTTTGCTAATATATGTATATTACAGAAATGCTTCTATTCAAAACTAAGTTGGATCCATGTACTAAGCTGGATCCATGTGGATTCCAATTTTGGAAGGAATGTCGCTTTAATCATTAAACCCCATCTCAATTAATACTTTAGTGCTAGAGAGGGTTGCAATGTAAAGTAATGTGGTGAAGTCCCTTCTGGAAATTAAAAGGTTAAAACCTTATCACAATTAAACACAACTGCAAGCTCATGTGCCGCTGACATAGTTGCCTGTTCTGCTGCCACTGTTCCTTTCAGACTTTTTTTAATTTGCATCTGTCAGTCAAGTTTCTATGGCATTGTATTTCCATGGTTACTGCTGGACCCTGCCTGTCTATCATCATGTTTCTGGTTTCCACAGAAGCAACAGAGGGACTGTAATTCATGAGCATGTGTTTTTGCAAAGACTCATTGGCTATTTCTGTATGTTGCATATATTGAAAACCAGGAGACATAATAAAAAACAAACACAAAGTAAACTAGTATAAACTATACAAACATATGTAGATAGAAATACAATGCAATGTGGCATAACAATACTTTTTAGAGTCTTGGGTTAATTTTCTAAAAGTGCCCTAAATGCCCTCAAAAAAGAAGGCATTGTAGTTTTTTTTTATTTAAAAACATGTAGCATTTAAAAAAAAACAAAATCAACTGCACTAGGCAGTTTTTTAGGGTCTAAAGTTGGTGGGAGTGGGGTGTGACTATATACATATATACTGTATGTATGTGTTAATATATACACATATTAACACATAAATATATATGTATATCAGCATATACATAGATATTTACAAATGCTGCAATCGCTGCACTACTTACCATCTTCGCTATGCTAGGTTCTGATGCTGTCCCCTGACAACATCAGAACGAGGCTCCCATTGGAGCCTATGGAAGGATGCTCTCATGAGCACAATGCTTCCCAGTAATGCGAACGCAAGCTCGTGTTTGCATTGCTGTTAACTTGTAATACCAGCTCACATTAGCATGCGCGTGTATTACACAGTGGAGTGCAAATATCGCTTTCTTGAAAGCGATAGTAAGCACTCCAGTTGTAATCTTGTCCTAATCGTTTTAATTTAATATCATGTGATATCCCACCTTAGTTTAATCATTAGGCATATTTCTCTTTGGAATATCCAAAATTACCACATTCTAACTTCTTGAAATGTATAATTTGGAAATTCTATGACCAATTACTTACAATTTGTATTTGATAATACTTTGTGAATTGTCTGATTATTTATTCTAATGTATTTGTATGGTATCTAATAAGCCATGCAGTTTCAAATCATTAATTTGATGGAATAAATGTTTAAATACTAGCTGGATATGTTAAAGTCACAACAAGAAAAGAAGAACATTTACATTACCATTTTATCACTATAGTTCTTTGCATAAAAGTAGACTCAATCATATTCTGTTTCACATAATAATAACATTAACCATAGTTTAGATTGATGATTCTGTCTCACATTTACAAGTGTCTAAAATATAGTGATAAATACAGGGATGAGTAACATATTCCTCCATTATTATAATTTGTTTTCAAATATTTTTTTTTTCAAAATTGTTTTATTGAAAGATTTTTGCAGAAATAAACAAATAATTATCGAATATAAATGTATACACAATATCAACCAATAAAGATAGATTCATCAAACACAGCAGTATACAAAGTGTCAAGTTATTGAAAATATTTGCATAGATACTTTTTGTTGTATCAAAACATTTAGCAAACACTAATGGTATGTCACATTATCAACAAGGGTTGGTAAAATATCCAATAGAGACGTGTCTATTATGTACCTCAGTAGTATTGAACAGAATTACATAGTAAATTCTCAGGGTGACTAGTAGCTAGACAATATAATGTCCATTCACGGATCATGGGAAAGAGAATTTGAAAAGGAGTAGGGGGAAAGAGGGAAAGAGAAGAGGATTGAGAAGAGGGGGAAGAAGAAAAAAATACATCCCGGGGAGAGTGGGGTTGCTCCCTTCTATTCATAGAGTTTAGCAAGGCAGATAGGATTGCCCTTATTTATGGAGCCAGGTATCCCATATTAGTCAGTAAGTATCCATTTGATCAATCGAATTAAAGAAATATCTTTCCATGCTAGCCATGTAGTCTATTACAGCTTTGATTTCTATGAGGCGCAGAGGTTCAAGGGACTTCCAGGCCCGAGCGATGCACAACAGCAGTAATTGGGGCCTATTTATCAAAGGTCTTGCGGACCTGATCCGACAGTGCGGATCAGGTCCGCAAGACCTCGCTAAATGCAGAGAGCAATACACTCTCCGCATTTAACATTGCACCAGCAGCTCATAAGAGCTGCTGGTGCAACTCCACCCCCTGCTGACTCGCGGCCAATCGGCCGCCAGCAGGGAGGTGTCAATCAACCCAATCGCACTCGATCGGGTTGATTTACGGCGATTCCTGTCCACCTCATCAGAGCAGACGAGCAGGGTTATGGAGCAGCGGTCTTTAGACCGCTGCTTCATAACTGGTGTTTCTGGCGAGTCTGAAGACTCGCTAGAAACACAGCCCTTCAAGCTCCGTTCGGAGCTTGATAAATGGGCCCCATAGAATGTGACAATATAGAGGTAAATAACTGATTTCCACATTAATGTCTATGAAGAATTCTTATGTTACCACCAGTTTCCAAACTTTACCAACTCAATGGAAACTAGGCCTTAGAGAGGCTGATGATTTAAGTCAATCTATGTTATTTGATTGCCATATTGTTTTTTTTTTCTCTTTTGAAATAGTGTCAAGATGATTAGCTTCACACAAGACAGTTATTAATCTTCTTTGTTTGTAATTAATTTACTTTATTCTACCTGGATAATGGTGTATTATTTTGGTGTATTATTTTTGGATAATGTTGTATTATTTTATAGCGCTGCGGAACCTGTTGGCGCTCTACAAATAACCGATAATAATAATAATAATAATGGTGTCTTAATGGTTAGTGTATTACTCAAGATCAGAGATGATCTGACATACTTGGATTATTTAGATCATTAATTTATAAATATATAATATATAGAGATCAGCAACTACATAATTTTTTATCACAATATCAACAGAATCAAATATTTCTGCATAGTAATTCTTTGAGAATCTGAAATCTACAGAGAGCTACTTATAATATATCATTCACAAGTTGTCAATGTTTTTTGCAATGTAGTAGTTTTCTAATTATTTCTTCTGATCCTTGTATTCAGCTACTTCTCATCTGGTCACAAACTGCATACTATCGAGCTTTAGTGCCCTCTGTTAAATTTACCCGTTACTGCTAAGTGCTAATTAGCTACTGTAAAGATTACTTATGGAAGAGGAAATAATGTAAGTAAATCATTTAGCAATGTGGATGATACCCACTAGATGGCTTCCATTTCCTATATATTGAATTTAAATAAATGGGAAAGGTTACTTAAGTTTATGACATTACTTTGCTCTTTACCATTGTCAGTGAAAAATACATGTTGGTTGTTAAAGGGACATTATACACTCATTTTTTCTTTGCATAAATGTTTTGTAGATGATCTATTTATATAGCCCATAAAGTTTTTTTTTTTTTTTTTTTTTAAATGTATAGTTTTGCTTATTTTTAAATAACATTGCTCTGATTTTCAGACTCCTAACCAAGCCCCAAAGTTTTATGAGAATACCGTCAGATACCTACTCCAGCTTGCTCCTGTTTGTGTAAAGAGTCTTTTCATATGCAAAAGAAGGGGGAGGGGGAAAGTTTTATTTCCCTCTTACAGTGGGCTTTCCAGCTACCTTTTCAACAGAGCTAAACTAAGAACTTCTAAGTAAGTTTTTAAACAGTTTTATACTGGATTTTTATATCAGTATCTGTACATCTTATTCTTTATAGTAGTGTCTATTACATGCCCGTATATGAAAATGAGTGTATACTGTCCCTTTAAGTAATGTAAATATGTGCCATTGTCTTGTAAATATTGACAAAAAGAAAAAAAAGTGCAAATAATTTGAGCACTTTATCATGTATTGTTTGGTAGCATGATCAGTATACTATGGGGCAGATTTAACATTGTGCGAGCGGACATGATCTGATATTGCGGATCATGTCCGCTGCACATCGATAAATGCAGACAGCATACGCTGTCGGCATTAATCATTGCACTAGCAGTTCTGCAGATTCGTGGCCTATCGGCCGCCAGCAAAAAGTATTAATTAACCCGATCATATTCGATCGGGTTGATTTCCGGCGATGTCTGTCTGCCGCCTCAGAGCAGGCGGACAGGTTATGGAGCAGCAGTCTTTAGGCACGGGGGCATCAAGCTCCATACGGAGCTTGATAAATATGCCCCTAAACATTTATAAAAGCACTGGGATTTTTCCAAAGCATTTTCCAAAAATAAATTGAAATCAATTGTTCCGATGTAGGCACTCTAACCCTGACACGAAAGGGTTAAAGGTACGGTACTTGACAATGCTAAATTCTGCCTATAGTTAATGGGATATGAAACCCAAGCATTTTCCTTTGTGATTCAGACAGAATATACCATTTTTAAAAGGTTTCCGATTTGCTTCTGTTATTAAATTTGCTTTTACCCATGATATTCCGTGTTGAAGAGATACCTAGGTAGGCATCTGGAGCACTATATGGCAGGAAATAGTGCTGCCATCTAGTGCTCTTGCAAATAACTAACATTCATGCTAAACAGCTGCCATATTGTGCTTCAAAAATGGGACGGCTCCTAAACATACGTCCCTGCTATTCAACAAAAGATAACAAGAGAACAAAGAAAATTTGATAATAGAAGAAAATTTGAAAGTTGTTTAAAATTGCAGGCTCCATCTGAATTATTAAATACAAATGTTGGGTTTGACATCTATTTAATATAAAAAATGTAATTCACACAACCGTTAATTGCAAGAAAAAACTGTTATTGCTTGCATTAATAGGGCTAGATTACACGCTAAGGGCGGTGGTGTGTGATATTTTCATGTGACCAAGGCCTCCGTGCGAGGCCGAAACGTTTTGCTTATGACACAGTAAAGGTGTTTATACGAATCTCTTCATGCTGGCTCATTTGTTGAAAGATCGCTAAGGATACACACCGGATCCTGATCCTCAGCTATTTCGTGTGTGTGTGTGTGTATACACATGTATTTATGTGTCTATATATGTATATATGTATGTGCACAAATACATACATATAAATACACATATACACTTATATATTCACTTTTCAGACTTTTCCAGTTAAAGACCTTAAAACATCCAATATCCTTTTTTATTCTGTTTTGTATATGTAGTAATGTGTTTAAATGTGTTTGAATAGAAATACTTTATATTCCAATGTTCTTCACATAGAAGCGCATGCTCTTTTAATTTTAAATAGATATTCACATATATATATATATAATACACACAAGAATCAAGTCTAGCACTCGCTCACAAGCAAAACAAGGAAAGTGGAACAGTACTCCCAGACTGGACCGGGGACACATCACAAAACCCAGAAACACTGTTTAGCTATGGTGCTATAGCACTCTCACATAAGTCTTGGCCCAGACCAGCCTGGGAACAAGTCCCTAGGGGAAATTACTAAAAAGACATTACAATACACACAAGAATAAAGTCTAGCACTCGCTCACAAGCTCTCAGCGTAGTTAATAAAAAACTGGAAGAGTCAGTTACCGCATTTGGCCAAACAAGGAAAGTGGAACAGTATTCCCAGACTGGACCGGGGACACATCACATGATCCTGAAACACTGCTCAGCTATGGTGCTATAGCACTCTCAAAAAGCTGCACTATTTCTAGAGTCACATGCAGTCTTGGCCCAGACCAGCCTGGGAGCAAGTCCCTAGGGAAAATTACTAAACAGACATTACAATACACACAAGGTCTCTTTCAAAACCTGTTTAGTAATTTTCCCTAGGGACTTGCTCCCAGGCTGGTCTGGGCTAAGACTGCAGGTGACTCTAGAAATAGTGCAGCTTTTTGAGAGTGCTATAGCATCATAACTGAGCTTTGTTTAGGGTCATGTGATGTGTCCCTGGTCCAGTCTGGGAGTACTGTTCCACTTTCCATGGTTTGCTTGTGCTTATGGGTGATTACAAAAGTCTGTGAACCCTGACCAGTTCCCAGTTTGTTTGAATATGAGCTTGCACCTGTGTGTGAACCTGCATTTGTATGGCTGTATTAGGGTCCCAGGTTTTGGAAGATGCCTTGACGTGGTACCTGGGCTTGTCCCATTTGGCCAAATGCGGTAACTGACTCTTCCAGTTTCTTTTAAACTTAGCTGAGAGTTTGTGAGCGAGTGCTAGACTTTATTCTTGTGTGTATTGTAATGTCTGTTTAGTAATTTTCCTTAGGGACTTGCTCCCAGGCATGTCTGGGCCAAGACTGCATGTGACTCTAGAAATAGTGCAGCATTTTGAGAGTGCTATAGCACCATAGCTGAGCATTGTTTCAGGTTCATGTGATGTGTCCCCGGTTCAGTCTGGGAGTACTGTTCAACTTTCCTTATATATATATATATTTTTTTTTTTGTAAAACTGAAAAAGCAATTCAAGTGCCCACTATGAACCAGATTACAAGTAGCACCCTAAATATTTTTTCTCGTGATTTCTAACTGTGCTTAAAGTTAAAGATTACTGTGGCATTAGCATGCGAGCAATAGACCAATGCACTCTAACCTTCAGGACTTAGGATATTGGGACGGTGCTAAATTATTCTCCCCATAGATTTCTATGAGACATGCTTATGACTTGTGCACTAACCTGACACTGCATTATACCAACCCAAAAGTAGTTATAACTACTTTACAATCAAATGTTCTTCAAATAAAAGATGTTCTTTTAATTTTTCAATATATTTTTTTCTTTAAATATTTGTGATTATTTTTTGAAAAATATATATCTATACCTATATATCTATATGAAAATATATATATATATATATATATATATATATATATAAATATTCATATAGATATATAGGTATAGATATATATTTTTCAAAAAATAATCACAAATATTTAAAGAAAAAAATATATTGAAAAATTAAAAGAACATCTTTTATTTGAAGAACATTTGATTGTAAAGTAGTTATAACTACTTTTGGGTTGGTATAATGCAGTGTCAGGTTAGTGCACAAGTCATAAGCATGTCCCATAGAAATCTATGGGGAGAATAATTTAGCACCGTCCCAATATCCTAAGTCCTGAAGTTTAGGGGGGTAGTTATCAAGCCGTCTACTTTTCTGGCTTCGCCGGCCCAATACGCCCGCCTAAGCTCGCCTCACATTGCCGCCGCGGACCTGAAAAAATACGCCTAAGTTATCAAATAAAGCTGTCAAAAAGCCGCGGGGCGATGAGCAGCAGACTGTGAGAGTTATCACTCATCCGATCTCACTGCTCTTCGGCTTTTTCCCAGCTTTATTGCTAGCCTGTCACTAAGCACTCACACTAAACTACACTGTTCTATCCCTATACCGGCGCCCCCGGAGCCTCCCGCAACTCAATAAAGTTACTAACCCCTAAACCGCTGCTCCTAGACCCTGCCGCAACTTTTATAAATGTATTAACCCCTAAACCGCCGCTCCTAGACCCTGCCACAACTCTTATAAATGTATTAACCCCTAAACCGCGGCTCCCGGACACCGCTGCCACCTACAGTATACCTAGTAACCCCTATCCTGCCCCCCCTACACCGTCGCCCTCTATTATAAAATATTAACCCCTATCCTGCTGATGCCGCACCTCTCCGCAACTAAATAAATAGTTTAACCCCTAAACCGCCGCTCCCTGAACCCGCCGCAACCTATATTAAACCTATTAACCCCTATCCTACCCCCCCTACACCGTCGCCACCTATAATAAATTTATTAACCCCTAATCTGCCCCCCACTACACCGCCGCCACTGTAATAAAATTATTAACCCCTAAACCTAAGTCTAACACTAACCCTAACGCCCCCCTAACTTAAATATTAATTAAATAAATCTAAATAAATTAACTCTTATTAACTAAATGAATCCTATTTAAAACTAAATACTTACCTTTAAAATAAACCCTAATATAGCTACAATATAAATAATAATTATATTCTAGCTATCTTAGGATTTATTTTTATTTTACAGGTACCTTTCAATTTATTTTAACCAGGTACAATAGCTATTAAATAGTTATTAACTATTTAATAGCTTACTTAGCTAAAATAAAGAGAAATGTACCTGTTAAATAAATCCTAACCTAAGTTACAATTACACCTAACACTACACTATACTTTAATAAATTATTCCTATTTAAAAATAAATACTTACCTGTAAAATAAACCCGAAGATAGCTACAATATAATTAATAATTACATTGTAGCTATCTTAGGATTTATATTTATTTTACAGGTAACTTTGTATTTATTTTAGCTAGTTAGAATAGTTATTAAATAGTTATTAACTATTTAATAACTACCTAGCTAAAAGAAATACAAAATTACCTGTAAAATAAATCCTAACTTAAGTTACAATTAAACCTAATACTACACTATCATTAAATTAATTAAATAAACTACCTACAAATAACTACAATTAAATACAATTACATAAAACTAACTAAAGTACAAAAAATAAAAAAAGCTAAGTTACGAAAAATAAAAAAATAAGTTACAAACATGTTAAAAATATTACAACAATTTTAAGCTACTTACACCTAATCTAAGCCCCCTAATAAAATAACAAACCCCCCAAAATAAAAAATGCCCTACCCTATTCTAAATTAAATAAATTTCAAAGCTCTTTTACCTTACCAGCCCTTAAAAGGGCCATTTGTGGGGGCATGCCCCAAAGAAAACAGCTCTTTTGCCTGTAAAAGAAAAATACAACCCCCCCAACATTAAAACCCACCACCCACATACCCCTAATCTAACCCAAACCCCCCTTACAAAAACCTAACACTAATCCCCTGAAGATCATCCTACCTTTAGTTGTCTTCACTCAGCCGAGCCACCGATGGAACTGAAGAGGACATCCGGAGCGGAAGAAGTTAATCCTCCAAGCGGCGCTGAAGAAATCTTCCATCCGATGAAGTCATCATCCAGGCGGCGCTGAAGAAAAGTCTTCGGTCCGGCCGATGTCATCTTCAAAGAGGCGCTGAAGAGGTCTTCTATCCGGGCGAAGTCATCTTCCAAGCCGGGTCTTGAATCTTCCTTCCGCCGACGCGGAACCACCTTCTTCACCGACGGACTACGATGAATGAATCCTATCAGCCAATCGGAATTGAGGGGATGCCATCTTGGATGACGTCCCTTAAAGGAGCCGTCATTCGTCGTAGTCCGTCGGTGAAGAAGGTGGTTCCGCGTCGGCGGAAGGAAGATTCAAGACCCGGCTTGGAAGATGACTTCGCCCCGGATAGAAGACCTCTTCAGCGCCTCTTTGAAGATGACATCGGCCGGATCGAAGACTTTTCTTCAGCGCCGCCTGGATGATGACTTCATCGGATGGAAGATTTCTTCAGCGCCGCTTGGAGGATTAACTTCTTCCGCTCCGGATGTCCTCTTCAGTTCCATCGGTGGCTCGGCTGAGTGAAGACAACTAAAGGTAGAATGATCTTCAGGGGATTAGTGTTAGGTTTTTGTAAGGGGGGTTTGGGTTAGATTAGGGGTATGTGGGTGGTGGGTTTTAATGTTGGGGGGGTTGTATTTTTCTTTTACAGGCAAAAGAGCTGTTTTCTTTGGGGCATGCCCCCACAAATGGCCCTTTTAAGGGCTGGTAAGGTAAAAGAGCTTTGAAATTTATTTAATTTAGAATAGGGTAGGGCATTTTTTTATTTTGGGGGGGTTTGTTATTTTATTAGGGGGCTTAGATTAGGTGTAAGTAGCTTAAAATTGTTGTAATATTTTTAACATGTTTGTAACTTATTTTTTTATTTTTTGTAACTTAGCTTTTTTTATTTTTTGTACTTTAGTTAGTTTATGTAATTGTATTTAATTGTAGTTATTTGTAGGTAGTTTATTTAATTAATTTAATGATAGTGTAGTATTAGGTTTAATTGTAACTTAAGTTAGGATTTATTTTACAGGTAATTTTGTATTTCTTTTAGCTAGGTAGTTATTAAATAGTTAATAACTATTTAATAACTATTCTAACTAGCTAAAATAAATACAAAGTTACCTGTAAAATAAATATAAATCCTAAGATAGCTACAATATAATTATTAATTACATTGTAGCTATTCGGGTTTATTTTACAGGTAAGTATTTATTTTTAAATAGGATTCATTTAGTTAATAAGAGTTAATTTATTTAGATTTATTTAATTAATATTTAAGTTAGGGGGGCGTTAGGGTTAGGGTTAGACTTAGGTTTAGGGGTTAATATGTATAGAGTAGCTTGCGGTGGGCTCCGGGAGCGGCGGTGTAGTGGGGGGCAGGATAGGGGTTAATAAATGTATTATAGGTGGCGACGGTGTAGGGGGGCAGATTAGGGGTTAATAAATTTAATATAGGTTGTGGTGGGCTCCGGGAGCGGCGGTTTAGGGGTTAATATGTAGCGGTGGGCTCCGGGAGTGGCTGTTTAGGGGTTAATATGTATAGAGTAGCTTGCGGTGGGCTTCCGGGAGCGGCGGTTTAGGGGGTAATAACTTTATTTAGTTGCGGCGGTGTAGGGGGGGACAGATTAGTGGTGTTTAGACTCGGGGTACATGTTAGGGTGTTAGGTGTAGACAGCTCCCATAGAAATCAATGGGATGTCTGTCAGCAGCGAACTTGTACTTTCGCTATGGTCAGACTCCCATTGATTCCTATGGGATCCGCCGCCTCCAGGGGTGGCGGATTGAAAACCAGGTACGCTGGGCCGTAAAAGTGCCGAGCGTACCTGCTAGTTTTTTGATAACTAGCAAAAGTAGTGAGAATGTGCCGCACTTGTGTGCGGAACATCTGGAGTGACGTAAGAATCGATCTGTGTCGGACTGAGTCCGGCGGATCGATGCTTACGTCATAAAATTCTACTTTTGCCGGTCTCGAGCCTTTGATAACTAAGGCGTATCAGCCTCGCCACAAATACGATGCGGAATTCCAGCGTATTTGAGGTTGACGGCTTGATAACTAGGCCCCTTAGAGTGCATTGGTCTATTGCTCGCATGCTAATGCCACAGTAATCTTTTACTTTAAGCGCAGTTAGAAATCACGAGAAAAAATATTTAGGGTGCTACTTGTAATCTGGTTCATAGTGGGCACTTGAATTGCTTTTTCAGTTTTACAAAAATATAGTATTTGCAAAATATTAATATCCAGGTATAATTACAAATAAAGGGATACAAAAGCCAATTACAAACTTGGAATATTTGGCCAACTCATATCATTTTGTACATTTTTTCAATTTTTTTGCTTAAATGCAATTATTTTAACCATTCAAATTTAAGGGATAACTGTGCATTGTGGTTTGTGTTTGATCCTGTAATCTGCTGATGATACAGTATCATCCTGTTGGAGAATCCCCTTTTCTCATCCTCTAGTAAGCTAACAAGTTGAGTTTAAAGATGTGTGACCATCAATGTGTAATGAATCTTTAGCATTAGAGTTATGGAGGCTAATACAGTTACAGGAATTACCATGGTAAGAATACATGTAAAAAAAAAAGTATATATTTAAATTTCAGAAAACCCTGATTTTTTTTGCTATTATTTGAAGGCATCTCTTGGTTTGTGGAGTAAACTTATAGGCAACATAACAGTAGTTTATGTCTCTGTCTGGTTCCTGGTACCCTGACACATACTTTTTCAGATACATACAGGCAACCACACACTGATTCACACTTGAGCAAACACATATCATTCATAGTGACTTTCCTATAAGACACTTTTACAGAAAGGAAGTAAAGACAAACAGTCATACACAAATAATCATACTCAAACACACATGCATATACTGTACACACATGCACACACACAGAGATATACTCTATATGCACATATGCATGCATACATACATATACACAGACATACAAATATACATATATACACACAAGCTTTCTGTAAGTTCTGCTGTATATAACAATTGCTATAACAGCTTTACAATAATGGATTCAGGTTTTGAAGACTGGGAATGAATATATAAATTTGGTAATTTTTTATGTAAACGTTTGTGACGGTAATTGCATGAAATGGTAATGCCAGGGGTTGATGCTTTTTTAACAAAATAAAGGTAGTTTTATTAGGGTTACATCTGAGAGCTATATAAGCACTGAGATAAGATGGAGTGGTATCTAATGAAGCCCCGAGACAACCCAGAAAGGGGAGGGGTGAAATGCATCATCCACCTGAAGCAGTTCAACTCTTCAGTGTTTGGAAATGACTGCATAGCAGTTTGGCTTGCACCGGTTTTCTATCGAGAACTCCAATACATTGAAAACTCCAATCTGAGTGAATCTATACATCTGATTGGTCCGTATCCAGTGAGTGACAGGACTCACAACCAATCAGATGGGCACTGTAAGCGTCTATCTACATTATCTACACTGTAAGCGCCTATCTACAAAGCCCCCCTTGTAAACCTCATTCTCCAAGGTTTACTTGGGGTGTATGCCAGAGGATCGGTGGTTTGCCCACAGACAGAGGCAAAACAGATATTAACATAGAAGACTTACCGGAAGTGACATCAGATTGGAGTTTTCCATGAATTGGAGTTCTTGACAGAACACCGGCTTAGCTGTTCTTGTGGAAGTTTTTGGCTTGTATGGAGAAGCCATAAGTGAGAAAAGTGGTGCATTTCAACAGCCCATTTTTTGCCATGAGACAGAGGTGAAAGAGTATTACCGAAACTAGCTCTGATTCCACTAAGCAACTGCCCTGATGCACAAAGTATGGATCTTTGTATTGGTGCACTCACAATGGGACTGGGATGCTCTGTGTAAGGAGGTAACAGTTTTACACTTTCCTCAGCTAAGCTCTAGCAGGCCTGCTCATTTTTTGAATTGACCCATGAACTTGATTACAAAGTACCTGTATTTTGGAGCGTGCATTAGCACTAAGGGCCCAAAAATATAAAGATGGTTTGTTTAGCACAGGTTTGGATGTTTCAATAATTTTGAGCATGCAGTCGCACTAAGAGCTCAACATAAATGGGACTTCATGTGTGCACAATCCCTATTATTGTGTTTATCTGACTTTTTCTAGTCTGTTCTCATTGCTGTGTTTTTTTTATATTATTATTACTATATGCAGTGAATATGTTTAATTACCATTATGTTGGTTATTATTAAAATACACCATTAATCAATTAATAATAAATCCTCATTTTGGTGCAATCCTTGGTCATTCTTCGGTGTTGAATTATTTATTAATAGCCCTTTCTTAATCTGTTATATGGTTAATTTACCTAGTGACTGTTAGCACACGAGGATTCCCTACATTCAGTCTAATTTAAGGGAGTGCGACTGATAATATATTTTTTCTTTTATTAGGGTTACTTACTGAAAGCATTCAATTCTTAAAAAACAGGGACTCACCAGGATAATTTGTCTTGTCCCTGCAACAAAAGTGGAAAAATAAGCAAAACATGGCACACAACACAGAAAAAAAACTCCCTGTATTTTTTTCAATGTCTCTGTGCGCTGGTCAGTTGGAATATAGTTCCTTATGGCCCTCATGACATTCCTTGGGATAAAAACAGTGGAACGCTATACAAAAACATCAACACTTAGTTATTTGACAGTTTGATAAGACTGTAATAAGAAGAGTGATTTTCATTTCTCCACTAACCAGGTTACTGCAGAAGCTCAATCTTTAGACATTCCTTCTGGTTCTCAGGCCCCCGCGGTGTACTGTGTTAAATCACATGACAGATTCAGACAGCACAAAAGCGGTGATAGGATACGGGTCATATGCAGTGTAACCCCTCTGCACAATATATATCACCAATGTTTGTGACAGCATAATTAATAAAAGAAAGAAATCAACATAGCCAGTTTTACTGTCTCCTGCATGTTTACAGAGCAAGTCTTTTGATTAGTGCAGTTCTGACATTAGGATATCCCTAAGCACATACAGTACTTACCACAGTAAATGCAGGACAAAATAATACTGGGGAAGAAAAGCTGCAGCATTGTTAAAAATCTAGAGAGGGTAGGAAAATCTAGGGGCAATTGCCCCCCCCCGTGCCCCCTGCCTCTAGACGCCCATGCATGTCAATCATCTTGTTTGAGGTCTTAAAATACTTTAACTGATTTACAGGGTTTAACCAGAAACTAAAATAAATATTTTTTTTAAATAAAATTATTTAATGACAAAACCTATTTTCTATTGATACTGACTTCATTATTTGGGTTACTTAGCTAATTGTAATGACAGCACATCTAGAAGATTGGCTTGCAAAGAAACTAAGACATCTCCCAAGTAAAATAGGAAGTTTTTTTATAGCAACCTGTAATGTACTGAAATGAAGACCCTTGTTTTAGAGACAGACATGTTGTATTATATTGTCACTTTGACGTTTTATGGTGCGGCTTATAAAATAAATGTAAAAAGCAAGAAAGCAAACATCATAGTGCATATGGTGTGACAGGGTCAGGGAAAAGATATGTGAGTAGGAGAAGGAAGCTCTCTGTGTTTTCAGCATGAAACAATAACAATTCAGATGTACCTCTGCTCATTCAATAGCTACTCACAAATAGCTTGCTATAAAAGTATCACTCTCTCTCACCTGGACAGAGAAACTGAAGCAGAGAGCTCCTGAAACACAGAGATACAGGGGCTCATTTTTCAAGCTCCGAATGGAGCTTGTGGACCTGTGTTTCTGGCGAGTCTTCAGACTTTCCAGAAACAGCAGTTATGAAGCAGCGGTCTAAAGACTCATATGCTAAGTTCTTAGACTTTTAAAGGGACACTAAACCCAAAAAATTGATTTCATGATTCAGATAGAGAATACAATTTTAAACAACATTCCAATTTAGTTCCATTATCTAATTTGCTTCATTCTTTAGAAATCCTTTGCTGAAGAAATAGCAATGCACAGAGGTGAGCCAATCACACGAGGCAGCCACCAATCAGCAGCTACTAAGCCTATCTAAATATACTTTTCAGCAAAGGATATCAAGAGAATGAAGCAAAATAGAAAACATAAGTAAATTAGAAAGTTGTTTAAAATTGCATACTCTTTCTAAACCATGAAAGAAAAAATGTGGGTTTCATATCCCTTTAATGCCGCCTCTGATCTGAAAGCATTATGACAGTTTTTCACCACTAGAGGGCATTAGTTCATGTGTGTCATATAGATAACGCTGTGCTCACGCACGTGGAGTTACCTACTAGTCAGCATTGATTGGCTAAAATGCATGTCTGTCAAAAGAATTGAAATAAGTGGGCAGTGTGCAGAGGCTTAGATACAAGGTAATCACAGAGGTAAAAAGTGTATTATTATAACTGTGTTGGTTGTACAAAACTGGGAAATGGGAAATAAATGGATTATCTATCTTTTTAAACAACAAAAATTCTGATGTTAACTGTCCCTTTAATCTCTAATTAGATTCCAGAACTTAAATAGCATTTGATTGTGTTATTATATTTATAGAAAATCAGACTTGCAAACCCAATAAAAAATTTTGGGCCAGATTACAAGTGGAGGGCAAAAATATTGTTTGCGAGCAAGCGATGTTAGCACTCCACTTTGTAAAAGCAGCGCACGATAATGTGCGCTGATATTACAAGTAAATCACAACGTGAACGCAAGCTCATATTTGCATTTCTAGGAAGCATTATGCTCATGAGAGCGTGCTTCCATACAGCTAGATTTAGAGTTCTGCGGCCAAAGGGGTGCATTAGCTACGCATGCTTTTTTTCCCCCGCACCTTTTAAATACCGCTGGTATTTAGAGTTCACAGAAGGGCTGCGTTAGGCTCCAAAAAAAGGAGCGTATAGCATATTTACCACCACTGCAACTCTAAATACCAGCGTTGCTTACGGACGCGGCCAGCTTCAAAAACGTGCTCGTGCACGATTCCCCCATAGAAAACAATGGGGCTGTTTGAGCTGAAAAAAAACCTAACACCTGCAAAAAAGCAGCGTTCAGCTCCTAACGCAGCCCCATTGTTTCCTATGGGGAAACACTTCCTATGTCTGCACCTAACACTCTAACATGTACCCCGAGTCTAAACACCCCTAACCTTACACTTATTAACCCTTAATCTGCCGCCCCCGCTATCGCTGACCCCTGCATATTATTATTAACCCCTAATCTGCCGCTCCGTACACCGCCGCAACCTACGTTATCCCTATGTACCCCTAATCTGCTGCCCCTAACACTGCCGACCCCTATATTATATTTATTAACCCCTAATCTGCCTCCCCCAATGTCGCCTCCACCTACTTACAATAATTAACCCCTAATCTGCCAACCGGATCTCACCGCTACTCTAATAAATGTATTAACCCCTAAAGCTAAGTCTAACCCTAACACTAACACCCCCCTAAGTTAAATATAATTTAAATCTAACGAAATAAATTAACTCTTATTAAATAAATGATTCCTATTTAAAGCTAAATACTTACCTGTAAAATAAACCCTAATATAGCTACAATATAAATTATAATTATATTGTAGCTATTTTAGGATTAATATTTATTTTACAGGCAACTTTGTAATTATTTTAACCAGGTACAATAGCTATTAAATAGTTAATAACTATTTAATAGTTACCTAGCTAAAATAATTACAAAATTACCTGTAAAATAAATCCTAACCTAAGTTACAATTAAACCTAACACTACACTATCAATAAATTAATTAAATACAATACCTACAAATAAATACAATGAAATAAACTAAAGTACAAAAAATAAAAAAGAACTAAGTTACAAAAAATAAAAAAATATTTACAAACATTAGAGAAATATTACAACAATGTTAAACTAATTACACCTACTCTAAGCCCCCTAATAAAATAAGAAAGACCCCCAAAATAAAAAAATGCCCTATCCTGTTCTAAAATTAAAATAGAAAAGCTATTTTACCTTACCAGCCCTGAAAGGGCCCTTTGCAGGGCATGCCCCAAAGAATTCAGCTCTTTTGCCTGTAAAAAAAAACATACAATACCCGCCCCCCCAACATTACAACCCACCACCCACATACCCCTAATCTAACCAAAACCCCCCTTAATTAAACCTAACACTAAGCCCCTGAAGATCTTCCTACCTTATCTTCACCACGCTGGGTTCACCGATCGATCCAGAAGAGCCTCCGATGTCTTGATCCAAGCCCAAGCGGGGGCTGAAGATGTCCATGATCCGGCTGAAGTCTTCATCCAAGCGGGAGCTGAAGAGGTCCATGATCCGGCTGAAGTCTTCTATCAAGCGGCATCTTCAATCTTCTTTCTTCCGGATCCATGTTCATCCCGCCGACGCGGAACATCCATCTTCACCGACGACTTCCCGAAGAATGACGGTTCCTTTAAGGGACGTCATCCAAGATGGCATCCCTCGAATTCCGATTGCTCGCATTCTATTGGCTGTTCCGATCAGCCAATAGAATGCGAGCTCAATCTGATTGGCTGATCGGATCAGCCAATCGGATTGATCTTGATTCTGATTGGCTGATTCCATCAGTCAATCAGAATTTTCTTACCTATCAGCCAATCGGAATTCGAGGGACACCATCTTGGATGACGCCCCATAAAGGAACCGTCATTCGTCGGGAAGTCGTGGGTGAAGATGGATGTTCCGCGTCGGCGGGATGAACATGGATCCGGAAGAAAGAAGATTGAAGATGCCGCTTGTTAGAAGACTTCAGCCCGATCATGGACCTCTTCAGCTCCCGCTTGGATGAAGACTTCAGCCCGATCATGGACCTCTTCAGCTCCTGCTTGGATGAAGACTTCAGTCGGATCATGGACATCTTCAGCCCCCCGCTTGGGCTTGGATCAAGACATCGGAGGAGCTCTTCTGGATCGATCGGTGAACCCGGCGTGGTGAAGACAAGGTAGGGAGATCTTCAGGGGCTTAGTGTTAGGTTTATTTAAGGGGGGTTTGAGTTAGATTAGGGGTATGTGGGTGGTGGGTTGTAATGTTGGGGGGGGTATTGTATGTTTTTTTTTAGAGGCAAAAGAGCTGAATTCTTTGGGGCATGCCCCGCAAAGGGCCCTTTTCAGGGCTGGTAAGGTAAAAGAGCTTTTCTATTTTAATTTTAGAATAGGGTAGGGCATTTTTTTTGTTTTGGGGGTCTTTGTTATTTTATTAGGGGGCTTAAGTTGGTGTAATTAGTTTAAAATTGTTGTAATATTTTTCTAATGTTTGTAAATATTTTTTTATTTTTTGTAACTTAGTTCTTTTTTATTTTTGTACTTTAGTTAGTTTATTTCATTGTATTTATTTGTAGGTATTGTATTTAATTAATTTATTGATAGTGTAGTGTTAGGTTTAATTGTAGATAATTGTAGGTATTGTATTTAATTAATTTATTGATAGTGTAGTGTTAGGTTTAATTGAATTTAATTTTAGGTATTTTATTTAATTAATTTATTGATAGTGTAGTGTTAGGTTTAATTGTAACTTAGGTTAGGATTTATTTTACAGGTAATTTTGTAATTATTTTAACTAGGTAGCTATTAAATAGTTATTAACTATTAATAGCTATTGTACCTGGTTAAAATAAATACAAAGTTGCCTGTAAAATAAATATTAATCCTAAAATAGCTACAATATAATTATTATTTATATTGTAGCTATATTAGGGTTTATTTTACAAGTAAGTATTTAGCTTTAAATAGGAATAATTTATTTAATAAGAGTTAATTTATTTTGTTAGATAAAAATTATATTTAACTTAGGGGGGTGTTAGTGTTAGGGTTAGACTTAGCTATAGGGGTTAAAAAAATTATTAGAGTAGCGGTGAGCTCCGGTCAGCAGATTAGGGGTTAATGCTTGAAGTTAGGTGTCGGCGATGTTAGGGAGGGCAGATTAGGGGTTAATACTATTTATTATAGGGTTATTGAGGCGGGAGTGAGGCGGATTAGGGGTTAATACATTTATTATAGTAGCTGTGCGGTCCGGTCGGCAGATTAGGGGTTAATAAGTGTAGGTAGGTGGCGGCGACGTTGGGGGCGGCAGATTAGGGGTTAATAGATATTATGTAGGTGTCGGCGGTATTAGGGGCAGCAGATTAGGGGTACATAGGGATAACGTAGGTGGCGGCGGTGTACGGAGCGGCAGATTAGGGGTTAACATTTTTTAATAGAGTGGCGGCGATGTGGGGGGGCCTCAGTTTAGGGGTACATAGGTAGTTTATGGGTGTTAGTGTACTTTAGAGCACAGTAGTTAAGAGCTTTATAAACCAGCGTTAGCCCAGAATGCTTTTAACTACTGACTTTTTTCTGCGGCTGGAGTTTTGTCGTTAGATTTCTAACGCTCACTTCAGCCAAGACTCTAAATACCGGCGTTAGAAAGATCCCATTGAAAAGATAGGATACGCAAATGGCGTAGGGGGATCTGCGGTATGGAAAAGTCGCGGCTGCAAAGTAAGCGTTAGACCCTTTCCTGACTGACTCCAAATACCAGCGGTCGGTAAAAACCAGCGTTAGGAGCCTCTAGCGCTGGTTTTGACGGCTACCTCCAAACTCTAAATCTAGGCCATAGTCTCCTATGCGAGCCTCGTTCTGATGCCATCATAGATGGCATCAAAATCTCGTGCTGAGAAAGGGGTAAGTAGTGCAGCGATGGGCAGTATTTTGAAATATATATGTATGATTTTATTATATATTTATGTGTTAATATGTGTATATACACATATTAAAACATAAATGTATATGTATATAAGCATATAAATATATATTTACATTGCGATCTATGGGAAAACAAAGTAAAGTAAACTGCCATTTTATTTCTACCAACCCAATCCAACCAAATTTAGACCCCAAAATCTGCCCTAGTGCAGTTGTTTTTAATTAAAAAAATGCAAATTTTTCTTTTAATTAAAAACTACAATGTCCTCTATTTTGAGGGCATTTGGGGCACTTTTAGAAAATTAACTAGAGATCTAATCCCTGGTTAATTTTCGGAGAGGTAATTGCTATTGTGAGCTCGCGGTAGCAATAACCAGACACTTGCAATGCCTGGTTAATTATCGCGCTCCCGCAAATGGGCAAATTTGCCAGTTTGCAGGAGCACAATAATTTAGCACTCCACTTGTAATCTAGCCCTTTTTGTTTAAACTATTTTCTGGGCTGTATTTATTAAAGGGATATGAAAGCCAATTTTATTCTTTCATGATTCAAACTAATTTACTCCTATTATAATTTTTTTTTAGTTCTTTTGGTATCTTTATTTGAAATATTTCAGCCACAAATCAGCAAACTTAACCCAGGTGCTCAACCAAAAATGGGGCGGTTCCTAAGCGTACATTCCTGCTTTTCAAATAAAGATATCAAGAGATCAAAGAAAAAATGATAACAAGAGTAAATTTGAAAGTTGCTTAAAATTGCATGCTCTATCTAAATCATGAAATAAAAAAAGTTGGTTTTATATCCTTAGATTATATCGGAGCCCCAGCGAGCAAACCAGAAATGCTAATTAAGTAGGTGCAATCTTTAGCCACTGCTACCTCAACTTTTTTCCACCTAAAGTGTGGCAGGTTTCAATCATCCCAGTCTGATCCAATTGTATGATTGACAGCCCTTGCTCACGTGACTGGTCGCGCACAAGCAGGGGGTGTCATTGTACAAGCAAGCTTGTGCACTGTTAAATGCTGGCAGTGAATGCTGCGTGATCAGCGCAAGGCCAAGCTGGCGAAGTTCATGATAGTGAACCTCATCCATGACAACAATGTAAGCACTGTAATTCTAAACTCAAATTATTAGTGTATCATGTTATTATTAAAAATAGTCAATGCAGGGCTACAATCTCCAGACATCTATTACAGATTTGGAATACTTAAATCAGGACTGTGTCAGTTAGTAAATTATGCAATATCCAAAGCTACAAAGAAGATATATATGTATCCCTCATATCTTTGCAGTCATTACATTCATAGCATATGGGTATTACATTTTTTTAATGACTTGACTCAAGAAGGGTGGGGGATTTTTCTAGTATTTAGCCATTATTTTAATAATCATGCAGTTTCTATAATCTTCTGCAAACTCGTTGGAGAAAAGTCAATAGCATTCACTGCAGAACATCTTATAGTTTTATTGCTCATTTACTTAAATGAAAAAAGGTTTTATTAAGTTGAAAGATATGCTTTTGTGATCAGAAGTCAATTTGTATTTAATTACATCACTGTTAATATTTCAGTTGATTAGTTTTTTTTAAGTTTGGAATTAAGAGATACAATAAAGTCTAAAAGTTACAGCATAACAAATCTGAAACAAGCAGAGCAGAAAATTCCCTTAAGAATATCTACCTAGCCTAAGAAAATTGGTTTAGATATCAGATCGCAGTGCATTTCATACTTATTTAAGGCTCACTGCCACATACGTCTGATAAAGCAAACCAAATCATTAAATTCAGAAATGGCCAAGGTCAACTGCCATGGTGTCTTAATATGATAGGAAGCAATTTGGAAGCAGCTAAAAAGCTATTTTATTGGCATCATACCACGAAAATTAATCTTTAGTGGAAAAACAAGAAGTGTTAACAGTTTTAGGTTATAAAAGATTTGAAAAAAGTTGTAGTTGATAAAATCTTGGTAACTGCTGTACATGCCTTATAAGTTGCTACTTACATACAGTATGTTTCATATTTTCTAATATTGTTAATAATCAAGACAAAGGCCCCCATTTATCAAGCTTTGTATGCAGTTCTGGGGGGCGATCACTTCAGGCTTGCATGAGCGAGCCTGCAGCTGAAAGTTAGGAAGCAGTGGTGATCAGACCACAGCTTCCTAACCAGTACGCCAACTATTAGCTGGCAGATTAAATCACCCTGGGTTACGTTCGGCCCTGGGTGATTAATAATCCCTACTAGTGCTTCATTGGGGTAGCACGATCAGGGGGCAGCATTGCACAAGATTGTTTTTTTTAATTCTTTGGTAATCAGTCCAAGTGTGTGTAGCTTTATAGCTGACAAATTGAAAAAAAGTATGTATATATTTTATGTTTGCAGCCGGTTGTTGATGGTCTTTCCATCTGTTTTACAGTTAGCAGCCTTGAGAACAAAGGATGCTTTTTGTACAGTTCAACTCAATAAACAATTGTTTCTAAATTTGTTATGGATTGGTTCAAGACCAGTCCCAGTTCATTATATTATTTACTGCTGTTGAGGGTCCCTTTCCTGTGTGCTTAAAGGGCCATAATACCCAAATGTTTAAACACTTGAAAGTGATGCAGTATAGCTGTAAAAAGCTGACTAGAAAATATCACCTGAACATCTCTATGTAAAAAAGAAAGATATTTAACCTCAAAAGTTCCTCAGTAGCCACATCCCATTGTAAAGGATTTCTAAGAAGCATTTTAGTATGTCTGTCCTAGGACAGCTTAGGGGATGAGCCTCGTGAACTCTCATATTATTTCACCAATCAGGTAAAGGAAGCTTACTATGAAATCTCATGAGAGTTAAGTCAAATCTAATGAGATCACAGTAAAGGAGTTCATGACCTCAGCACTGCTGATGCTAATTTGCTGCAGTTCATTTCTTCATTTTTTAAATTTTTTACCTGCAGCTGGGAGCAGCCGAGTATAACTTTTTACACAGAACTAACTCTGCTGAGCTGAGGAGATTGTGAGGTAAAATATCTTCCTTTTTTACATAGACATGCTCAGGTGATATTTTCCTGTCAGCTTTTTACAGTTATACTGCATTAGTTTCAAGTGATTTAGCATATGAGTATTATGTCCCTTTAACAATCATATTCTCCATGCCACTTACTTGCTGTTACCTCTATACTGCATATTTGTAACGCAAGAGTAAATGCTCTTTTCTGCAACAACAAAGATTTTCTTGAAAATATATTGCATGAAGATCATATTCTCATTGTAATTTTAAAGTAGCTTCACAGGCCAACATATAAGCCAATAGAAATAGCCATTGATCCTATTGGTTAATTTGAAAATTTGAATCAGCCAATAAAAGTAGTATATATCTTATTAAATATTTTAAATTTTTAAATTAACAAATAGTATCAATGGCCATTCAAATTGGTTGATTTTTCAAAAAAAAAAAAAAAAACAACCAATAGGATGAATATAACTACTGGAAGAGGTTAGTAAAATCAGGAGAATTACAGAGGGGGTTAAATGCATTGGGGGTTCAACAATTAGGGGTTAGTTGTATTGAGTGGTCCACCAGTTCAGGTTTAAGTGGGGGGAGGATCACAGTAGGAGGTTAGTTGCAGTGGGGTGCCCAGTAGTTAGGGGGTTAGTCGAGGTGGTGGGTCCAAGTATAGGGAAATAATCAGTGGGATGTCTGTGGTAAGGGGTTAGTGGGTTATTTGCATTTGTATATCCGGCATTTGGAGAGCTAGTTGTGAAGGGCCTTCAGAGGTAAGGTTTTAGTTGCAGTGGGGCAGGGATTATTTTTTTGTCCTTTATAAAAAATTGTTCTTGCAAGACTTGTAATAGTGTGTACCTCTTTACCAACAGAGTTGTAGGATTTTTCATCAGCCATTGTAGGATGTATATATTAAAATTGTTCTTACTTACCATTAAAAAAAAAATTGCCATCTGCTCTCTTTTCTGATCTACAATCATTTTGTGGTTCCAGTTGTGTTGATAATTTAGAAATATATACTTACACTGCAGCAATATAAACTCAAAGCTTCCAAATTAAGATTAGGGCTTATTGATCTATTCTTTTTTAAATTCTACTAGTTCATACATGGTAGGATGTTTAAGTATATGTATGGTACAATGTATGGTTATTTCATTAAGTTGGGATCTTCGAAATTCTAAACAGTGATTGCTTAAATTTGAGTCAACGCTCATTCATAGCTGTCCCTACCTGTTGACAACAAAGGGGCCCAAGAACATGAATTTCATTATGCTTTTTATGAAGTATATCCATGACCTGTTATTGAAATGCAAAACCTTGTAAATTGTGCCAACATAATGACAGCGTTAAATTAATTTAAAACATTAGGATTAATATCTGTTATATTGCAGTGTTTAATTGCTGAAATATGCTTTGTATAGATAAAACATAAGCAAATGCTATTTAAATTGATGTTGTAAGTAGCAAAAATGAATATTTGGACCCAACTCATAAAGCAGTAATAAAGCTTATTGGCTTAAAGGAAAACACAACTGTACTGGTATAGAAGAAAGCTATATTATTTTAAACTATATAAAACGTATATATATATATATATATATATATATATATATGTGTGTGTGTGTGTGTGTGTGTTCGTATATATATATATATACCCTACCCACTTGACCCCTACAAAAGCTATCCTGTACACCGACTATGTTTACAGCGCTGCAGAATCTTGGCGCTCTACAAATATCTGATAATAATAATAATAATAATAATTATATAAATATATAAATGTGTGTGTATATATATATATATATATATACAGAAGAGAGAAGCGCTCTAACAGGAACGAACAACAGTTCATCAGCTAGTTCTCTGGCGATTTACCACCTGGAGCAGCCTCTTTTAGACCAGTGTGCCTTTCACATTGGAAAACTATCCTGAAGCATATCAGTCTGATCCCGCCAGTTAAGGTCAGTCCAGCCCCGAAATACCAGGCAATTCTCCTTTGAACAAGGAACATGACAACCCCAGACGATCGTTTCGGCCTATTGGGCCTCATCGGTGAGGTGCAGCCACATTCCTCTAAGCAAGCACTGGCCAAGGGGACCATATCTGGTTGCCCCTAACACCCATAGGGAGACTTCCCCAGGGTCATAATTAATTTGCATACAGAAGAGAGAAGCGCTCTAACAGGAACGAACAACAGCTCATCAGCTAGTTCTCTGGCGATTTACCACCTGGAGCAGCCTCTTTTAGACCAGTGTGCCTTTCACATTGGAAAACTATCCTGAAGCATATCAGTCTGATCCCGCCAGTTAAGGTCAGTCCAGCCCCGAAATACCAGGCAATTCTCCTTTGAACAAGGAACATGACAACCCCAGACGATCGTTTCGGCCTATTGGGCCTCATCGGTGAGGTGCAGCCACATTCCTCTAAGCAAGCACTGGCCAAGGGGTCCATATCTGGTTGCCCCTAACACCCATAGGGAGACTTCCCCAGGGTCATAATTAATTTGCATACAGAAGAGAGAAGCGCTCTAACAGGAACGAACAACAGCTCATCAGCTAGTTCTCTGGCGATTTACCACTTGGACCAGCCTCTTTTAGACCAGTGTGCCTTTCACATTGGAAAACTATCCTGAAGAATATCAGTCTGATCCCGCCAGTTAAGGTCAGTCCAGCCCCGAAATACCAGGCAATTCTCCTTTGAACAAGGAACATGACAACCCCAGACGATCGTTTCGGCCTATTGGGCCTCATCGGTGAGGTGCAGCCACATTCCTCTAAGCAAGCACTGGCCTTAACTGGCGGGATCAGACTGATATGCTTCAGGATAGTTTTCCAATGTGAAAGGCACACTGGTCTAAAAGAGGCTGCTCCAGGTGGTAAATCGCCAGAGAACTAGCTGATGAGCTGTTGTTCGTTCCTGTTAGAGCGCTTCTCTCTTCTGTATGCAAATTAATTATGACCCTGGGGAAGTCTCCCTATGGGTGTTAGGGGCAACCAGATATGGACCCCTTGGCCAGTGCTTGCTTAGAGGAATGTGGCTGCACCTCACCGATGAGGCCCAATAGGCCGAAACGATCATATGGGGTTGTCATGTTCCTTGTTCAAAGGAGAATTGCCTGGTATTTCGGGGCTGGACTGACCTTAACTGGCGGGATCAGACTGATATGCTTCAGGATAGTTTTCCAATGTGAAAGGCACACTGGTCTAAAAGAGGCTGCTCCAGGTGGTAAATCGCCAGAGAACTAGCTGATGAGCTGTTGTTCGTTCCTGTTAGAGCGCTTCTCTCTTCTGTATGCAAATTAATTATGACCCTGGGGAAGTCTCCCTATGGGTGTTAGGGGCAACCAGATATGGACCCCTTGACCAGTGCTTGCTTAGAGGAATGTGGCTGCACCTCACCGATGAGGCCCAATAGGCCGAAACGATCGTCTGGGGTTGTCATGTTCCTTGTTCAAAGGAGAATTGCCTGGTATTTCGGGGCTGGACTGACCTTAACTGGCGGGATCAGACTGATATGCTTCAGGATAGTTTTCCAATGTGAAAGGCACACTGGTCTAAAAGAGGCTGCTCCAGGTGGTAAATCGCCAGAGAACTAGCTGATGAGCTGTTGTTCGTTCCTGTTAGAGCGATTCTCTCTTTTGTATGCAAATTAATTATGACCCTGGGGAAGTCTCCCTATGGGTGTTAGGGGCAACCAGATATGGACCCCTTGGCCAGTGCTTGCTTAGAGGAATGTGGCTGCACCTCACCGATGAGGCCCAATAGGCCGAAACGATCGTCTGGGGTTGTCATGTTCCTTGTTCAAAGGAGAATTGCCTGGTATTTCGGGGCTGGACTGACCTTAACTGGCGGGATCAGACTGATATGCTTCAGGATAGTTTTCCAATGTGAAAGGCACACTGGTCTAAAAGAGGCTGCTCCAGGTGGTAAATCGCCAGAGAACTAGCTGATGAGCTGTTGTTCGTTCCTGTTAGAGCGCTTCTCTCTTCTGTATGCAAAAAAAAAAAAAATATATATATATATATATATATATATATATATATAAATGTGTATATATAGATATATACAGTATCTCACAAAAGTGAGTACACCCCTCACATTTTTGTAAATATTTTATTATATCTTTTCAAGTGACAACACTGAAGAAATGACACTTTGCTACAATGTAAAGTAGTGAGTGTACAGCCTGTATAACAGTGTAAATTAGCTGTTCCCTCAAAATAACTCAACACACTGCCATTAATGTCTAAACTGTTGGTAACATAAGTGAGTACACCTCTAAGTGGAAATGTCCAAATTGGGCCCAATTAGCCATTTTCACTCCCCGGTGTCATGTGACTCGTTAGTGTTATAAGGTCTTAGGTGTGAATGGGGAGCAGGTGTGTTAAATTTGGTGTTATCGCTCTCACACTCTCTCATACTGGTCACTGGAAGTTCAACATGGCACCTCATGGCAAAGAACTCTCTGAGGATCTGAAAAAAAGAATTGTTGCTCTACATAAGGATTGCCTAGGCTATAAAAAGATTGCCAAGACCCTGTAACTGAGCTGCAGCATGGTGGGCAAGACCATACAGCAGTTTCACAGGACAGGTTCTACTTAGAACAGGCCTCACCATAGTCGACGAAAGAAGTTGAAGTTAGAAGCCCCCTATTCTAACACCCACTAAATTAACCTCAATTACTACTAAATTACAATTAAAATAAAAAAACTAACATTAAACTACAAAAAATAAAAGTCTAACATTACAGAAAAAAATAAACAAAATTATCAAAAATAAAAAATATATACAGTACCTAATCCCTATGAAAATAACCCCCCAAAATAAAAACACCCCCTAATCTAAACTACCAATAACCCTTAAAAGGGCCTTTTGTAGGGCATTGTCCTAAGTTAAACAGCTCTTTTACTTCTAAAAAATACTAAGTCCCCCCAACAGTAAAAAAATTGTATGGGCTTTGCCCCTAAAAGTGCAATCAGCTCTTTTTCAAGCCTCAAAAAAACCTAATCTGAAAAAAAACACCCCAAAAATTAAAAAAGCCTAAACCTAAGCCCTAAATAGGTACTCACTGTTCCTGAAGTCCGGCAGAGAAAGTCTTCTTCCAGACAGATCCATCATCTTTTATCTTCATCCGGAGTAAAGGCGGCGCCGAGGTGCGGAGCTGTGTTCCCGATGCCTGTATCCTCAGAGGCGGTCCTCAACGGCGGCGGTCCTCAGCGGCGTGGAGGGTCCTCTTCATGCGATCGTCCGTCGCACACTGAAGATTGAATGCAAGGTACCCCATATTATTGGGGTACCTTGCATTCCTATTGGCTGAAATTTTGAAATCATGATTTCAGCCAATAGGATTTCAGTAGCTCTAATCCTATCGGTTGATTTAAAAAATTCAGCCATTAGGAATGCAAGGTACCCCAAATTGATTGGGGTACCTTGCTTTGAATCTTCAGTCTACGATGGACATCGGTTGAAGAGGAGCCTCCATGCCGCAGAGGAAAGCCGCCGCCATTCAGGACCACCGCTGAGGATCCAGGCATTGGGAGCACAGCTCTGCACCTCCGTTCTGTGCCGCCTTCACTCCAGATGAAGATGGAAGATGATGGATCCGTTTGGAAGAAGACCTGGACTTCAGGAACCGTGAGTACTTATTTGGGGCTTAGGTTTTAATTTTTGGGGTGTTTTTTTTAGATTAGGGTTTTTTGGGGCTTGAAAAAGAGCTGATTGCCCTTTTAAGAGCAGTAAAAGAGCCGAATGCCATTTTAAGGGCAATGCCCATACAAATGCTCCTTTTTTTAGTGTTAGGTTTTTTATTTTTGGGGGTTTTTACTGTTAGGGGGGACTTAGTATTTTTAAAAGTAAAAGAGCTGTTTAATTTAGGGCAATGTCCCACAAAAGGCCCTTTTAAGGGCTATTGGTAGTTTAGTATTAGCTTAGGGGATGTATTTATTTTGGGGGGAATTTTTTATCTTAATAGTGGTATTAGTTTAGGTTTAGATTTTTTATTTTGGATAGCTTTGTTTATTTTTTTCTGTAATTTTTTTTTTTTGTAACTTTAACTTGGGGGGTTGTATTTTTTAAACATAGACTGCCCTCTGGGAAGGCTTATCGCCTAGTATATATATAATTTTATTTTATTTTTTTACAGCTTATTATATAAAACAATCACCTAGATTACGAGTTTTGCGTTAGAGGCTGAGTTGTGCTAACGAGCAGTTTTCACTCACCGCTCACTTACATGCAGCGCTGGTATTACGAATTTTTACAAACCCGTCGTTAAAAGGCAAGAAGTGAGCGTAGAGCAAAATTTTTCTCATTACCGCACTCCAATACCAGCGCTGCTTAAGTCAGAGGTGAGCTGGTTGTATGTGCTCGTGCACGATTTCCCCATAGGAATCAACGGGGAGAGTTGGCTGAGAAATAGTCTAACACCTGCAAAAAAGCAGTGTAAAGCTCCCTAACACAGTCCCATTGATTCCTATGGGGAAATAAAAGTTATGTATACACCTAACACCCTAACATGAACCCCTAGTCTAAACCCCCCTAATCTTACACTTATTAACCCCTAATCTGCCGCCCCCGACATCGCTGACACCTGCATCATATTATTAACACCTAATCTGCCGCTCCGGACACCGCCGCCACATACATTAAATGTATGAACCCCTAATCTGCTGACCCCAACATCTCCGACACCTACATTATATTTATTAACCCCTAATCTGCCGCCCCCAATGTCGCCGCCACCTACCTATACTTATTAACCCCTAATCTGCCGCTCCCAACGTCGCCGCCACTATATTAAAGTTATTAACCCCTAAACCTAACACCCCCTAACATAAATATAATTTAAATAAATCTAAATAAATATTCCTATCATTAACTAAATTATTCCTGTCTAAAACTAAATACTTACCTGTAAAATAAACCCTAAGATAGCTACAATATAACTAATAGTTACATTGTAGCTAACTTAGGATTAATTTTTATTTTACAGGCAAGTTTGTATTTATTTTAACTAGGTAGAATAGTTATTCAATAGTTATTAACTATTTAATAACTACCTAACTAAAATAAATACAAAAGTACTTGTAAAATAAAACCTAACCTAAGTTACACTAACACCTAACACTACACTATAATTGGGCGGCAAAGTAGTTATTACATAGTTAATAACTATTTAATAACTATTCTACCTAATTAAAATAAATACAAACTTGCCTGTAAAATAAAAATAAATCCTAAAATAGCTACAAAATAACTATTAGTTATATTGTATCTATCTTAGGGTTTATTTTACAGGTAAGTATTTAGTTTTAAATAGGAATAATTTAGTTAATGATAAGAATATTTATTTAGATTTATTTAAATTATATTTAAGTTAGGGGGAGTTAGGGTTAGGCTTAGACTTAGGTTTAGGGGTTCATAACTTTAATATAGTGGCGGTGACGTTGGGGGCGGCAGATTAGGGGTTAATAAATGTAGGTAGGTGGCGGCGATGTTAGGGATGGCAGATTAGGGGTTAATACTATTTAACTAATGTTTGCGAGGCAGGAGTGCAGCGGTTTGGGGGTTGATATGTTTATTATAGTGTTGGCGACGTTGGGGGTGGCAGATTAGGGGTTAATAAGTGTAGGTAGGTGGCGGCAACATTGGGGGCAGCAGATTAGGGGTTAATAAATATATTGTAGGTGTCGGCGATGTTGGGGGCAGCAGATTAGGGGTTAATAAATATAATGTAGGTGGCGGCGGTGTCCGGAGCGGCAGATTATGGGTTAAAATTGTTATTTTAGTATTTGCGATGCGGGAGGGCCTCGGTTTAGGGGTTAATAGGTAGTGTATGGATGTTAGTGTACTTTTTAGCACTTTAGTTATGAGTTTTATGCTACGGGGTTGTACCATAAAACTCTTAACTACTGACTTTTAAATGCGGGATCTTGACGGGGTAGGGTGTACCGCTCACTTTTTGGCCTCCCAGGACAGACTCGTAATATCAGCGCTATGGAAGTCCCATAGAAAAAAGACTTTACGAAGTTTACGTAAGACGTTTTGCGGTAAGGCCAAAGTGTGCAGTGACCCTAAACCTTCAAGACTCGCAATACCAGCGGGCGTAAAAAAGCAGTGTTAGGACCTCTTAACGCTGCTTTTTTACCCTAACACATAAGTAATTAAATGCCCTTTCCTCCTGGCTTGCTGTAATACATAAGAGCCATAGAACTGACTCAACCATAACTATATAACAGTAACTTATTTATAACTTTAAATAAATAAAAACACAAACACAAAGTGTGGGAAAAGACCCGTGGGTCACGTTTATTGTAGAACAAGAGAACCGGCTGAGGCAACAAGGCCAACTTATAACAGGTGGCGGCAATCTAGCTAGGAGAGTAAGCAACCACCTGCTAGGAAGAAGGGCCGCGCCCATGAATGCCTACACAAGCGGAGCTTAGCTGCATGCAGAAAGGCTTAGGGAGTTCTCAACATCTTTAGAATGGGGGAGGGACCCCCAGGCGCTCACCTGCAGAGATCACCCTCCCCTGTGCAGCCGTCACTCTACCTCTGATGGCAAACTGGGGTGCAGACCAACCCCCTAACCAGGGTGTAAAACAAAGAACTCCGAACCAGTAGGACCAGGTGTGACTAGGCGCGTGTGCATGCAACTACCTGGGGAGCCAAAAACTACTGTCCTTGGACTTAAGGAAATGAGCCACGTAGCCCTCATCCTGCCTCAGACACCCTGCTGAAACACCATAGTGATGCCCAACCTAAAGATTGCCGCAGTATTGAATTGAAGGGAGGGAGGGAGGGAGGAAAGCTGTGAAGATGAGCTGGAAAGAGGGTTTGGGGCCTGTAACCTGATTTCTTAAAGGTAAGCTAAACCCCACCCACACTAATGCAACATTGTTGCCACTTCACAGCAGCACACTCCTAAGGGCCTTAATTCTTATGTTTGTTCCGGGCTATGCTGCCCTCCACTGTCTTAAGTAATTAAATGCCCTATCCTCCTGGCTTGCTGTAATACATAAGAGCCATAGAACTGACTCAACCATAACTATATAACAGTAACTTATTTATAACTTTAAATAAATAAAAACACAAACACAAAGTGTGGGAAAAGACCCGTGGGTCACGTTTATTGTAGAACAAGAGAACCGGCTTAGGCAACAAGGCCAACTTATAACAGGTGGCGGCAATCTAGCTAGGAGAGTAAGCAACCCCCTGCTAGGAAGAAGGGCCGTGCCCGTGAATGCCTACACAAGCGGAGCTTAGCTGCATGCAGAAAGGCTCAGGGAGTTCTCGGCATCTTTAGAATGGGGGAGGGACCCCCACGTGCGTGCCTGCAGAGACCACCCTCCCCTGCGCAGCCATCACTCTACCTCTGATGGCAAACCAGGGCACGGACCAACCGCCACAAGAGACAGCCCAACAAGCATAGCTCTTGCCGCCACACTCATAGGTGTAACAAAATAGAACGCTTCAAATTACATAAGAACAGGTCAATGCCCCTCTCAGAGAGGTGCACCCCGTCCCTTCTGTAGAGGCTCCTCTTAACCGTTGTAATGTTCCCGTGTTCCACAACAAAACCTCCTGACTGGCCTAAGAAGATCCTAACCTCTCTGTTAATCTTCTTTCGGACCTGAAAGGCTGCCCTGTGGGACTGTATGTGTCACCACTCAATTCTGGGGATGATGTTGGACCACCCTATTTTTGCGTGAGGGACCCAAGTCTGAAAAGTGCGCAGATCAGACTGAATTACTGCACTAAGCTGCTTGCATGGCAAGAGCCCCATATCATTCCCCCCGGCGTGAATGATCAAAACGTGGGATTTCTCCCACTTGTGCAACGCCCAATGCAGTAACTCAGGCAGACCCTGCCAAGTTAGACCCCTATGCCCCAACAACCTAATGGTGACTCTGGATGAGGGGAACCACAGCTGACTCCCATCAGGTCTCGTGATCGCTCGCTCACAGCTCAGCTCAGTGGATGTAGGAGTGACCCGTGATCCACACTCTCAATGGACTGCTCCTCGGCCCTAAAAAGAAATAAGAGTTAACTGGGGAACATTGCAAAAGAATCATTTACACAGTTAAAGGCCTAACATACAACAAATACCTTTTAGACCTCCATCTCCCCAACTCTCTAATATGGTCAGCAGACCAACCCAGACCCATGGCGGCGGTAGCCGCTCCAACCCTGAACGAATGAGGAGCAATGACCCTCGGGTCAAGGCCCACTCGAGATGCTGCCCAGCCCAAAACTCTACGGAATTGGAATCTCGTTAACGGGGAACCATCCACGTGAACGAGGAATTGTGAGGAACCCTCCGGACGCACGTCCATGTAAGCCCTGGTGATTCTAACTGGGCAACAGGCTGAGCCCTCATGGGCCAGCAAAGATATCCAAGATCCTCTCCCTTCTTGGTCAGTTTTAGATCTAGGAAGAAATACAAGAATAGACGACTCGTCGTTCTTGACATGAGAGGCCTGAAGGCCTCCAGGCCTGTTCCTCGAGGGGGGAAAAATTCCCCCACCCTTAGTGCCCCATGGAAGGCCAACCCGAAGGCAACCAAGAACAGGGTAGCCTCATAGGCAGATGAACACACTGCCGGCAAAACCTGACACAAAGCAATAAAGAGCTCAATAGTGACAGGTTCCCTAATGTCTTTAGTTCTGGGCACCATACGTCCCCAACCCCTCAACACCTGCCTAACCAGGAAGGTCCTGGAGGAGTCAGTGAGGCCGTACAGCTTACAGAAAAAGGACACGGTGGTCAGTCGAGACCCGACTGCCCCCTTTGATACCCCATTACCTTTGAGTTTGGTAATCCAGTCCAGAAGACCCCATTGGTCGCCATCACAAGATGGTCGGCCCATCCTGTTGCAGAAAGCGATCCATTCAGTCCAATGTTTCACGTAAGTTTTCCAGGTGGACGGGGCCAGCGAGGAATGGATCATCCTGATCAAAGGTCCCCATCCAGCGCAACCTGCCATAAATAACCAGGACAAAGCGAACCGTTAGTATCCACATAAGGAACTAACGCATAAAAGGCTTCCCATTGAAAGCGGGAAAGCGCATCCGCAATCCTATTCTGGACGCCCGGGACATGCCTAGCACGGAACACAATATTCAGGTGCAGACACTTCAACATGAACAGCCTTAAGTATCGCACAACAGGAGGAGAACTGGACGTGAGCTTGTTAATGGCAAAAACAACGCTCATGTTATCTGTCCAGAAAATCACTTCACTGTCCCGAAGCTGATCATCCCAAACTTCAAGGGCTACTATAATGGGAAAAAGTTCCAAAAGGCAAAGATTCTGAACCAGACCTTTGCCAACCCACGAGCGAGGCCACAGGCCGGCGCTCCACTGCCTGGACAAGTAAGCGCCGTACCCATGGGACCCTGCCGCGTCAGTAAACAATTGAATCACCGCATTGGAAGGAACAACCTCCCGCCACAGGCAAATACCGTTAAAGCAGGTCAAAAATTGCTCCCATACAGTCAGGTCATCCATCATCTCAGGCGACACACATGAAACTTGCGCGTCTGCGACCGTTCACTGCACAACTGCCGTTGGAGCCGCCAAAGGAAGATCCATCCCATAGGAATAATCCTGCTGGCGAAATTAAGTAGGCCCAATAAAGTCTGAAGGTCTTTTATGGACCGATAAGACTCCGCCCTCATAGCCCATACAGCCCCCAGTATGCGGGCAATTTAGCTTGCGGCAAACAACACTGTCTTGCCGCAGAGTCAATTTTGATGCCCAGAAAAGTGAGGCACATACAAGGACCCTGGGTCTTGTCCTCAGCCAGAGGACCTCCCATTCTATTCAGCAGAAGTCTAGTGACTTTCATTAGGAAAGAACATTCGGAAGACCCCGCATGACTGATGAACAAAAAATCATCCAAATAGTGGGCCAGGCCATCAAAACCAGCAACCGCTGTGATGGACCAGTGCGAGAAGCTACTGAAAGCTTCAAAATAGGCACATGAAATGGAGCAACCCATAGGCAAGCATTTATCCACATAATACTTGCCCTCAAACCAACACCCCATAAGCCGAAAGGAGGAGGGGTGAATTGGAAGGAGCCAAAATGCGGATTCCACATCCAGTTTTGCCAAACAGGCCCCAACCCCAGCCCTACAGACCAGCGCAAGCACGTCATCGAAGGACTGGTAATAAACCAAGCTAAACTCAGGGGAGATAGCATCATTGACCGAACTACCTTTCGGAAAGGACAGATGCTGAATGAGCCGAAACTTACCCGGCTCCTTCTTTGGGACGACACCCAAAGGAGAGACAGCCAACCCTGGAATCGGAATCTCTCTAAACGAGCCCGCCATGCGACCCAACGCTATCTCCTTTTCCAATTTCTCCCTCACTATGTTGGGAAATTGATACGCGGACTTCAGGTTCCTATGAACCGAGGAACCAACCACCATGCAGCTGACGGGGATAATAAATCCCCATCGGAGACCGTCACAAAGTAATTTGGCGGCCCCTTTATTTGGATAAAGGAGCAGCCATTTCTCAATTACGGCTACCCTCAGTGGGGTGGCTGCCCTTTCCAGAAGTGAACGGCTTGGGAGCGAGACCCGGGCACTCCTGGGACTGGCCTGCATCTTGGGACCTGGTACATTTGGAACCTGAGTGGCCACCCCCGCAGTGCTGACAGGCATGATGGAAAGCGCACACTGTTCCCCTAGTGCAGAGCGTATCCTGGAATCGCCAGCATACGCCTGTAGGCCGCCGTCGAGAACGCTGGGAGGCACGAGTGCCAGAGAGGCCAGTGGGAGCCTGTCCAGGTACAACCTTCTTTTCAGGCCCCAATTGCGCCCACAGCTGTGAATCTATATCCCCAAAAGAAAGGAGAGGGTTACCAACCTTCTTCCTGTGGAACGCGACGTCATAGTCCCGCCACGCCCTTTCTATGTACCGCTCATAAACGGTTTCGATGGAATCCTAATATTTTAGGACGTTCAATGCCTGATCGGGAAATTTAGTTATATAACATGACGCATGCACCCGAAAACATTTGCGTCACTCATCATACGTATCAGGCGTTTTGAACTTTTTGGGGCCCGTACCCCTGCCATTTCTTTCTGACGGTAGGCCTCAGTCGAAAGTTCAAACATGTGAACATATTTCCCGTCTTGAATCCAATGAACCATTTTAGATTTAAGATGCTCGTGCAGGCTAAATGCAGGCCATGGGTCCGTGTCACCATACATAGCCGCCTTCTGCCTATTGGTCACCTCAGGGCTAGCAACTCCCGTTCACATGGGAGGTGTCGGCAAAGGAACATCGGGCTCCATGCGGGATGAACCAGGGGGGAGGGGCAAACCCATGGCCTTCCTTTCCTCAACTAACCATTTAACCATTCTATACATCCTTTTCTGCCCCTTAGCCTCCAACCCCAGTGATATATCACTCTCAGACCCCGAGTTATCAGATGAGGAACTAAAACCCATATGCCCGGAAGACAAAATGGGCTTACCAGCTCCCAGGGGACGCTGCACTGGCAAAGGATCTGAGGAAGTCGAAGGTTGCTCCCGGCTCTGCTCTTCCTCACCACAACCACCAGGACTGTATTGCATTGGCACCAAAGGGCTCTGTGGCTCCATGATATTCTGAAAAGAGAAATGCGAGAGAGGAGTACCACGGGGAGAGGACAAAGGCCCATCATCAAAGGCAACAATCCCCCTGGGCTAATATTCCTATGCTCTACGCCAACAAAATGCATCACATTATCAGACACACTTCCCACATGCTCATCCAAAACTGCGTCAGCAAACTGGACCTGTTTCTCTAGGCACTGTTCTGTATTTTGTGAAGCCCCTTGACATAAGCTAAGCGTGGAGCTAGGGGCTTTCTTGGCAGAAGCCCTGGTAACAACTCCCTGGGGAGCCCCGCTGAGGGCCACACCCACAGGTGACACGCGCACACCCTGCGATGTGCTGCGGGTGCTGCGCGATGCAGCAACATGGCGCCTGCTAGGCTGTGAGGTACTCGCAGCCCGCCATTTGCCCCCCGCCTGTCTATTCAAGGCCAGAGGCCCTACTTCCATAGGTGTTACTGGCATACCCCCGGTCAGGCCTGCGGCTTGCTCATATGTGCCAGAATTGCCCCCCGTGACCGACGGCGAGGGTAAGGCCACAACACTCCCACTAGACCCAACCACCGGTACATTAGGGGGAATACATGAGAGGATGGGGGGCTGACCCCGGACCCACACAGAACCCCAGAACCACTAACCAGGGGAAAGGGGCCTGATGTGGGGCCAACAGACAGAGGGGCCTGAGAAGGGGGGACCACCCGGACATTAGGGTATAAGGAGGAGGAAACAGGGGCATGACTCACCGGATTAGTAGGTGATGGTGGCACAATATCCTCCTTCAGAATCAACAGCTCTTCTAACTCATCCATTCTTACAGGCACTCCGGCTGAACACTTCCTGCTGCAGCAGATTAAACTGGTATCAGACAGAATGACGGATCCTGCAAGCTGTGAAGATGAGCTGGAAAGAGTGTTTGGGGCCTGTAACCTGACTTCTTAAAGTTAAGCTAAACCCCACCCACACAAATGCAACATTGTTGCCACTTCACAGCATCACACTCCTAAGGGCCTTAATTCTTATGTTTGTTCCAGGCTATGCTGCCCTCCACTGTCTCAACTCGTAATCTAGCCGATTATTAGCAACAATCTCAACACTATTTATATATTTTTGCTAAAAAATGCCTACTAGTAACACTTTTCTGACATTTGCTATCACTCTTAAAATCCAAACCATCAAAGTTAAATTTAGCAATCTATTCTGCAAGCAATGGCCTTATTCAGCAGAAACATTCTAAAGCACATATGCAGTAATGAGTTCATGGGGTAATGGCTAAAATGTAATTTAACATGAATTTCTTTCCTAGTCTGCAGGAGATGTGTATCACACATACAATTCTAAAAATAATATTGGGTTTAAAAATGTACTAAATCCGACTGCAGTGAAAAAATGCACAAGCCCAAATCTAGTATATTAAACATTTTTTGCTAGGGGACACAAAGAAAAATATGCAGAATGGTTTTATTTATTTTTTAATAGACATTAAACTCAAATGTCTATAAGGCACACAAAAGAGCACTGTTTAACAATGCTATTATGGTTATTATTGTTTTTAACGGTTAAGTGGAAGTTGCTTACTTTTATTTTTAAACAGGGAGTCCACAACTGATCAGAAGGATAGAATCTAACTGGCTGAAAAGAAAAACACAATTTTATTGGTGGACACTGAAAAGCCTATCAAGCATAAGAACAAGAACAGTATATTTTTGAACAAAAAAATCAGTTTGTTTGTTTTTAAAAAAAAACTAATAAATATTGCAATTTCTTCTTTTAGACTCAGCAGAAAACATTATTTTAAATAAAAAATAAAAAAGTTTAAAAAGAAAAAGATAAGAAAAGAAAATCTGTTATATCTCAACCATAGGTTTTAATGTCATCCCTATATATTGGAGGGGATCCAGTAATATTTAGACATGTGCGTTTCGATTCGTTCCGAATCCAAATTCGTATGAATTTGTTAAATTCGTAGATTCGTATCGATTTGAATTTCTGAATTATGGTAGTACCGAATTTACCGAATAAATCCGAATTAGTTCGGATTTATTTGGTAGATTTGGATGGCCATGGATTACACTAGTATTGTACAGTATATTAGGTTATATCACTCTGCTATGGGTTACACCTAATATACAGTACATAATACTAGTCTAATATACAGCACATCCCACCTAACACATACCAAAATTCAGAATTTCCGAATCAAACCGATCCGAATAGAACCGAATCCAGCCAAATTTATTCGAATCTGAATGATTCCGAAATGAATCCGAAACAAATTCATTCTAATTTTTCCGAATTCGAATCGATCTGAACCGAAATTAAAAAAAATCTGAATCGATCCGAACCGAAACAAAACAAATTTTTCAACCATGCACAAGTCTAGTAATATTCTTCCTTCTACATGCAGGTACAATATTCCTTCCACAGGACTGAAACACCTTCCTCCTACACACACACACACACTTACTTATTACCCTAACTCACTGAACGAAGCCCCCCACACTAATATTAAGCTATCTTCCATATTCATCACTTCACTTAACAAATAAGTAATGAACCATAAGGACCACTCTCACACATTATGAAAAAAATATTTCCTCCCCAGATCACCTCCTGCTCCAGAGATCACTCATGGCCACCCATGATCATGGAGCCATGGGATCAATATAAAAGGCTGAGACTGGACTGAGCAGTAAGCTAGAAGGAAAATCCTTAAACTAAGTGAAAACTAGATAGAAAAATACCATTAAAATTCACGATCAGGAAACAGGGAAAGCAAATACTATATTTTGATCCATTAAACAGGTTTGGCACAAGACAAGATAAGACTCAGAAAAGGTGACCAAAAATATATATTTTTGTGAAAACAAAGGCAATACATATAGGCCTAGGTTACAAGTGTAGTGTTATTGATAGTGCAGAGTAGAGATGTGCAGGTCAAAAATGTTTGTTTTAGACAAAATTTTCTTTTTGGATATTCAAGGAAATATGTTTCCCCAAATATTCATTGCATGCACTATTCGGTTTTTGTTTAGTTTAAAATGAAAATTGAATTTTCATTAAACATTTATGTCATGAGATGCAGGACACAGCATAGAAGGTACAACACTATTTTATTGCAGAGCATAGAAGTATACAGCTTGTACAACACATCTGACTTGGTAACTGCAACATAGACAATCAATCCCCTAAACCGCGCCCCCATCCAGTGACGTCAGTTCCCACTCTCATCACATCTTCCCCCTTTTCAAAGGACAAAGCATACATTTTTTTTTCTTTTTGAATACATCAAATAACAAGGTATACAAGAAGCATACAGAAATAGTTTTGCTTAGTATACAACAAATAACAAGTTGGAATTGGAATCTCGTTAACGGGGAACCATCCCCGTGACCTAGGAATTGTGAGGAACCCTCCGGACGCACGTAAATGTAAGCCCTGGTGATTCTAACTGGGCAACAGGCTGAGCCCTCATGGGCCAGCAAAGATATCCAAGATCCTCTCCTTTCTTGGTCAGTTTTAGATCTAGGAAGAAATACAAGAATAGACGACTCGTCGTTCTTGACATGAGAGGCCTGAAGGCCTCCATGCCTGTTCCTCGAGGGGGGAAAAATTCCCCCACCCTTAGTGCCCCGTGGAAGGCCAACCCGAAGGCAGCCAAGAACAGGGTAGCCTCATAGGCAGATGAACACACTGCCGGCAAAACCTGACACAAAGCAATAAAGAGCTCAATAGTGACAGGTTCCCTAACGTCTTTAGTTCTGGGCACCATACGTCCCCAACCCCTCAACACCTGCCTAACCAGGAAGGTCCTGGAGGAGTCAGCGAGGCCGTACAGCTTACAGAAAAAGGACACGGCGGTCAGTCGAGACCCGACTGCCCCCTTTGATACCTCATTACCTTTGAGTTTGGTAATCCAGTCCAGAAGACCCCATTGGTCGCCATCACAAGATGGTCGGCCCATCCTGTCGCAGAAAGCGATCCATTCAGTCCAATGTTTCACGTAAGTTTTCCAGGTGGATGGGGCCAGCGAGGAATGGATCATCCTGATCAAAGGTCCCCATCCAGCGCAACCTGCCATAAATAACCAGGACAAAGCGAACCGTTAGTATCCACATAAGGAACTAACGCATAAAAGGCTTCCCATTGAAAGCGGGAAAGCGCATCCGCAATCCTATTCTGGACGCCCGGGACATGCCTAGCATGGAACACAATATTCAGGTGCAGACACTTCAACATGAAAAGCCTTAAGTATCGCACAACAGAAGGAGAACTGGACGTGAGCTTGTTAATGGCAAAAACAACGCTCATGTTATCTGTCCAGAAAATCATTTTACTGTCCCGAAGCTGATCACCCCAAACTTCAAGGGCTACTATAATGGGAAAAAGTTCCAAAAGGCAAAGATTCTGAACCAGACCTTTGTCAACCCACGAGCGAGGCCACAGGCCGGCGCTCCACTTCCCGGACAAGTAAGCGCCGTACCCATGGGACCCTGCCGCATCAGTAAACAATTGAATCACCGCAATGGAAGGAACAACCTCCCGCCACAGGCAAATACCGTTAAAGCAGGTCAAAAATCGCTCCCATACAGTCAGGTCATCCATCATCTCAGGCGACACACATGAAACTTGCACGTCTGCGACCGTTCACCACACAACTGCCGTTGGAGCCGCCAAAGGAAGATCCATCCCATAGGAATAATCCTGCTGGCGAAATTAAGTAGGCCCAATAAAGTCTGAAGATCTTTCATGGACCGATAAGACTCCGCCTTCATAGCCCATACAGCCCCCAGTATGCAGGCAATTTATCTTGCGGCAAACAACACTGTCTTGCCGCAGAGTCAATTTCGATGCCCAGAAAAGTGAGGCACATACAAGGACCCTGGGTCTTGTCCTCAGCCAGAGGAACTCCCATTCTATTCAGCAGAAGTCTAGTGACTTTCATTAGGAAAGCACATTCGGAAGACCCCGCATGACTGATGAGCAAAAAATCATCCAAATAGTGGGCCAGGCCATCAAAACCAACAACCGCTGCGATGGACCAGTGCGAGAAGCTACTGAAAGCTTCAAAATAGGCACATGAAATGGAGCAACCCATAGGCAAGCATTTATCCACATAATACTTGCCCTCAAACCAACACCCCATAAGCCGAAAGGAGGAGGGGTGAATTGGAATGAGCCAAAATGCGGATTCCACATCCAGTTTTGCCAAACAGGCCCCAACCCCAGCCCTACAGACCAGCGCAAGCACGTCATCGAAGGACTGGTAATAAACCAAGCTAAACTCAGGGGAGATAGCATCATTGACCGAACTACCTTTCGGAAAGGACAGATGCTGAATGAGCCGAAACTTACCCGGCTCCTTCTTTGGGACGACACCCAAAGGAGAGACAACCAACCCTGGAATCGGAATCTCTCTAAACGAGCCCGCCATGCGACCCAACGCTATCTCCTTTTCCAATTTCTCCCTCACTATGTTGGGAAATTGATACGCGGACTTCAGGTTCCTATGAACCGAGGAACCAACCACCATGCAGCTGACGGGGATAATAAATCCCCATCGGAGACCGTCACAAAGTAATTTGGCGGCCCCTTTATTTGGATAAAGGAGCAGCCATTTCTAAATTACGGCTACCCTCAGTGGGGTGGCCGCCCTTTCCAGAAGTGAACGGCTTGGGAGCGAAACCCGGGCGCTCCTGGGACTGGCCTGCATCTTGGGACCTGGTACATTTGGAACCCGAGTGGCCATTCCCGCAGTGCTGACAGGCATGACGGAAAGCGCACGCTGTTCCCCTAGCGCAGAGCGTATCCTGGAATTGCCAGCATACGCCTGTAGGCCGCCATCGAGAACGCTGGGAGGCACGAGTGCCAGAGAGGCCAGTGGGAGCCTGTCCAGGTACAACCTGCTTTTCAGGCCCCAATTGTGCCCACAGCTGTGAATCTATATCCCCAAAAGAAAGGAGAGGGTTACCAACCTTCTTCCTGCGGAACGCAAAGTCATAGTCCCGCCACGCCCTTTCTATGTACCGCTCATAAACGGTTTCGATGGAATCCTAATATTTTAGGATGTTCAATGCCTGATCGGGAAATTTAGATATATAACATGACGCATACACCCGAAAACATTTGCGTCACTCATCATACGTATCAGGCCTTTTGAACTTTTTGGGGCCCATACCCCTGCCATTTCTTTCTGACGGTAGGCCTCAGCCGAAAGTTCAAACATGTGAACATATTTCCCGTCTTGAATCCAATGAACCATTTTAGATTTAAGATGCTCGTGCAGGCTAAATGCAGGCCATGGGTCCGTATCACCATACATAGCCGCCTTCCGCCTATTGGTCACCTCAGGGCAAGCAACTCCCGTTGACACGGGAGGTGTCGGCAAAGGAACACGGGGCTCCATGCGGGATGAACCAGGGGGGAGGGGCAAACCCATGGCCTTCCTTTCCTCAACTAACCATTTAACCATTCTATACATCCTTTTCTGCCCCTTAGCCTCCAACCCCAGTGATATATCACTCTCAGACCCCGAGTTATCAGATGAGGAACTAAAACCCATATGCCCGGAAGACAAAATGGGCTTACCAGCTCCCAGGGGACGCTGCACTGGCAAAGGATCTGAGGAAGTCGAAGGTTGCTCCCGGCTCTGCTCTTCCTCACCACAACCACCAGGACTGTATTGCATTGGCACCAAAGGGCTCTGTGGCTCCATGATATTCTGAAAAGAGAATTGTGAGAGAGGAGTACCACGGGGAGAGGACAAAGGCTAATATTCCTACGCTCTACGCCACCAAAATGCATCATATTATCAGACACACTTCCCACATGCTCATCCAAAACTGTTTCAGCAAACTGGACCTGTTTCTCTAGGCACTGTTCTGTATTATGTGAAGCCCCTTGACATAAGCTAAGCGTGGAGCTAGGGGCTTTCTTGGCAGAAGCCCTGGTAACAACTCCCTGGGGAGCCCCGCTGAGGGCCACACCCACGGGTGACATGCGCACACCCTGCGATGTGCTGCGGGTGCTGCGCGATGCGGCAACATGCGCCTGCTAGGCTGTGAGGTACTCGCAGCCCGCCATTTGCCCCCCGCCTGTCTACTCAAGGCCAGAGGCCCTACTTCCATAGGTGTTACTGGCATACCCCCGGTCAGGCCTGCGGCTTGCTCATATGTGCCAGAATTGCCCACCGTGACCGACGGCGAGGGTAAGGCCATGACACTCCCACTAGACCCAACCACCGGTACATTAGGGGGAATACATGAGAGGATGGGGGGCTGACCCCGGACCCACACAGAACCCCAGCACCACTAACCAGGGGAGGGGGGCCTGATGTGGGGCCAACAGACAGAGGGGCCTGAGAAGGGGGGACCACCCGGACATTAGGGTATAAGGAGGAGGAAACAGGGGCATGACTCACCGGATTAGTAGGTGATGGTGGCACAATATCCTCCTTCAGAATCAACAGCTCTTCTAACTCATCCATTCTTACAGGCACTCCGGCTGAACAATTCCTGCTGCAGCAGATTAAACTGGTATCAGACAGAATGACGGATCCTGCAAGCTGTGAAGATGAGCTGGAAAGAGTGTTTGGGGCCTGTAACCTGACTTCTTAAAGTTAAGCTAAACCCCACCCACACAAATGCAACATTGTTGCCACTTCACAGCATCACACTCCTAAGGGCCTTAATTCTTATGTTTGTTCCGGGCTATGCTGCCCTCCACTGTCTCAACTCGTAATCTAGCCAATTGTTAGCAACAATCTCAACACTATTTATATATTTTTGCTAAAAAATGCCTACTAGTAACACTTTTCTGACATTTGCTATCACTCTTAAAATCCAAACCATCAAAGTTAAATTTAGCAATCTATTCTGCAAGCAATGGCCTTATTCAGCAGAAACATGCTAAAGCACATATGCAGTAATGAGTTCATGTGGTAAAGGCTAAAATGTAATTTAACATGAATTTCTTTCCTAGTCTGCAGGAGATGTGTATCACACATACAATTCTAAAAATAATATTGGGTTTAAAAATGCACTAAATCCTACTGCAGTAAAAAAATGCACAAGCCCAAATCTAGTATATTAAAAAAATTTTGCTAGGGGACACAAAGAAAAATATGCAGAATGGTTTTATTTATTTTTTAATAGACATTAAACTCAAATGTCTATAAGGCACGCAAAAGAGCACTGTTTAACCATGCTATTATGGTTATTATTGTTTTTAACGGTTAAGTGGAAGTTGCTTACTTTTATTTTTAAACAGGGAGTCCACAACTGATCAGAATAATAGAATCTCACTGGCTGAAAAGAAAAACACAATTTTATTGGTGGACACTGAAAAGCCTATCAAGCATAAGAACAAGAACAGTATATTTTTGAAAAAAAAAACAGTTTGTTTGTTTTTTAAAAAAAACTAATAAATATTGCAATTTCTTCTTTTAGACTCAACAGAAAACATTATTTTAAATAAAAAAATAAAAAAGTTTAAAAAGAAAAAGATAAGAAAAGAAAATCTGTTATATCTCAACCATAGGTTTTAACGTCATCCCTATATATTGGAGGGGATCCAGTAATATTTAGACATGTGCGTTTCGATTCGTTCCGAATCCAAATTCGTATGAATTTGTTAAATTCGTAGATTCGTATCGATTCGAATTTCTGAATTACGGTAGTACCGAATTTACCGAATAAATCCGTATTAGTTCGGATTTATTTGGTAGATTCGGATGGCCATGGATTACACTAGTATTGTACAGTATATTAGGTTATATCACTCTGCTATGGGTTACACCTAATATACAGTACATAATACTAGTCTAATATACAGCACATCCCACCTAACACATACCAAAATTCAGAATTTCCAAATCAAACCGATCCGAATAGAACCGAATCCAGCCAAATTTATTTGAATCTGAATGAATCCGAAATGAATCAGAAACAAATTCATTCTAATTTTTCCGAATTCGAATCAATCTGAACCGAAATTCGAAAAAATCTGAATCGAACCGAAACAAAACATATTTTTCAACCATGCACAAGTCTAGTAATATTCTTCCTTCCACATGCAGGTACAATATTCCTTCCACAGGACTGAAACACCTTCCTCCTACACACACACACACACACTTACTTATTACCCTAACTCACTGAACGAAGCCCCCCACACTAATATTAAGCTATCTTCCATATTCATCACTTCACTTAACAAATAAGTAATGAACCATAAGGACCACTCTCACACATCATGAAAAAAATATTTCCACCCCAGATCACCTCCTGCTCCAGAGATCGCTCATGGCCACCCATGATCATGGAGCCATGGGATCAATATAAAAGGCTGAGACTGGACTGAGCAGTAAGCTAGAAGGAAAATCCTTAAACTAAGTCAAAACTAGATAGAAAAATACCATTAAAAGTCACGATCAGGAAACAGGGAAAGCAAATACTATATTTTGATCCATTAAACAGGTTTGGCACAAGACAAGATAAGACTCAGAAAAGGTGACCAAAAATATATATTTTTGTGAAAACAAAGGCAATACATATAGGCCTAGGTTACAAGTGTAGTGTTATTGATAGTGTAGAGTAGAGATGTGCAGGTCAAAAATGTTTGTTTTAGACAAAATTTTCTTTTTGGATATTCAAGGAAATATGTTTCCCCAAATATTCATTGCATGCACTATTCGGTTTTTGTTTAGTTTAAAACGAAAATTGAATTTTCATTAAACATTTATGTCATGAGATGCAGGACACAGCATAGAAGGTACAACACTATTTTATTGCAGAGCATAGAAGTATACAGCTTGTACAACACATCTGACTTGGTAACTGCAACATAGACAATCAATCCCCTAAACCGCGCCCCCATCCGGTGACGTCAGTTCCCACTCTCATCACATCTTCCCCCTTTTCAAAGGACAAAGCATACATTTTTTTTTTCTTTTTGAATACATCAAATAACAAGGTATACAAGAAGCATACAGAAATAGTTTTGTTTAGTATACAACAAATAACAAGTTAAAGAGAATATACATAAACAATATGAAATACAATCCTGACTTGAACATCGGGGTAGACTACCCTAGTCCACAGTAACCATGGGACTATTCTGCCCATTCTTCTGGTCATTGCTCTAACTAGGGCTAATCCCGATATCGGGCTGGAAGTTTCATCACCCTTCTACTTGATGTCATTTTACATTAACTGTCCTCTGATACAGAAGAAGGTGATTGAGAGTCTGTTGGAAGCAAAGAAATATCCCCGCTGTGATCTTGTTGAGGGGAAGGCACCCTTCTTAAAACAGGGGATCCCACCGGCAGTGGTACTGAGGCATCCAGTCCCAAACTCTCAGGTACTGGCTGAAGATATTTTCGATTTTGGCATAAAAAAAAAAGGTGCAGGAAAGTGAATGAAGGATTTATATTTTTTAGTTATTCAGCTTCTTTTTTTGTAATGATGTACAGGGGGTCTGCCCATTCATGTGTCCATCATCCCTGTACAATCCTGACATAATATTACTAAGGAGTGTTAGTGACAGCCAGTCAGACACTAAATTAGATTTTAGTCATAGTTAGATTTTAGCCATACAGACTTGTCAAATCAAGCATTAACCTAGCAAAGGTTAGGTGGGAGACTAGAGGAGGCTCAGACATTTTAAATCTCTTTAACTAAAGCTATTGGAACATGGAGTTATGTGACTTGTATGCCTCTGTGAGCTAGTATATGACTCAAATTAATTCAGAAAGTGGTAAGTTCTTTAAACATTGAAAGATAGTGTAAGATTTCTGTAAATATTAAATGTCTCTATTTGCTGTTCCCATTGGAAATAACAGTGAGAAATCTGAATCCAATATTCATCCAATACAATTGCCCACATGGACAACTTTTGTAAGAATCTGAAACAAATTTTTTGGTTGAAACTATTTTTTCACCTGTGCCCATGTCTAATTTATTGTGTTTGAGTGATGTGAAAGGGACAGTCTAGTCAAAATTAAACTTTCATGATTCCGATAGAGCATGGAATTATAAACACCTTTCCAATTTACTTTTATCATTGAATTTTCTTTGTTCTCTTGGTATTCTTAGTTAAAAAATAAACCTAGGTAGACTCATATGCTAATGTTTAAGCCCTTGAAGGATGCCTCTTATCTGAATGCATTTTACAGTTTTTCCCAGCTAAAAGGCATTATATTTTTAAACAATAAAAATTCTAGAGTAGACTGTCCCTTTAACGCACAAAATAGAGCTAACATATTTGCACTCCACTTATAATTTAGGCTATACTGCTTAAAAATGACATTAAGCTAATATATAAAAATACTTATAAATTATTTATCAATTATATTAAAAAATAAACAAGTTTTTTGCTGATAAATTGGTCATTTTAGAGTGCCTGGAGAGCATGCTTTGTTAACTATCGTAGAGCCTGGCAGAGTTCCATAATCCAATTCAAAGCTTGTGACAAATATATTTTGTTATTTCCAAAAGAATCAATACCATGCCTGGCTATTCATGATTTCTAAGATAAATTGTCAGTCAGTTTATTCAGCTTAGAACACCTTTCTCTTTAAACTGTTGCTGAGTGCTTGGATAGATAACCATCTTCAATTACTTAATTAATTACCTAAAGTAATGAATATAACTTTTTGAAAACACTTTTTTTCTATAATTTCACATTCTTTTGCATACATTGCTACATTTTGTGTTTACCTGGTCCCAAGTGTGTCTGATAAAATATATATATATATATATAATGTTTTTATTATTATTATTATTATTGATGATCTGCTGACTAAAACAGAATTTAGAATTACCTAGGTATTTCTTCCACAAAAAGTATAATGTGTAAAAGAAGCAAATTTGATAAAAGAAGCAAATTTGATAATAGAAGTAAATTGGAAACCTTTTTTTTGGGGGGGGGGGATATTTATCAAAAGTCTGGCGGACCTGATCCAACAGTGCGGATCAGGTCCGCCAGACCTCGCTGAATGCGGAGAGCAATGCGCTCTCCGTATTCAGCATTGCAACACCAGCTCTTGTGAGCTGCTGGTGCAACACTGCCCCCTGCAGATTTGCAGCCAATTGGCCACCAACCACTCGGTCGGGTTGCTTTTCAGCGATGTCTGTCCGCCTGCTCAGAGCAGGCGGACAGGGTTATGGAGCAGCGGTCTTTAGACCACTGCTTCATAACTGCTGTTTCTGGCGAGCCTGCAGGCTCGCCAGAAATACGGGCCCTCAAGCTGCATCCAGAGCTTGATAAATGGGCCCCCATGTCTGAATCACAAAATGAATTACCTATCCCTTGAAGAGCTCAGAGACTTTAAATGTGGTCCTGTCATAGGATGACACCTTTGCCGCAAGTCAGTTTGTAAAATTTATGCAATAGTAAATCTGCACTGGTCAACTGTAAGTTTTATTATTGTGAAGTGGAAGCATCTAGGAGCAACAGCAGCCCAGCCATGAAGTGGAAGACCGTGCAATATCAGAAACAGTGCTAAAGCATGTAGTGTGTAAAAATAACCTATTATCGCTTACTACAGAGTTACAAACTGCTTCTGGAAGCAACATCAGCACAAGAACTGTGCATTGGAAGCTTCATAAAATGGGTTTCCATGGCTGAGCAGCTGTACACAAACTTAACACCAACATGCGTGAGCTGGAGAGGGGTAAAGCACATTGCCACTGGACCTGAAACAGTAGAAACGTGTTCTCTGGAGTGATGAATCATGCGTCAATATCTGGCAGTCTGACGGAGGCATCTGGATGTGGCACATGCCAGGAGAATGCTTCCAACTGAAATACATAGTGCCTACTGTAAAGTTTGGTGGAGGAGGGGTAATTGTCTTGGAGTGTTTTTAACAGACTGGGCTAGGCCACTTAGTTCTTGGGCTAATTCACTTAGTTCAAGTTAAGGGTCATCTTAATGCCACAGGATAGACATTTTAATTAACTGTGTGCTTCCAATATTGTGACACTAATTTGGGGAAGGCGCTTTCCTTTTCCAGCATGACTGTGCTCCTCTGTAAAAAGTGTGGAGAAACTTGATTGGCCTGCACAGAGTCCTAGAGGCCTATTTATCATCAAGCCAACAATCGCAAATATGCTGGAATTCCGCAGCGTAATTGTGGCGAGCCTGATTCGCCCCATTTATCAAAGCCTACAGAATGACAAAAGTTGAAATTTGTGACGTAACATACGATCCGCTGATCTCAGTCCGACACAGATCGATGCTTACGTCATTACAGATGTTCCGAATACAAATTCTGCACTATCTGACAACTTTTGCAAGTTATCAAACTTCTAACAGGTACGCTCGCCACTATTCCGGCCCAGCGTACCTGGTTTTCAATCCGCCACCCTGGAGGCCACGGATGCCATAGGAATCAATGGAAGACTGAAAGCAGCGAAAGCTCATGTTCGCTGCTGCCGGATATCCCATTAATTTCTATTATAAAAAAAACCAGTAACGTTTACACCTAACACCCTAACATGTACCCCAAGTCTAAACACCCCTAATCTGCCGCCCCCTACATCGCCGCTACCTACATAATGTTATTAACCCCTATCCCGCCGCTCACCGACACCACCGCAACTAAATAAATGTATTAACTCCTATCCCTCCGCTCCCGGAGCCCACCGCAACTCTAATAAAGTTATTAACCACTATCCTGCCGCTCCCGGACCCCGCCGCCACTAAATAAAGTTATTAACCCCTATCCCGCCGCTCCCCGACACCACCGCAACTAAATAAATATATTAACCCCTAAACCCCTGGCCTCCCACATCACTACGAGTTACTAAACCAATTAACCCCTAATCCGCCAGCCCCCCATATTGCCATAAATTAAATTAACCTTTTAACCCCTAAACCTAACAACCCGCTAACTTTACATTAAATATTAACTCATCCCTATCTTATAAAAAATTTAAACTTACCTTTAGAATTAAAATAAACTATATTAAACTACTAATTAACTTACCTTAATTATTATACTAAAATTGCATTAAACTACAAATTAAAATAACTATATTACATATTTAAAAACTTAACCCTACTCAAATTATTTAAATCTACAATAAAAAATTACTAAGTTACAAAAAAATAACAACTAAGCTACACAAAATAAAAAACACTAAGTTACACAAAATAAAAAACACTTAAGTTACAAAAAAAATAAACACTAAATTACACAAAATAAAAAATAAATGACCAAATATTTAAACTAATTACACCTAATCTAATAGCCCTATCAAAATAAAAAAGCCCCCCCAAAATAAAAAAAAACCATAGCCTACAATAAACTACCAATGGCCCTTAAAAGGGCCTTTTGCGGGGCATTGCCCCAAATAAATCAGCTCTTTTACCTGTAAATAAAATACAAACACCTCTAACAGTAAAAACCACCACCCAACCAACCAACCCCCCTAAATAAAAATTTAAAATCTAAAAAACCTAAGCTCCCCATTGTCCTGAAAAGGGCATTTCTTTCATGTAATTAGCAATGAGTCCATGAGCTAGTGACGTATGGGATATACATTCCTACCAGGAGGGGCAAAGTTTCCCAAACCTTAAAATGCCTATAAATACACCCCTCACCACACCCACAATTCAGTTTTACAAACTTTGCCTCCCATGGAAGTGGTGAAGTAAGTTTGTGCTTAAGATTCTTCGTTGATATGCGCTTCGCAACAGGTTGAAGCCCGGTTTTCCTCTCGAAGTGCAGCGAATGTCAGAGAGATGTGAAGAGAGTATTGCCTATTTGAATACAATGGTCTACCTCTAGGGGATCTATTTTATAGGCTCTCTGTTATCGGTGTCGTAGAGATTTCTTCTCCTACCTCCCTTTTCAGATCGACAATATACTCTTATATACCATTACCTCTACTGATTCTCGTTTCAGTACTGGTTTGGCTATCTACTACATGAGTGTCCTGGGGTAAGTTAATCTTATTTTTTGTGACACTCTGCGCTATGGTTGGGCACCTTATATATAAAGTTCTAAATATATGTCTATAAACTTATATTTGCCTTGATTCAGGATAATCAGTATTGCTTTTTTATACAGACTGTCAGTTTCATTATTGGGATAATGCATTTAATTATTTTTTCTTACCTTGAAAAATTTCATTTGGCCATTTTTTTCCTGCATGCTGTTAGGCACGCGGGGGCAGAAAATGTTTCTTTTTATGTCATTTTTTTGGCGCGAACTTTCTTTGGCGCTGAAAATTTTTTTTGTCATTTCCGGCGACGTAATTTACGTCAGAAGTTGTATTCTGTTACGCATGCGTATTCAGACATTTTTTTGCGCCAAAAAAATGTGGGCGTCTTTTTTACTCAGGTTATTTAAACATTTTTCTTTTTCACTGCTTCTGGTTTCTAGAAGCTTACTTTTTTGCATTCTTTCCCATTCCTGAAACTGTCATTTAAGGAATTTGATAATTTTGCTTTATATGTTGTTTTTTCTATTACATATTGCGAGATGTCTCATCCTGACCCTGGATCAAAATCTACTAATGGACAGACGCTGCCTGATGCTGGTTCTACCAAAGTTAAGTGCATATGTTGTAAACTTGTGGTAACTGTTCCTCCAGCTGTAGTTTGTGAAAGCTGTCATGATAAACTTTCCAATGCCGATTCTATTTCCATTAGTAATAAACCTTTACCTGTTGTTGTTCCTTCAACATCTATTGTTCAGGACGTACCTGTTAATGTAAAATAATTTGTTTATAATTCTATTAAGAAGGCTCTTGGGGGTAGTTATCAACGTGTCTACTTTTCCTGCCTTCGCCGGCCCAATACGCCTGCCTAAGCTCGCCTCACATCACCGCCGCGGACCTGCAAAAATTCGCCAAAGTTATCAAAAAAGCTGTCAAAAAGCCGCACACCAAGTACGGGGCGATGAGCAGCGGACTGTGAGAGTTATCACTCATCCGATCTCGCTGCTCTTCGGCTTTTTTACAGCTTTATTGCTAGCCTGTCACTAAGCACCCACACTATACTATACTGTTCTACCCCCTATACCGGCGCCCCCGGAGCCTCCCGCAACTAAATAAAGCTATAAACCCCTAAACCGCCACTCCTTGGCCCCCGCCGCAACTCTTATAAATGTATTAACCCCTAAACCGCCGCTCCCGGACCCCGCTGCCACCTACATTATACCTAGTAACCCCTATCCTGCCCCCCCTATACCGTCGCCCACTATAATAAAGTTATTAACCCCTATCCTGCTGATCCCGCACCTCGCCGCAACTAAATAAATAGTTTAACCCCTAAACTGCCGCTCCCTGACCCCGCCGCAACCTATATTAAATTTATTAACCCCTATCCTGCCCCCCCTACACTGTCGCCACCTATAATAAATTTATTAACCTCTATCCTGCCCCCCACTACACCGCCGCCACTGTAATAAAATGATTAACCCCTAAACCTAAGTCTAACATTAACCCTAACACCCCCCTAACTTAAATATTAATTAAATAAATCTAAATAATATTTATATTATGAACTAAATTAATCCTATTTAAAACTAAATACTTACCTTTAAAATAAACCCTAATATAGCTACAACATAAATAATAATTATATTGTAGCTATCTTAGGATTTATTTTTATTTTACAGGCAACTTTCAATTTATTTTAACTAGGTACAATAGCTATTAAATAGTTATTAACTATTTAATAGCTTACCTAGGTAAAATAAAGAGAAATTAACCTGTAAAATAAAAACTAACCTAAGTTACAATTACACCTAACACTACACTATACTTTAATAAATTATTCCTATTTAAAACTAAATACTTACCTGTAAAATAAACCCTAAGATAGCTACAATATAATTAATAATTACATTGTAGCTATTTTAGGAATTATATTTATTTTACAGGTAACTTTGTATTTATTTTAGCTAGTTAGAATAGTTATTAAATAGTTATTAACTATTTAATAACTACCTAGCTAAAAGAAATACAAAATTACCTGTAAAATAAATCCTAACCTAAGTTACAATGAAACCTAACACTACACTATCATTAAATGAATTAAATAAATTAACTACAAATAACTACAATTAAATACAATAAGTTACAAACATTTAAAAAATATTACAACAATTTTAAGCTATTTCCACCTAATCTAAGCCCCCTAATAAAATAACAAAGCCCCCAAAATAAAAAAATGCCCTACCCTATTCTAAATTAAAAAAGTTCAAAGCTCTTTTACCTTACCAGCCCTTCAAAGGGCCTTTTGTGGGGGCATGCCCCAAAGAATTCAGCTCTTTTGCCTGTAAAAGAAAAATACAACCCCCCCCCAACATTACAACCCACCACCCAATAGATCGGAACAGCCAATAGAATGCAAGCTCAATCTGATTGGCTGATTGGATCAGCCAATCGGATTGAACTTGAATCTGATTGGCTGATTCAATCAGCCAATCAGATTTTTCCTACCTTAATTCCGATTGGCTGATAGAATCCTATCAGCCAATCGGAATTGAAGGGACGCCATCTTGGATGACATCCCTTAAAGGAGCCTTCATTCGTCGGTAGTCTGTCGGTAAAGAAGGATGTTCCGCGTCGGCGGGATGAAGATTGAAGACACTGCTTGGAAGATGACATCGCCCGGATAGAAGACTTCTTCAGCGCCTCTTGGAAGATGACATCGCCCGGATGGAAGACTTCTTCAGCACCGACTGGAGGATCACTTCATCGGATGGAAGATTTCTTCAGCACCCCTTGGATGATGACTTCTGTTGCTCCGGATCTCCTCTTCAGTTCCATCGCTGCTCGGCTAAATGAAGACGACTAAAGGTAGGATGATCTTCAGGGGATTAGTGTTAGGTTATTTTAAGGGGGGTTTGGGTTAGATTAGGGGTATGTGGGTGGTGGGTTTTAATGTTGGGGGGGGTTGTATTTTTCTTTTACAGGCAAAAGAGCTGAATTCTTTGGGGCATGCCCCCTCAAAAGGCCCTTTTAAGGGCTGGTAAGGTAAAAGAGCTTTGAACTTTTTTAATTTAGAATAGGGTAGGACATTTTTTTATTTTGGGGGGCTTTGTTATTTTATTAAGGGGCTTAGATTAGGTGTAATTAGCTTAAAATTGTTGTAATATTTTAAAAATGTTTGTAGCTTATTTTTTTTATTTTTTGTAACTTAGCTTTTTTTTTTTGTACTTTAGTTTATGTAATTGTATTTAATTGTAGTTATTTGTAGTTAATTTATTTAATTCATTTAATGATAGTGTAGTGTTAGGTTTAATTGTAACTTAGGTTAGGATTTATTTTACAGGTAATTTTGTATTTCTTTTAGCTAGATAGTTATTAAATAGTTAATAACTATTTAATAACTATTCTAACTAGCTAAAATAATTACACAGTTACCTGTAAAATAAATATAATTCCTAAAATAGCTACAATGTAATTATTAATTATATTGTAGCTATCTTAGGGTTTATTTTACAGGTAAGTGTTTAGTTTTAAATAGGAATAATTTATTAAAGTATAGTGTAGTGTTAGGTGTAATTGTAACTTAGGTTAGTTTTTATTTTACAGGTTAATTTCTCTTTATTTTAGCTAGGTAAGCTATTAAATAGTTAATAACTATTTAATAGCTATTGTACCTAGTTAAAATAAATTGAAAGTTGCCTGTAAAATAAAAATAAATCCTAAGATAGCTACAATATAATTATTATTTATGTTGTAGCTATATTAGGGTTTATTTTAAAGGTAAGTATTTAGTTTTAAATAGGATTAATTTAGTTCATAATAGAAATATTATTTAGATTTATTTAATTAATATTTAAGTTAGGGGGTGTTAGGGTTAGTATTAGACTTAGGTTTAGAGGTTAATAAATTTATTACAGTGGCGGCGGTGTAGTGGGGGGCAGGATAGGGGTTAATAAGTTTAATATAGGTTGCGGCAGGGTCTGGGAGTGGGGTTAAACTATTTATTTAGTTGCGGCGAGGTGCGGGATCGGCAGGATAGGGGTTAATAACTTTATTATAGAGGGCGGCGGTATAGGGGGGCAGAATAGGGGTTACTAGGTATAATGTAGGTGGCGGTGGGCTCTGGGAGCGGCGGTTTAGGGGTTAATACATATATTATAGTTGCGACGGGGTCAGGGAACAGTGGTTTAGGGGTTAATATGTATAGAGTAGCTTGCGGTGGGCTCCGGGAGCGGCGGTTTAGGGGCGAATACATATATTATAGTTGCGGTGGGCTCCGGGAGCGGCGGTTTAGGGGTTAATATGTATAGAGTAGCTTGTGGTGGGCTCCGGGAGCAGCGGTTTAGAGGGTAATAACTTTATTTAGTTGCGGCGGTGTAGGGGGGGACAGATTAGTGGTGTTTACACTCGGGGTACATGTTAGGGTGTTAGGTGTTGACAGCTCCCATAGGAATCAATGGGATGTCTGGCAGCAGTGAACTTGTACTTTCGCTATGGTCAGACTCCCATTGATTCCTATGGGATCCGCCGCCTCCAGGGTGGCGGTTTGAAAACCAGGTACGCTGGGCCGGAAAAGTGCCAAGCATACCTGCTAGTTTTTTGATAACTAGCAAAAGTAGTCAGATTGTGCCGCACTTGTGTGCGGAACATCTGGAGTGACGTAAGAATCGATCTGTGTCGGACTGAGTGCGGCGGATCGGAGTTTACGTCACAAAATTCTACTTTTGCCGATCTCTAGCCTTTGATAACTAAGGCGAATCAGCCTCGCCACAAATACGCTGCGGAATTCCAGCGTATTTGAGGTTGACGGCTTGATAACTAGGCCCCTCTGTCTGTTATTCCTCCTTCTAGTAAACGTAAAAGGTCTTTTAAAACTTCTCACATTTCAGATGAATTTTTAGGTGACCGCCATCATTCTGACATCTGTTTCTGATGAGGTTTTTTCTGGTTCAGAAGATTCTACCTCAGATATTGATACTGATAAATCTTCATATTTATTTAAGATGGAGTTTATTCGTTCATTACTTAAAGAAGTTTTGATTGCTTTAGATATGGAGGAGTCCAGTCCTCTTGATACTAGAACTGCTAAACGTTTAAATTTGGTTTATAAACCGCATGTGTTAATTCCAGAAGTTTTTCCAGTTCCTGATGCTATCTCAGATGTGATTGCTAGGGAATGGGATAGTCTGGGTACTTCATTTACTCCTTCTCCAAGGTTTAAGAAATTGTACCCAGTGCCATCTGATAGATTGGAATTTTGGGATAAAATCCCTAAAGTCGATGGGGCTATCTCTACTCTAGCCAAACGTACTGCTATTCCTACGGCAGATAGCACTTCGTTTAAAGATCCTTTAGATAGGAAGATTGAATCTTTTTTAAGAAAAGCTTATTTATGTTCAGGTAATCTTCTTAGACCTGCTATCTCTTTGGCTGATGTTGCTGCAGCTTCAACTTTTTGGTTGGAGGCTTTAGCGCAACAAGTGACAGATCATAATACATATAGCATTGTTAAACTTCTTCAACACGCTAATAACTTTGTCTGTGATGCCATTTTTGATATCATTAGAGTTGATGTCTGGTATATGTCTTTAGCTATTTTAGCTAGACGAGCTTTATGGCTTAAATCCTGGAATGTAGATATAACTTCTAAGTCAACTTTGCTTTCTCTCTCTTTACAAGGTAATAAGTTGTTTGGTTCTCAGTTGGATTCTATAATTTCAACTGTTACTGGAGGGAAGGGTGCCTTTTTGCCTCAGGGAAAAAAATCCAAAGGTAATTTCAGGGCTGCTAATCGTTTTCGTTCCTTTCGTCAGAAGGAGCAGAAGCCCGATCCTTCCCCTAAAGGAACGGTTTCCAGTTGGAAACCTAATCCAGTCTGGAATAAATCTAAGCCTTCCAGAAAGTCAAAACCAGCCCCTAAATCCGCATGAAGGTGCGGCCCTCATTCCAGCGCAGCTGGTAGGGGGCAGGTTACGTTTTTTCAAAGATGTTTGGATCAATTCGGTTCACAATCTTTGGATTCAGAACCTTGTTTCGCAAGGGTACAGAATAGGTTTCAAAATAAGACCGCCTGTGAGAAGATTCTTTCTCTCACGCATTCCAGTCAATCCAGTGAAGGCTCAGGCATTTCTGAAATGTGTTTCAGACCTAGAGTTAGCTGGGGTAATTATACCAGTTCCAGTTCTGGAGCAGGGTCTTGGGTTTTATTCAAATCTATTCATCGTACCAAAGAAAGAGAATTCTTTCAGACCGGTTCTGGATCTAAAAATATTGAATCGTTCTGTAAGGATACCAACATTTAAAATGGTGACTATAAGAACTATTCTGCCTTTTGTTCAGCAAGGGCATTATATGTCTACAATAGATTTACAGGATGCATACCTGCATATTCCAATTCATCCAGATCACTATCAGTTTCTGAGATTCTCTTTTCTAGACAAGCATTACCAGTTTATTGCTCTTCCATTTGGTCTAACAACAGCGCCAAGGATCTTTTTGAAGGTTCTTGGTGCCCTTCTCTCTGTAATCAGAGAACAGGGTATTGCGGTATTTCCTTATTTTTACGATATCTTGGTACTTGCTCAGTCTTCACGTTCTGCAGAATCTCATACGAATCAACTTGTGTTGTTTCTTCAAAGATATGGTTGGAGGATCAATTTGCCAAAGAGTTCCTTGATTCCTCAGACAAGGGTAACCTTTTTAGGTTTCCAAATAGATTCAGTGTCCATGACTTTATCTCTGACAGAAAAGAGACGTCTGAAATTGGTTTCAGCCTGTCAAAACCTTCAGTCTCAATTGTTCCCTTCGGTAGCATTATGCATGGAGATTTTAGGTCTCATGACTGCTGCATCGGACGCGATCTCTTTTGCTCGTTTTCACACGAGACCACTCCAGCTTTGTATGCTGAACCAGTGGTGCAGGGATTATACAAGGATATCACAAATAATATCCTTAAATCACAATGTTCGATCATCTCTAACTTGGTGGATGGATCACCATCGTTTAATTCAAGGGGCCTCTTTCGTTCGTCCAACCTGGACTGTGATCTCAACAGATGTGTGTCTATCAGGTTGGGGAGCTGTTTGGGGATCTCTGACAGCACAAGGGGTTTGGAAATCTCAGGAGGCGAGATTACCAATCAACATTTTGGAACTCTGTACGATTTTCAGAGCTCTTCAGTTCTGGCCTCTTCTGAAGAGAGAATCGTTTATTTGTTTTCAGACAGACAATGTCACGACCGTGGCATATGTCAATCATCAAGGGGGGACTCACAGTCCTCAAGCTATGAAAGAAGTATCTCGGATACTTGTTTGGGCAGAATCCAGCTCCTGTCTAGTTTCTGCGGTTCACATCCCAGGTGTAGACAATTGGGAAGCGGATTATCTCAGTCGCCAGACGTTACATCCGGGCGAATGGTCTCTTCATCCAGAGGTTTTTCTTCAGATTGTTCAAATCTGGGGACTTCCAGAAATAGATCTGATGGCCTTTCATCTGAACAAGAAACTTCCCAGGTATCTGTCCAGATCCCGGGATCCTCAGGCGGAAGCAGTGGATGCGTTGTCAATTCCTTGGAATTATCATCCTGCCTATATCTTTCCGCCTCTAGTTCTTCTTCCGAAAGTAATTTCATAAATTCTAATGGAGCGCTCATTTGTACTGCTGGTAGCTCCAGCATGGCCACACAGGTTTTGGTTTGCGGATCTCGTTCGGATGGCCAGTTGTCAACCTTGGACACTTCCGTTAAAGCCAGACCTTCTATCTCAAGGCCCTTTTTTCCATCAGGATCTCAAATAATTAAATTTGAAGGTATGGAGATTGAACGCTTAATTCTTAGTCATAGAGGTTTCTCTGACTCAGTGATTAATACTATGTTACAGGCTCAAAAATCTGTCTCTAGAAAGATTTATTATCGAGTTTGGAAGACTTACATCTCTTGGTGTTCTTCTCATAAATTCTCCTGGCATTCTTTCAGAATTCCTAGAATTTTACAATTTCTTCAGGATGGCTTGGATAAAGGTTTGTCTGCAAGTACTTTGAAAGGACAAATTTCTGCTCTTTCTGTTCTTTTTCACAGAAAGATTGCTAATCTTCCTGATATTCATTGTTTTGTACAGGCTTTGGTCCATATCAAACCTGTTATTAAGCCAATCTCTCCTCCTTGGAGTCTTAATTTGGTTTTGACAGCTTTACAGGCTCCTCCATTTGAGCCTATGCATTCTCTAGATATTAAATTACTTTCTTGGAAAGTACAGTTCCTTTTGGCTATCTCTTCTGCTAGAAGAGTTTCTGAATTATCTGCTCTTTCTTGTGAATCTCCTTTTCTGATTTTTCATCAGGATAAGGCGGTGTTGCGGACTTATTTTCAATTTTTGCCTAAGGTTGTGAATTCTAACAACATTAATAGAGAAATTGTTGTCCCTTCATTATGTCCTAATCCTAAGAATTCTAAGGAAAGATCGTTACATTCTTTGGATGTAGTTAGAGCTTTGAAATATTATGTTGAAGCTACTAAAGATTTTAGAAAGACTTCTAGTCTATTTGTTGTTTTTTCTGGTCCCAGGAAAGGTCAGAAAGCTTCTGCCTTTTATTTGGCGTCTTGGTTAAAGTCTTTGATTCATCATGCTTACATGGAGTCGGGTAAGGCTCCGCCTCAAAGAATTACGGCTCATTCTACTAGGTCAGTTTCTACTTCCTGGGCTTTTTGGAATGAAGATTCTGTTGATCAGATTTGCAAAGCAGCAACTTGGTCTTCTTTGCATACTTTTACTAAATTCTACCATTTTGATGTGTTTTCTTCTTCTTAAGCAGTTTTTGGTAGAAAAGTACTTCAGGCAGCTGTTTCTGTTTGATTCGTCTGCTTATAATTTCAGTTTTTTTCATTATAAAGATTAAAACTTTTGATTTGGGTTATGGATTATTTTTTCAGCGGAATTGGCTGTCTTTATTTTATCCCTCCCTCTCTAGTGACTCTTGCGTGGAAGTTCCCCATCTTGGGTATCTGCTATCCCATATGTCACTAGCTCATGGACTCTTGCTAATTACATGAAAGAAAACATAATTTATGTGAGAAATTACCTGATAAATTAATTTCTTTCATATTAGCAAGAGTCCATGAGACCCACCCTTTTTTGTGGTGGTTATGATTTTTTGTATAAAGCACAATTATTCCAATTCCTTATTTTTTATGCTTTCGCTCCTTTCTTATCACCCCACTTCTTGGCTATTCATTAAACTGAATTGTGGGTGTGGTGAGGGGTGTATTTATAGGCATTTTAAGGTTTGGGAAACTTTGCCCCTCCTGGTAGGAATGTATATCCCATACGTCACTAGCTCATGGACTCTTGCTAATATGAAAGAAATGAATTTATCAGGTAAGTTCTTATATAAATTATGTTTTTTGAACATTTTTGTATACTGGCGGTGTTTAGTGACAGGATATAAATAAAGTTGGGAAAAAGCCGAATAGCAGTGAGATTGATGACTTCTAGTTAACAACAATCCGCTGCTCATCGCCCCGTACTTGGTGCACAGATTTTTGACAGCTTTTTTGATAAATAAGGAGAGCGTATTCAGGTCCACGGCCGCAATGTTAGGAGATGTTAGGCTAGCATATTGGTGCCGGCGAATGCAGCATAGTTGACGGCTTGATTAGTAGGCCTCCTAGTCTTGACCCTACTTAGCACCTTTGGGATGAATTGGAATTCTGCTTGCTGCTAGACCTTCTCGTCCAATATCAGTGCCTGACCTCACAAATTCTGTTTTGAATGAATGACACAAATTCCCACAGACACACTCCAAAATCTTGTGGAAAGTCTTCCCAGAAAAGTTGCAACTGTTATAGCCGCATAGGTGGAAGGCAACTCCATTTGAATTCCCATAGTTTTTAAATGGGATGTCCAAGAAGCTCATATAGGTGTGATTGTCAGGTATCCACATACTCTTGGCCATATACTCTATTTTGCATGCTTGTTAGGCTTTATAGATTTTTTAGAATTAGTGCAATAACCCATATTAAGTTTTCCCCTCTGCTTGCTACTGTATATGAAATAAACATTTTGAACAATGTATCTTAATTTCTACCAAATCAACAGTTTATATGCATTAATCACTCCATTTACCTGGAATCTTTATTTTTTAAACGGGCATGAAACCCATTTTTTTTTAGTTTGCGATTCAGACAGAGCATATAATTTTAAGCAACTTCCCAATTTACTTCTGTTTTTAAATTTGCTTCATTCTCTTGGCATCCACTGTTGAAGGAGCAGCAGTGCATTACTGGGAGCTATCTGAACATATCAGGTGAGCCACTGACAAGGCATATGCATATCCACCAATCACCAGCTAGCTCCCAGTAGTGCATTGCTGCTCCTGGTCCTACGTAAGTATGCTTTCAACAAAGGATACTAAGATAACAAAGCAACTTTGATGATAAGTTGCTAGTACTGTTAGAAGTGTCCTTAATTTGTTTTTATCTCAAGTATCCAATAAAATAGAGGTTTTATTCAAGGTAATTTCTCTCTCCTCGTTGAAGCCGTATATGCTATAATTTTAAAACATTTGTTACAGTATTTTTGGGGCAATCTGGAGAGCCCCAGCAGCATTGGCTGTAATACACTGATACCGTACTGAAACCGAGTTAGCAAGAGAAGGAGGCAGGACATTGCACACGAAGACCATAGTGAGACACTCTGTTTAGCTGTTATTTTGAGCTCTTTTCCTCATAGTTCATTTGGCTAAGGTACTGCACGCCAGCCTACTCTTCACTTAACAAACATCAATACACAAAATGTTTCCATTTAATGACTGTATTGTTCTATTATGGATAAATTGTTTGTTTGGTGATACTTGACACATTAAGTAACAGAGCACTAACTTTAATGATAAAAGTAATGTGTAAAGTAATTTAAAAATACCTACTCTTTCTGCATCATGAACGTTTTATTTGACTTTACTGCTTCTTTAAGCACATTTTTACATGAACTTTTTAAAAATCAGTAGAGTTGACATTAAAAACTTATACCTAGATTACGAGTTTTGTGTTAGAGGCTGTGCGTTGCTAACGAGCAGTTTATGCTCACCGCTCACCTACAGACAACGCTGATATTACAGGTTTTTACAAACCCGGCGTTAACCGCAAATAAGTGAGCGTAGAGCAAAATTTTGCTCCACATCTCACCTCAATACCAGCGCTGCTTACGTTATCGGTGAGCTGGTAAAACGGGCTTGTGCACGATTTCCCCATAGGAATCAATGGGGGAGAGCCGGCTGAAAAAAAACCTAACACCTGCAAAAAAGCAGCGTTCAGCTCCTAACACAGTCCCATTGATTCCTTTGGGGAAATAAAAGTTATGTCTACACCTAACATGAACCCCGAGTCTAAACACCCCTAATCTTACACTTATTAACCCCTAATCTGCTGCCCCCGACATCGCCAACACCTGCATTATATTATTAACCCCTAATCTGCCGCTCCGGACACCGCCACAACCTACATTATACTTATGAACTCCTAATCTGCCGCCCCCAACATCGCTGACACTTACATTATATTTATTAACCCCTACTCTGCCTCCCCCAATGTTGCCGCCACCTACCTACATTTATTAACCCCTAATCCGCTGGCCCCAACGTCGCTGCCACAATATTAAAGTTATTAACCCCTAAACCTAAGTCTAACCCTAACCCTAACACTCCCTAACTTAAAAATAATTACAATAAATCTAAATAAAATTACTACAATTAACTAAATGATTCCTATTCAAAACTAAATACTTACCTATAAAATAAACCCTAAGCTAGCTACAATATAACTAATAGTTACATTGTAGCTAGCTTAGGGTTTATTTTTATTTTACAGGCAAGTAAAAGATAAAGTCACTTAGCATTTTCTACAATAGGGGCTTTTGTATTTGGACAACAATTGTGTGTTTTCAATTGGTAGGCAATTAGGAGAGAACCCCACCCGTTTCTAGGATCTATTTAAAGGGTTCTCTATTAGCTCTGCTAATGTAGCTCTGTGGATCTCACTGAAATAAGGATCTCATTTATATAAGGATTGCATTAAGTGCAAGAGTTATTTCAGGAGTTATTCAGAGTTAGTCAGTGAGGAGGTTAAATATTGTAGTAATTTGATAGAGTATCTACATATTTATTTAAACATGCCTCAGATTCAGTGCAATGGATGCCTTGCCCTGTTTGATCGTGCAGTATTCTGGAGATTCAGAGGCTGCCCAGTGTGTAAGCAGTTTTCTCTCTTATGGAAAGAAATAGCTTATCTTAAAGATACAATAAATAACATGTCTGTTTGCTCAAAACAGCCTCCTAAAGAAGCTGCACCTCTACCCCAGAGACTAAGAAAAAAGAGATGGACAACTGTTGGCACAGGAAGGGTAAGAACAGTAGAACAAAGGAATACTCCTAATCCTCTGCCTTTGAAAAACTCTTATGCTGCTATTACTGCTGGCATCTGTGAAGAAGAGAGCCCAACTGCTAGTACTTCTGACAGTGTAACAGGGAGGTCTGAGTTTCTGGTGTCTGAATCTGCAAACAAGAAATCCAAGGTAAGATCTGCAAAGGTAAATTTCTGTAAGACCTTGTTAATAGGTGACTCCATTTTAAGAAATGTACAGATAGATGATGATAATGGTGATATGAGAGAGGTTAGATGTCTTCTAGGTTCTACCGCTCACAGAGATTTAGATCGTATTTCAAGAATTGTTAAAGCAGCTAGAAAAGACAGTGATTCAGATGTTATTGTTCACCTAGGTACAAATGATCTGGCTAGAAATGATGTTGTTGCTGTGCAAAATGAGTTTTTTAAACTAGGAAGTTGTTTAGATCATGTGGCTGCATCTGTGTCCTTTTCTGTTGTTTTACCTGTGTATGGTCAGGAAGAAGGAAGAATGCAGCGTATTTATAGAATTTAACTCTTGGTTAGAGAGGTGGTGTAGGGAGAGAAGATATGGTTTTGTTAGCCATCAAAGCCCTGTTTGGCTTGATAGCAGCTTGTATAAGAAGGATGGTTTGAATCTGGATATTAAAGGGGCAGGAGTATTGAGTAAAGAATTTAAAAACCTTATTAGTAGCAATTTAAACTAATGAAGGGGGACAGAGTTAATATACCCATCTGTCCCCCAAAACATGCCAAGACAGTCAACCAAATTTTAGATTCTTGTTTATTTAAGAAAAAAAAAATACTTTAAGGAATAAGGCTTTGAATAATGTAGCCAGGGTTTGTATTGACCATGCAAAAGGATTTGAGAATTCTAGAAATATTCTACGTGCAATGTGCACAAATGCTCACAGTTTAGTAAGTAAATTACCTGAACTTACTGCAATAATGATTCAAGATAAATTGGATTTAGTAGCTATAACAGAGACATGGTACAATGACTCTCACGACTGGGAAACAGTCATACCTGGTTACATCTTGTTTAAAAAAAATAGAGTAGGTAAAAAAGGGGGCGGAGTTGCTCTGTACGTGAAAGACAATATTAAAGTAACTGAAATTGTAGAAAAAAATGACAATGTAGAAAGTGTTAGGGTAACTATAGAAACTGAAGGGAAACAGGTGTTTAGAATAGGAGTAGTATATAGACCACCATTACAGGATGAAGCATCAGACAATTTATTAATTGATGAAATAGCCAAAATTACAATGAAGGGCAATGTTATTGTAGTGGGGGACTTTAATATGCCTGATTTAGACTGGGAAGTACCTGTTGCCAAATCAACTAGAAGTAAATATATCCTGGAATCTTTACAAGGGGAATCTCTTGAGCAACTAGTAAAAGAACCAACATGAAAAGGAACTATATTAGATTTAGTACTTACAAACAGTGATATAGTATCTGAGGTGTCTGTGGTGAGAACTTAGGCTCTAGTGATTATCAGTCTGTATGGTTTAATATTCAGGCAAAGGTACTAAGCAACCATAGTAAAACAAAAGTCTTGGACTTTAGATCAACTGATTTTTCTTACATGGGCAGATACCTAGATGAATCCCTAAAAGGGATGGCACAGATTACAGGAGTACAAGAACATTGGGAATATTTTAAACATGCTATTCTAGATGCAACTAAACACTGCATTAGACTTGTTTGTAAAAGTAAAAGAAAACCAATATGGTTTTCAAGAGAAGTAGCACATGTAGTTAAGACAAAAAAGACAGTCTATAAAAAATTCAAACTCACTGGCTCAGAAGAGGATAAAGAAAAATGGAGAACCCATCAAAAGATGACAAAGCAGTTAATCAGAAAGGCTAAAGCTGATGCAGAAGAGAAAATAACACAATCTGTAAAAAACAGTTACAAAACCTTCTTTAGATATATCAATGAAAAGAGAAAAACTAACAGAGGGATAGTTAGACTCAAGAATGAGGATAGAGTATTGGAAGAAGATAAACAAATAGCAAACTTTTTAAATGATTACTTTTATTCAGTATTTACAACAGATGGTAAAGATAGTGAGATTCTATTAAGGGATGTTTAAAATTTGGTACACAATGCCACAGTGCAGCTGGCAAGGCCAGTCAAATGCTTGGTTGCATTGGAAGAGGTTTTAGTAGCAGAAATAGCAAGGTTCTTATGCCATTTTACAGATCATTAGTGGAGTATATGCAATACTGTGTATAGTTCTGGAGACCATATCTTCAGAAACATATAAATAAACTAGAAGCTGTCCAAAAGAGGGATACTAAAATGGTACATGGTCTAAAATATAAAACGTACAAAGAAAGACTCTATGATCTAAATATGTATAGTTTAGAGGATAGAAGGGAAAGAGGTGACATGATAGAAACCTTCAAATATATGAAGGGACTTAATAACATAGAAGCTGAAAGCATTTTTCACAAAAAAATAAATGCCAAAACAAGGGGTCACAATCTAAAGTTAGAGGGTAGTAGATTCAGGAGAAATTTGAGGAAGCATTTTTTTACAGAAAGGGTGGTGGATTCATGGAATAAACTTTCATTTGAGGTGGTAAACACAAAGACTGTAAAGGAATTTAAAAATGCCTGGGACATGCATAAGGCTATCCTAAGGAAAAAGTAATGTAATATAGGTAGACTTGATGGGCCTTTTTGATTCTTATCTACTGCCAAATTCTATGTTTCTATGTTTCTATTTTAACTAGGTACAATAGTTATTAAATAGTTATTAACTATTTAATAACTACCTAGTTAAAATAAAGACAAATTTACCTGTAAAATAAAACCTAAGTTACAATTACACCTTGCACTACACTACAATTAAATTAATTACCTAAATTAAATACAATTATTTACAATTAAATAAAATTATCTAAAGTACGAAAAAAAATCAAACACTAAATTACAGAAAATAATAAAGAAATTACAATATTTTTAAACTAATTACACCTACTCTAATCCCCCTAAGAAAATAAAAAAGCCCCCCAAAATAAAAAAAGCTCTACCCTACACTAAATTACAAATAGCCCTTAAAAGGTCCTTTTGCGGGGCATTGTCCCAAAGTAATCAGCTCTTTTACCTGAAAAAAAAATTACAATTCCCCCCCAACATTAAAACCCACCACCCACACAACCAACCTTCTCTAAAATCCACCCAATCCCCCCTTAAAAAACCTAACACTAACCCCTTGAAGATCACCCTACCGGGAGACATCTTCACCAACCGGGCAGAAGTGGACCTCCAGATGGGCAGAAGTCTTCATCCAACCGGGCAGAAGTGGTCCTCCAGATGGGCAGAAGTCTTCATCCAGACGGCATCTTCTATCTTCATCCATCCGGCGTGGAGCGGGTCCATCTTCAAGACATCCAACGCGGAGCATCCTCTTCATCCGACGGCCGACGACTGAATGAAAGTTCCTTTAAATGACGTCATCCAAGATGGCGTCCCTTCAATTAAGGTAGAAAAAATCCTATTGGCTGATTGGATCTATTGGTTGATTGGAACAGCAAATAGAATGCCAGCTCAATCCTATTGGCTGATCCAATCAGCCAATAAGATTGAAGTTCAATCCTATTGGCTGATTGCATCAGCCAATAGGATTTTTTCTACTTTAATTCCGATTGGCTGATAGAATTCTATCAGCCAATCGGAATTGAAGGGACGCCATCTTGGATGATGTCATTTAAAGGAACCTTCATTCAGTCGTTGGCCGTCGGATGAAGAGGATGTCTTGAAGATGGACCTGCTCCGCGCCGGATGGATGAAGATAGAAGATGCCGTCTGGATGAAGACTTCTGCACGTCTGGAGGACCACTTCTGCCCAGTTGGATGAAGACTTCTGCCCGTCTGGAGGTCCACTTCTGCCTGGTTGGGTGAAGACGTCTTAGGTTTTTTTAAGGGGGGATTGGGTGGGTTTTAGAGTAGGGTTGGTTTTGTGGGTGGTGGGTTTTAATGTTGGGGGGGCATTGTAATTTTTTTTTACAGGTAAAAGAGCTGATTACTTTGGGGCAATGCCCCGCAAAAGGCCCTTTTAAAGGCTATTTGTAATTTAGTGTAGGGTAGGACTTTTTTATTTTGGGGGGGCTTTTTTATTTTGATAGGGGGATTAGAGTAGGTGTAATTAGTTTAAAAATCTTGTAATTTCTTTATTATTTTCTGTAATTTAGTGTTTGTTATTTTTGTACTTTAGATAATTTTATTTAATTGTAATTAATTGTATTTAATTTAGGTAATTAATTTAAAGGGACAGTCTACACCAGAATTTTTATTGTTTTAAAAGATAGATAATCCCTTTATTACCCATTTCCCAGTTTTGCATAACCAACACAGTTATAATAATATACTTTTAACCTCTGTGATTATCTTGTATCTAAGCCTCTGCAAACTGCCCCTTTTTTCAGTTCTTTTGACAGACTTGCAGTCTAGCCAATCAGTGCCAGCTCCCAGATTACTTCACGTGCACGAGCAGTGCTATCTATATGAAATATGTGAACTAACACCCTCTAGTGGTGAAAAACTGTTAAAATGCAATCTGAAAGAGGTGGGCTTCAAGGTCTAAGCAATTAGCATATGAACCTCCTAGGTTAAGCTTTCAACTAAGAATACCAAGAGAACAAAGCAAAATTGGTGATAAAAGTAAATTGGAAAATTGTTTAAAATTACATGCTCTATCTGAATCATGAAACTTTATTTTGGCCTAGACTGTCCCTTTAATTGTAGTGTAGTGTTAGGTGTAATTGTAACTTAGGCTAGATTTTATTTTACAGTTAAATTGGTCTTTATTTTAACTAGGTAGTTATGAAATAGTTAATAACTATTTAATAACTATTATACCTAGTTAAAATAAATACAAACTTACCTGTAAAATAAAAATAAACCCTAAGCTAGCTACAATGTAACTATTAGTTATATTGTAGCTAGCTTATGGTTAATTTTATAGGTAAGTATTTAGTTTTAAATAGGAATAATTTAATTAATTGTATTAATTTTATTTAGATTTATTGTAATTATATTTAAATTGGGGGTGTTAGGGTTAGACTTAGGTTTAAGGGTTAATACATTTAATATAGTGGCGGCGAAGTTGGAGATGGCAGATTAGGGGTTAATAAATGTAGGTAGGTGGCGGCGATGTTAGGGACAGCAGATTAGGGGTTAATAATATTTAACTAATGTTTGCGAGGTGGGAGTGCGGCGGTTTAGGGGTTAAAATGTTTATTATAGTGGCGGCGATGTCCGGTTCAGCAGATTAGGGTTTAAAATATTTATTTTAGTGTTTGCGATGTGGGGGGGGGGGGGGCTCAGTTTAGGGGTTAATAGGTAGTTTATGGGTGATAGTGTACTTTTTAGCACTTTAGTTAAGAGTTTTATGCTACGGCATTGTAGTGTAACACTGTTAACTACTGACTTTAAAATGAGGTACCAGGCTTGACAGGAGAGGGTGTACCACTCACTTTTGGTCAGACTCGTAATACAGGCGCTATGCAAGTCCCATTGAAAATATAGGATACGCAATTGACGTAAGTGGATTTGTGGTATTTCCAAGTCTGGCCAAAAAAGTGAGCGGTACACATGTAACTTCAAGACTCGTAATACCAGGGGGCGTTAAAAAGCAGCATTAGGACATCTTAACGCTGCTTTTTAACCCTAACGCACAACTCGTAATCTAGGCCTTATTTTGTCCTGTTTTTAATGACATATTTTTTTATACAGCGCTTTTTTGTAAATATGTGTGTACATTCTATTTTCACAAAATAAAAACCTCAATAATTTTTTATATAATAAAAAGTTAAAAATATAGCTCAAATCTAACATTTAACCTGTAAAAGAATAATCATTAGAATGTTTATTATTGTGTATAAGTTAAATGCTTATCTATACTATAATTGAGTTTGTAATGTCCGTCTCCGTCGGCAGTTGCGCACGCATCCTCCATGGAATGTTGGCAGCACAAGGACAAAAGAATTCACCTGGATGCAGTGAAGCTGCATCCAAGTGAATTTCGAAAATGGCAGGATGGTGAAAGAATCCATCGAAGGTTGATTCTTTCACCACCCTGCCATTTTCAGAATCCACCTGGATGCAGCATAAGCTGCATCCCTGTGGATGCAACAAAGGCAAACGGAGCATTACAAAAGCAATTACTAACCGCCTGCTTCAAGCATTAAAAAAAAGAAATAATTGCCTGCATCAAGTATTTAAAAATAAACCTAACCGCCCGCATCAAGTTTAAAAAAAAAAAAAAACACCGTCCGCACTAAGTATAACAAAAAAAAACGAACCTCCCACACAAAGTATTAACACCTACACCGCAAACCCACACATCGCAAAATAATAAAGTCATTAACCCTTTAATCCCTTAACCGTCAAAACCCCCACATCACAATAAACCTAATTACCCTATTAACCCCTAAACCGCAAAACCCCCACATAGCAATAAACATAATTAACCTATTAACCCCTAAACCGCAAAACCCCCACATCGCAATAAAACTATTTACCCTATTAATCCCTAAACCGCAAAACCCCCAAATCGCATAAACCTAATTAACCTATTAACCCCTTAAACCGCCAAAACCCACAACCAAATAACTATTTAAATAACTAAGCACCCTAACCTAACACCCCCTAACCTAACACTCCCTAACCTAACACATCCTTAAATTAACCCAAATTACGTAAACGAATAAATTCTAAAGTTACTAAAAATAAAAAAAGCTAAGTTTACAAAAAAATAAGGCCTAGATTTGGAGTTTGGCGGTAGCCGTGAAAACCAGCGTTAGAAGCTCCTAACGCTGGTTTTAGGCTACCGCCGGTATTTGGAGTCATTCAAAAAAGGGTCTAACGCTCACTTTTCAGCCGCGACTTTTCCATACCGCAGATCCCCTTACGTCAATTGCGTATCCTATCTTTTCAATGGGATCTTTCTAACTCCGGTATTTAGAGTCGTGGCTGAAGTGAGCGTTAGAATTCTAACGACAAAACTCCAGCAGCCACCTACGTTATACTTATGTAACCCTAATCTGCTGCCCCTAACACCGCCGACCCCATATTATATTTATTAACCCCTAACCTGCCCCCCACAACGTTGCCGCCAGCTACCTACAATAATTAACCCCTAATCTGCCGACCGCCACCTACGTTATACTTATGTACCCCTAATCTGCTGCCCCTAACACCGCCGACCCCTATATTATATTTATTAACCCCTAACCTGCCCCCCACAACGTCGCCGCCAGCTGCCTACAATAATTAACCCCTAATCTGCCGACCGCCACCTACGTTATACTTATGTACCCCTAATCTGCTGCCCCTAACACCGCCGACCCCTATATTATATTTATTAACCCCTAATCTGCCCCCCTCAACGTCGCCTCCACCTGCCTACACTTATTAACCCCTAATCTGCCGAGCGGACCGCACCGCTACTATAATAACGTTATTAACCCCTAATCCGCCTCACTCCCACCTCAATAACCCTATAATAATTAGTATTAAGCCCTAATCTGCCCTCCCTAACATCGCCGACACCTAACTTCAATTATTAACCCCTAATCTGCCGACTGGAGCTCACCGCTATTCTAATAAATGTATTAACCCCTAAAGCTAAGTCTAACTCTAACACTAACACCCCCCTAAGTTAAATATAATTTTAATCTAACAAAATTAATTAACTCTTCTTAAATAAATTATTCCTATTTAAAGCTAATTACTTACCTGTAAAATAAATCCTAATATAGCTACAATATAAATTATAATAATATTATAGCTATTTTAGGATTAATATTTATTTTACAGGTAACTTTGTATTTATTTTAACCAGGTACAATAGCTATTAAATAGTTAAGAACTATTTAATAGCTAAAATAGTTAAAATAATTACAAATTTACCTGTAAAATAAATCCTAACCTAAGTTACAATTAAACCTAACACTACACTATCAATAAATAAATTAAATTAAATACCTATAATTATCTACAATTAAACCTAACACTACACTATCAATAAATAAATTAAATACAATTCCTACAAATAAATACAATGAAATAAACTAACTAAAGTACAAAAAATAAAAAAATATTTACAAACATTAGAAAAATATTACAACAATTTTAAACTAATTACACCTACTCTAAGCCCCCTAATAAAATAACAAAGCCCCCCAAAATAAAAAAATGCCCTACCCTATTCTAAATTACTAAAGTTCAAAGCTCTTTTGCCTGTAAAAAAAAACATACAATACCCCCCAACATTACAACCCACCACCCACATACCCCTAATCTAACCCAAACCCCCCTTAAATAAACCTAACACTAAGCCCCTGAAGATCTTCCTACCTTATCTTCACCATACCAGGTTCACCGATCGATCCAGAAGAGCTCCTCCGATGTCCTGATCCAAGCCCAAGCGGGGGGCTGAAGAGGTCCATGATCCGGCTGAAGTCATCATCCAAGCGGGAGCTGAAGAGGTCCATGATCCGGCTGAAGTCTTCATCCGGATTGCCAATCGGATTGAACTTGATTCTGATTGGCTGATTCCATCAGCCAATCAGAATATTCCTACCTTAATTCCGATTGGCTGATAGAATCCTATCAGCCAATCAGAATTCGAGGGACACCATCTTGGATGACGTCATTTAAAGGAACCGTCATTCGGCGAGTAGGCGTCGGGAGAAGAGGATGTTCCGCGTCGGATGGATGATGATGGCTCCCGAAGAAAGAAGATTGAAGATGCTGTTGATAGAAGACTTCATCCGGATCATGGACCTCTTCAGCTCCCGCTTGGATGAAGACTTCAGCCGGATCATGGACCTCTTCAGCTCCCGCTTGGATGATGACTTCAGCCGGATCATGGACCTCTTCAGCCCCTCGCTTGGGCTTGGATCAGGACATCGGAGGAGCTCTTCTGGATCGATCGGTGAACCTGGTATGGTGAAAATAAGGTAGGAAGATCTTCAGGGGCTTAGTGTTAGGTTTATTTAAGGGGGGTTTGGGTTCGATTAGGGATATGTGGGTGGTGGGTTGTAATGTTGGGGGGGGATATTGTATGTTTTTTTTACAGGCAAAAGAGCTGAACTTCTTGGGGCATGCCTCGCAAAGGGCCCTGTTCAGGGCTGGTAAGGTAAAAGAGGGAACTTTAGTAATTTAGAATAGGGTAGGGCATTTTTTTATTTCGGGGGGCTTTGTTATTTCATTAGGGGGCTTAGAGTAGGTGTAATTAGTTTAAAATTGTTGTAATATTTTTCTAATGTTTGTAAATATTTTTTTATTTTTTGTAACTTAGTTCTTTTTTATTTTTTTTACTTTAGTTAGTTTATTTCATTGTATTTATTTGTAGGAATTGTATTTAATTTATTTATTGATAGTGTAGTGTTAGGTTTAATTGTAGATCATTATAGGTATTTTATTTAATTTATTTATTGATAGTGTAGTGTTAGGTTTAATTGTAACTTAGGTTAGGATTTATTTTACAGGTAAATTTGTAATTATTTTAACTATTTTAGCTATTAAATAGTTCTTAACTATTTAATAGCTATTGTACCTGGTTAAAATAAATACAAAGTTACCTGTAAAATAAATATTAATCCTAAAATAGCTATAATATAATTATAATTTATGTTGTAGCTATATTAGGGTTTATTTTACAGGTAAGTATTTAGCTTTAAATAGGAATAATTTATTTAAGAAGAGTTAATTAATTTTGTTAGATTAAAATTATATTTAATTTAGGGGGGGTGTTAGTGTTAGGGTTAGACTTAGCTTTAGGGGTTAATACATTTATTAGAATAGCGGTGAGCTCCAGTCGGCAGATTAGGGGTTAATAATTGAAGTTAGGTGTCGGCGATGTTAGGGAGGGCAGATTAGGGGTTAATACTATTTATTATAGGGTTAGTGAGGCGGATTAGGGGTTAATAACTTTATAATAATAGCGGTGCGGTTCGCTCGGCAGATTAGGGGTTAATAAGTGTAGGCAGGTGGAGGCGACGTTGTGGGGGCAGATTAGGGGTTAATAAATATAATATAGGGGTCGGCGGTGTTAGGGGCAGCAGATTAGGGGTACATAGGGATAATGTAAGTAGCAGCGGTTTACGGAGCGGCAGATTAGGGGTTAAAAATAATATACAGGGGTCAGCTATAGCGGGGGTGGCAGAATAGGGGTTAATAAGTGTAAGGTTAAGGGTATTTAGACTCGGGGTACATGTTAGAGTGTTAGGTGCAGACGTAGGAAGTGTTTCCCCATAGGAAACAATGGGGCTGCGTTAGGAGCTGAACGCAGCTTTTTTGCAGGTGTTAGGTTTTTTTCAGCTCAAACTGCCCCATTGTTTCCTATGGGGGAATCGTGCACAAGCACGTTTTTGAGGCTGACCGCGTCCGTAAGCAACTCTGGTATCAAGAGTTGAAATTGCGTTAAATATGCTCTACGCTCCTTTTTTGGAGCCTAACGCAGCCATTCTGTGGACTCTCAATACCAGAGTTATTTTAAAGGTGCGGCCAGAAAAAAGCCAGTGTTAGATACGCGGGTCGTTACCGACAAAACTCTAAATCTAGCCGTAAAAAAGGCTAACATTACAGAAAATAAAAAATCAGCCTAACGCAGCCATTCTGTGGACTCTCAATACCAGAGTTATTTTAAAGGTGCGGCCAGAAAAAAGCCAGCGTTAGATACGCGGGTCGTTACCGACAAAACTCTAAATCTAGCCGTAAAAAAAGGCTAACATTACAGAAAATAAAAAATCAACTTACCAAATTTTAAAAAATTAAACCTAATCCCTACAAACATAAGCTGTTTATCTTGGGGCAATGCCCTGCAAAAAGCCCTTTTAAGGGCTACTGGTAGTTTATTCTTAGAGTAGAGGGTGTTTTTATTTTGGGGGGACTTTTTTATTTTCATAGGGATTAGGTATAATTTTTAAAATTTTATAATTTAGTTTTTTTATTTTCTGTAATCAATTTTTTTATTTTCAGTAATTTTAGGGAGAGAGCAAAAGAGAATGGGGAGGGAGAGCAAAAGAGAAGGGGGAGGGAGAGCAAAAGAGAGGGGAAGAGAAAGAAAAAGAGAGAGTGAGAGAGAGCAAAAGAGATGGTGAGAGAGAGCAAAAGAGAGGGGAGAGAGGTCAAAAGAGAGGTGAGAGATAGCAAAAGAGAGGGGAGAGAGAGAGCAAAAGAGAGGGGAGAGAGAGAGCAAAAGAGAGGGGGGAGAAAGAGAGCAAAAGAGAGGGGCGAGAGACAGAGCAAAAGAGAGGGGGAGAGGGGAGAGAGCAAAAGAGAGGGGGAGGGAGAGAGCAAAAGAGAGGGATGAGTGAGAGAGCAAAAGAGAGGGGAGAGAGCAAAAGAGAGTGGAGAGGGAGAGAGCAAAAGAGAGAGGAGAGAGAGCAAAAGAGAGGAGGGGGAGAGAGAGAGAGCAAAAGAGAGGGGGAGAGAGAGCAAAAGAGAGGGGGGGAGAGAGAGCAAAAGGGGTGGTGAAAGAATCCACCTGGATGGATTCTTTCACCACCTTGCTTTTTTCAGAATCCACCTGGATACAACATAAGCAAAACCCCCATCCAGCTGGATTCTATCACCACCCTGTTATTTTCGGAATCCACCTGGATGCAGCGTAAGCTGCATCCAGGTGGTTTTTGAAAATGGCAGGGTGGTTCTATCACCACAATAGACTGCCCTTACGAAAATGGCAGGGTGGTTCGATGGTTCTGTCACTACAATAGACTGCCCTCTGGGCAGGCTTTCCCACTAGTTATAAATAATTCAATGAAATGTTGTTACTATACTCAAGTCAAAACTAGCAAATAAATAAATAAACAGAAAAAAAATCAAACATGAAATTTCTCTACAATTAAATCATCCTATATGTCTTCCATATTATGGTTTAGATTATGATTATATAAATACATAAAGTCCCAAAAATTATGACACATATACACACAATGCAGTTGAAGCACTCAGGTATAATAAAAGTGCACTTTGAACGTAATACTGTATGAAAAGCAGTGTGGTGATATTCCCACCTGCAATACTGGTTAATTATTTTATGCACAGTGAACTCTGTAATGTCCCAATGTCTTAAAGGTGTGATTGTGATGTTAAGAGGTATGTTCAGCAATATGACAGTATACAAAAGTAACACGGCTATGAATTAAGCCAAGTGATCTCGCCGCTCTGGGACTCCACCTCAAGATGTCCTGCTGTAGGGTTGGGAAACGCTCCTCAGATTCCCGGATATTGAATCAATAGAAATAAAGAAAGAATTTACCTGTAGCAAGACATAACAAGTCCATAGGGCATTGGTGCAGGTAAAAGATAGACTTTATTGTAAGTCATATGAGAAAAACAAGGTACAAACAAGCTCAGGAGTAAGCTGAAAACAATACTGATGTCCGACGCGTTTCCTGCCCGTAGGCACTTCGTCAGGGACTAAACTTGCTAATACAAACACAGCTTAAAAAAGACACACCTAGTTACGTCATGATAAAAACACCTGCTAATCAGTACAGAGAGAATAGCATACATACAATACATAGTAAAATGAGAACACTTCATATCACTAGAGACATACAGAGCTCTATAGTTTGCAACAAAAGTATCGTACAGTAACTATTGTATATATATCTTGTATCAAAAATAAAAAACAAACAAAAGATACATTTGAAATATCTAAATGAAACACTTAAGAGGTAAATATGTTCCGCGATGTTCTGTTATTACTATGGAATATGAACTGATAACAAAGCATAAAGTAAATCATGAACAAATGTGAATAAAAGCTAAAAGATTGTAGTTTGTTTGTTTACAACACCTCACAGAGGTTTTCTAATTCGGCAACATAATGTTAGAAGATGGATGCAATATAATTTGTTATAATACATAATGCCGAACGTGCTGAGCTCTTAAGGTGGTACACACAATGAAATAAAGTACATGAGAGAGTAAAAAAGCATAAAAAATATATAAATAATGTCAATATTTTCACATATTATGCCATTTCCTCATATATATGACTATAAGTGAAAAAGAAGTAATGCTGGACTATCGTTTGTCTACAATCAACCAATATCCAGTATAGTTTTATGTGATCTCCATAAACTTTTATATTTATAATTATAAACAGAGTGTACAATATGTAATGATAAAAAATATGAATGAATATAAAAGCTAAAAATTAAATGCAATGCAACTTATGCGCATTCAGTAGGGTGTAAAATTCAATATGTGACTTAGTGAGTACATGTAGAATATAGTGCACATAGAATTATTGAAAAAAATCTCAAAACATAAATAATAATGTTTTAAATATATTCATACCCAACGAAAAATGTGAAAAGAAATTGCTAAATAAGTGAAATGCCCTAATGTCTTCACATTCTGTGACCTAACTTAAGTGATGTATATATTACTAAAGAATTAATAATGTGTAATGAAATGAAAAAAAAATGTGTAAATTCTACACATAAGGAAAATGTATACAAATATGGTAAAAAAAATGTATTCTTTCAAAAGAAAGAAAGAGGGCAGAGAATTCAATCTACAAAATATCTTAAATCTGTAATCTTGTTCATTCCAAAAAGTACGCCTGTAGATAATGTAAAAATGCAGAAGGCCTCTTTCCTATTCAGGACAGCTAACCTATCTCCTCCTCTAATATTACCAGGGGCAAAATTTATACCCTGAAAACCAAACTTAGGCCTAGATTTGGAGTTCGGCGGTAAAAGGGCTGTTAACGCTCCGCTGGCTTTTTTCTGGCCGCACCATAAATTTAACTCTGGTATCGAGAGTTTAATCAAATGCTGCGTTAGGCTCCAAAAAAGGAGCGTAGAGCATTTTTACCGCAAATGCAACTCTCGATACCAGAGTTGCTTACGGACGCGGCCGGCCTCAAAAACGTGCTCGTGCACGATTCTCCCATAGGAAACAATGGGGCTGTTTGAGCTGAAAAAAAACCTAACACCTGCAAAAAAGCAGCGTTCAGCTCCTAACGCAGCCCCATTGTTTCCTATGGGGAAACACTTCCTACGTCTGCACCTAACACCCTAACATGTACCCCGAGTCTAAACACCCCTAACCTTACACTTATTAACCCCTAATCTGCCGCCCCCGCTATCGCTGACCCCTGCATATTTTTTTAACCCCTAATCTGCCGCTCCGTAAACCGCCGCAACCTACGTTATCCCTATGTACCCCTAATCTGCTGCCCTAACATCGCTGACCCCTATATTATATTTATTAACCCCTAATCTGCCCCCCTCAACGTCGCCGACACCTGCCTACACTTATTAACCCCTAATCTGCCGAGCGGACCTGAGCGCTACTATAATAAAGTTATTAACCCCTAATCCGCCTCACTAACCCTATCATAAATAGTATTAACCCCTAATCTGCCTTCCCTAACATCGCCGACACCTACTTTCAATTATTAACCCCTAATCTGCCGAGCGGACCTCACCGCTACTATAATAAATGTATTAACCCCTAAAGCTAAGTCTAACCCTAATACTAACACCCCCCTAATTTAAATATAATTTACATCTAACAAAATAAATTAACTCTTATTAAATAACTTATTCCTATTTAAAGCTAAATACTTACCTGTAAAATAAATCCTAATATAGCTACAATATAAATTATAATTATATTATAGCTATTTTAGGATTAATATTTATTTTACAGGCAACTTTGTAATTATTTTAACCAGGTACAATAGCTATTAAATAGTTAAGAACTATTTAATAGTTACCTAGTTAAAATAATAACAAATTTACCTGTAAAATAAATCCTAACCTAAGATATAATTAAACCTAACACTACCCTATCAATAAAATAATTAAATAAACTACCTACAATTACCTACAATTAACCTAACACTACACTATCAATAAATTAATTAAACACAATTGCTACAAATAAATACAATTAAATAAACTAGCTAAAGTACAAAAAATAAAAAAGAACTAAGTTACAAAAAATAATAAAATATTTACAAACATAAGAAAAATCTTACAACAATTTTAAACTAATTACACCTACTCTAAGCCCCCTAATAAAATAACAAAGCCCCCCAAAATAAAAAATGCCCTACAATATTCTAAATTAAAAAAGTTACAAGCTCTTTTACCTTACCAGCCCTGAACAGGGCCCTTTGCGGGGCATGCCCCAAGGATTTCAGCTCTTTTGCCTGTAAAAAAAAAACATACCATACCCCCCCCCAACATTACAACCCACCACCCACATACCCCTAATCTAACCCAAACCCCCCTTAAATAAACCTAACACTAAGCCCCTGAAGATCTTCCTACCTTGTCTTCACCATACCAGGTTCACCGATCCGTCCTGGCTCCAACATCTTCATCCAACCCAAGCGGGGGTTGGCGATCCATCATCCGGTGCTGAAGAGGTCCAGAAGAGGCTCCAAAGTCTTCCTCCTATCCGGCAAGAAGAGGACATCCGGACCGGCAAACATCTTCTCCAAGCGGCATCTTCAATCTTCTTCCATCCGGTGCGGAGCGGGTCCATCTTGAAGCAGGCGACGCGGATCCATCCTCTTCTTCCGTTGTCTCCCGACGAATGATGGTTCCTTTAAGGGACGTCATCCAAGATGGCGTCCCTCGAATTCCGATTGGCTGATAGGATTCTATCAGCCAATCGGAATTAAGGTAGGAATTTTCTGATTGGCTGATGGAATCAGCCAATCCGAATCAAGTTCAATCCGATTGGCTGATCCAATCAGCCAATCAGATTGAGCTCGCATTCTATTGGCTGATCGGAACAGCCAATAGAATGCGAGCTCAATCTGATTGGCTGATTGGATCAGCCAATCGGATTGAACTTGATTCTGATTGGCTGATTCCATCAGCCAATCAGAAAATTCCTACCTTAATTCCGATTGGCTGTTAGAATCCTATCAGCCAATCGGAATTCGAGGGACGCCATCTTGGATGACGTCCCTTAAAGGAACCGTCATTCGTCGGGAGACAACGGAAGAAGAGGATGGATCCGCGTCGCCTGCTTCAAGATGGACCCGCTCCGCACCGGATGGAAGAAGATTGAAGATGCCGCTTGGAGAAGATGTTTGCCGGTCCGGATGTCCTCTTCTTGCCGGATAGGAGGAAGACTTTGGAGCCTCTTCTGGACCTCTTCAGCACCGGATGATGGATCGCCAACCCCCGCTTGGGTTGGATGAAGATGTTGGAGCCAGGACGGATCGGTGAACCTGGTATGGTGAAGACAAGGTAGGAAGATCTTCAGGGGCTTAGTGTTAGGTTTATTTAAGGGGGGTTTGGGTTAGATTAGGGGTATGTGGGTGGTGGGTTGTAATGTTGGGGGGGGGTATGGTATGTTTTTTTTTACAGGCAAAAGAGCTGAAATCCTTGGGGCATGCCCCGCAAAGGGCACTGTTCAGGGCTGGTAAGGTAAAAGAGCTTGTAACTTTTTTAATTTAGAATAGGGTAGGGCATTTTTTATTTTGGGGGGCTTTGTTATTTTATTAGGGGGCTTAGAGTAGGTGTAATTAGTTTAAAATTGTTGTAAGATTTTTCTTATGTTTGTAAATATTTTTTTTTTTTTGTAACTTAGTTCTTTTTTATTTTTTGTACTTTAGCTAGTTTATTTAATTGTATTTATTTGTAGCAATTGTGTTTAATTAATTTATTGATAGTGTAGTGTTAGGTTAATTGTAGGTAATTGTAGGTATTTTATGTAATTAATGTATTGATTGGGTAGTGTTAGGTTTAATTATATCTTAGGTTAGGATTTATTTTACAGGTAAATTTGTTATTATTTTAACTAGGTAACTATTAAATAGTTCTTAACTATTTAATAGCTATTGTACCTGGTTAAAATAATTACAAAGTTGCCTGTAAAATAAATATTAATCCTAAAATAGCTATAATATAATTATAATTTATATTGTAGCTATATTAGGATTTATTTTACAGGTAAGTATTTAGCTTTAAATAGGAATCATTTATTTAATAAGAGTTAATTAATTTCGTTAGATTTAAATTATATTTAACTTAGGGGGGTGTTAGTGTTAGGGTTAGACTTAGCTTTAGGGGTTAATCAATTTATTAGAATAGCGGTGAGCTCCGGTCGTCAGATTAGGGGTTAATAATTGAAGTTAGGTGTTGGCGATGTTAGGGAGGGCAGATTAGGGGTTAATACTATTTATGATAGGGTTAGTGAGGCGGGTTAGGGGTTAATAACTTTATTATAGTAGCGCTCAGGTCCGCTCGGCAGATTAGGGGTTAATAAGTGTAGGCAGGTGTCGGCGATGTTGAGGGGGGCAGATTAGGGGTTAATAAATATAATATAGGGGTCGGCGGTGTTAGGGGTAGCAGATTAGGGGTACATAGGGATAACGTAGGTGGCGGCGCTTTGCGGTCGGAAGATTAGGGGTTAATTATTTTTAAGTAGCTGGCGGCGACGTTGTGGGGGGCAGGTTAGGGGTTAATAAATGTAATACAGGGGTCGGCGGGGTTAGGGGCAGCAGATTAGGGGTACATAAGTATAACGTAGGTGGCGGTCGGCAGATTAGGGGTTAAAAATTTTAATCGAGTGGCGGCGGTGTGGGGGGACCTCGGTTTAGGGGTACATAGGTAGTTTATGGGTGTTAGTGTACTTTAGGGTACAGTAGTTAAGAGCTTTATGAACCGGCGTTAGCCAGAAAGCTCTTAACTCCTGCTATTTTCAGGCGGCTGGAATCTTGTCGTTAGAGCTCTAACGCTCACTTCAGAAATGACTCTAAATACCAGCGTTAGAAAGATCCCATTGAAAATATAGGCTACGCAAATGGCGTAGGGGGATCTGCGGTATGGAAAAGTCGCGGCTGAAAAGTGAGCGTTAGACCCTTTAATCACTGACTCCAAATACCAGCGGGCGGCCAAAACCAGCGTTAGGAGCCTCTAACGCTGGTTTTGACGGATACCGCCGAACTCCAAATCTAGGCCATAGTGAACAAATGGTTATCATTAATAGAAACGTTCATTGAGATGAAATGTGCTGCAAAATGTTTGGCTACAGGCGTGACTGAGGGGTCATGTTTAATAGACAAGAAATGTTCTCAGACTCTATCTTTGAGGAGCCTGGTGGTCCTTCCCACATATTGTTTATTACAGACCTTACAAATAATTAAATATACCACAAATTTTGAATGGCATGATAGTCTATGTCTAATATCAAAAGTTTTGCCTGTAGTTGTAGATCTGAAATGAATACCTGTAGTGACATAGTCACAGCTTTTACAAGGGATTTTCCTACATCTGTAGAATCCCATTGTTGGTTGTAACCATGTGGTGATTCCCTTAGTGGAGAAATCTCTGCTGAGGTAGTTACCAATGGTCTGTGCCTTCTTACTGACACATCTAATCCCTTGGCTCTTTAAGGACTCATGTAAAATAGAGTCTTTTTCTAAGACTGGTACATATTTCTTTATAATCTTGCTAACCTGATTAAAATGCTTAGTGTAATTGGTTGAAAAAAGTTATAGGTGGTTCAGAACAAGATTTCTTTCTTGGTACATCCTTTAATAATTCCTCTCTATCCATAAGCTCAACTTCACTGCTCACTCTTTCAAGAGAGCTTTTATCATAACCTCTCACTATTAAACGCTGGGATAAAGACAGGGCTTGATCTTTATAAGAACTAAGATTACTACAGTTACGTCTAAGTCGCATGTATTGCCCTTTAGGAATGGCCTTCTTAAGGTGTACTGGGTAGTGTGAATCTGCTCGTAAAATCGTGTTTCCTGAGGTAGATTTTCTAAATGTAGAAGTTTTAATGGAATGTGAGACAACATCCAATGTTAACATAATATCCAAGAAAGAAATACTTTCCTTGGATGCCAAAAAAGTAAACCCCAAGTTAGAGTCATTACAATTGAGATATTTAACAAAATCACCTATTGTATTAAGGTCCCTTCTCCACACTATAACCAAATCGTCTATAAACCTCCTGTAAAATTTAATATTTGACTTGAAAGGATTATTATCATGAAAGATCTTTTGAAATTCAAAATTGGTGAGATAAAAATTTGCATATGATGGTGCAAACTTAGCACCCATTGCGGTGCCCTGGTTTTGTACAAAATGTGTACCATCAAAAGTAAAGTTGTTATGATTCAGTAAAAATTTGGCACCATCACATACAAATCCTATAAACCTATCATCAAATGCAGTGTATAGTCTGAGCATAGCCTGCAAGGCCTTAAGACCCAAATTATGGGGTATACAGGAGTATAACGATGTGACATCGATAGTAAGTAAAATGTCATCTTCTGAAACATGTAAAGAATTTATTAACCTTAACAGGTGTTTAGTGTCTCTGAGATATGCTGATGTAACTTGTACTATTGGCTGTAAAACTGTATCAATAAAAGACCCTAATTTCTCCCCAAGTGTTCCTACCCCAGAAATAATGGGGCGCCCTGGAGGGGATTCCCTAGATTTGTGTATCTTGGGCAGGTGTTTAAAAACAGGTATAGTAGGGAATTGTACTCTAAGCATGTCGGCCTTTTGTTTAGTAATAACTCCTTGCATGATATAAAAATCAAGAAAGCTGTTAAATTCAGAAATAAACTTCTTTATTGGGTTAAAAGTTAACTTTTTGTATGTAATACTGTTACTAAGCTGTCTATATGCCTCCTGGGTGTATTGTGCCCTATCCTGAACCACTATACATCCGCCCTTGTCAGAATTTCTCATATGACTTACAATAAAGTCTATCTTTTACCTGCACCAATGCCCTACGGATTTGTTATGTCCTGCTACAGGTAAATTCTTTCTTTATAAATATATAAATACTTATGTACACATATATATATATATACATATAAATATACATACATATACATCTTTAGACATGTATGTATCTCTAGGTTAAAGTCATTTGCCTGCCTTTTTTTTTTTTTTCAAACATTTGAGACCTAATATCTTTGAGCCCTTATAACTTTTTTATGTATTTTAAAAAAAATATATTTTTTATTAGTGTTATTATAACTGTTATTATTATTATTATTATTATTATTATTATTATTATTGTAGCTGTACTTTTAAATGCATTTTTATGTGTTTTGTGACACTTTTTATTCAAGCATAACAGTTAGTCAGAACCCTTCAGTTGTATTAATCATTCTAGCTTAAATCGCTATTGCGCTTATACATTTCTATTTACTTTCAACTTGTAATAAAAGTGGAATTTAACTTGCATGCAAACGGCCACAAAAATCCGATATCACTGGTGCGCAAATGATAGTGCTCCACTCATAATTTAGCCCAAAGTTGTTGAATAAAAAGTTTGTGATAAAGAGATACAGTCATTCTACAGCTGGGTTTTCATGCAGCATTTTGGGAGTGTGTAGCATAGCGTTTAATAGCATGTACTGTTTTTGTCTTTAAATTTTATTAATATATAAATATTTAATAACTAATAAGAGTAAAGATTTTTTCAAAGCTAATACAGTACATCATCACAAATTATTAACTAGCAAAATGGTCAATTACAATTAACCTAATTATGAAAAAAAATTGCAATATTATTAGCTGATATTTAATTAACCGTATTAAATTTAATTTTCTCAATAAAATTCAGTCTCAGTAATTGACCACAAAGGGCCACTGTAAGTAAATATTTTCTGTGCCTGTTACTAACTAACTACCCCAAATACGCTTTTTATCAATAGCATTTAATTAACATATCTCTACCGTATATCAGAAATCTTGTCTGCAAATTTAATTGTTTTCCAAACCCACTCCGTGGGTATCCTTTGCTCTGTACCAATCTGTTTACAATACCTAGGTGTCTTTAAACACAAAGTAATTGGTTTAAGTATTTTGAACATGCAGTGCTGAAAATAGTGGGCAGGATAACGTGACATCATCGGCGAATAAAATATATAACTTTTAGAACGTTATGAAATTTAATTTTGGAGAAAATATAGGTCAGTAGGTTTTAATTAATGTTTATTAACTTTAATATGTTAGTTGTTTAGCTTAAAAATTATAACAGAAAGTAATCCTTTAACTTTAAGTACACAATTGCACAGTCACAATAAATGTTTCTATATTCTCCTTAAAAGCATTTAATGGCTTAGTAAACTGCCTCAAAATCCAAGATGACACGTAAAATAAACCTATTTATATACCAGCACTATTTTTTGAAACTTACTGATACGCTTAATGAGACAGTTACATAATTCTGCAAACACCATTAGAGGCTCATCCATATGGGCAGCAAGCCGCTGCATGGGCTCTGCCCGACCATTTTAAATGCACCCCCAAAAATCATTTTTGACAATTATTTGTTAACATAACCTTTATGTTTTTCATCTCCATATAGATTGTAATATTTTTAGGCATTTTCAAACTTTTAAAAAATCCAAAAGATAACAGTGAAGTTTTGTTCATAAACATTTTTGAACAATTATGACTTTCTTTTCTCTCTCACTTTTTTCTCCTATAATTAGTAGTAATAGCATCTCTCTCTTCCTCTGCAGGGCTTAGGTCCTGTAGCAATTACTTGTGTTTGGCATATTCCCTCTGCTGGGCTTGGGTACTGGAGCAGGATACCGGTGCTTGGCAGATGCCCTCTGTAGGGCTAGGGTGCTGAAGCACCGGTATCCTGCTCCAGTACCCAAACCCTATAGAGGGCATCTGCCAAGCACCAGTATCCAGCTCCAGTACCCCAGACCTGCAGAGGGCATCTGCCAAGCCCTTGTATTCTGCTCCAGTACCTAAGCCCTGCACAGGGTGTCTGCTAAGAACCCATATCCTGCTCCAGTACCCTATCCCTGCAGAGGATGTCTGCCAAGAATCAGTATCCTTCTTCCCTCATTGGCCCTAGAGTGGGCACTCCAGTCCTTGGCCGTAGAGTTAGCATTCCAGTCCTTGACCCTCGAGTGGGAACTTCAGTCCTTGGCCTTCAAGTGGGCAATCCAGTTCCTGGCGCTAGAGTGGGCACAACTTCTGACCAGCTTTGGTGTGGGCATTACTGCTGTCTAATCCTGTTTCCAGAATCAGACTCTCAAGTTTCCTGCACAATGAACTTGCATTGTCTGTCTGTTTTCTCAATCATACCTAAAAGGAGTAGTTCCACAAAGAAGCTCATTCCACTGGCCCCTTTTAGTGCACAAGATGGCTCTAAATCTGACAGCTCTACATTCGAGCTCCAGACCACTGAACCCTCTCTGCAGAGCGTGACACATTGTCACCTCCAGTGATCATTTATAGAGATTCCTGCATGTAGAGTACATTGTCACCTTCAGTGAACAGTTACAGAGACTCCTTCCTGTAGTACACAGTGCAAGAATATGCATAGCTACAACACAACACTGATAAGTGCTGTCTGAAAGTGCAGGGTATGCTTTTACTAATATGATGTGATATAAGTTAGGGATGTTTGTAGCACACTTTAGAATAGAGGATAGGTTAACAAGAAAAAGTACTGAAGGTGGTAGAGATTCCAATATAAGAAGGGGAAAATTGGGAGACAAAGGGAGGGCTAGAGGAAAACATTGTGAAGTAGAAAGAAAGGAAAAGAGCAGCCCTGAAAATTTTGATTTGTAAAAATATTCACAGAAATTAAATGAATCTAATATTTGTTGGCTGTAATATAAAAATCAAACTAATACTGAATATTCAAAACTGTTAATGTTCCTAAGCTACAGGTGAAAGAGTTGACCTGTAGCTTTATACTTACATTTAGTGCACTGGAGAGCCACACTAACCCAGTCCTCTTCTTCACAGAGCACTGGCTGCACTAAAAGAACTTGGTAATTATTTAACCATTTAAAGGAAACAAAGAAATATTGACGGGGTGCATTAATTTGGATATTCGTTTTGTGACAAAACCAAATGCAGATGCCTAGAAAAGGGAATAGTGAAATGTAGATGGGCGAAAAAGACAGATTGTAGTCTTATCTTTTAAAAAATAATAAACATTCTTAATTTGGCATTTTTATGTTATAAATATGTAATAAATGAAGAGGGGTTAATAAGATTTTTATTTGAACTAGTAAGCCTCTAGCATAGTGACTCCACACCTGTGAGTTTGTGTGTTTAAGAACTTTGAGGAAAGGGAGAAATATAGAAATATTTTTTACAACTGAATGATAGAGTAGTGACCCCTAGTGGGAATTAAACATATTAAGGGCTGTAGCCTGGCAGGGATAGGAATCTGATGGAAAGATGGAGATGCAACAATGTTGCAGTTTAAGAGGAGTGACTCACCTTGATGTTCTAGAGAGTTCTGCCTCTTTCCTCCGGTTTTCTTCAAGAACTTGGATTTGTCTGAGATTGCTGTTCGTCATGGATTGTGCCAGGCGAGTGTCTGTTCCTCCTAAAAGGTTCAGGGATGGGTCCCCAGGTTGTAGCAGGGCTCCTGCAAAGGAGAAGAGAGTGGTTAGTGAGGAGAGGGCCCTTCCTACGCAGGAGGCCGTTATCCCATGTGGTCAGGGCTCTAGGGCCCCCTCTCCTTTTCCCCCTGGCTCCCCCTCCTTGTATGAGGTGGCAGAGTCGAGCCTGGGGGATACTGAGGCAGGCAAGGTAATGGAGGAGCAGGAGGAAGGAGAATTTGAGGAGGCCCAGGGTCTGAGGCCTATCCGGTAGTAGTAGATCCCATGCCGAGCAATGCTCCGGTACTGGGTGCGCAGGCCCTGCCTGCTGAGGGAGCTGCAGAAGTGATGTCCCTCCTGCAGGCCTTGGTGGCGGCAGTGATGCCAGAAGGTGGTTCGCAAGGCCTAGGGCCTGTTTCTGGGCCTAGCGTTGGGGCAGGCATGGGGCTTGGTTTCGGGCCTAATAAGCCTGGGATGGGGCCTTATGTTGGCTCGCAAGGCGTCCGGGAGAATGAAGGTCCTAGTTTGCAGCCTGGGTCTGGTTATGGGCCCATCTGGCCTAGTTCCAGGCTGGTAGCAGTTTCATGATGGCCGGTGGTGGCAGAGGCTGGTGGGGGAGCCGGTGCAGGGAAGGGTCGGCCTGGTCCCGTCGCAGGAGCATGGCTGCAATGCGGTTGCCCGGGTAGGCCTGTGGCCAGCAGCAGCCCTTTACGAGGTGGCTCCGGGTACAGGCCTCCCGATGATGTTACGCGCAAGTAGCATGCGTCGTGGCCCCGCCCCTTCCAGTGATGCACTTCCGGTGCGGCGTTGGGATCAGGAAACACCCCTGAGAGGCAGCGGTTGTGAGCGTGGTTGCAGGGGAGAGAGGCAAGCTCACAGCTCGCAGGAGTGAGTCCTCACACAGTGCCTGAGCAGGTGAGTCGGGAGTACCGGGGTCGGGGGCCTGCCCTGTAGGGGGTTCCGGTGGCAGCGTGACTGGTCTGGTGGTGGACTGTGGAGCTAGGCTGGTAGTGCAGCAACAGGTTCAGTTGGCGCAGGGTGACAATGTTGTTGGTGCAGCGTCTAGGGGTGGCATGCCTGAGGTGGCTTTACCGGGCAGGAGTGTGAATGGTGTACAAGGCCCTATGGTGGATCAGTATGTGGCAGCGGGATCCAGTGGGGACACAAATGTGGCAGCATGGGGGCACCCTGTACAGCTACGGGGGCAGCAAGGGCACTCCGCACAAGCAGGGGGGCAGCAAGTCATCCCACCCGCTTTGATGCAGCTACTGCAGCCTTTATTGAATGCTTGGGGCACATTTGGAGGGCAAATGGCAGACGGGGGTATGCATGTGGCTGGGGGTGTGAGTGCTGGTGGGGCAGCACTCAGAGGCCCTGGTGTTTCTGCTGTCTTACAGGCTCCAGTTGCAGCAGGTTGCCGGGTGGAGGATTCCAGGACAGCCAGGTCCCTTTCAGTGGCCCACGCACATAAGGAAGCAGCCGGGATGTCTGAGGTAGTACCCATTGGGCAGAGCAGCTGGGACTTCTGGAAGCGGTGAGCTAACCACACTTACACTGGGGGGAGGTGGTTCAGATTCATTGTCAGATTCAGGGTCAGATAGTGATCAGTCTTTGGAGCTTGAGGGCAAGGATAAGCGCAGGATGTTCAGGCTGTTAAACAAGTTAATGTCCAATCAGGGGGCTCAGGCGTTAGGGCAGAAAGGGGGGCTAGACAAGTGGTGCAGGTAGAACCCCTTAGTGCTCTAATGGAGCAGACAGGGCCCCCTCAAGGGAGTGTGGGGCGCAAGGCAGCGTTGCTTGGGGATACTTCCCCGTGCCAAGTGCACTGTCTATACGGGCACTTGAAAGTAGTGCAAAGAATACAGGCAGGCAAGTACATCAACATATTTGAACTGTCTATTGAGGCACAGATGAAGAAGGAGCGGAGTAAAGACGGCACAGGCCCAAAGAAGTTTAAGCACCCGGATACGTACTTGGAATTACATTGCTGTTTCAGGTTCCTGGGCGCTTGCCACTTGGAGAATCACCCTGATCAGATGCAGGCAGTCATCAAGTATATGGATACTATTGACTGGATCTGTCAGAGGTACAAAGAGGGGGTGTGGCGCGATTACGATGATGAGTATCGCAGGAAGATGGTAGGGAACCCCTCTTGAATATTGGTACGACCGATATGCACCTGTGGGCTACACTGGGGGCTGAGTGGTCTCTCCACCCCCGGGCTCACCTGCAAGTGCTCAGAGGTCCTTTGCCAGGGTGCGGCGGCGGTGTGATAGGGGCACAGCGTGCTCCTTTCATCACATCTGCAAGTTTTGCGGCGGGAGTCACCCGAGCTGCAAGTGCAAAAAGAAGGACCTTGGGACTGACAGAGGTCAGCCTAAGGGAGGAGCTTGGGCTAAGGGCGCCCACCCCGCTGAGGGTGGACGTTCTTGAGCTTTGGCTACATCTGTACCCAGACCGTCAGGCAGTGGGTGTGCTGCTGGCGGGGTTGCGGGAGGGTTTCCAGATCCCCACCACGGGTTATGCGAGGGGGTCAGCAACTCACCGCAATTTTAAGTTGGTCAAGGAGTACCCCGAAGTGGTGCGGGAGAAGCTTATGAAAGAGATGCGTCTAGGGAGAATGTTGGGCCCCTTTACAGAGTTACCAGTAGTAGATTTGGTTGTGTCCCCACTGGGAGTAGTACCCAAGAATAAGCCAGGCAAGTTTCAGCTGATTCAGCACCTGTCCTATCCAGCAGGCGCATCAGTCAACGACGAGTTGGCTTCTGAGTTGGCTTCTGTGCATTACCAGTCTTTTGACCAAGCACTGGAGGTGGTGCTGCGGGCTGGGAGGGGTGCTGAGTTGGCGAAAGTTGACATTGAGTTGGCATTTCGGTTGCTGCCATTGCAACCGGCTTCCTTTAGGTTAATGGGGTGCAAATTGCAGGGGGAGTATTATGTAGATAGGTGCTTGCCCATGGGGTGTTCCCTGTTGTGCGCATTATTTGAGATTTTCAGTTCATTTTTGCACTGGGCAGTGGTCGCGGCGTCAGGTGTACCTCAGCATAGAAATCGACACTGAGGCCGAGTTGTGCCGCCTGCCAAGCGATACGGTCCTTAAACTCCTGGAAGCGGTTAGGGTGGCTGCTGCAGAAGAATGGTTGCAGAAGAAAGAGCTGCAGTCATTGCTTGGAATGTTGAATTTTGCCTGCAGGTTTATACCTATGGGCAGGGTATTCAATAGAAGGATAGAGGGTTGTCTGGGACCGGCTAGGGCAGGTAGAGTATGGATTTCCAGGGATATCATTGAGGATCTGCAGGTATGGGATACATTTTTGATAGATTTCAATGGGGTCCGGCTGTGGCCTCGGCAGAGAGTGACCAGTCAGGAATTGCAGCTCTTTACTGATGCTGCAGGGGCATTTGGCTTTGGGGCCTTCTTTGACGGCGAGTGGTGCGCGGGGCCTTGGCCAGTGGAGTGGTGCAAGCAGGGGCTTATGAGAAATCTAACCCTGCTCGAGCTATTCCCTATTGTGATGGTGGTAGAGCTGTGGACTGACTGCTTTGAAGATAGGGTAGTCACGTTCTGGTCCGATAATCTGAGCGTGGTGCACGCTGTTAACAACCTGTCAGCTGCTTCTCCTGTGGTGGTGTGGTATCTGCGTTTCCTGGTGTTGCGTTGCCTTTGCGGCAATATTCACTTCTTGGCATGGCCAGGGGTGGATAATGTGGTGGCGGACGCCTTGTCGCGTTTCCAGTGGGAACAGTTTAGGAAGTTAGTGCCAGAGGCTGTGGAAGTGGGGTTGACTTGTCCTACTTTTCTCTGACAGCACTTACATATTTTTATAAGCTGGCAGCTGATCCTAACCCCGCAGGGTCGTTTCTAATGAAGCAGATAGCGCGGGGTTAGGGACGCACAGAAATCAAGGTGCCAGACTTTAGGGAACCTATAACTAGCGAAAGGCTGGAGCAACTTTTGCTTCGGCTGGAAGGGGTGTGTTCATCCCCATATGAGTGCTCGTTGTTTCGGGCTGCTTTTGTGCTGGTATTTGTGGGCGCGTTGCGTGTGAGTGAACTGGTAGCACCGGCGGCTAGGGTGACAGGGAAAGGTGTTCTGCTTCAGCACGTTAGAGTGTATGAGTCGGCAGTCCTACTTTTTGTTCCTCGGTCTAAAAAGGACCAGGAGGGTGAGGTTGCTTTGATGACTTTGGTTGGGAAAGTAGGCGGTTTAGCCTGCCCAGTCCGAGTGTTGTCCGAGTTTTTAGCAGTACGTCCCATAGGGGGGAGTGATTTTTTGGTGCATGCGGACGGTTCATCACGGTCAGTCTACCAGTTCTAGAAGGTACTGAAAGCAGTGGCAGACAAGGTTGGCATTAACCCAAGTAGCATAGGGACGCATTTCTTTAGGATTGGCGCAGCCACATCCACAGTGGCAGAGGGGCAGTCAGCAGCTGGCATTAGGCGGCTAGGCAGGTGGTGCTCAAATAGGTACAGGTTGTACGTTAGGTCATTTCCGCAATAGCTGTTAGCATTGGTTGCATTGATAGTTAGCAAGTTTACTGTTGTTGTTTCAGGTTCTGCTTTGGCTGTTCAGGTCTGGATCGTGGGGCATTTTTATGTCCACTGGGCGGCAATTCGGGCTGCTGCTTCAGCTGGGGGGCAGCAATTAGGTTTCCCTACTGCCAGGGCATCTGTTAGATGGTTGGGTCAGAGAGGGATGCGCTGGTGCAAGGTCCCAACGCTTCTGCAGGATGCGAATAGGCGCTGGGGTAGACCCCAGATAGTTGTGCTCCACCTTGGGGGGAATGATGTCGGTGAGACCCCCGTGTTGGATCTCATCAGGATGATTCAGGCAGACATAGTGTGGCTGCGTAACTGGTACCGGGGGTCCATGTGGGATGGTCCAATATGGTGGCCAGACTGCATTGGAGGCATTTAGGTTCGGCGGGCGCTTGCTACAGAATTAGGAAAAAAGTCAATAGAGAGGTGGGGAAGACTGTTTGTGGATCGCTGGGGCTTGTGGTTCGGTATCCTAATTGATCGGCCGACCAGAAGGCTTTGTAACGCCCCGATGGTGAGCATTTATCTGAGGTGGGTCTAGACCTATTCTTGGGTATTTTGAGAGAGGCGTTAGCCACCCAACTTTAAGTTGCGTGAGTGGTGGCGGCAAGAGTCTCTTGTGGATAGGTTGGCGAGAGGTAGTGGCCTAAATTTGAAGCCTTGGGGTGGAGTGATTGGTCAGGCTGGAGGAAAGGCAACGTCACTAGGTCCGAGCCTAGGGTGCCTTTTCCTTGCAGGTAGGCAGATCGGAAAAATCATCCTAACCCCCTTGACTAACATCTGATGGGGCAGAGTCATCCGGGGGACTTTGTCATATCCCGAATCGAAATTGGGCCTTTACCTCCCAAAGTAGGAGTTATGGATAGGGACTCATGCACGCTGGCATATTTGCATATGCTGTTGATTACTAAGTAACCTGCTAGTGTGATCATGCACACTAGCCCTTTAAATAAATGCGACCTGAGGGTCTTCCTCCCAGTTCTGTTGTTGTGTCTTTATTTCGGGAAATAAAGGGGGGGGGAGTAATAAAGTTTGGTTAAGAGTGTGTCATTTCACTGGTATCCAGGAGTAGGCTATTCAGTCCTTATGATAGTGTAGTGACCCCTAGTGGGAATGAAACATATTAAGGGCTGTAGCCTGGCAGGGATAGGAATGTGAAGGAAAGATGGAGATGCAACAATGTTGCAGTTTAAGGGGAGTGACTCACCTTGAGGTTTAAAAACGGATGTTCTAGAAAGTTCTGCCTCTTTCCTCCGGTTTTCTTCAAGAACTTGGAGTTGCCACCCTCCCTTCCCTAAAAAAGAGATATAGTGGGTGGCATAAGTAGCGGCTGTGTTTTTTCAGCTCTAGTTAACATGGTGGGGGTAGGTTTAGTCAAGCTAGCCTTGAGTAAGCCTGTGTTGGTAATGTTTGGGCCTCCACCAGTCTCTTATTCGGCTCTTTCAGCTGTCTAGGGCTGGGCCCCCTAAGGGCAGGAGTTATAGTTTGCTCTAGCTGCTAGAGGTAGTGGCCTAAATTTGAAGCCTTGGGTGGAGTGATTGGTCAGGCTGGAGGAAAGGCAACGTCACTAGGTCCGAGCCTAGGATGCCTTTTCCTCACAGGTAGGCAGACCGGAAAAATGATCCTAACCCCCTTGACTAACATCTGATGGGGCGGAGTCATCCGCGGGACTCCGTCATATCCCAAATCGAAATTGGGCCTCTACATCCCAAAGTAGGAGTTATGGATAGGGACTCATGCACGCCGGCATATTTGCATATGCTGTTGGTTACTAAGTAACCTGCTAGTGTGATCATGCACACTAGCTGTTTAAATAAATGTGACCTGAGGGTCTTCCTCCCAGCTCTGTTGTCGTGTCTTTATTTTGGGAAATAAAGGGGGGAGTAATAAAGTTTGGTTAAGAGTGTTTCATTTCACTGGTATCCCGGAGTAGGCTATTCAGTCCTTATGAGTGGCAATGACTGCAATTTCTTACTAACACTTATTATAGTGGAAATGTCCAGCTCTAATAACTATACATAGTTGCATTGCATGTGAGTGAAACACATACTAGCGCTGACAAAAAAAATTCAGCAAAAATGTAAAATTTGTATGCAGATTACACAGGAATGAATTGTATTAAATATGCACAGTGTAAATAGTATTTTAAGTACACTGAACTTGCAAAAAACACATAGAAATTTGGAATTATAAGTACAAAACACAAAGCATAATTGCTGTTTTATCGTAAAATGGGCTAAACAGGGGCGTTTCCTGGGCGTGTATGAAATCTCTCAAATCCAAGTGTAATAATCTAAACATTTCTGCCCTACTGATCTCTCTATTTTTTTCCCCACAAACTAAGAAGGTGGAGAGGTTGTGACAAAAGATGCAAAATAATTAATACCCTAATAAAAAAAATATGTGCATACGGAAATATTGTAATATATGTAATATTGCGATTGTAAGATGCTATGCACAGAAAGCATTGCAATGTGTATATTTTTTGATACATGATAGTGTGACCCCGTTCAAAGTTTTCTTTTCCTGAGAGCTCCATTACTTTCTTTAGGGGGCATCTCAACACTCATAGGGGCTGCCCCTTTTTTAAGATAATTCCATCAAGGTAGCCCCTGCAAGGGTCGACATGAAAAACCACTTCAGAACTGACAAAGTTTAGATAATCAGCCCTTAAAGGTACAATAAACAATTTTATTCTTTAATGATTCAGATAGAGCATGCAATTTTTTTTTTTTTTTTTTTTATATAATTTCTTTATTGGTGAAGCAAGAGATTATACAAATACAACTTAGGCCATAAAAGAAAAGAATAAACATGAAAGAAAGCAGTGTTAATATGAACAAAATATGAAAAAAAAATGAAACAATTATGACCATACATATGTATCTTCTATTACTGAACATAATAAACCATAAATTGAACAAACAAATATAATGCACCACTTAAATTTAATGAGGTAAATCTTTCCTCAGAACTAAATACATCTCTAGCTTCATTTTAACCATGAAAAAAAAAGAAAGAGAAAAAGGAGAAGAAAATGAAAAGAGAGAAAAAAAGGGACTTCTACTCATTCTCCCTCTCCTAGACTCCTCCCCAGTGCATTTGAAAAAAACAAATATCTCTTAGTGGATATCTCTATAGTTAGTTATCCAGGTGTGTGGAAATAGGTCTAACAAGACCAATTCCATAAAACTATTAGAAGACAAAAAGGGGGAAAATATACGCTTTTGAATGGGTAGTGAATAAGATTTAAAAATTGGTAGCCAACCCGTTAAGAATTTTTTTACTCTTTTTTTCTGAGGTTAATTGTAAGTGAAATGATTCATAAATAATTTGGAGTTGAATTTCTTTAAAGACCTGTGATAGACCCGGAATAGAGTTAGCTTTTCAGTTTTTAACTATTAGATGCCTAACAGACAGTATAATGGTGTTCAGAGTATTTGCCTGGAAGGATCTGATTCTGTAGATCTAACCAAAAAATTTCATCTAGCATCAAAGATATAGATACATTATAATATCTATTAAACCAATACTCAATTTTCCACCATAATTGATTAATTTTATGGCAATACCAGAACATGTGGAGTACGTCAGCTTTAGGATTGTTACAATGAGGGCATGCACCGACTTTTGCAGGATACATCTTTGACAATCTGAGAGCTGATAAATAATAATTATTGATGAGTTTTAAATGTGATTCTCTCCAGCTCATTGAGATCTCACATTTCCTCCATACGGTAAAACTTTGTTTAATTTTATCGGAATCTATTGATGAAAGAGCGGGTACCCAGATATAACACAATTTATCGAGATAAGTTAAGCTTTGTTTAGTTAGCATAATGTCATACATAAGGGAAATAGAGGTGTTACCAGCTATACATTTTTGGATACATACCGTGATATCAGACCATGGAACCAACAAAGCAAAATCCCAATTTTGGGAATTTATTTAATACCGTACTTGTAGATAGGCATAAAAATTGGTTCTAGGTTGGCCAAAATGTTGAAAGAGTAACTCAGAAGATAGAATCTGTCCATTTTCAGCCATAATTTGACGGATATATTTAAGTCCTCTTTCAGCCCACTCTTTAAAGACTAATTGATTATTACCTGGAGAAAACTGAGGGTTGCCTACTATAGGCAAGAAATCTGAGAAAGTATAATCCACCTCTAATATTGCACAGAATGTATGCCAAGCTAAAACAATATTTTTAATTGAGATAAGATAAGATAAGTAACATTGGAAGGTAATTTTTTATATGGACAATAAAGTAAGGCTTTCAGAGAGAATAGAGAGAAAATATAAGCCTCCATATCCATAGAATAGACTAACTCAGTTTCTGCGATCCAATCAGTGGTAATTTTAAGGATGGTGGCCTAGTTGTATAGCTTAAGATTTGGAAGGGCAAAACCAGCTGCTCCACGTTGTAGCATTAGTCTATTTAATGATATACAAGGTTTCTTATCTTTCCAATTACATTTTAAAAATATACAGGTAGGTTCTGAAGTGTATATAGTAGGCGTGGGGAAATAATTGTTTTAATGGGTGTTTCATGGGCGTGTATGAAATCTCTCAAATCCAAGTGTAATTATCTAAACATTTCTGCCCTACTGATCTCTCTATTTTTTGCCACAAACTAAGAAGGTGGAGAGGTTGTGACAAAAGATGCAAAATAATGAATACCCTAATAAAAAAAAATATGTGCATACAAAAATAAAGGGGATTGTAAGATGCTATGCACAGAAAGCATTGCAATGCGTTTATTTTTTGATGCAGGATTTACATTTTAGAGTGCACCCGAGCTCACTGCTAACTTGGCCCTACACAGTAAAGTTTTCCTTTCCAGGGAGCTCCATTACTTTCTATTGGGGGCATCTCAACACTCATAGGGACTGCCCCTTTTTTAAGATAATTCCATCAAGGTAGACCCTGCAAGGGTTGACATGAAAAACCACTTCAGAACTGACAAAGTTTAGATAATCAGCCCTTAATTGTACTCTATTGCTGATGTTAATGACGATATCAGGATTTCTTATCTCGGAGGTAGGGGTGGTCTTCTGTCCACAGTAGTTCTCCCTCCTCGGGTGCGGCCTCGGCCTCGTGTGTTTGTGGATCTGGTAGTGACCCCTAAAAAAGGTGACTTAGATGTTGTTGGTACTTGGTCCTGATGTCGTTGTTCATTATATCCCGCCTCTGTATCAGAGCCTGAACTGCTATCCACCGTGTTGAGAAATCTTGAACGATAGTTTTGCTGGCGTCTTGGTCTCTGTGATCCTCCCTGTTGGTTGCTACCATGGAGCCAGGAGTAGATTCTTCTATCCTTATAATCATTGTCAACTGTGATAATTTTGTATTGTTCCCATAGGAAAATTATATCATGATATGTATTCAATTTCCCTGTGGTGAAATATGAATATCTCTCCATTTTCAACGTATATTCTACTTGCTGTATCCAACTATCAAGAGAAGGTATTTTCATGACTTTCCATAGTTTAAGGATTCATTTTATAGCAGCGTTAATCATAATTTGGTTAATACTACGTCTGAGTTTACAGATAATGTCCAAAAGATCATTAAAGAGGAAAAACTCCAGGGGGGGGGGGGGTTAAAGGGGGAGAAAGCCCAATACCTCACCAATTGCTGGGTGGATATCTCTCCAAATGGAGTTAGATTGCCACATTCCCACCATATATGCAACATTGTGCCTTCCTGATTGCAACCTCTCCAACATTTGTTACTTGTGTTCCTAAACATGTTTTAATTTGTTGGGTGTCAAATACCATCTTGTGAAAATTTACATGTTCGTTTCAAGAAAAGAAGAGGAATGTGCTTAGTTTGCCATAGCATATGACCGTTTCCATTGTTTAGGTGTGATCTGCCTATTCATTTCTACTTCCCATTTATGAACATAGCTAGGCCTTGATGGGAGACATAACTCTGTGGGATGTTGGTACAGGAAGGACACTGTCCCTTTCTTGAAGTTTTGGTTAGTACATAATTATTCAAAAGCTGTTAGAGGTCTAAAAAGTCCCCAATATTTTTATGGGATAGTATATAGTGGCTCACCTGTTGGTACTTAAACCAAGATGTGAAGTGTGAGTAGCCTATTTCCTGTAACTCTTCCCTATTAAGAAGTTTACCCCCATCTATTAAATTATATTTAGTGATTAGGTCATGAAATTTACATAGAACATGAAACGCATGTGTGTTCCATGTCCTACCTATCTCAAACTCTCTATTCAGGAGCAGGGTCGTTAGTGGGGAGTGTGGGGATGAGATTTTTGGGAATTTGTTTCTAAGAGATACCCAGTCAGACCAGGTTTCACTAAAATAGGGTACGGTTTACCAATATTCAATGTGGAGTCCGAAGGGGCCCAGCACAATCCCCCCAGATGTAGAACATTTAGCAAGTGTGATTCCAACTGTACTACCTTCTTATATGATTGCTCACCCTGTCTGCACCAGTCTATCACTCTGCTCATTAAAATTGCCAGCTTGTACCAACTCAGATAAGGGACCCCCAAAGCTCCTTTTTCTCTAGGGGCATAGATTATATTTTTAGATACATTTTCTTTGCCAGATGTATGTGTTTATTACCGTTTGTAATTTTTGAATATCACTAGAGACTCTGGTTATAGGGAGTGCTTGCATAATATATAGTGCCTTAGGCAATAAGGTCATTTTTGCAGCTGCTATTCTTCCCAACCAGGAGATATTATTTTTGGGCAGCCATCTAGAGGTTAAAAGTTGAAACTCAGTCAAACGTTTTCCATAGTTTAGTCTATGAAGTTCATCTAGACTAGAGGACAAATGGATACAGAAATTGCCATTTTACTATAAAAGTAACTTCAATATCCTAAACATAAAAATCCATAGGTAAATGATTGCGGTTATACCAACTATCTGCTTAATATAGGTTACATAACATCATTTCTGAAATATTTGAAAGTTTACATTTTAATATCAAATAAGCAATTCTATAGATATTGCATAACAATACATACAATATAATTATATTTAACACCCACAGTATTTTTTTTGTTCAAATCAACAATGTATATTTCTTTTTTTTTTTTTTTTTTTTAATCAAAAATTTTTTATTGAGACAAATGTACAAGCAAAACAGTAGTGCTGTTACAGGATGGTAAATATAGGTCTGCAATAGTTTAGTTCAGTAAATAAATCAGTTAACAAATAGAAGGAACTATAAAAATAGCATATAAAAACAGGCACAATATATAAAACCAAGGGTCTCTTTTTTTTGTAGGAGGTTAGTATAGCGTATAGAGCAAGTAGCCTTTTTCAATAAGTGGTATGAGAGCAACATTAAGAGATATAATGTGAGGACTAATGAATGAATCGGATTTGAGGAAGGAGTAGAAGGGAGGAGAGGATAGGGAGTAGGGAGGAGAAAGAGAAAAAAAAAAAAAGGGAGGGGGAGCGGGGAATCTTAAGAGGTATTCTGGGGTCTGGTATCCCACTGTGGGAATTTAGCGATCCAAGGGGACCAGATCCCGTTGAAGGAGTCAACTTGATCTAAAACTTTGTAAGAGTACTGTTCCATTTGACCCACAAAGTGCACAATGGAGATCACCTGGGAGAGAGAGGGAGGTCCGTCCTGTTTCCAGGCTCTGGCAAGCGCCAGTTTCGCAGCTACGAGAACATAGGTTGTAAGCGCCTCCTCTGAGGGAGAAAGTCTTGACATGGGCATATGGAGGAGGGCTACTTCGGGGGTATACGGGGGAGTAAGGTTTAGTGAAAGAAGGAGTGCATAGACTTTCCTCCATAGGGGTTGGATTACAGGACATGTCCACCAGGTATGGAGTGCTGTGACGATGTCTCCACAGTTTCTCCAGCAGAGAGGGGAGTGGGAACAATATATCCTGTGTAGAGTGACTGGGACCAGATGCCAGCGGACTAGGACTTTATAGTAAAGTTCCCATAAGGTGGCGCAATGTAGGAGTTTTTTGGTTGTCATAATTCTAAGGTGCCAGATATCTATTGTTACTGTGAACCCAATCTCTCTCTCCCAGGCACGGTGTTGTGGAATTTTGTGTAAGATGTGAGTATTAGTAAGGAGGTTATAATGGAAGGATAGTAAGTGCTTTAGTTCATGTATTCCCTGCCAAGCCTTCTCCCACGTTGTCAGGGGTCATAAAGAAGATTTTGGGTATCCCCAAGTTCGGAGGCGCGTGCTCAGGCGGAACGCCTCAAAGGTAAGCCTGGGGGGGAGTTGGAGTTTGGTGCAAAGTGCGGGGTGAGATAGCCAGATATCATTCTCATAGAAGTCTAAGACTAAAAGAGTATGTGGGTTAGGCCATAATTCAAAGTGAGAGTCCGGGAGACAGAAAAGGGCGGCGGAAACTGTGAGCAAAGGGGAAGGGAAAGGGGAGATAGCAGGGTTGTGTCTGATCTGGTCCCAGAATCGTAATGCATGCTTAAAAATAGGATGCAGGGAGTCAATGTCATGTCTGTGGTGGAGAGGGATCCAAAGTAGGTCGGATAGGCATAGACCAGGGGGCAGTAATGAGGATTCAAGGGCAAACCAACTAAGTTGTCTTTCTGGGTTATTCCAGAGGAGGATTTGTGATAATCTGGCTGCGTTGTAGTAGGAGATTATGTTTGGTAAGGCTAGGCCTCCCTGTGAGATTGGTTTTTCCAAAGTGCGCCCGGATGTTCTGGGTCTTCGATCTTTCCATACATATGCAGTTATTAGGCTTTGAAGTCTATTAAGGAGCGCTCTAGGGATATTATATGGAATGGATCGGAATAAATATGTAATCTTCGGGAGGAAGGACATTTTGATGGCCGCAATGTGACCTGTCCATGATATCTCCCTGAACTCCCAAGTCTCGAGGAGCTTTCTGTATTCTACAAGCTTGTCTGAGTAATTTTGTGCTATGACCACCCCAGGGTCTGGGCTCAAGTGAACCCCTAAAATCTTAAGAGAAGAAGTTTTCCATTGGAGGCAGAATGAGGTTTGCAAGAAAGTAAGGGTATCGGGGGGGACATTTATGGGTAGGACCTCTGTTTTGGAGACATTAAGTTTATAGAAGCTCAGGTCTCCAAACTGTCGTAGAGTGGTGAATACTGCAGGAAGAGATTCTTCGGGGGATGTCAGGAACAGGGTAATGTCGTCTGCATATAGGGAGATTTTGTGTATAGAGGTGCCGACAGAGAGGCCTCTAATTTTGGGGTCTAGCCGGATAGATTGGGCTAAGGGCTCTATTGATAAAGCAAACAGGAGAGGGGACAAGGGGCACCCCTGCCTAGTGCCGTTTGAAATCGTGAATTTGGAAGATTGGAACCCAACCCCCCGTATACTGGCCGAGGGGTTGTTGTACAGGGCTTGAACCGCCACAATGAAAGCAGTGGGAAAGCGGAAAATTCTCAAGGTCTCCCATAGGTAATCCAACCTGACCCTGTCAAACGCCTTTTCGGCATCTAGCGACAGGGCCAGGAGGGGAGAGGAGCCCTGTGATGCGGCATGTAAGACATCAAGGATTCTTCTTGTGGCATCTGAACCCTCCCTATTTGGGATGAATCCTACTTGGTCATTGGATATATGGGGAGTAATAATTTTAGCAGCTCTACTGGCTAAGAGTTTGGCGTAGATCTTGGTGTCTATGTTAATCAAAGAGATGGGGCGGTAGCTACTACAGAGGTCGGGCGGCTTACCGGGTTTCAATATCGTAATGATGACTGCCTCTAGGAATTCTGGTTTAAACGAAGCTCCAGAAAATATCTCTTGGAAGAATCTATGTAGTATGGGAGTTAGAAGGGGGAGAAAGGTTTTATAGAATCTGGCTGTAAAGCCATCTGGGCCAGGGGCCTTACCAAGTTTTAGATTTTGGATAGTACTCTTGACTTCCTCGATTGTTAGTGGGGAGGAAAGAGAGGAGATAGCCTCTTCTGATAGAGAAGGGAGTGAGAGAGAGTCAAGAAAGGTAGGAATTTGTCCTAGATCAGCAGCTGGGACATTTAAATTGGCCTCAATATTGTAGAGTGAGCAGTAGTACTGCTTAAAAGAATTTCCAATGTCTATCGGGGCTGATACATTCATTCCAGATGGAGTTTGAATGGACCGTATTCTGGCTTGAGCTGTACGGTGTCTAAGCTTAGTGGCTAGGAGAGAAGAGGCTTTGTTTCCCTGGTGGTAATAGATTTTTTTGAATTTTTCCATCAGATTGTGAACCCTGTTAAGTTCCAGAGTTTGGATTTGTTTCAGGACTTTGGAGATTTCATCATTTAAGACCTGAGAGTAGGAGTGGGAGAGTTCTATCTTTAACTTTCGGAGTTGGATGGTCAGGGCGGGTAAAGTGGATCTATACTTTAAACGAGCTTCAGATTCGTATCTCATGAGATGTCCTCTTATCACTGCCTTTAGGGTGGCCCACAAGTTCTGTGAGGTCTGATTATCGTCATTAAGGTCGAGGAAGTCAGTTATATGTGCCTGTAAAGCCGCCTTGATGGTTGGGTCTGTAATGGTCCAGTCCTGCATGCGCCAAATTTTGGGGGAGGGACTAGATAATGGGCCTAATTGGAGATGTATGGAGTCATGGTCAGACCAAGAGACTGGTGTGATGAGAATGGAGTGAATGTTTTCTAAGAAGGTAGCTTCAGTAAAAAAATAGTCTATGCGAGTGTGTGACTTGTGTGGGGCTGAGTAGAATGTAAATTCCCTATCTTGTGGGTGTAAGGCCCGCCAAACATCGTACAGATTATATTGTATCATTAGGAGTTGAAAGGCGGAAGAGAGAGAGTGAGTAGCTCTATCGCCACTGGAGAGTGGAGGTCCTATTCTGTCTGCCGTAACATCACAAATCAGATTGAAGTCCCCTCCTAATATGAAAGCACCTTGCTTTATTGCTGTTACTGCTTTAAGGAGTGATCTAAGAAATTTTTATTGTTTGATATTTGGGGCATAAACATTGAGCATGGTGACTAATTGGGAGTTCAGTTAACCAATAGCAATGATAAATCTGGCCTGAGGGTCAGGTTCTATGTATATTGGGTCAAAAGTAACATTTTTACCTATATATATGGCTACACCTCTGGACTTTGAGGAGAACGTGGCTTCTAATATCGTAGGGAAATGTTTGGATGTACGTGCAATTTCCGGTGTATGAGTCCAATGTGTCTCTTGAATGAAAGCTATGTCTATGTAATTTTTATGTAGAAAGGAAAACAGAAGGCTACGCTTTGTTGGAGAATTCAGTCCCTGAGCGTTAAGGGTGAGGAAATGGAGCCCTTCCATAGGGGGAGAGAGAAAAAAAAAAGGGGGGGGAAGGAGGAGGAAGGATGGGGAGGGTTCAAGAGTAGGGGAAGAGGAATAGAATGAGCACTTGGTCAGAATCCGTTATCTGTAATATTAAAAGGCAGTGAGTAAAAAGGGAAGGGATCGAAATGTCAGCTACTTGCAAGGGATTGAATGTTGTTAGGTTATGGGGGAGGGGGGAAGCAGCGGACCAGAGCCGCTTTAGTTAGTTAGGTGGGAATCCAAGATGGCCGCCGTTCGCGGGCTTTTCTCCCAGGAGCGCCGTATGTCTCCAAGAGTCCCGGGTGCCGTGCTGTGGTCACTGAATCCCCCGGTCAGCGACCGGAGGCGCCAAAGAAGTCGGGGCGACAAAGTGAATTAGGTGAGAAGCTGGGTTAGGGCTCAGTGGTACTGTGTTGCAGTCTCTCGCGGGCTGTACTTGGGATATATGAGAACAGCGAGCAGGGCAGTAAAAGTGAAGGGGAAGAGATGTCCAAAAAAGACTAATAAAAAAGTAAAAAAAAGGAAATGTCGATGGGGCTAAATGACTGTGGGTATAGATGAGATAAATTTGGGGGGGGTTTGTCGAATAAGAAAAGGGATTTTAGGGGAAAAAAGACTAGTTGATAGCGGGAGCTCCGGGTCAGTGCATCTAGTTAGCTCAGTAGTTGACTCCGCCCCCCCTAACAATGTATATTTCTTATTTGAGCTTTGATTTTCATATATTCATATTATTCAGTAATTTCTAGATATTAGCATTATGCCTTTTCCAGGAAACTCATTTTTTGTATTTTTTTTGTTCTACTTTTTTTATAACAATATGTCCCTGCTATAAAAAATCTTGTATCTGCACTGTAATTCGTTATTTTTTTATGATATAGTGAAACATTCTTGAGTCACAAAACTATTGAAATTTGACCCTCCATGTCTGCCCGAGGCATTACCAAGTATGTTCCCCTTCATTCTAACATTGAATGTGAAAATGCCTGTCAAAATATCTGACTTTTGAAATCATCAATAAACAAACATAATGCTACAGACTTTTATAAACTCTAAATAATAGAATTTTGACTCTAGGGCATTAAACATACTTTAAATACATAAACTGACATCTACTAATAAAGCCTTTTAGCCTGCTTGATTGGGTCATACATAACAAAGGTTATATTCAGTTCCAGCAGCCATATCTTGTTTCCTGTAACAATGAAGATAGCAAAAGTACCAATATTTTACAGGTGAATTTTCCTAATAACAAGTATCTGACACCACACTGGTTTTATTTTCATGTGAGTGAGATATTTATAAAATCTTCAAAAGAGCTTTAATCAGGTTTATTCCACATATTTTACTTGAGCAGGTGTCTATATCTGCAAGTTAAAATGACAAAGAACAAGCAATTGGCTCCTGATAGCAAGGGGGCACCACCACCTGAGCCTACTGGGTGTTATTGGGGTGATTGGACTTCCTCTGAAACCTCTGAAATTGTAACATGAACTAACTGGTTGCCATGCATTCATTCTCCTTTCTTTCTTTCTTTCTTTCTTTCTTTCTTTCTTTCTTTCTTTCTGCTTTTGGTCGATGACCTTCATTTTTTTTTTTTTTCAACATGGAGGTTCCCTGCTAGACATATGCAGCAGATCCTTCTGTTAGTGCTGGACAAGTGACCTTTTCTTCACCCTTCAATAAAGCTCCAGACAGGGATCCACAGGTCAAACCCTGCCTTCCCCATCTTCTCCTTCTTCTTGCATTTAATCATTTGCAGACAGAGAAAGACCAAAGAGCTAAAGTAATGAAAAAATACTAATGTTACAAAAATGCAAAGGCTGCCCACAATACGCTAAACCACTTTACAGCATGTCTGTTAACAGCGTACAGATATTCTGCATTATCATGTATCAGTGTGTTCATTGTCAGTGTATAGATGCCAATAATAAGAATATGGTGTAGTATGTCCTTTTTCAGTTTATAGATTAAAGGCATAAATATACTGTGCACAGTTTTTATTAGTGGAAATATATACTTTGCATTGTTAAAGAGTAAAGTAAGATTAATTTAGTCTCAGTGTAAAATAACTTAGCATTAATATATGGGGAAGCACTTCTTTTAACAGTAAAGAGGTACTCAGTATGAGAGCACCCAAAATTGTTTCTCACACTGGTACCGTCTAATCATTAGTCTGCTAATGTGTAGTAATATAGTTTAGTGTATGTTTTATTTTAAATACTGAAAATAAACATTAATATATATTTATTTTACTTAATGGCTGTGTGTTTCCAAGATCTCTTTCTTGCTATCCAAGCACTCTTTCTTCAAGAGCATATACTTGCTGCTTCAACAAATATAGAATGATTAATGATTGCCGTGACAGGTCTAAAGTAGCTGTAGTAATGATCAGTTGTATTGTTAACATGACTCTACAGCTTAAAAAGAGAAGTGGATATCACAAATTAATTTAAATTCCAAAGCAGTTATTAGACTTTTTGTTTTCTATACTGAATAGTGAGTAGTATTGAGATATCAATTCAGACAATAACAATTAGCACATAGACACACACATAGTTATACGCATACACACACATACACACAAACAGACACACACATAATTATATGCATACACACATACAGACACACACATACACATAGTTATACGCATACACACACATACACACCTATAGTTATACGCATACACACACATACACACATACAGACATAGTTATACACATACACACACATACACACATATAGTTATACGCATACACACACATACACACATACAGACACACACATAATTATATGCATACACACATACACACATACAGACACACACATACACATAGTTATACGCATACACACACATACACACATATAGTTATACGCATACACACACATACACACATACATACATAGTAATACGCATACACACACATATGTAGACATAAGCACTCACACACACACAGCAAGATGCATATACTATTTATTCATCCACAATAAAGCTTCTTCAATTATACACAATATCAAAGGAACTACATTCACGCTTCCTACTATTATTTATTTTGCTGGAAGTGGTGTGATGTATTACATAACTATTTACAACATTGGGGGGAAAAAGAATACACCATTATAACTTAATGCCCATAGACTCTCACTAGGGCGGAAATAAATGATAAAAACAAAACCTTTATTAATAAATGTTAAAAATTGTGCTTTTGCTGTTACAAAAATCTCTCATTAAAAAAAAAAAATATTTAATGAGGAAAAAATCAATGTGTATATAGGAATTACACTATTGCTGGTACAAAATTACACCTAGATTATGAGTTATGCGCGCTATAGGGAAATTAACGAACGCAACAAAAGTTGCGTTATTTAACCCTCTATAGCGCAGCCATTACAAGTTTTGAAACAGCTGGCTTGTGCGTGCGATATGGTGGTTTTAAGCTCCATACCACACACAATTCAAGTACTGTTTTGACATGCTCGTGCACGCTTTCTCCATAGACATCAATGGGGAGAGTGGGTCAGAAAAAAGTCTAACACCTGCGATGGCGGAAAGAAAAGCTCTGTAACGCAGCCCCATTGATGTCTATGGGGGAAAAAACTAATGTTTAAACCTAACACCCTAACCTAAGCCCCACGTCTAAACACCCCTAACCTGCCCCCCACCGACATTGCCGGCATCTAATTAAAACTATTAACCTCTAATCTGCCGCTCCCTATATTGCTGCCACTATATTAAAGTTATTAACCCTATACCCCTGCACCCCAACATCGCCCACACTATAATAAATCTACTAACCGCTATTCCGCCACTCCCCGACATAGCTGCAACTAAATAAAGCTATTAATCTCTAAACCTCTGGCCTCCCACATCACTACCACTAAATAAACCTATTAACCCTAACGTAACCCTAAGCCTAACCCTAACTGTAACCCTAACCCTAACGTAAACTTAACACCCCCTAACTTTAACATAATTAGAAAAAATTCTAAATTAAACTTACAATTATTAACTAAATAATTCCCATATAAAACATACTTACCTGTGAAATAAAACATAAGCTAGCTACAATATAACTAATAAAGGTAGTTATATTGTAGCTAGCTAAGGTTTTATTTTTATTTCACAGGTAAGTTTGTATTTATTTTAACTAGGTAGACTAACTACCTAGATAAAATAAATACAAACTTACCTGTCAAATAAAACCTAAGCTGCCTTACCCTAAAACCTAACATTATAAAAAACACTAAAATTACAAAAAATAAAAAAACCTACCATTACAAAAAATAACAAACGAAATTATTCAAAATAATAAACATTATTCCTGTTCTAATACCCTTTAAAAAAAAAAAAAAAAACACCCCAAAATAAAAACCCTAATCTATAATAAACTACTAAGTGCATTTTGGGGGCCCTTTAAAGGGCCTTTTGTAGGGCATTGCCCTAAAGTTAACAGCTATTTTGCTGCAAAACAAAACAAACACCCCCTAACAGTATACAAACCCCCACCCCCAAAACCCACAAAATAAAAATAAAGTAAAACCTAATCGACCCATTGCCCTGAAAATGGCATTTGTATGGGCATTGCCCTTAAAAGGGCATTTAGCTCTTTTGCTGCACAAGCCATAAACTAAAAATAAAAACCCACCCCAAAATGAAAAAAAAATACATTACACAAAATAACAAACAAATTATCAAAAATAGTAAAAATGATTCCTATTCTAATACCAATTTAATAAAAAAAAAAACACTCCAAAAAAAAAAAAAAAACCTTTTGTAGGTCATTGCCCTAAGTAAAACAGCTCTTTTACCTAAAAGAAAATGTACAAAGAGCCACTAACATTACAAACCCCCACCCCCCCAACACACAAGATAAAAAAAAAACTAATAATAGGGAAATTGATAGCTAGGCTAGTGTATTCAGTGTCCACTACAGTCCTGAAGGACTCATCTGATCTCTGCTGTAAGGACAGCACCCCAAAAAGACCTTTTTAGGGCTAGAACATCAGTCTGTTTTTTTTCCTGTGTAATCTAATTGCAGTTGCCTGCCTGCCAAGCCACTTGCCCAGTGCCACCACTCATATCTGGTGTAACAGTAGTGTACATTTAAAAAAAAAAACTTTTTTGACTGTGAAAAATCAGTCTGCTTGTGTAATCTAATTGCAGTTGCCTGCCTGCCAGTGTGTGTGCCAGGCCCACTTGCCCAGTGCCACCACTCATATCTGGTGTAAAAGTAGTGTAAATTTAAAAAAAACAACTTTTTTGACTGTGAAACATCAGTCTGCTAGTGTAATCTAATTGCCGTTGCCTGCCTGCCAGCATGTGTGCTAGGCCCACTTGCCCAGTGCCACCACTCATATCTGGTGTAACAGTAGTGTAAATTTAAAAAAAAAAATTTGACTGTGAAACATCAGTCTGCTTGTGTAATCTAATTGCAGTTGCCTGCCTGCCAGTGTGTGTGCCAGGCCCACCTGCCCAGTGCCACCACTCATATCTGTTGTAACAGTAGTGTAAATTTAAAAAAAAACTTTTTTGACTGTGAAACATCAGTCTGCTAGTGTAATCTAATTGCAGTTGCCTGCCTGCCAGCATGTGTGCCAGGCTCACAGCGTATACTGTGCCCACTTGCCTAGTGCCACCACTCATATCTGGTGTAACAGTAGTGTAAATTTAAAAAAAACTTTTTTGACTGTGAAACATCAGTCTGCTTGTGTAATATTATTGCAGTTGCCTGCCTGCCAGAGTGTGTGCCAGCCCCACTTGCCCAGTGCCACCACTCATATCTGTTGTAACAGTAGTGTAAATTTAAAAAAAACTAACTTTTTTGACTGTGAAACATCAGTCTGCTAGTGTAATCTAAATGCAGTTGCCTGCCTGCCAGCGTGTGTGCCAATCTCACATCATATACTGTGCCCACTTGCCCACTGCCACCACTCATATCTGGTGTAACAGTAGTGTAAATTTAAAAAAAAAACTTTTTTGACTGTGAAAAATCAGTCTGCTTGTGTAATCTAATTGTAGTTGCCTACCTGCCAGCATGTGTGCCAGGCCCACCTGCCCAGTGCCACCACTCATATCTGTTGTAACAGTAGTGTAAAATTTAAAAAAACAAATTTTTTGACTGTGAAACATCAGTCTGCTAGTGTAATCTAATTGCAGTTGCCTGCCTGCCAGCGTGTGTGCCAGTCTCACATCGTATACTGTGCCCACTTGCCCACTGCCACCACTCATATCTGGTGTAACAGTAGTGTAAATTTAAAAAAAAAACTTTTTTGACTGTGAAAAATCAGTCTGCTTGTGTAATCTAATTGTAGTTGCCTACCTGCCAGCATGTGTGCCAGGCCCACCTGCCCAGTGCCACCACTCATATCTGTTGTAACAGTAGTGTAAATTTAAAAAAAACAAATTTTTTGACTGTGAAACATCAGTCTGCTAGTGTAATCTAATTGCAGTTGCCTGCCTGCCAGCGTGTGTGACAGGCTCACAGCATATACTGTGCCCACTTGCCCAGTGCCACCACTCATATCTGGTGTAACAGTAGTGTAAATTTAAAAAGAAAACACTTTTTTGACTGTGAAACATCAGTCTGCTTGTGTAATCTAATTGCAGTTGCCTGCCTGCCAGCGTGTGTGCCAGGCCCACTTGCCTAGTGCCACCACTCATATCTGGTGTAACAGTAGTGTAAATTTAAAAAAAAAAAACTTTTTTGACTGTGAAACATCAGTCTGCATGTGTAATCTAATTGCAGTTGCCTGCCTGCCAGCGTGTGTGCCAGGCCCACTTGCCCAGTGCCACCACTCATATCTGGTGTAACAGTGGTGTAAATAAAAAAAAAACTTTTTTTGAGTGTGAAACATCAGTCTGCTAGTGTAATCTAATTGCAGTTGCCTGCCTACCAACGTGTGTGCCAGGCCCACTTGCCCAGTGCCACCACTCATATCTGGTGTAACAGTAGTGTAAATTTAAAAAAAAAAACTTTTTTGACTGTGAAACATCAGTCTGCTTGTGTAATCTAATTGCAGTTGCCTGCCTGCCAGCGTGTGTGCCAGGCCCACTTGCCCAGTGCCACCACTCAAATCTGGTGTAACAGTAGTGTAAATTTAAAAAAAAAAAAATTTTTTGACTGTGAAACATCAGTCTGCTAGTGTAATCTAATTGCAGTTGCCTGTCTGCCAGCATGTGTGTCAGGCTCACAGTGTATACTGTGCCCACTTGCCCAGTGCCACCACTCATATCTGGTGTAAAAGTAGTGTAAATTTAAAAAATAAAAAATTTTGACTGTGAAACATCAGTCTGCTTGTGTAATCTAATTGCAGTTGCCTGCCTGCCAGCGTGTGTGCCAGGCTCACAGCGTTTACTGTGCCCACTTGCCCAGTGCCACCACTCATATCTTGTTTAATAGTAGTGTAAGTGTACATTTAAAAAAAAAACCTTTTTTTAATGTGAAAGATCAGTCTGCTTTTTTGTGTCAGGCTCACAGCGTATACTGTGCCCACTTGCCCAGTGCCACCACTCATATCTTGTTTAATAGTAGTGTAGTAGTTTTTTTCCTGTGTAATCTAATTGAAGTTGCCTGCCTGCCAAGCCACTTGCCCAGTGCCCCCACTCATATCTGGTGTAACAGTAGTGTAAATTTAAAAAAAAAAAAATTTTTGACTGTGAAACATCAGTCTGCTAGTGTAATCTAATTGCAATTGCCTGCCTGCCAGTGTGTGTGCCAGGCCCACTTGCCCAGTGCCACCACTCATATCTGGTGTAACAGTAGTGTAAATTTAAAAAAACTACTTTTTTGACTGTGAAACATCAGTCTGCTAGTGTAATCTAATTGCAGTTGCCTGCCTGCCTGCCAGCGTGTGTGCTAGGCCCACTTGCCCAGTGCCACCACTCATATCTGGTGTAACAGTAGTGTAAATTTAAAAAAAAAAACTTTTTTGACTGTGAAACATGTCTGCTTGTGTAATCTAATTGCAGTTGCCTGCCTGCCAGTGTGTGTGCCAGGCCCACCTGCCCAGTGCCACCACTCATATCTGTTGTAACAGTAGTGTAAATTTTAAAAAAAACTTTTTTGACTGTGAAACATCAGTCTGCTAGTGTAATCTAATTGCAGTTGCCTGCCTGCCAGCATGTGTGCCTGGCTCACATCGTATACTGTGCCCATTTGCCTAGTGCCACCACTCATATCTGGTGTAACAGTAGTGTAAATTTAAAAAAAAACTTTTTTGACTGTGAAACATCAGTCTGCTTGTGTAATATAATTGCAGTTGCCTGCCTGCCAGAGTGTGTGCCAGCCCCACTTGCCCAGTGCCACCACTCATATCTGTTGTAACAGTAGTGTAAATTTAAAAAAAACTAACTTTTTGACTGTGAAACATCAGTCTGCTAGTGTAATCTAAATGCAGTTGCCTGCCTGCCAGCGTGTGTGCCAGTCTCACATCGTATACTGTGCCCACTTGCCCACTGCCACCACTCATATCTGGTGTAACAGTAGTATAAATTTAAAAAAAAACTTTTTTGACTGTGAAAAATCAGTCTGCTTGTGTAATCTAATTGCAGTTGCCTGCCTGCCAGCATGTGTGCCAGGCCCACCTGCCCAGTGCCACCACTCATATCTGTTGTAACAGTAGTGTAAATTTAAAAAAAAAAACTTTTTTAACTGTGAAACATCAGTCTGCTAGTGTAATCTAATTGCAGTTGCCTGCCTGCCAGCATGTGTGCCAGGCTCACAGCGTATACTGTGCCCACTTGCCCAGTGCCACCACTCATATCTGGTGTAACAGTAGTGTAAATTTAAAAAGAAAAAACTTTTTTGACTGTGAAACATCAGTCTGCTTGTGTAATCTAATTGCAGTTGCCTGCCTGCCAGCGTGTGTGCCAGGCCCACTTGCCTAGTGCCACCACTCATATCTGGTGTAACAGTAGTGTAAATTTAAAAAAAAAAACTTTTTTGACTGTGAAACATCAGTCTGCATGTGTAATCTAATTGCAGTTGCCTGCCTGCCAGCGTGTGTGCCAGGCCCACTTGCCCAGTGCCACCACTCATATCTGGTGTAACAGTGGTGTAAATAAAAAAAACACTTTTTTGAGTGTGAAACATCAGTCTGCTAGTGTAATCTAATTGCAGTTGCCTGCCTACCAACGTGTGTGCCAGGCCCACTTGCCCAGTGCCACCACTCATATCTGGTGTAACAGTAGTGTAAATTTAAAAAAAAAAAACTTTTTTGACTGTGAAACATCAGTCTGCTTGTGTAATCTAATTGCAGTTGCCTGCCTGCCTGCCAGCGTGTGTGCCAGGCCCACTTGCCCAGTGCCACCACTCAAATCTGGTGTAACAGTAGTGTAAATTTAAAAAAAACAAAAACTTTTTTGACTGTGAAACATCAGTCTGCTAGTGTAATCTAATTGCAGTTGCCTGTCTGCCAGCATGTGTGTCAGGCTCACAGTGTATACTGTGCCCACTTGCCCAGTGCCACCACTCATATCTGGTGTAACAGTAGTGTAAATTAAAAAAAAAATTTTTTGACTGTGAAACATCAGTCTGCTTGTGTAATCTAATTGCAGTTGCCTGCCTGCCAGCGTGTGTGCCAGGCTCACAGCGTATACTGTGCCCACTTGCCCAGTGCCACCACTCATATCTTGTTTAATAGTAGTGTAAGTGTACATTTAAAAAAAAAAACTTTTTTGACTGTGAAAGATCAGTCTGCTTTTTTGTGTCAGGCTCACAGCGTATACTGTGCCCACTTGCCCAGTGCCACCACTCATATCTTGTTTAATAGTAGTGTAGTAGTTTTTTTCCTGTGTAATCTAATTGAAGTTGCCTGCCTGCCAAGCCACTTGCCCAGTGCCACCACTCATATCTGGTGAAACAGTAGTGTAAATTTAAAAAAAAAAAATTTTTGACTGTGAAACATCAGTCTGCTAGTGTAATCTAATTGCAGTTGCCTGCCTGCCAGTGTGTGTGCCAGGCCCACTTGCCCAGTGCCACCACTCATATCTGGTGTAACAGTAGTGTAAATTTAAAAAAAAAACTTTTTGACTGTGAAACATCAGTCTGCTAGTGTAATCTAATTGCAGTTGCCTGCCAGCGTGTGTGCTAGGCCCACTTGCCCAGTGCCACCACTCATATCTGGTGTAACAGTAGTGTAAATTTAAAAAAAAAAACTTTTTTGACTGTGAAAAATCAGTCTGCTTGTATAATCTAATTGCAGTTGCCTGCCTGCCAGTGTGTGTGCCAGGCCCACTTGCCCAGTGCCACCACTCATATCTGGTGTAAAAGTAGTGTAAATTTAAAAAAAACAACTTTTTTGACTGTGAAACATCAGTCTGCTTGTGTAATCTAATTGCAGTTGCCTGCCTGCCAGTGTGTGTGCCAGGCCCATCTGCCCAGTGCCACCACTCATATCTGCTGTAACAGTAGTGTAAATTTTAAAAAAAACTTTTTTGACTGTGAAACATCAGTCTGCTAGTGTAATCTAATTGCAGTTGCCTGCCTGCCAGCGTGTGTGCCAGGCTCACAGCGTATACTGTGCCCACTTGCCTAGTGCCACCACTCATATCTGGTGTAACAGTAGTGTAAATTTAAAAAAAAACTTTTTTGACTGTGAAACATCAGTCTGCTTGTGTAATCTAATTGCAGTTGCCTGCCTGCCAGCATGTGTGCCAGTCTCACAGCATATACTGTGCCCACTTGCCCAGTGCCACCACTCATATCTGGTGTAACAGTAGTGTAAATTTAAAAAAAAAACTTTTTTGACTGTGAAACATCAGTCTGCTTGTGTAATCTAATTGCAGTTGCCTGCCTGCCAGCATGTGTGCCAGGCCCACCTGCCCAGTGCCACCACTCATATCTGTTGTAACAGTAGTGTAAATTTAAAAAAAAAAAAACTTTTTTGACTGTGAAACATCAGTCTGCTAGTGTAATCTAATTGCAGTTGCCTGCCTGCCAGCATGTGTGCCAGGCTCACAGCGTATACTGTGCCCACTTGCCCAGTGCCACCACTCATATCTGGTGTAACAGAAGTGTAAATTTAAAAAAAAAAACTTTTTTGACTGTGAAACATCAGTCTGCTTGTGTAATCTAATTCCAGTTGCCTGCCTGCCAGCGTGTGTGCCAGGCCCACTTGCATTGTGCCACCACTCATATCTGGTGTAACAGTAGTGTAAATTTAAAAAAAAAAACTTTTTTGACTGTGAAACATCAGTCTGCTTGTGTAATCTAATTGCAGTTGCCTGCCTGCCAGCGTGTGTGCCAGGCCCACTTGCCCAGTGCCACCACTCATATCTGGTGTAACAGTGGTGTAAATAAAAAAAAAACACTTTTTTGAGTGTGAAACATCAGTCTGCTAGTGTAATCTAATTGCAGTTGCCTGCCTACCAACGTGTGTGCCAGGCCCAATTGCCCAGTGCCACCACTCATATCTGGTGTAACAGTAGTGTAAATTTAAAAAAAAAAAACTTTTTTGACTGTGAAACATCAGTCTGTTTGTGTAATCTAATTGCAGTTGCCTGCCTGCCAGTGTGTGTGCCAGGCCCACTTGCCCAGTGCCACCACTCATATCTGGTGTAACAGTGGTGTAAATAAAAAAAAAACTTTTTTGAGTGTGAAACATCAGTCTCCTAGTGTATTCTAATTGCAGTTGCCTGCCTACCAACGTGTGTGCCAGGCCCACTTGCCCAGTGCCACCACTCATATCTGGTGTAACAGTAGTGTAAATTTAAAAAAAAAAACTTTTTTGACTGTGAAACATCAGTCTGCTTGTGTAATCTAATTGCAGTTGCCTGCCTGCCAGCGTGTGTGCCAGGCCCACTTGCCCAGTGCCACCACTCAAATCTGGTGTAACAGTAGTGTAAATTTAAAAAAAAAAAACTTTTTTGACTGTGAAACATCAGTCTGCTAGTGTAATCTAATTGCAGTTGCCTGTCTGCCAGCATGTGTGTCAGGCTCACAGTGTATACTGTGCCCACTTGCCCAGTGCCACCACTCATATCTGGTGTAACAGTAGTGTAAATTTAAAAAATAAAAATTTTTGACTGTGAAACATCAGTCTGCTTGTGTAATCTAATTGCAGTTGCCTGCCTGCCAGCGTGTGTGCCAGGCTCACAGCGTATACTGTGCCCACTTGCCCAGTGCCACCACTCATATCTTGTTTAATAGTAGTGTAAGTGTACATTTAAAAAAAAAAACTTTTTTGACTGTGAAAGATCAGTCTGCTTTTTTGTGTCAGGCTCACAGCGTATACTGTGCCCACTTGCCCAGTGCCACCACTCATATCTTGTTTAATAGTAGTGTAGTAGTTTTTTTCCTGTGTAATCTAATTGAAGTTGCCTGCCTGCCAAGCCACTTGCCCAGTGCCCCCACTCATATCTGGTGTAACAGTAGTGTAAATTTAAAAAAAAAAAACTTTTTTGACTGTGAAACATCAGTCTGCTAGTGTAATCTAATTGCAATTGCCTGCCTGCCAGTGTGTGTGCCAGGCCCACTTGCCCAGTGCCACCACTCATATCTGGTGTAACAGTAGTGTAAATTTAAAAAAACAACTTTTTTGACTGTGAAACATCAGTCTGCTAGTGTAATCTAATTGCAGTTGCCTGCCTGCCTGCCAGCGTGTGTGCTAGGCCCACTTGCCCAGTGCCACCACTCATATCTGGTGTAACAGTAGTGTAAATTTAAAAAAAAAAACTTTTTTGACTGTGAAACATCAGTCTGCTTGTGTAATCTAATTGCAGTTGCCTGCCTGCCAGTGTGTGTGCCAGGCCCACCTGCCCAGTGCCACCACTCATATCTGTTGTAACAGTAGTGTAAATTTAAAAAAAAACTTTTTTGACTGTGAAACATCAGTCTGCTTGTGTAATCTAATTGCAGTTGCCTGCCTGCCAGCATGTGTGCCTGGCTCACAGCGTATACTGTGCCCATTTGCCTAGTGCCACCACTCATATCTGGTGTAACAGTAGTGTAAATTTAAAAAAAACTTTTATGACTGTGAAACATCAGTCTGCTTGTGTAATATAATTGCAGTTGCCTGCCTGCCAGAGTGTGTGCCAGCCCCACTTGCCCAGTGCCACCACTCATATCTGTTGTAACAGTAGTGTAAATTTAAAAAAAACTAACTTTTTTGACTGTGAAACATCAGTCTGCTAGTGTAATCTAAATGCAGTTGCCTGCCTGCCAGCGTGTGTGCCAGTCTCACATCGTATACTGTGCCCACTTGCCCACTGCCACCACTCATATCTGGTGTAACAGTAGTATAAATTTAAAAAAAAACTTTTTTGACTGTGAAAAATCAGTCTGCTTGTGTAATCTAATTGCAGTTGCCTGCCTGCCAGCATGTGTGCCAGGCCCACCTGCCCAGTGCCACCACTCATATCTGTTGTAACAGTAGTGAAAATTTAAAAAAAAAAACTTTTTTAACTGTGAAACATCAGTCTGCTAGTGTAATCTAATTGCAGTTGCCTGCCTGCCAGCATGTGTGCCAGGCTCACAGCGTATACTGTGCCCACTTGCCCAGTGCCACCACTCATATCTGGTGCAACAGTAGTGTAAATTTAAAAAGAAAAAACTTTTTTGACTGTGAAACATCAGTCTGCTTGTGTAATCTAATTGCAGTTGCCTGCCTGCCAGCGTGTGTGCCAGGCCCACTTGCCTAGTGCCACCACTCATATCTGGTGTAACAGTAGTGTAAATTTTAAAAAAAAAACTTTTTTGACTGTGAAACATCAGTCTGCATGTGTAATCTAATTGCAGTTGCCTGCCTGCCAGCGTGTGTGCCAGGCCCACTTGCCCAGTGCCACCACTCATATCTGGTGTAACAGTGGTGTAAATAAAAAAAACACTTTTTTGAGTGTGAAACATCAGTCTGCTAGTGTAATCTAATTGCAGTTGCCTGCCTACCAACGTGTGTGCCAGGCCCACTTGCCCAGTGCCACCACTCATATCTGGTGTAACAGTAGTGTAAATTTAAAAAAAAAAACTTTTTTGACTGTGAAACATCAGTCTGCTTGTGTAATCTAATTGCAGTTGCCTGCCTGCCTGCCAGCGTGTGTGCCAGGCCCACTTGCTCAGTGCCACCACTCAAATCTGGTGTAACAGTAGTGTAAATTTAAAAAAAACAAAAACTTTTTTGACTGTGAAACATCAGTCTGCTAGTGTAATCTAATTGCAGTTGCCTGTCTGCCAGCATGTGTGTCAGGCTCACATTGTATACTGTGCCCACTTGCCCAGTGCCACCACTCATATCTGGTGTAACAGTAGTGTAAATTAAAAAAAAAAATTTTTGACTGTGAAACATCAGTCTGCTTGTGTAATCTAATTGCAGTTGCCTGCCTGCCAGCGTGTGTGCCAGGCTCACAGCGTATACTGTGCCCACTTGCCCAGTGCCACCACTCATATCTTGTTTAATAGTAGTGTAAGTGTACATTTAAAAAAAAAAACTTTTTTGACTGTGAAAGATCAGTCTGCTTTTTTGTGTCAGGCTCACAGCGTATACTGTGCCCACTTGCCCAGTGCCACCACTCATATCTTGTTTAATAGTAGTGTAGTAGTTTTTTTCCTGTGTAATCTAATTGAAGTTGCCTGCCTGCCAAGCCACTTGCCCAGTGCCACCACTCATATCTGGTGAAACAGTAGTGTAAATTTAAAAAAAAAAATTTTTTGACTGTGAAACATCAGTCTGCTAGTGTAATCTAATTGCAGTTGCCTGCCTGCCAGTGTGTGTGCCAGGCCCACTTGCCCAGTGCCACCACTCATATCTGGTGTAACAGTAGTGTAAATTTAAAAAAAAAAACTTTTTGACTGTGAAACATCAGTCTGCTAGTGTAATCTAATTGCAGTTGCCTGCCAGCGTGTGTGCTAGGCCCACTTGCCCAGTGCCACCACTCATATCTGGTGTAACAGTAGTGTAAATTTAAAAAAAACAAACTTTTTTGACTGTGAAACATCAGTCTGCTTGTGTAATCTAATTGCAGTTGCCTGCCTGCCAGTGTGTGTGCCAGGCCCATCTGCCCAGTGCCACCACTCATATCTGTTGTAACAGTAGTGTAAATTTAAAAAAAAACTTTTTTGACTGTGAAACATCAGTCTGCTAGTGTAATCTAATTGCAGTTGCCTGCCTGCCAGCGTGTGTGCCAGGCTCACAGCGTATACTGTGCCCACTTGCCTAGTGCCACCACTCATATCTGGTGTAACAGTAGTGTAAATTTAAAAAAAAACTTTTTTGACTGTGAAACATCAGTCTGCTTGTGTAATATAATTGCAGTTGCCTGCCTGCCAGCATGTGTGCCAGTCTCACAGCATATACTGTGCCCACTTGCCCAGTGCCACCACTCATATCTGGTGTAACAGTAGTGTAAATTTAAAAAAAAAACTTTTTTGACTGTGAAACATCAGTCTGCTTGTGTAATCTAATTGCAGTTGCCTGCCTGCCAGCATGTGTGCCAGGCCCACCTGCCCAGTGCCACCACTCATATCTGTTGTAACAGTAGTGTAAATTTAAAAAAAAAAAACTTTTTTGACTGTGAAACATCAGTCTGCTAGTGTAATCTAATTGCAGTTGCCTGCCTGCCAGCATGTGTGCCAGGCTCACAGCGTATACTGTGCCCACTTGCCCAGTGCCACCACTCATATCTGGTGTAACAGAAGTGTAAATTTAAAAAAAAAAACTTTTTTGACTGTGAAACATCAGTCTGCTTGTGTAATCTAATTCCAGTTGCCTGCCTGCCAGCGTGTGTGCCAGGCCCACTTGCATAGTGCCACCACTCATATCTGGTGTAACAGTAGTGTAAATTTAAAAAAAAAAACTTTTTTGACTGTGAAACATCAGTCTGCTTGTGTAATCTAATTGCAGTTGCCTGCCTGCCAGCGTGTGTGCCAGGCCCACTTGCCCAGTGCCACCACTCATATCTGGTGTAACAGTGGTGTAAATAAAAAAAAAACACTTTTTTGAGTGTGAAACATCAGTCTGCTAGTGTAATCTAATTGCAGTTGCCTGTCTACCAACGTGTGTGCCAGGCCCAATTGCCCAGTGCCACCACTCATATCTGGTGTAACAGTAGTGTAAATTTAAAAAAAAAAAACTTTTTTGACTGTGAAACATCAGTCTGTTTGTGTAATCTAATTGCAGTTGCCTGCCTGCCTGCCAGTGTGTGTGCCAGGCCCACTTGCCCAGTGCCACCACTCAAATCTGGTGTAACAGTAGTGTAAATTTAAAAAAACAACAACTTTTTTGACTGTGAAACATCAGTCTGCTAGTGTAATCTAATTGCAGTTGCCTGTCTGCCAGCATGTGTATCAGGCTCACAGCGTATACTGTGCCCACTTGCCCAGTGCCACCACTCAAATCTTGTTTAATAGTAGTGTAAGTGTACATTTAAAAAAAAAAAAAACTTTTTTGACTGTGAAACATCAGTCTGCTTTTTTGTGTCAGGCTCACAGCGTATACTGTGCCCACTTGCCCAGTGCCACCACTCATATCTAGTTTAATAGTAGTGTAAGTGTACATTTAAAACAAAAAAAAACTTTTTGGACTGTGAAACATCAGTCTGCTTTTTTGTGTCAGGCTCACAGCGTATACTGTGCTCCTTTGCCCAGTGCCATCACTCATATCTTGTTTAATAGTAGTGTAAGTGTACATTTTAAAAAAAATGACAGGCAGAGGCAGGCCACCCCGCAGGTGCCGTCGTGGTCATGGTGCTGTGATTCCCTTTGGCCCTAGAATAATGCCCAGTGTTCAGAGGCCACGTACCATGAACTCGAAAAGTTCTGAGGACATAGTTGACTTTTTAAAACAGGACACACAATCTTCTATAGCTTTCGCTCCGAACCTTGATGCACCATCCTCATCCAGCTTATCTTCAGGCACCTCTCAAGTTACCACTCGCCCGCCTGCTGCCACCACCAACACTAGCACCACAGCCGCTTCACTTGATCTGTCAGAGGAGTTATTTACACATCAGTTGGAAGAAATGAGTGATGCGCAACCATCATTGACAGAGGATGTAGATAACAGTGATATGTCTCAGTCAGGCAGCATTACAAACATGGACGTACAGTGTGACGATGATGATGTTGTACCCGTTGCTGCTTCCTTTGTTGATTTGCCAGATACAAGTGAAGTGGTTGATGATGATGATGCATCCGTGGATGTCACGTGGGTGCCCGCTTGAAGAGAAGAAGAACAGGGGGAAAGATCAGATGGGGAGACAGAGAGGAGGAGGAGGAGACGAGTTGGAAGCAGGGGGAGGTGGTCGCAAGGAGCTAGTGGCACAGTCAGACAGCATGCATCGGCACCCGGGGTCAGCCAGACAGCACACCAATCAACAAATGCTGTTGCCACCACCAGAATGCCGTCATCGCAGAGCTCAGCAGTGTGGCATTTTTTTTGTGTGTCTGCCTCTGACAACAGCGATGCCATTTGCAACCTGTGCCAAAAGAAACTGAGTCATGGGAAGTCCAACACCCACCTAGGTACAACTGCTTTGCGAAGGCACATGATCGCACATCACAAACGCCTATGGGATCAACACATGAGTACAAGCAGCACACAAACTCAAAGCCCCCATCCTCCTCCTGGTCCAGCATCTTCAGCCATGTCAACCACTGCTGTCCTCCTTGCCCCCTCTCAACCATCCGCCACTCCGTCTCTCTTCCGGAGCATTTCCTGCTCATCTGCCCACAGTCAGGTGTCTGTCAAGGACATGTTTGAGCTAATGTCACAAAGTCACCCCCTTGCCCAGCGTCTGACAGCTGGCTTGTCTGAACTCTTAGCCCGCCAGCTTTTACCATACAAGCTGGTGGAGTCTGAGGTGTTCAAAAAATTTGTAGCTATTTGGGACACCGCAGTGGAAGGTACCCGGCCGAAATTTCTTTGCACAAAAGGCAATACGCAACCTGTACTCAATTGTGCCAAAGGAAGTAATGGCAAGTATGGCACACAGTGATGGGGCAAGGGTCCATCTGACCACTGATAGCTGGTCTGCAAAGCATGGTCAGGGCAGGTATATCACCTACACTGCGCATTGGGTAAACCTGCTGACGGCTGACAAGCATGGAATGCGTGGCTCTGCAGAGGAGTTGGTGACACCGCCACGAATTGCAGGCAGGCCTGCTGCCACCTCCTCTACTCCTCCTACTCCATCCTCTTCCATAACCTCCTGGGCTGAGTCCTCTTCTTCTGCTGCGTCTTGCTCCACATCAACGGCACCCCCCCAAGCTCCCCAGGTACTATTCCACATCCCGGATACGGCAGTGTCACGCCGTTTTGGGGTTGACTTGCCTGAAAGCAGAGAGTCACACCGGACCAGCACTCCTGTCCGCCCTGAACACACAGGTGGATCAGTGGCTGACTCCGCACCAACTGGAGATCGGCAAAGTGGTTTCTGACAACGGAAGTAATTTGGTGGTGGCATTGAAATTGGGCAAGTTGACACCGGTGCCGTGCATGGCACATGTGTGTAATCTGATCGTACAGCGCTTTGTGCATAAGTACCCAGGCTTAAAGGATGTCCTGAAGCAGGCCAGGAAGGTGTGTGGCCATTTCAGGGGTTCCTACACGGCCATGGCGCACTTTTCAGATATCCAGAGGCGAAACATTATGCCAGTGAGACGCTTGATTTGCGACAGCCCAACACGTTGGAATTCAACACTCCTAATGTTCGACCACCTGCTCCAACAAGAAAAAGCCGTTAACTAGTATTTGTATGACCGGGGTGCTAGGACAGCCTCTGCGGAGCTGGGATTTTTTTTGCCACGTTACTGGACGCTCATGCGCAATGCCTGTAGGCTCATGCGTCCTTTTGAGGAGGTGACAAACCTAGTCAGTCGCACCGAAGGCACCATCAGTGACATCATACCATTTGTTTTCTTCCTGGAGCGTGCCATGCGAAGAGTGCTGGATCAGGCCGTAGATGAGCGTGAAGAGGAAGAGTTGTGGTCACCATCACCACCAGAAACAGCCTTATCAGCATCGCTTGCTGGACCAGCAGCAAGGCAGGAAGAGGATTGTGAGGAAGAGGAGTCAAAGGAGGAATGTGGCTTTGAGGAGGAGGAGGAAGACCAACCACAACAGGCATCCCAGGGTGCTCGTTGTCACCTATCTGGTACCCGTGGTGTTGTACGTGGCTGGGGGGAAGAAGATACCTTCAGTGAGATCACTGAGGATGATTAACGGGACATGAGTAGCTCGGTATCCAACCTTGTGCAAATGGGGTCTTTCATGCTGTCGTGCCTGTTAGGGACCCTCGTATAAATACCGAATTACCGCAAGTCGGAAAGGATGCAGCAGTTCCAAAATAAATTAAAAAGTATGCTTTACACAGCGTATAAGTCACTGCACAACGGGAATCTAACAGGGGAAGAGGTGAAAGTAATCCTCCGACTCCCACGACCACGCCAGCAAGGACAGGATGCTTTACAGACATGGTGTTGATGGAGAACATGCAGAGCTTTTTAAGTCCTATGCATCGCCACAGCCCTTCGGGGTCCACCCTCAGAGAATGACTCGACCAACAGGTAGCAGACTACCTCGCCTTAACTGCAGATCTCGACACTCTGAGGAGCGATGAACCCCTTGACTACTGGGTGTGCAGGCTTGACCTGTGGCCTGAGCTATCCCAATTTGCGATAGAACTTCTGGCCTGCCCCGCTTCAAGTGTCCTGTCAGAAAGGACCTTCAGTGCAGCAGAAGGTATTGTCACTGAGAAGAGAAGTCGCCTAGGTCAAAAAAGTCTAGATTACCTCACCTTTATTAAGATGAATGAGGGATGGATCCCAAAGGGACTGACATTGGGCGATACATTCGAGTAAGAAAGGCCTGATGAGATGAGCTGCCTTGGGCTACAAATGGTCCACACGCTGCTGTATTTTATCTTCGAATGCCAGATGACTTGCGTGACTTATCAGCCACCAACTAGGGTTCAAGCCACAATGTTTTAGAGCACTTTCTGCCTGGGAAACAAACATCAATTTTTCGCTGCTACAGCAGCGGCTGCAACAATACCTAATTTTTCAGGCATGTGTACTGAAACTACTTAACACACCACTCCTATCTGGTGGCACATTAGATTGCACGCGCAGTGCCCCAAATTTGAATTAGGAGGACCGACCAAGCATCTTTTTGCATCTCCCGGTTCCTAAAATCCATGCCATATACACTTCCCCTGATAGGGGACATAACAGGGATTAAACTGATCAGAATAGTACTACTTAACACACCACTCATATCTGGTGGCACAGTAGATTGCACGCGCATGCGCAGATTGCACGCGCAGATACGTTCCAGATACGTTCCAGAGTGCTCTGTTCTAATCAGAGCCTCGGGCGCCACAACTGCCTCTGGGAACCTTACCCAGACCGCACGTCTTGTAATTCTCTGTCTTGGAAATTATCTATCTATCAAATCTATCTATTTATCTATCAAATCTATCTATCTATATATCGTATCTATCAAATGTATCTATTGCATCTATTGATCTATCTATCTAATCTATGTATCTATCTATCAAATCTATCTATCTCGTGGCCGGACTGTTATCTGACAGTCACTTGTGTTTCGGCCATGCCATATACATATCCATGCCATATACACGTCCCCTGATAGGGGACGTAACAGGGATTAAACTGATCAGAATAGTACTACTTTACACACCACTCATATCTGGTGGCACAGTAGATTGCATGCGCAGTGCTCCAAATTTGAAGTAGGAGGACCAACCAAGCATCTTTTTCCATCTCCCGGTTCCTGAAATCCATGCCATATACACGTCCCCTGATAGGAATTACACTGATAGGAATAGTACTACTTAACACACCTTATAATAACGCAGAGAGAGGCAACGCAGAGAGAGGAGTCTGAAGAAGAGGAGTCAGAGGAGGAAGGTGGCTTTGAGGAGATGGAAGACCAAACACAGCAGGCGTCCCAGGGGGCTTGTTGTCACCTTTCGGGGACCCTTGGTGTTGTATGTGGCTGGGTGGAGGAAGAGACCTTCAATGACATCAGTGAGGACAAGGAACGGGACATGGCTAGCTTGGTATCCAACCTTGTGCAAATGGGGAGTTTGCGGTTGTGCAAATGGACTGTTTGCGGTTGTTTGCGGTGTGTTAAAGGGACAAAATAAACTTTCATGATTCAGATAGAGCATGTAATTTTAAACAATTTTGCAATTTACTTTTATCACCAATTTTTCTTTGTTCTCTTGATATTCTTAGTTGAAAGCTTAACCTAGGAGGTTCATATGCTAATTTCTTAGACCTTGACGCCCACCTCTTTCAGATTGCATTTTAACAGTTTTTCACCACTAGAGGGTGCTAGTTCACGTATTTCATATAGATAACACTGTGCTCATGCACAAGAAGTTATCTGGGAGCAGGCACTGATTGGCTAGACTGCAAGTTTGTCAAAAGAACTGAAAAAAGGGGCAATTTGCAGAGGCTTAGATACAAGATAATCACATAGGTTAAAAGTATATTATTATAAATGTGTTAGTTATGCAAAACTGGGAAATGGGTAATAAAGGGATTATCTATCTTTTAAAACAATAAAAATTCTGGTGTAGACTGTCCCTTTAAACGGGGAGTTTGGTCTATCACTGTGAAGCGGGCGTAACCCTTACACTACCTGATCGATACAACATCATACCTGATGTTTTAAAGCACGTTATTCCAAACAATTTAGGAATGTTAGGTGATTTATGCCCTTTATGGCTTAAAACCAGACTCTGCATCAACTATGTAATTTTCCATGGGAGTTTTGCCATGGATCCCCCTCCGGCATGCCACAGTCCAGGTGTTAGTCCCCTTGAAACAACTTTTCCATCACTATTGTGGCCAGAAAGAGTCCCTTTGGGCAGGCCCGGACTGGCCGCCGATCATCTTAGCCCCGCCCACATACCGAGTGCCCACAATTTTTTATTATAATATTTTCTGTTCTTGTTGTACTGTAAAATATAGCCGGTAAGCCAGAGCATGTCCATGAGTGAGCAGCCAGGCAGGGACCATTACAGACTTGCATATACAGCGGTGGTGAGACTAAGCATACTTACTTACTTGCAAGCAAGTTTGTCACAGTCTCACAGTCGCTCGCTGTATGCACTTGCAAGTGAATGCTGCAGTGCTGGCTGCTACTGTCTGATGTGGCCATGGCCGAGGGTGGGAGGAGCAGCTGGGGGCCTGGGCCTCCGAGGTCTGTGCTTGGTGGGCTGGCCTGGCTGGGAGGAACCTTAAAAGGGAGAACATGTGACTTCCCGGCTCCCGCTCCCCATCACTTCCTTCCAGTGTAGCAGTGCGCAGGAGGTAAGAGAGAGGGCGAGGGAGGTAGCCTGCAGCCAGTGACTAGCAGTAGAAGGGGCGTAACTACCGGCTGCTGAAGGAGCAACAAATTTCTGACAGGCTGTGTACAGTTTTGATTTTATTTTATTCTGGGGGGGGCACCCACGAGGGGGGGGCAGCTGTGGCAGCGGCTCTGGAGTGGAGAGTCTGAGATGCTCAATGCACATGCTGTGAGTGTGATCCCTAGCTCTAGCTGGAATCCATTAGTATATATCCTAAAAATGAGGGTCTAGTGGGGGCATCATTAATTGCAGGGAGACTGGGGTGTTATTTTATTGCAGAGGGGGCTTCATATTTTTGTTGAGGGGCATCATATATTGCATGAAGGCTGGAGGCATAATTTTATTGTTGCAGGCATCATTTTATAATTTTATTGCAGGGGGGCTCGGCGCTGGGGGCATCATTTTATTGCAGGGGGCTGGGGGCATCATTTTATTGCAGTGGGGCTGGGGGCTTTATTTTATTTCTGGGGGCATCATTTATTGCAGTGGGGCTGGGAACATTTATTGCAGAGGGGCTCAGGACACCATTTTTATTGCAGGGGGGCTCAGGGCTTCATTTTATTCCTGGGAGCATCATTTTATTGCAGGGGTGCTGGGGGCATCATTTTATTGCAGGGGGGCTGGGGCATCATTTATGGCTGGGGGCATCATTTATTGCACGGGGCCATCATTTATGGCTGGGTGCAAGATGCATCATTTATGGCTAGGGGCATCATTTTATTGCAGGGGGCTGGGGCCTGGGGGAATCATTTATTGCAGGGGGGCTGAGGTCATCGTTTATGGCTGGGGCATCATTTTATTTCAGGGGGTATGGGGGAATAATTTATTGCTGTGGGCATCATTTTATTGCAGGGGAGGCTGAGGGAATCATTTATGGCTGGGGGCATCATTTTATTGCAGGGGGATGGGGGTATCATTTTATTGCTGGGGGCATAATTTATTGCAGGGGGCTCAAGGCATTATTTTATTGCAGGGGGTTGGGGGCATCATTTTATTACAGGGGAGCTGGAGCATAATTTTATTGCAGGGGGCATCATTTTATTGTAGGGGGCTGGAGGAATCATTTATTGCTGGGGGGGCTGGGGCATGATTTATTACAGGGAGGCTGGGGACATCATTTATTTCAAGGGGGCTGGCAACATATACTTTTCATATGTAAACATGTATTGTGTGTGCAGACCTTATGTAATGAGGTGCTTAAGTGGCGTGCTGATATATACTGAGCATATATAAACATGTATTGCTTTTTCCCTTCTTGAATTCTCTCACCCGGGCCCTGTGGTTTCTAGTTACGCCTCTGGTTACTAGTCTTTCATATAGCGGCAGGTGAGCCTGCTGAAGTGAAGGGCTTTTCTGGTAGCACTGCAGGCCGGACCAATGTTACTCCTCTCTATGGGGATAACACATTGCACAATCTCTTGGTGGGGTGGGGAGTGGCGGGAAAAATAAGTTGGGTCAGGTAGGCCGGTCGGTAAAACTCACTGGATCATGAGGCTGCAGCATCAGCAGAGAAAGGGAGTCAGATGTCAGGGAGATGATGGGACACTGAAATTGGTGACGCAGTGATCGTGAAGTGAAGCAAGTCTACACTACAGAACAGCAGCCAGCAGGTAAGGTTGTGCACTTTTACTGTTTGTGGTTACAAAATTATTGCAATGCAGGCTCAGTAATCCATAATCAGATTATCAGAAATGTATAATTTGAGTAAATCGGACTCACATATTCTGATATATTCTGAATCATTCATGTGAGTGACTCGTCATGCATTTCTGATACTCTGATTAGGGATTACTGAGCGAGCATTGCAATATATTTTAACCCAACAGTAACAGTGCACAATATAACTATAAGTCACTCACATGATTCAGAATATATCACATATCAGTGTATGTGAGTGACTTATAGTGAGGTTGTGCACTGTTACTGTTTGGTTAAAATATTATTGCAAAGTTGCTGGGTCAGTAATACCTAATCAAATTATCAGAAATGTTTGACTTGAGTCACTCACATGATTCAGAATATATCAGTGTATGCGAGTGATTTATAGTGAGGTTGAGCACTGTTACTGTTTTGTTAAAGTGAATGTCAATTTTGATGCTAAAGCCTCTTCCTGGGTCTAAAATGAGGAATCCAGCTTCCTCCAATCACGGCATTAAATCAGACACTGATTCCCCCGGGGGGGGGGAAGCCATGATTGGAGGATGACCTATCCATCATTTCTGGAGCTGCTGTGAAGATTAAAAGGTAAGTTTTTTTTCTCAACAGGAGTGAAATGTAAAGTTTGATGAATTAAAGTGCCCCTGTTTTTAATCAAATTTTTAAAAAACGGGCACTTTAGTATCAAAATTGACATTCACTTTAAAAAATATTTCAATGCAGGCTCAGTAATCCCTAATCAGAGTATCAATGTATGACTTGAGCCACTCACATGATTCAGAATATATCAGTTTATGTGAGTGACTTATAGTGAGGGTAGGGGGGGTGGGGTTGGGCCTCTTTGCCCTAAAATGCCCAGGCCTCTTTTTGGTCCCAGTCCGGCCCTGCCTGTGGGTTTTAAAATTCGACTGCCTATTGAAGTCTATGGCAGTTCGCCTGGTTCGCCCGTATGCGAACAGTTGTGGAAGTTCAAGTCCGCCGTTCGCGAACGCAAAATTTTAGGTTCGCGACATCACTAAATAAAAGTAAATTGGAAACTTTTTTACAATGGTATGCTCTGTCTATATCACAAAAGACATTTTTTTGCGATTTAAGTTGAAAGTAAACGTAAATTAAATTTGCACTAGTCTGGTTAGCATGACTGAAGATCTTGCATAAGGGGATAGGGCTAAAATTAAACTTGCATTAAACACAAAATAAATACATGAAAATTAACTGTTACACTCATATATACACTATCTAATAAAAAAATAATCACAAAAATATTTTTAAAAAGTTGTAAAGGTTAAAAAGTATAAGGTATATGACAAAGTATTTGAATGGAAAGGGCTATAATGTATATATACACACAAATACTGTGTGTATATATGCGTATACATGTGCATTTATGTTTAAATGTGAACAATACATATGTATACATACACATATAAACACACATATACAACATTTTGTATCCAAATATATATATATATATATATATATATATATATATATATATATATATATATATATTTGGAGCCCTTTCCATTCAAATATCTGAAAATAAGAATTAACATTTTTAATATTTTATTATTTAATATATTTTACATTCCAATGTTCTTCACATAGGGGAAAATGTTCTGTCTATTTTTAAATATATACATATATATGTACAGCCAAATTAAACTTTGTCAAAATAAATATGGAAAACATGTTCACACATTTCTTGATTGTGGACAGGAATCGGTTAGGTTACCTTGCAGGAAAGATAAGTGCTTAGAGAAATTTGCAGTGAAGTTGCAGGAAGGAGGATGTCTGTATTGAATTATTAGGTCTGTCTGAGTTTGCTTGCAGGAAAGATAGGTGTTTGCAGAGATTTGCAGTGAAGATGCAGGAAGGAGGGTGTCTTTAGTAAAGTATTAGGTCTGTCTGAGTTTGCGTGCAAGAATGATGGGTGCTTGCAGAGATTTGCAGTGAAGTTGCAGGAAGGAAAGTGTCTGTAGTGAGTTATTAGCCTATTAGCCATATATGAATATTTGGCAACATTTAAAATTACACCTTAATGTTTACCTGGTGGTGCTCTATTTTTCCTAAAGGGATCTTACATTTGTATATGTACCCGACCACTGAAGAATATAAAACATTGGATGCCAGTAATAATGACATTAAGCATGTTTGCCATAATATGCTGTAAAGGCACACGTAGTTCAACATTTAGGATTATTTTGAATGCATGAATGTGCAAAATGAATCCTGCTTCATTAAGCGTAGATGATTATTCTATATAATCTAAAAAAATGGCTGAAGCAACACATAAGAAAGGCTTTAAGGTATTAATATAGATATATATTTAAAACATTTTTTTTTACCACTTTCATCCAATGTTGTAGATGTATTGATGCTAAAAATCTACACAAAATGCATTCACATGTTACATATTGTAAGATAAATGTACAAATTATTTTAAAAACATGTTTTCTAAAAGATTACAAAGGTCATGAAAAGGTAAATCTAATTTTTTGTTATTGTTATGCTGTCAAATTTATTTCCAGGGTCACTGTAATGATGCATATCATTTCTTATTTCATAGAATCATGTAACCTATAACCTTCTATAAAATGTTCCTGAAATATGGAAGATGCTAGTAAGATGCAGGCAAACAGTTGCAAGAAATATGTACACAAACTTTTATAGCTAAATTTATTTATTAATCAAGTTAAAGAGATACTAAATCCAAATGGTTTCTTTCATGATTTAGATAGAACATGCAATTTTAACCCCTTAAGGACAAGGCCATTTTCAATTTCTTTCTTTTAAGGACCAGGGCTATTTTTACATTTCTGCAGTGTTTGTGTTTAGCTAGGCTTACCAGAAGTCCCACTTTTACTGGGATTGTCCCGGTTTGGAGGCGCTGTCCCAGTGTCCCCCCCAGTTGTTCATTCTGTCCCAGTAGGGTTGCCACCTCCAGGTTTCAAATCATGTGTCCGGGTTTCAGACCACCTGAAACCCAGACACATTATTCAAAATGACTGGACTGTGGCTCTCCAGCATAGTTGGATGCTGGTACTTTGTTACATACAGCCCTGCTTAGCTTAACGTTCGTGTCCTTCAAAGTTTACATTTAGTAATACAGGCTGAGTGAGCAGCGTAGGTTTTTTTTTAATTTTGTAGCACTACTTGGTTTATTTTTCTATGAATTTAACACCCCCCCCCCGACCCCTGGTGTCATTGCCGGTAATACACCTTTAGGGAAATCATATGGGTATGACTAGGAAGTACAGACAGGAAGGATTTTTGGCCTGGATCTTGCTTTACTGCATGCAGGATAGCATTTGGCTGTAATCTTCCTGCATTATGGTATAGAGTAGCCTCTTAAACAGCTTTAGCAGGTACGTGTTTCTTTTTTACTTTCATTCAATGTTGTATTTATGCCTTATCAGTATTTGGCTCTGTTCCTTAATTAGACACATAAAACAAATATTACACTGCAGATATTAAATTGTGAAATTGATAATTATGAAAGTGATAATTGTGATGAGAGCAGGATGTGATGTCACTAGTATGTGGGCGGGGCTTAGGTCCGGTGTCTGTGTCGCAGTTAGTTTAGTACAATCAACCTGACTAGATGTGTATCATTATGCTCTGCAATAAAATAGAGTTGTACCATCATTGCTGTGTCCTGCATATGTCCTGCATCTCATGACATGGTGTCAGAAGTTCTGAACTGCGCTTCTGTTCCTGATCGATTGCAATGTCAAAGTTTACCCCACCTGAGCCTTTTGACTTTTCTCAGCCTGCAGCTTGGCCCACATGGCGTCAGCGGTTTCAGCGCTTCAGGATTGCATCCAAACTGAACAAGGAGAGTGGTGAAGTACAAGTTAATTCTCTTTTATACTCCATGGGGAAAGATGTAGAGCCAATGTTTAATGCTTTTACTTTCCAAGAAGGGGAAGAAGTTAACTTTGATATAGTTATGGATAAACTCAGTGCCCACTTTGTGCCTAAAAGAAATGTGATTCATGAAAGAGCTTGTTTTTACAAACGTAATCAGCGTGTGGGAGAATCTGTGGAGTCATTTGTGCGCAGCCTGTATGAATTAGCTGAATTCTGTGAGTTTGGTGTTGCTAAAGAAGAGCAAATCAGAGACAGAATAGTTATTGGAATTGCAGATGCTCAAGTCTCCCTGAAGCTGCAGTTAGAGCCTGATTTAACGTTAGATGGGGCTATTAGGATGGCCCGCCAGAGTGAACTGGTGAAAAAGCAAAGTGCTGATCTGAGGTCTGAGAGTATTGTGGATGAAGTGCAACAGTCTAGGAAAATTACTAGTGAAAGGCACAGTGTGAGCGGTAGATCTAAAGTACTGGAAAGGCCTAGAAGTGGATGGGCGCAACATGGCCGATGCACACGGTGCTACCGGGCTCATGATCAGAGTGCTATATGCCCGGCCAGAGATAAAAGATGCAGAAAATGTAACAGAATAGGCCATTTTGAAGTGGTGTGTAAAACTGAATACATTAAGGAGATGCAGGTGGACAGTGACCAGGAGGGTCAGGAAGTGTCTTTTGTGGGGTCTGTTGTGGAACGGACAAGCTCAGAGGAAGATTGGAAAGTTACTTTTACTGTAATGGGAGCCAAAGTTGATTTTAAGATTGACACAGGAGCAGATATCACTGTAATGTCTTTTGCTGAATTCATGAAACTGCCTCGACAGCCCCAGCTGGCGAAGGTTACTACAAATGTCCATAGTCCTGGTGGCCGTATTGATTGTGTGGGGAAATTTCTTGCCAGCTGTGAGTACAAACAAAGGAAGTTCACCATGTGGGTGCATGTGATCCGAGGTCAGTGTGTTAACAGTTTATTGAGCAGAAAAGCAGCTTGTGACTTGGGCCTCGTGGCCAGAGTGAATGAGATCTCTGAAGATATGTTTGGCGAGTTGGGCCTACTGACTGCAAACCTGTCCGTATAGCACTTAAAAGTGACACAGTCCCATACAGTATTTCTACTCCTCGTAGAATTCCGTTCCCGCTCATGCCTCAAGTGGAGAAAGAGCTTATGCGCATGAAGTCTATGGGGGTTATTGAAGAGGTTGTTGAAGCAACTGATTGGTGTGCCCCTATTGTTCCAGTTGCAAAGAAAAACGGAAAGGTGCGCATCTGTGTGGACCTGAAAAGGTTGAATGAGGCAGTGAAGAGGGAGAGATTTGTGCTGCCGACATTGGAAGATATAGCCCTGAAGCTCGCTGGGGCGAAGTTCTTTTCCACATTAGATGCTTCTAGTGGCTTTTGACAGATCCCCCTGGATCCAAAGTGCCGCAGACTGACTACCTTTATCACACCGGTAGGTCGGTTCTGCTTCTGCAGACTCCCCTTTGGGATATCCTCCGCTCCTGAAATCTTTCAAAGGGAAAGGAGTTCTCTCCTGAGTGGCCACGTGGGCACAGCGGTCGTCATGGACGACATTCTAGTGTATGGGTCTACAGTGGAGGAGCATGATCAGCGTTTGAGTTGTGTGCTGCAGGCTATCAAAGAGTCTGGGCTGAAGCTGAATAAAGAAAAATGTCATTTTAGGAAAACTACTTTGCTACTTTGGGCATATCATCAACGGGGATGGCATCAAGCCGGACCCCGAGAAAATTCGGGCTATTGAACAGATGAAAAGCCCTTCTGATGTACATGAGCTGAGACAGATATTGGGCCTTGTAAATTACGTGGGCAAGTTTCTTCCAGATTTATCTACAGTTTTACACCCTATCACAGAGTTGCTTAAGAAAGATGTTGCCTGGGTCTGGGGACCCTCACAAGAAAAAGCGTTCCTGCATGCCAAGTCCCTGCTGGGGTCTGCCCCAGTGCTGGGGTTCTACAACCCTTCAAAAAAGACTGTGGTTAGTGCTGATGCAAGCAGTTATGGGTTGGGGGCTGCACTCCTGCAGTTGAATGACAACAAACTACAGCCCATCGCCTACTGTTCCCGCACACTGACGGCTGCGGAGTCAAAATACGCTCAAGTTGAGAAAGGGTGCCTGGCTGCAGTTTGGACCTGTGGGCGCTTTCAGCGTTATCTAGTGGGTTTGGAGAAATTTAGTCTGGAAACTGACCACAAACCGGTAGTCCCTCTAATCAATTCTTATGACATTGACAAAACACCCTTGAGATGCCAGAAACTTTTAATGAGACTGCTCAGGTTCAATGTTCAGGCAGTGCATGTGCCGGGGAAACAACTGGTTGTGGCAGATACACTATCCAGGCTCCCGCTGGCTGCTGCTGAGGAATCCTCCACGGAATCGGATGTGAAAGTGTATGTTGATTCAGTTCTGGCCTCTAAGTCCATTTCTTCAAGGAAACTGGAAGAGATAAAGAAAGAGACATATTTGGACACAGATCTGCAAGAAGTTATAAGGTACATAAAAGATGGCTGGCCCGAGAGCCGGGCAGCCTGGATGTCTTTAAATGCTTACCAGCCAGAGAGGTCGCAGCTCACGGAGCTGGAGGGGTTGATGCTGTTCCAAGACCGCATTGTAATTCCTGTCAGCATGAGGAAGGAGATGTTAAACAGGATTCATGATGGCCACCTAGGCATTACAAAGTGCAGAGAAAGGGCAGCTACAGCTGTGTGGTGGCCTAGGATCAGCTCCGACATTGCAAATCACGTGTCTAAATGTGCCTTTTGCCGGGAACGCCGGCCTACTCAGAGAAGGGAGCCCTTAATGTCTAGTGGCAGAAAATAGCTGCTGATTTGTGTGAACTGCACGGGAAAAAGTTTCTTGTTGTGATCGACTACTATTCCAGGTATTTGGAAATTGCACCCCTGAATGATATCACAAGTCAGGCCGTTATCATTCGCCTGAAGAGCTTGTTCGCCCGCTGGGGCATTCCAATGGAGCTGGTGAGTGATAATGGTATGCAGTTCGCTTCTACAGAGTTCAGTGCTTTCAGCAGGGAATATGATTTTGTACATTCCACGTCAAGTCCACATTATCCGCAGGCCAACGGAATGGCCGAAAGGGCAGTTCAAACAACAAAATTCATTCTAAAGCAATCTGAGCCGTACCTAGCCCTCTTGTCATACAGGGCGACGCCCATTCAAGCCACCGGGTTTAGCCCGGCACAGCTGATGCTAGGACGCCAGATTCGCACCACTTTACCCTCAGTGGGTGTCTTCAAGCCGCCTGGCCCTGTTCCTCGGGACGAAGTCCTTAGGAGGGATGAAGAGGCCAAAAAGGGTTATCGTTTCTTCTACGACAGGAGACATTCTGTCAGGCCTTTACAGGAACTGAAAGCAGGCCAAAGTGTCAGAATTAAACTGGATGATGAGAAGAAATGGAAGACGCCTGCTACGGTAGTGGGCCGCTCTCCAGAACCAAGGTCTTACACAGTCCTTACAGAGGGAGGGACGGTTACACGCCGTAACCGAAGACATCTTCAGCCTGTACCTGAGAGTCTGGAACCGGATACCTCAGTACCACCGCCGGTGGGATCCCCTGTTCTAAGAGAGGTGCCTTCCCCTCAGCAAGATCACAGCGGGGATATATCTTTGCCTCCAGCAGACTCTTGTTCACCATCTTCTGTATCAGAGGACAGTTCATGCAAAGTTACATCAAGCGGAAGAGTGGTGAAACTTCCGGCCCGATACAGGGACTGACTTTAGCAAGAACAGTGACCGGAAGTATGGGCAGAATAATCCCATGGTCACTGTGGACTAGGGTAGTCTACCCCGATGTCCAAGTCAGGATGTAATTTATTTGTTCATGTTTCTAATCTATCTGTTTTTATAATGTTCAAAAACAAAAATGTTGTTGTATACCCTGTTGGTGTACCTTGTTATTTATTATATGCAAATGTATGGTTTGCCTTTGCAAAAGGGGAAGATGTGATGAGAGCAGGATGTGATGTCACTAGTATGTGGGCGGGGCTTAGGTCCGGTGTCTGTGTCGCAGTTTGTTTAGTACAATCAACCTGACTAGATGTGTATCGTTATGCTCTGCAATAAAATAGAGTTGTACCATCATTGCTGTGTCCTGCATATGTCCTGCATCTCATGACAATAATTATGCTTGATGTTTGGCCTTATTTAGAATCTGAGATTTAGATTAATGATTTATTTGCCATGACAACGTTATGGTGCCTTTTTCACTATGGCGTGGCATTATGGTCTATTTAAAATGTGTGATTCACTTGTTTGACTGAGGAAGGGTAGAGTATCCACGAAACATTACACACATAAAAGCTACTACTTTAAAAGGACCGGTAATTGCCACGCCCCCTTGACCACGCTCCTGACCACACCCCCACTGGCACCGCACCAGTTGGTCCCAGTTTCACCTCTAAAAATTATGGTAAGCCTATGTTTAGCTGTAATTTTCCTCTTACTTATTTACTGTACCCACACATATTATATACAGTTTTTCTCGCGCTTGCTGATTGGTGGCTAAATGTTTATTTATTTTTTGCCTTTCCCATACTGTCCCAACTTTTTCGGAAATGGGGTTTATATATATATATATATATATATATATATATATATATATATATATATATATATATATATACATTTTGGAGAAGAACATAGGAATGTGAAGTATTCCTAATGCACCATCGGATTTAGCACAGTTGATCTAGTATAGTGTCGGATTATCGCGAAATTGGTAGCCACCAATCAGCAAGCGCTATCCAGGGTGGTGGACCAAAAATGGGCTGGCTCCTAAGCTTAGATTTCTGTTTTTTTCAAATAAAAATAGCAAGGGCAAGAAGAAAAATTGATAATATGAGTAAAAAGAAAAAAAATGGGTTTAGTATCTCTTATAGTAGGGAATAAAAAAAGCAGAATGTTGCCCTTCTTAGTTGAATCTTATTTCTAAAGATTAAGTAAATTTAATATCAGGTCCAAACATTGAAAAACAACTGAAGTAACCAAAAACTTCTCTCAGTTTTCCAAGACTGTTGTGCTATAACAGAATTGGTGAAAAGCAGATATGAAAACCAGATCTTACCCAGGCAGACAAGTTTTTCTATCAGGAACCTTTTCCACTCTGCTCAGTAGTAAGCGGACAGCATGTTTGTACAATGCTGCCCCCTACTCATGCACGGTTAATTGCATGCAAACAGAGGTTGTCAATCATCCAGATTGGATCTGGATGATTTAAATCTGCTTGTGGTGAGCCTGAATCGCTGAGGCCCCAAAGCTTAATAAACTGGTCCCATTGTCTCATTTATTTACTGCCTATGTCTTGCAGTATGTGTAGCGGCACTTACTGTATTTTATGCTACCAAAACTTTCTTGTTTAACTGTTCTAATGCCTACTGGATGTCTGCTTGATTCTGCCTCAATATGATAACCATGTATTAATCCTGTCTTCTTGACAATTTTATTTTTCCATATTCAAAAATGATTAATTAGTGGCAACTGCACACAAAAAAATATATAGTTGATCCATTTGTGAAGTTAAAAACAATACTCTAAAGATGGAAAAAGGCCTTACTACAGTCACAAAATGCTACAAATTTAAAAGTTACACTATTCAGTAACAATTAAGCAATGGCCTTGTGCGTTGATTGATTCTGGTGTCAGCCGGTAAGTATGTAAGCTTCACCAGTTTTTGCATTCAAATCTCAAAGCAGATTTAGTGAAAATGAACTGGTTTTGAAACATAATACATATGAATGAATATGTATAGACCAGAGGTGGGACAATAGAGGTGCAACAATAGCAAAGTAACCCAGCTACAGTATTATACAGTACTATACAGTATTATACAGTCTCACTTAGGGACTGATTATCAATTACTTGTCAGCACAGAGAAAAGTACACAAATGGTTAGATTACAAGTAGAGCTCTAGATTATAGCACTCCTGCAAATTTGCCAGTTTGCAGTAGTGAGAAAATTTAGTGAGACAATTAACCAGCCATTAGCGCTTATAAAATTAACCAGAGATCAGATCTCTGGTTAATTTTATAAATCTGCCACAAATGGCCCGAAAATACTGTCTAGTGTAGTTTATTAAAAAATAAAAATGGCGCTAGGCAATGAAAAGTGCTTTTACATTGTGGTCTATGGGAACTGGGTGTTCCCAGCTTATATCAAGTTATACATATATATTTATATTTGCTGCCATCACTGCGCGACTTACCCCCTTTGCTGTAACTGAAGTTCTGATGCTATCTCTGCCGGCATAAGAACGAAACTCCCATAGGAGCCTATGGAAGCGAGCTTTCGTGAGTGCAATGCTTCCCAGCAATGAGAATGTGAGGTTGCACTCGCATTGCTGAAAACTTTTAATACCAGCGCACATTATCGTGCGTTGGTATTTTACAGTGGAGCGCAAATATCGCTTTCATCAAAGTGATTTTTAGCGATCCACTTATAATCTGACTAAATATCTCTCTCATTTGCTTCCAGAACCCTTCTTAGTACAATAAACAGCTTTCAAGCTCAAAGTGGCATTTTGTAAAATGAGTCTTATTAGATAATCTCACCAGACCAGAAGGCTTTAGAGAATTGGTGTCTATTTAATAGAATGTCCATGTAAAAAACAATATTTAGGTGAGACCTCACGTATGTTGAGGGATAGAATTAGAGAACACCTCCTTAATATAGAGAATGGAGTTGAAGGACATCTGCTCTCCAAGCATTTTAAAGAAAAACACAATCAAAATCCTAAAGGATTAAAATACTGGGGTCTAAGAAAGATTACACAGGATTGGAGAGTGGGTGACCTAAATAAAAGACTGTTAAAAATAGAAGCTGAACTAATTTTTAATTTTAAGACCCTAGACCCCCTAGGATTAAATGCTGAGTTAGATTTGAATTTGTTTATATAAACGTTTATATAAATCCGATTATCCTATTTATTCAGTTTTAGATTTATCTATGGAGATAATTGTATTTTTAATATTTTAGGGATAGTATTTTATAAAATGTTGCTGGAATGAATTAATAATAGTTTTTTTAACTATGTATAAATCATATTTTTAATTATATATCTTTTATAAAAAAATTTCTATATAGAAAGTATTTAAGTGTATTTCACATCCAATAGTATCTTTGCCTAAAAGATGGGATTTTATATATATATATATGTGTATAGATGAGATATTTATATTTTTTGGAAAATATATTCCAAACATGATGTTATTCGATTTGTAAATATTTTATAGGGACACTTTGGAGACATTGGATGTGATAAAACATTTTTAGAATATTACACAAGAGTTTTTAAAAAGGAGTGTGCTTGAAATTAAAGTTCTGAAAAGAAGAAATCTGCCACTTTAAGAAAACAGGTATAAAAGCATGATGGGAAGCTCACAGGCTCATCTTGACAAAAGCTTTCGAGCTGAAACGCGTAGATGATCAGACCTGTGGAAGCTGGCCATCTTTTTATGGACACTACCTAAACACATTACTGCAAATAGCCACCGGAGTGGCAACCACAGAAGGACCACTCGGTGTATAGAAAGATACAGCCTGAAATCTTTTGGATGTGTATGGAATACAGTGCTGTGCTAAGTTTCCATTAACACACAGATTCAAGCGGAGTCCTTTTTTGACAACCCGGTATATTGATTTGAACGGAACCCTGGTTTGAAATCCTAAATACTGGTAATCTGACCTGGTGTTTGGTTGATCTGCACAACACATGAAGGAGACACGTCATAGTGCCAGTAAATAGCTAGCTGAACGCTTACTCCTTGCAAGAGGAAGGAACACGGTCAGAGAAAGGTAGTATAATTTAAATCTCTACCTTTTGGATTCTGGTGAGTCCCCCTCCTGGGTTTCTAAAGTATTAACACTAAAGCACTTGTGACATTAAGACGACACTTGCATTAAAATAAAAACCTCAAAGTGTAATTCATGAGAAATAGTGGATGACTTTACCACCCTGAATAACGCGTATCACTTTACCTGTTTAACATCTTCTAAGTTCGAATACAATTTTGCAAGTTTGGATAAACATTGTTGCAAAGTCTGGATACAATTTCAAGCACGTTTAACTCCTATAGACTAGATTACGGGTTTTTGTCAGTAAGGCTGTGCAGTGCTAAAGCTCCTTTTTTTCTCACCACTCACTTAAGACAACGCTGGTATTACGAGTTTTCTGCAAGCCGGCGTTAGCCTCAGAAAAGTGAGCATTGAGCAAAATTTAGCTCCACATCTCACCTTAATACCAGCGTTGCTTTTGGTAGTGGTAAGCAGGTAAAACGTGCTCATGCATGATTTCCCCATAGGAAACAATGGGGCTGAGCTGGCTGAAAAAAAACCTAACACCTGCAAAAAAGCAGCGTTCAGCTCCTAACGCAGCCCCATTGTTTCCTATGGGGAAAGAAAATTTACGTTTACACCTAACACCCTAACATGAACCCCGAGTCTAAACACCCCTAATCTTACACTTATTAACCCCTAATCTGCCCCCCCCAATGTCGCCACAACTATATTAAATTTATTAACCTCTAATCTGCCACCGCCAACGTTGCCGCCACTATAATAAATTTATTAACCCCTAAATCTAAGTCTAACCCTAATCCTAATACCCCCCTAACTTAAATATAATTTAAATACATCTAAATAAATATACTATAATTAACTAAATTATTCCTATTTAAAACTAAATACTAACCTATAAAATAAACCCTAAGCTAGCTACAATATAACTAATAGTTACATTGTAGCCATCTTAGGGTTTATTTTTATTTTACAGGCAACTTTGTATTTATTTTAACTAGGCACAATAGATATTAAATAGTTATTAATTATTTAATAACTACCTAGTTAAAATAAGTACAAATTTACCTGTAAAATAAACCCTAACCTACGTTGCAATTGCACCTAACACTACACTATAATTAAATTAATTCCCTAAACTAACTACAATTAATTACAATTAAATTAAATAAACTAAATTACAAAAAAAACAAACAAACACTAAATTACAGAAAATAAAAAAGAAATTACAAATTTTTAAACTAATTACACATAATCTAATCCCCCTAATAAAATAAAAAAGCCCCCCAAAATAAACTAATTCCCTACCCTATACTAAATTACAAATAGCCCTTAAAAGGGCTTTTTGTGTGGCATTGCCCCAAAGTAATCAGCTCTTTTACCTGTAAAAAAAAATCCCCCTTAATAAAACCTAACACTACCCCCTTGAAGATCACCTTACCTTGAGCCGTCTTCACCCAACCAGGCACAAGTGGACCTCCAGACCGGCAGAAGTCTTCATCCGATCCGGCTAGAAGAGGACATCCAGACCGGCAGAAGCCTTCATCCAGGCGGCATCTTCTATCTTCTTCCATCCAGAGCGGAGCGGGTCCATCTTGAAGACATCCGACGCAGAGCATCCTCTTCCATCCGACGGCGACTGAAGAATGAAGGTTCCTTTAAGTGACGTCATCCAAGATGGCATCTTTTCAATTCTGATTGGCTGATAGAATCCTATCAGCCAATCGGAATTAAGGTAGGAAAAATCCTATTGGCTGATGCAATCAGCCAATAGAATTGAAGTTCAATCCTATTGGCTGATCCAATCAGCCAATAGGATTGAGCTTGCATTCTATTGGCTGTTCCAATCATCTTCCACCAAGAGGATGGAAGAGGATGGAAGAGGATGCTCCGCGTCGGATGTCTTCAAGATGGACCCGCTCCGCTCCGGATGGAAGAAGATAGAAGATGCCGCCTGGATGAAGACTTCTGCCAGTCTGGATGTCCTCTTCTGGCCGGATCAGATGAAGACTTCTGCCGGTCTGGAGGTCTACTTGTGCCCGGTTGGGTGAAGATGGCTCAAGGTAGGGTGATCTTCAAGGGGGTAGTGTTAGGTTTTATTAAGGGGGGATTGGGCGGGTTTTAAAGTAGGGTTGGGTGTGGGTGGTGGGTTTTAATGTTGGAGGGGTATTGTATTTTTTTTACAGGTAAAAGAGCTGATTACTTTGGGGCAATGCCCCACAAAAAGCCCTTTTAAGGGCTATTTGTAATTTAGTATAGGGTAGGGAATTTTTTTATTTTAGGAGGCTTTTTTATTTTGTTAGGGGGATTAGAATAGGTGTAATTAGTTTAAAAATTTGTAATTTCTTTTTTATTTTCTGTAATTTAGTGTGTTTTTTTTCATAATTTAGTTTATTTAATTTAATTGTAATTAATTGTAGTTAGTTTAGGGAATTAATTTAATTATAGTGTAGTGTTATATGTAATTGTAACTTAGGTTAGGGTTTATTTTACAGGTAAATTTGTACTTATTTTAACTAGGTAGTTATTAAATAGTTAATAAATATTTAATAACTATTGTACCTAGTTAAATAAATACAAAGTTGCCTGTAAAATAAAAATAAACCCTAAGCTAGCGACAATGTAACTATTAGTTATATTGTAGCTAGCTTAGGGTTTATTTTACAGTTAAAGGGACAGTCTAGTCAAAATTAAACTTTCATGATTCAGATAGGGCATGCAATTTTAAACAACTTTCCATTTGACTTCTATTATCTAATTTGCTCAATTCATTAGCTATCCTTTGTTGAAGAAATAGCAATGCACATGTTTGAGCCAATCACACAAGGCCTTTATGTGCAGCAACCAATCAGCAGCTACTGAGCATATCTAGATATGCTTTTCAGCAAGTGATATCAAGAGAATGAAGCAAATTAGATAATAGAAGTAAATTAGAAAGTTGTTTAAAATGACATGCTCTTTCTAAATCATGAAAGAAAAAAATTGGGTTTCATGTCCCTTTAAGTATTTAGTTTTAAATAGGAATAATTTAATTAATTGTAGTAATCTTATTTATATTTTTTAAAATTATATTTAAGTTAGGGGTGTGTTAGGGTTAGATTTAGATTTAGGGGTTAATATATTTAATATAGTAGCGGCGACGTTGTGGACGGCAGATTATGGGTTAATAAATGTAGGTAGGTGTCGGCAATGTTAGGGACGGCAGATTAGGGGTTAATACAATTTAACTCGTGTTTGCGAGGTGGGAGTGCGGTGGTTTAGGGGTTAATATATTTATTAAAGTGGCGGTGATGTCCGGTCGGCAGATTAGGGGTTAAACATTTTAGTTAAGTGTTTGCGATGTGGGGGAGGGGGCTCAGTTTAGGGGTTAATATGTAGTTTATGGGTGTTAGTGTACTTTTAGCACTTTAGTTAAGAGTTTTATGTGACGGCGTTAACCCATAAAACTCTTAACTACTGACTTTTAAATGTGATAGGAGTCTGGACAGGAGAGGGTCTACCGCTCACTTTTTCCAGCAATCGTAATACCGGCGTTAGGCAAATCCCATTAAAAAGATAGGATACACAATTGACGTAAGGGGATTTGTGGTATACTAAAATCGCGGAAAAAAAGTGAGCGGTACACCTGTACCTGCCTGACTCGTAATACCAGCGAGCGTTAAAAAGCAGTGTTGGGACCCCTCAACACTGCTTTTTAAGGCTAACGCAAGACTCGTAATCTAGGCGATAGTTTGGGGACGTTAAGAAATTTGTATAGGAATATTTTTTTATGAGTAGCCCTACAGATTTTTAACAAAGGTTATGAATATATAAATTTATGTTTTTAATTGCTTATGAATGTTTATAAGGTGCACCTTATTTTATTTAATATATTTTTGGTTTTAGGAGATTATTCAATAAATATATTTTTATTTATATACTGTACACGTATATTTATTAGAATTTAGGTGATACATAAATATAAATTTAATCATTCTTGGAATATAACATTTTGGCTATAGTTTAGACACTATAGTGTTATTTGTCAATATCATCAACTTATGGTAGAGCTTTTTTTAGAGCACTCTTATCCTTTGTATTTTCAAATATCTCTCTCATTTGCTTCCAGAACCCTTCTTAGTACAATAAACAGCTTTCAAGCTCAAAGTGGCATTTTGTAAAATGAGTCTTATTAGATAATCTCACCAGACCAGAAAGTTTTAGAGAATTGGTGTGAGGAGTATAGGGTGTGTGGAATGAAGAATGCAAGAACAGATACAATGAACAACAAAATCTTTTAAACGCTTTACTGAATGATAAGCATAGTTGGTAGTTCAAATTTAAGATCTCTTAAACAGCAAGTTTGAACATAGACCAAAGGCAGAACACTAAAGTCCAATACAAAGTCATAGGTAAGTATGCTTGGTCTCTGGAACAAGGTGAACATATACAGGTATCAGGTAAGTATGCCTGCCTTTCATTAACCAGATGAGCATATGCAGGTGCAAGGTAAGTATGCATGGTGTCTGGACCAAGGTGAGTAGGCACATATATCAGTATGCTTGGTCTCTGGAACAATGTGAGCATACACAGGTATCAGGCAAGTATGCTTTATCTCTAGATCAAGGTGAACATATGCATTTAACAGGTAAGTATGCTAGGCTTTCAAGAACCAGGTAAACATAAGCAGGTGCAAGGTAAGCATGCCAAACTTCAGGAAAAAGGAAGGTGTGATAATTACTTAGCCCAGAGTGATGAGCTGAGTAAGCTTTTATAAGAATTTCCAGACATGACCACTTTAAATTTAGGCAGCATGCAACCGCGAGCTCCTAGTGAGACTAAGCAGCTGCAGCAGGAGAGGACTCCTCCACGTGGGACGCCAAGACTGGGGAGGCAGACATCGGATTCTTCTCATATGGAACACATGGAGAGGCGCACATGGAATGTGCCTTACAATGGGTTGCAATGTATCCTGTTGTTATTGCTGATCTCTCCATTTCCATTGCCATGTGCACTTCCAACTCTTTTGCATTGAACTGTTTTGTTACAAAAAATAATTTCAGCTATACCACAAACAATAGAATATATGCATTTGCAGGTTTGATATATTTATCTGTGCTTTTGGCTATGAGCTGGCATAATCTAAGTTATAGGGGTCAAGCTTTTTATCTGGTTATCGTTATAGCTAGCAAAGTGTTGCTTCTGTTTTAAATATCACTGTATATATTTTGATATTAAATTCAGGGCTAGATTATGAGTGGGGCGCTATTTATCACTCCTGCTTGCGTATTAACTCCGCCAGAAGTAAGATTTTTGTGTTTGTCGTGTAGAGCTCGTATTACAAGTTGAAAGTAAAAAATTTTTTTGCGCGCTATCCCGATGTACACAAAAAGCCAAACTTTGAATATCGCGTCTGCTTAATCCCCCATTGACTTCAATTGAACATGAAAAGTGTAAAAACTAACAAACTATTCGCGCGCAAACTCGATTGCATTGTCTCAAGTGCGCTAACCTGACATGAAAATATAGATATTTCACATTTCAATTTTCTTCACATAGAAGAATTTGCTCTATTTATTCATTAATACATATTTCTATATATAAATTGTATATTGTATATAATATTGTAAAATATAAATCTTTACACACACACACACACACACATATAAATATATATATATATATATATATATATATATATATATATATATATATATATGTTAAATATAGGTATAGATATTTATGGGTATGTATAGGAATATCTATTTGAAAATACATACAACATTTTCCCCTATGTGAAGAACATCGATATGTGAAATATTTACAGTAAGTGCACAAGTGCATTTGTACTCTAAATTATGTGTGAAATAAAGCACCTTAGGCTATGACTACGGCAGATTGTCGAAACGCATAAGCCGTTTGGTGCTACGCCCTCCTTGATCATCTGTTATATGGAATCTTCCCATTGCTTTTAAACTTTTGTGAATAAAAGCTATTTTTTTATATAAGCAGGATCGTTCTTTCACTTTCCTATTATTGACCAGCCGGGTCCTGTATTGCTGTTCCAGTGGCTGTTTGGAGCTGGGCCATTCCTCCTCCTCCACCCATGTCTGTTTGATGACGTCATCACATCAGTACCGTTAGCCACTCAGGGATGCATCCAGAATCACATACCGTCAAAGGTAACACAAGTATGCATTGAGGGGTCTCTACTTGGTCTGTAAGTGAAACAGAGGCACTTGTTCTTTGATGTGAGTAACCGGCATATGCACTTTGGTGACAACAAGTGACAACCTTGGGGGGGGAGAGTATTAATTGATCACCCAGCTGACATTTGGAAGGGGAACTTTGGAGTATTGAGGTGAAAGGCTTGAAGACTGGACTGATACCAGTAGTTGTCTTCCAAGTTATTAGGATTATTGTATCTTTGACGGATATCACACTTTTCTTTGTTATACTCTATTTATTCATTAATACATATTTCTATATATATCTGATGTGTTTTGTTTTTTTGGTAAAATACATATCTTTACACGTATATATATAGGCATAGAAATATATTGATATATATATGACTTTCAATTTAAAAATGTATACAGCATTTTCCCCTATGTGAAGAACATTGGACTGTGAAATATGTACTGTAAGTGCACAGTATAACACTTTATTAAATATAAATATTGCATAAATATGTTTTTTTTTTACATATTTTCAGCTACTTAACTGCAAAGGGCTCCAATGTACTTATATATGTATCTATATGTGTTCACATATGTATTAATCTGTATACATGTGCATTTATATATATATATATATATATATATATATATATATATATACATAAATACATATATTAACCCCTTAACGACCAGCGATGTACCCTGAACAATGCTGGTCGTTATGCCCTGAAGGGGGTACATCGCTGCAGTCCTGGGCTTCTCTCTGCCGCATGCTCATTGAATGTACAAAGAGTTCTCCAGCTAGTAACAAACAGTGACCTTTATTTGTGCATACAGGGTCCAAAAAACAGCAGCTGCTGTTTTTTGGACCCTGTATGCACAAATAAAGGTCACTGTTTGTTACTAGCTGGAGAACTCTTTGTACATTGATTCTATTGGGTTTGGTTAACCCTCTCTGTGCTCAGTATTTTTTGGTGGGTGCTGTACTCCGTTTACCTGTTGAAGCATGTTCATTGAAAATAGAGAGATTGCGCTATTTCTGCATGCCCCATGAGTGGGGCACTGCAGAAATAGAGTTGCAGAGTTACTGATGCAGGATCTGTGGCCCTCTCTGCATCAGACAGTGGTGGTGCCAATCGTTGGTGGGTGGGAGGGAAAGGAGGGAGGCTGGTGGGCGGTCCATCGCTGGAAAGGGCAGGAGGAGGGCGGGAGTGAGTGGGACCACTACACCACGCTACAGGCAAGGAAAAAAAAAAAAGCTGCGTCAGTGAGAGGGAAGGAGGGAGGAGGGGCAATGAGGGGGATTCTATGTGGCATATGATGAGGGAAAGGAATCTGGGAGGGGGTATGGTCAGGGCCGGTGCTCCCACTAGGCAAGCTAGGCAGCTGCCTAGGGCACACTTCCGCCTAGGTCGCAGCCGGCCCAGACCCGGGTTCCCCAGACTCTGCCGGTGTTCTATCAGAAGAGGGAACACCTCAGAAAAGCGAACGGACGTCGCGTTCTGTCAGCTGTCTGAGAAGAAATACGCACCCCACCGTGCATGCTCTCCACTTCCTGTGCTACATGCCTCCCAGTACCTCCCTGTGGTTGGAAAATGGAACGCAGTTACAGAGACTGTATAGCTGAACTGCAGATCACACGTTCCTAGTACCCACTCCAAGGAACTTTTACAGCTCTAAACCCAACTTGTACCAAATGGGGCCCCAGACTGTCACCTCCATTCGTGGGACAGATTCTGCAGGAGAGCCCGTGATAAACAACCAGCAGCCAGAAGACTTGTGTAACTTGCCCTCTGATCCTACAGCACTCACTAACCACAGTCCGGATGTCGCTTACACCTGTTGGACAGATCCAGCAGAAGAGCCCCTGTTAGATATCCAGCAGCTGGAAGATATGTGTAACTCACTTGCCCCGCAGTATTGGTAGTGGATGATTGGTGTGTTCAGTGCTTAGAGACTAGTAGTTTTATCTTGTTCATACTGTATATAAGGGTTGATTGCTAACATGTCTCACATTCAGCTCGGTGCTTTTTTCTTTATATATAGGTGAATTCCAAATCTAAATCTAAGGCACAATACAACATAATAAGAAATGTGTAGATGTCAGTATTTTTATAGATGCAAACAGTGACCTGGTTTACTAATTCATAATATTGAAAAACTGAATGAAAATAAAATGCTCTATATTTTAAAGTGCAAAAAGCATGTTGGCCCTGCAGACTGTGCATGAGACTTTTGCGTAATATGGTCCAAGTTCTTTAGCAGTAAAGGAGTTAATTTGATTTGTGTTTTTATTAAGGGTGTGCTTTTCTTATTCTGTACAGAAACACTTGTAAGATTCAGCAAATGTTTCTTGTAGGACTCTTATAGGTTAAGAAGTGGCTGGGGCTATGGAGGACAAACGGAGGCGGGCACATGTGCAGGGAGCATGCAATTCAGATAGAACATGTCATTTTAAACAACTTTCCAATTTATTTTTACCATCAAATTTGCTTTGTTCTGTTGGTTTTCTTTGTTGAAAGCTAAACCTAAGTAGGCTCATATGCAAATTTCTAGGCCCTTGTAGGCCGCCTCTTATCTCAGTGCATTTTGACATTTTTTTTTTCAGCTAGACAGCTGTGTGCCATATAGATAACATTGTGTTCATTCCTATGGAGTCAGCACTGATTGGCTAACATGAAAGTCTATCTAAAGAACTGAGATAAGGGGGTAGTCTGCAAAGCCTTATATACAAGGTAATCACACATAGACTGCAGCTCACCCTATCTGCCTGTCTCTCACACACCTACACACACAGCCCCCAGCTCACCCTAGCTGCCCCACATACACAAACAGCCCCCTGTTCACCCTACCTGCCTCTCCCTCTCACACACACAGCACCCTGCTAACCCTACATGCCCTACACACACCAATCACAGATCCCCCAGATTACCCTATCTGCTCCTCTCACACAAAGAGTAAGGGCAGTGACAGGAAGCATTCAATTTCACCTAGGGCTATTTTTTAATTTTATAATCATTGTTATTATTATTATTATTAATAATAATAATAATAATAATAATAATAATATGCACTAGAGCATCCCTTTAATCCATATTTTGTATGTTACTAAAAGCCAAGGAGTTAAGAACTGTGTTTTGTGAGTTACCTTCAGTTACTTACCTGCATTAGGGTGGCCAGCAGGTCATGTAATGACACTTAGGTGTATTATAGTAACCAGTAGCAAATTTATTTATTTTTTGGTGGGGGCGCAAGTAGCTGGTCTTGCCTAGGGCGCAAAATAGTCTAGCACCGGCCCTGGGTATGGTATTAAGGGGGTGCAGCTACACTACAGAAAAAAAAAAAGTGAAATACATAAAAATGAGGTCAAACTGGGTACTGGAAGACAGCTGCCAGTACCCAAGATGGTGGCTAATAGATAGAGGGGGGAGGGTTAGAGAGTGGTTTGGGGGGGATCAGGGAGGTTGGGGGGTAAGCGGGGATCATACACTGTAGAAAATATATATAAAAATCTATATATAAAAAAAGTCTATTATTTTAGTACTGGCAGACTTTCTGCCAGTACTTAAGATGGGGTGACCGTTGTGGGGTGGGTAAGGGAAGAGAGCTGTTTGTAAAGGATTAGAGGGATCAGAGGGTGGGATGTGTCAGGTGGGAGGGTAACATACACTAAAGCTAAAATTAACCCTTCAAGCTACCTAATTACCCCCTTCACTGCTGGGCATAATACAAGTGTGGTGCGTAGCAGCATTTAGCTGCCTTTTTTTTTTATATCATTTATTTATAACCAGCAGTGAGTACAAGTTCCATAATAATAAAGAGAAAAAAAAGAAAAATATTTTGATATCGTACATATTACTTCAAGACCAAGAACAAAAAACCAACATAGCAGGCATACATAAGGTATATAAAACAGGTCATATGCATAGTTAGTTGATCTGAGGCACAAATATTTACCATTTTGCTTACTACTCATTGTTGGAGTTTTTTTATTTTTTTTTATATAAAAAGAGAAAGAAAGAAAATAAAAAGAGGAAGAGGAGAAAAAATCTCATCCCACCGAATTACCAGATGCCGAGCAGAACTAAATTAGAACTTAAATGGAAAGATCAAATAGTCAATTTCTCCCTCAGGGAAAATCTTAATAAATGGTGCCCATTTATCAAAAAAAATCCGTATGTCAGATTCCTTATCTATGTTTGTGTTTCTTTGTTCCAATACACATTGTTTCTTTAAATTATTCCTAATTTCAGGGATAGTTGGTAGTGATCTCGATTTCCATTTCTTGCAGATCAAGTATCTGGTGGCTAAAATAGAGAGATTTACTAATTTCTCATCAGGCTGATGCCTGTCCTCAGGTTTTAAACATAGTATAATCTGGTACAATGAAAAAGCTAATATTTCAATTTTTATTTGTTTTTAAGCCAGTATTCTAGCTTACTCCAAAAATTTCTTATCTTAGGGCATTTCCAAAACATGTTAATCAAATCTACAGCTGGATAGGAGCATTTGGGGCATTTGTTAAATTCCTGATTTCGAACTCTGAGGCCTCTTTCTGGGGTGAAGTATGCCCTGTGCAAAAGTTTTAAATGTGCATCGCGCCAAGTGGTAGAGAGGGTGGTCCCTGCTACTTTGTTCACTGATAATTGAAGGGTTTTCATCTCGATATTATTGTGTGGGATTGAGACGTTCCAAGCCAATGCCAGACTCTCCATGATGGGAGTACCTTTATTGGTGCTCAGAATATAATAGCCAGGGGCGATGGACATGGAGCCGATTTTGATTATTGTTAGCCAGTTTTCCAGTTTGCCAAGAGTCCAGTTCCAGCCAACCTTTTTGGTAAGATCAAGAACATAGTGCCTTATCTGCAGATACGCATAGAGATCTTTATTTGGCAGATTGAATTCGGTCTTCAGCTCTTCAAAGGACTTAACACACTTTCTATCCTGATCCAATACATATATAGCCCTATCCAGACCATTATTATGCCACCTATTAAAAACCATTGAGTCTAACCCTGGTTGGAAGTTAGGGTTTCCAATCAAGGGAAGATATTTTGAGGCTGTGCTGTTTATAGAGAGAGATTTAGTTAACTTATACCATGCTTTAAGAGGGGTCATTATGGTTTTAAGTTCTTTAATGCCTATTGGCAGATCTTTTGGCTCAGAATGTACCAAAGCTGTTGGTAAGAACGGGTCACATATACTTAATTCGAGTTCGTTATTTAGAACATAATTCTTGGAGAAGATCCAATCCGCTACTGTGCGGGCTAGGAAACATAGATTATAGAATCTCAAGTTTGGTAATGCTATGCCTCCGAGCTCCCTTGGCGCAGCCAATTTAAAGAAAGATATTTTAGGTCTTTTCCCTTGCCAAATGAATTGTCTGATTGAAGAGTTCATTGACCGAACATCTTTTTCTAGTAACATTACTGGGACATTCTGGAGAACATAAAGCAGCTTAGGGAGGAGGACCATCTTAAATAATGCTGACCGACCCGATATTGACAGTGGTAAATTCTGCCAAACTTTAAGTCTTTCTTTTATATAAACAAGCATCGGAGTTATATTTAGTTTATATAAATCTCCAATGTTAGTTGGAATATTAATCCCTAAATATTTAAAGGACTCTGTTCCCACCCTAAAAGGGAGATCTGAATTACTCCTAGCACTTTTCCTGAGCCAAAACAACTCAGATTTTGAAGGATTTACTTTATACCCCGAGAAGGTGCCGAAATGATCGGTAATTCGCAAAAGTTTTGATATATTTGAATCAGTATTAGACAGATATACAAGTAGGTCGTCTGCATACAATCCGATTTTCATTTCATGTTTTCGGACTTTTATGCCATCCAAGGATTTCCTTATCATAATTGCAAGAGGTTCTATAGCTATATCAAAAAGGAGTGGGGAGAGAGGACAGTCCTGGCGCGTGCCCCTGTTCAATGCAATTGAAGGGGAGATATCGTTGTTGATTATGAGGCTTGTGTAAGATTGATTATATATATATTCTCTATAAATTTGGGGAGATTGCCCTTAATCCCAAACTTTATTAGAGAGGTTGTTATATGTTTATGAGATACTGAGTCAAAAGCTTTTTCTGCGTCAATTGACAGAATGGCCAGATCTGGAAGATCCTCTCCCCCCGCCCTCTGCGCAGATATCCTCTGAATATAATCCGTGGTAACGAGTAATTCCCTAATTGTTGCTGTGGAGTTGCGGTTATTGAGAAAGCCAGCTTGGTCCAGATGGATTATTTTTGAAAGGATAGTCTGAAGCCTGGTTGCTAAGATTGAGGTCAGGATTTTGTAGTCCGAATTTAATAAAGCAATTGGTCTATAAGACTCTTTGCAGGTAGGGTCTTTCCCCTCTTTTAAGATCAAGGTGGTAAATGAGGAAGAAAAAGAGGGCGTGACCTGTTTATCATTCATAAAGATATCATTATAGAGATTACCGAGGTATGGGGCTATTTCTACTGAGAGGACTTTGTAAAACTCATTAGGTAATCCATCCGGGCCAGCAGCTTTACTAAGAGAGAGTTTAGTGATCACTTTTTCAATCTCTTCCCTTGTAATAGGTGAGTTGAGGCTATCAATTGCTTCAGGGGATGCTATAGGGTAAGTAATTTTATTCTAGAATTCAGTATCTTTTTCTGAATCATAGCCTTTGCTAGTATATAGTTCCTGGAAATATTGGAAAAATAAGTCTGAAATTTCTTCAGATTTTAATAGCTGTTTCCCCATGTGCTGAATTTTATCTATAATAGGTTTTTTATTTTCATTCTTAATTAATTTGGCAAGCATTTTACCAGATTTGTTACCAAATCGATACATTTTTTCTTGCAATCTAAGTTCATTATGGGCTTCTTGGGTTATAAAAAAAAGTGTCTCTTGCGGCTTTGGCACGTACATATCTAGCCCAGTTTAGAGGGGTTCTTTCCAGTAAAAAGAGATTGTAAGAATTAATCAAAGAGTTACTCACTTCCTTCTCTCTTACCTTCCTTCTCTTATTTTGCATAGCAATATATGCAGTAATTTCCCCTCTAAGAACTGCTTTAGCAGTTTCCCAGAAGATATCTGGGCGCCCTATGTAATTGCTGTTAAAATGGACGTATTCCTTTAACTTGTTCCTGAGCCATTCTTTGAATTTTAAGTCGGTGACAAGATAATAAGGAAAGAAGAATCGTAATGTCTTGGGCTTCGGTTGACCAAAATAAAGCTCAAGAGAGATAGGCAAGTGGTCAGACAAAAATATCGGCATTATCTTTGCTTTTATCTTTGTGATGCTTATCCGTTCATCGGTTAAGAATAGGTCAATCCTAGATAATGTTTTATGGGCCTTGGAGAGACAGGTAAAATCCTGAGTATCAGGATTCTGAGTTCTCCAAATGTCGCGTATTGCAAGGTTCTGTTTAATTTTATTAAACATTTTAGAGTCAAGACTATCTTTTTTCTGTTTTAAGAGCTTAGTGTTTCTTCTAAGTCTGTCTATAGGGCATTGTGGAGCCATATTAAAGTCTCCTCCTAAGATTAGGTGACCTTCACTAATTAAAAGGAGTTATGCCTGTAAGAGATCCCAGAATTCTGGGTCAGTTGTATTCGGGCCATAAACATTGCAACATTTCTATTAATAGGTAAAGACTGATATAAAGATCACTTATATAGTGACAGGTAGCAAATTTCTTTTATGAAAAAAAGGGAAGGAAAATCAGAAAAACAAAAAAAATTCAAGGCCCGTTAGCCTCTATTCCCATATTAACTGTTCGCTACTACCTTCCCCAGCCTCTGTGGTGTAGATATTGATAGGAGGGAGAGTGCTTTATGCAGTACTTATAAGTAAGCATTTAGCGGCCTTTTAAATACCATAAAGCAATGCCAAAGCCATATATGTCTGCTATTTCTGAACAAAGGGGATCCTAGAGAAGCATTTACAACCATTTGTGCCATAATTAAACAAGCTGTTTGTAAATAATTTCAGTGAGAAACCTAAAGTTTGTGAAAAAGTGAACGATTTTTTTTATTTGATCGCATTTGGTAGCGAAATGGTGGCATGAAATATACCAAAATGGGCCTAGATCAATACTTGGGGTTGTCTACAACACTAAAGCTAAAATTAACCCTACACACTTCCTACAAGCTCCATAATTAACCCCTTCACTGCTGGGCATAATACACGTGTGGTGCGCAGCGGCATTTAGCGGCCTTCTAATTACTAAAAAAAAATGCCAAAGCCATATATGTCTGCTATTTCTGAACAAAGAGGATCCCAGAGAAGCGTTTACAACCATTTGTGCCATAATTGCAAAAGCTGTTAAATAATTTTAGGGAGAAACCTAAAGTTTGTGAAAAAGTTGCTACTTGTTTTTATTGCTCTATAACTTAGAAAAAAGAAAAGAACAAGTAAACATTGGGTATTTTTAAACTCAAGGCAAAATTTAAAAACTAGTTTGCATGGATGTTTTTTGGTGGTTGTAGATGTGTAACAGATTTTGGGGGTCAAAGTTAGAAAAAGTGTGTTTTTTTCCATTGTTTACAAAAAATGTTATCGTAAATTCTAAGATATGATGAAAAGTATAGTATCTTTAGAAAGTCCATTTAATGGCAAGAAAAATGGTATATAATATGTGTGAGTACAGTAAATGAGTAAGAGGAAAATCACAGCTAAACACAAACACAGCAGAAATGCAAAAATAGCCTGGTCCCAGACGGTCAGCAAATGGAAAAGTGGTCTGGTCACGAAGGGGTTAAACATACACCAGTTTCTCCCTGTGTACTTTGCCCTTTATATTATCACATAGCTGAGAGCTCTCATTATTTTAGAGGCCCTGGTAAAAAAAGCAGCGACCGACTGATGAGAAACTGCCTTTATGGCCTTGTTCGCCTTGCAGTCCATCAGTCTGTTGATATTTTCAAAAAAGGGGCGGACCCATGAAGTGCTGGCGAGTGGCGATGTGTCTCCCATCGGATTTAATGCAGAGTGCAACGTCAGCTAAACATCGCCGACATAGACACTTGTCAAAACTTTCTGAGTGGGGGAGGGGGCATATTTGAAGTGTTCCTATACAGTGCAGACAGTGCGCTCACTGAAACCAAACACAGTTTCTGTGTCTGAACACTTCAAATAATGCCTGTGTGTCCTAACTCTAAATTCACCTACACTACCTGCCTCACATTGTAAAGACTCGCCATTGAAAAGGTGCCAAGACAAAAATGGTTGACACCCTTTTTGTAACCTGTACTTCAGAGTTTAGAATAAATTGCACTGCTGGCTAATGTAGCGCAATAAAAGTACAGATTACTCCCCCCCCGGTTAGTTAGTTCACGGTTAGTTTGCGTTGATGGGTTATGTCATTTTAGGAGTACATAGGTGTAGTTATTAGGTTGTGTGCAATATATTTTAAATACATTCTTTACATTGCCAATGTCGGCGCTGATGCTGCTTGGAATATTTTGCCAACATCACCACCCATTGAGATGTATAGTAAAAAACCCCTCTGTGGTACTGCCTTATTTTGCCGGGATTCCTGACATCGCATCAGATCCCTATTGACTATATCACTGCTTGGCAGCACTTTTGATCATCAGGGCCTATGATAGACATCTTAACAATCGCAGGGAAAGCCTCTTTTCTTTGATAATTGAACAAAAAATCTCCCTGCAAGGCTATATCTAGTTTACATTTTTAGTAGGGAACTTTTGATAATTGGGCCCTTAGTATTATGTATAATGTCAGGTACATACACTGATTTCAATTAATTATTCATTCCAGAGTGAGATAAAAAAGAGAGGGAAAGCTTTCATTGTCCATTTTTGGAAATTATAAACTTTTATAAACAAAAAAGAGAGCAACCAATATTGCTCAAAGCAAAGTTCAGAACAATATACTATAATGTGCTATGAGAGAGACTGTCACCTTCGCGACATGTAATGTTAAATGGAATGACAAATCTGTATAGAATAATTTCAAACCTGGAGGAAGTGCAGCGGATCAACCTTCATTTAGGCACTGGGTAGAAGGCTGGCTATTGATGCGACTTTTCTTAGACCTCTAAAATGGGCCTTGCAAACAATGTACCTTGAAACAGTCACTTTTGGACATATGCATCAAAGACTTAGTGCTCCTGAGTAGCCCAGCTGTAAAGTGCGATCTCACAAGCCACCCACTATTACACTTGCAGGAGTAGAATAATATAGCAGTTAGTGATATTGTTTGCCTGTCAGCTCGGTATCCATAGCGTTAATCAGGCTCCGTGGCACAAAGCGGGGTCACAACAAGTAACATGCAAATGATCTCGTGCAGATATAAAAAGGCATACTCACAGTGCTGGATCTCCGCTTTTCTTATGGCTATTAGATGCCTAAATGTCAGTCCCGTGCCAGCGTCTGTAATGCTCACAGTGCCTGGGTTCCGTAGTTAAACATGTGATGCAATCCCAGGTGTCAGTAGCAATTAATGAACTTCCATTCCCAAGTAAAACTTTTATCACTTTTCAGACGATAAAGCACTTTTCAGTATTTGTATCTTCCATAAACCAATTCTTATGACATGGTTAGATTTTCAAGGTCTAATAAATTAAAAAAAAACTTGATCATAAAATATTGAACCATTGATAGTACATAAAACAGAATGTTGGAAACTAACGCCTAGATTTAGAGTTTTGCGGCCAAAGGGGTGCATTAGCTACGCGTGTTTTTTTTCCCCCGCACCTTTTAAACAATGACGCTGGTATTTAGAGTTGTCTGAAGGGCTGCGTTAGGCTCCAAAAAGGGAGTGTACAGGCATATTTACCGCCACTACAACTCTCAATACCAGCGTTGCTTACGGACGCGGCCAGCTTCGAAAACGTGCTTGTGCACGATTCCCCCATAGGAAACAATGGGGCAGTTTGAGCTGAAAAAAAACCTAACACCTGCAAAAAGCAACGTTCAGCTCCTAACGCAGCACCAATGTTTCCTATGGGGAAACACTTCCTAAGTCTGCACCTAACACCCTAACATGTACCCCGAGTCTAAACACCCCTAGCCTTACACTTATTAACCCCTAATCTGCCGCCCCCACTATCGCTGACCCCTGCATATTATTTTTAACCCCTAATCTGCTGCTCCATACACCGCCGCAACCTACGTTATCCCTATGTACCCCTAATCTGCTGCCCCTAACACCGCCAACCTCACCGCTACTCTAATAAATGTATTAACCCCTAAAGTTAAGTCTAACCCTAACCCTAACATCCCCCTAAGTTAAATATAAGTTTATTCTAACAAAATAAAATAATTCTTATTAAATAAATTATTCCTATTTAAATCTAAATACTTACCTGTAAAATAAACCCTAATATAGCTACAATATAAATTATAATTATATTGTAGCTATTTTAGGATTAATATTTATTTTACAGGCAACTTTGTATTTATTTTAACACGGTACAATAGCTATTAAATAGTTAATAACTATTTAATAGTTACCTAGTTAAAATAATTACAAAATTACCTGTAAAATAAATCATAACCTAAGTTACAATTAAACCTAACACTACACTATCAATAAATTAATTAAATAAACTATATACAATTATCTACAATTAAATCAACTAAACTAAATTACAAAAAAAAAAAAACACTAAATTACAAAAAAAAACAAACACTAAATTACAAAAAATAAAAAAATATTACAAGTATTTTAAACTAATTACACCTACTCTAAGCCCCCTAAAAAAATAACAAAGCCCCCCAAAATAAAAAAATGCCCTACCCTATTCTAAAATAAATATTTTACAGCTCTTTTACCTTACCAGCCCTTAAAAGGGCCTTTGGGGGCATGCCCCAAAGAAAACAGCTCTTTTGCATTTAAATAAACATACAATACCCCCCCAACATTACAACCCACCACCCACATACCCCTAATCTAACCCAAACCCCCTTAAAAAACCTAACACTAAGCCCCTGAAGATCTTCCTACCTTGTCTTCACCACGCCTGGTATCACCAATCCATCCAGAAGAGGGTCCGAAGTCTTCATCCTATCCGGCAAGAAGAGGTCCAGAAAAGGCTCCGAAGTCTTCATCCTCTCCGGCAAGAAGAGGAGATCCAGACTGGCAAACATCTTCATCCAAGCGGCATCTTCTATCTTCTTCCATCCGGCGCGGAGCGGGACCATCTTGAAGCAGCCGACATGGATCCATCCTCTTCTAACGACGTCCTAAGTCCGAATGAAGGTTCCTTTAAATGACTTCATCCAAGATGGCGTCCCTCGAATTCCGATTGGCTGATAGGATTTTATCAGCCAATCGGAATTAAGGTAGGAAAAATCTGATTGGCTGATTGAATCAGCCAATCAGATTCAAGTTCAATTGGATTGGCTGATCCAATCAGCCAATCAGATTGAGCTCGCATTCTATTGGCTGATCGGAAAGTGAGCGTTAGACCCTTACCTACAGGACTACCAGCGGTAGACCAAAACCAGCGTTAGGACCCCCTAACGCTGGTTTTGACGACTAACGCAGAACTCTAAATCTAGGCGTAGCAAAGTTAATATTATTTCATTTATAGTCAAATACAGCTGTGATGTAACTAGATAAATCAATTAAAAAAACTGTCAGCCAGATTACGAGTTTTGCGTTATGGCTGCTCGCTAACTACTTGTACGTTAGTGGCGAGCAGCCACTAACTACTTGTACGTTATTTTCACTGCTCACCTTTCATAGCGCTGCTAGTACAGGTTTGCAAAAAGCATGCTTGTGCGGGCGATATGGTGGCGTTGAGCTCCATACCTCACCCAAATACAAACCCTGCTTTGACATGCTCATGCATGATTTCCCCATAGACATCAATGGGGAGAGATGGCAACAAAAAATCCTAACACCTGCGATTGCAGAAACAAAAGCTCCGTAACTCAGCCCCATTGATGTCTATGGGTAAAGAAAACATTACCTTTAAACCTAACACCCTAACATAAACCCCACCTCTAAGCACCCCTATTCTGCCACCCCCGACATCGCAGCCACCAACATAAAACTATTAACCACTAATCTGCCGCCATTAACATCGCCACCACATAATAAAACTATTAACCCCTAATCTGCTGCCCCTAACATCGCCACCACTTACATTAGTTATTAACCCCTAAACCGCCGCCCTCCCGCATCGCAAACACTATTTAAAGATTATTAACCCCTAATCTGCCACCCACACCGCCGCTATAATAAATCTATTAACCCCTAAACCTAACCCTAACGTAACCCTAACCCTAACACCCCCTAACTTAAATATAATTAAAATAAATCTAAATAAAATTTACAATTATTACCTAAATAATTCCTATTTAAAACTAAATACTTACCTGTCAAATAAAACCTAACCTAGCTACAATATAACTAATAGTTATATTGTAGCTAGCAGGTAAGTTTCTATTTATTTTAACTAGGTAGACTAGTTAAAATAAGTTTCTATTTATTTTAACTAGGTAGACTAGTTAGTAAATAGTTATTAACTATTTACTAGCGACCTAGTTAAAATAAATACAAATTTACCTGTAAAATAAAACCTAACCTGCCTTACAGTAAAACCTAACATTACAATAAAATAAAATAAAATAAATTAATACAATACATTTATCTAAATTACAAAAAAATAAACACTAAAAAAAAAATAAACACTAAATTACAAAAAATAAAAAACAAAATTATCAAAAATAAAAAATAATTACTCCTAATCTAATAGCCCTATCAAAATAAAAAAAGTCCCCCAAAATAAAAAAAAACCCTACATTAAACTGCCAATGGTCCTTAAAAGGGCCTTTTGCGGGGCATTGCCCCAAAGAAATCAGCTCTTTTACCTGTAAAAAAAAAAAAAATACAAACAACCCCCCAACAGTAAAACCCACCACCCACACAACCAAACCCCCTAAATAAAAATCTTTCTAAATAAACTTAAGCTAACCATTGCCCTGAAAAGGGCATTTGGATGGGCATTGCCCTTAAAAGGGCATTTAGCTCTTTTACTGCCCAAACCCTAAGCTAAAAATAAAACCCACCCAATAAACCCTTAAAAAACCTAACACTAACCTCTGACAATCCACTTACAGTTTTCGAAGACCGGACATCCATCCTCATCCAGGCGGCAGAAGTCTTCATGCAAGCGTGCAGAAGTCCTCCTCGAAGCCGGCAGAAGTCTTCATCCAAGCGGGCAGAAGTCTTCACCCAGACGGCATCTTCTATCTCATCCATCCAGCATCTTCTATCTTCATCCATCTGGGGCGGAGCGGGTCCATCTTTTTTTTGTTTTTTATTCGGGGGTTTTGGTTGTGTGGGTGGTGGGTTTTACTGTTTGGGGGGTGTTTTTATTTTTTTTTACAGGTAAAAGAGCTGATTTCTTTGGGGCAATGACCTGCAAAAGGCCCTTTTATGGGCCATTGGCAGTTTAGTGTAGACTAGGGTTTTTTTATTTTGGGGGGGGCTTTTTTATTTTGATAGGGCTATTAGATTAGGAGAAATTCTTTTTTATTTTTGATAATTTCAATTTTTATTTTGTGTAATTTAGTGTTTATTTTTTTGTAATTTAGATAAATGTATTGTATAAATTTAATTTATTTTATTGTAATGTTAGGTTTTAGTGTAAGGCAGGTTAGGTTTTATTTTACAGGTAAGCTTGTATTTATTTTAGCTAGGTAGTTAGTAAATAGTTAATAACTATTTACTAACTATTCTACCTAGTTAAAATAAATACAAACTTACCTGTGAAATAAAAATAAAACCTAAGATAGATACAATGTAACTATTAGTTATATTGTAGCTAGCTTAGGTTTTTTTTTTTTACAGGTAAGTATTTAGTTTGACATATGAATTATTTAGGTAATAATTGTAAGTTTTATTTAGATTTATTTTAATTATATTTAAGTTAGGGGGTGTTAGGGTTAGGATTACGTTAGGGTTAGGTTTATTGGTTAATAGGTTTATTATAGCTGCAATGTGGGCGGACGGTAAATTAGGGGTTAATAATATTATTATAGTGTTTGCGATGTGGGAGGGCCTCGGTTTAGGGGTTAATAGGTAGTTTATGGGTGTTAGTGTACTTTGTGACAGTTTAGTTATGAGTTTTATGTTACAGCTTTGTAGCATAAAACTCATAACTACTGACTTTAGATGGCGGTACGGATCTTGTCATTTTAGGCTGTACCGCTCACTTTTCGGCCTCACAGCAAAACTTGTAATACCAGCGCTATGGAAGTCCCATTGAAAAAGGACTTTTCTTAAAGTGCGGTACTGACGTTGCGTGACGGCCAAAAAAGTGTGCGGTACAGCTATTCTGACAAGACTTGTAATATTGGCGTTAGGGAAAAAGCATCGTTATGGGCCATAACGATGCTTTTTCACTCATAACGCCAAACTCGTAATCTAGCTGTGTGAGATCTATTGCCCAGAACTTAGGTGATAAATTAACCAGTTACCCACAGCTGTTTCATTTTAAGAATCAATATTTATTTCTAATATTATTCCTTGTCTCACGCGGGATATATTTGGGACTATTTCATAAAATAAACATCGTGCCTGTGTTAAATAATTGGAATTTACATGATGCAGCTGCCATAAAATGTACTCACGAGTGCCTTTTCTGCTACTCCATCTTGGTAAAAATATGATTTGTATGTTATAACAACCGCTAATCTCTATTGGATATAAATGAAGCAGAACTGCTTCTACTATAACTGTAGAAAAACAATACTGCAAGCATAATATAGTGGAAAACTTCCCATTTGCAGCTGTGCTAAGATGTAAATATTAATTTCCAAATGACTTTTAGTATACTATGTGGAGTTCATAATATTAGGAGAACACAAACAAAATATTCTACAGCACATAAGAAGTCATTTGCAAAAAAATTAGTCTCCAACGTGAGTTCTTTCTGCTATATATTAGACCCCATAATTTTGTAAATATTTGTTTCACAATCATTTTGCACAAGTTTTGCTGCCGCTCTTTTAAAAAAATACATGAGGTATATAAAAAATAGCAAAACACAATACGGGACTTTGCTATTAATAGCAGAATAATGTGTGTGCGTGCGACCGTATGTGTGTGTGTATACACACAAACATAATTTATAAAGAAAATGAATATACTATGTTAAAGACAATTTTAGTCTGTGTATGATTCTTTTGTACATTGGGTTCTGAAATGAATATTCACAAAGTAGCACAGAAATGTTGGCAGAAAAAAATAAAAACAATTGAACTATGATTAATATACCAAGCATGTGTCAGGCAGTGGCTGCCAAAGCAGATCAGGTGCTAGCAATATTGACAGAAGAAGCACATTTTAAGAATGCTTTTCTCATAAAATATATTTAGGAATATAGACTAAAATATGTAATACAAATGATCAAAAATTATTATCTGAACCTTTGTTTAAAACAGTGGATGTTAGCATACTATATACAGTATATGTACATAATTTCAAAAATGTATATGAAAAATTGTTTTGAAAAACAATGAATGCATTGTATATATATTAGCTTAATAACTTTTTTTCATAGAAAAATAAGAGTATTACTCATCACATTGTCGGATCATAGAATTATTATGCATTATTATAAACTATCTATAAGGGAATGGTAAAATGTTTGAATTTATTTTTTAAATTAATGCTGGGTGTTTGACAAACATTCATCATTTATTTTGTAAAAATTTACATTTTTTAAATGTAATATTAAAATTAAATGAAAAACTTGAAGTATCAAAAATAAAATAAAAATAAGGGCTACATTACAAGAAGAGCACTATTTATTATTGCCGCTTGCACGCTGACTCCGCTAGAGGTAAGTTGTTGCTTTTTCATGGGTTTCGTAGCACTCTTATTACAAGTTGAAAGTAAAAAGATTTTGCTCACATTCTAAACCAATGCACTTCAAATATTGCGACAACATTAACCTATTCCCCCATAGAAGTCAATGGAACATGTAAAGTGGAAAAAATAATAATTAACACCCTATTCGCACGCAAACCCAATTGCATTTTCTCAAATGCGCTAACCCGAAATGAAAATATTAATATTTTACATTTCAATGTTCTTCACATAGCAGAATATGTTATATTTATTCATAAATACATATTTTTACATATCTCTGATAGTATTCTGGTAAAATGTATATCTATACCTATATATAGTTATAGATGATTATATATAGGCATAGATATATACGGCTATCTTTAGAACATTGGAATGTGAAATATTCACATTAAATACACAGTATAACACTTTATTAAATATTAATATTGCATAAATATGCTTTTACATGTTTTCCTCTACTTAACTTTACAGTGCTCCAATGCACATATACTGTATGTATATATATATATATATATATATATACTGTATATATATATACTGTATATATATATACATACAAAACACAGAAGGGGACTGCACTCTCAGACTGGACTGGGTACACATCCCATGACCCTGCAACATGCTCAGCCCTGGGTGCTCAGTGGCACTCACAGGAAGCTGTGCTGTCCCCAGAGTCACAGGCAGTTAACCCCAGACAGGTCTGGGTGCAAGGCCTATAGGGAACATTACAAAACAAATTAATACAACACACAGAGAAAGTCCAGCACTCACTTACAAGTTCAGCTAAGATTAAAAGCAAAAATGGAAGGTTTAGTTACCGCATCTGGCAAAATGGGACAAGTCCAGGTACCACGTCAAGGTTCCTTCCAAAACCTGGATCCCTAAACCAGCCAAACAATGCAAGCTCTCAATCAAACAAACTAGAAACAAGTGAAGGGTGCACAGGCTTATGTAATCACCCTAGACATATACAAAACACGGATATCTTTGAGTCATTATAACTTTTTTATGCAATTTTTAAAAATATTTTTTATTAGATAGTGTTATTATGATGTACTTTTTTTGTCTCATGTAACAGTTAACCAGAGCTCTGAGGACGCGCTATCCACGATGCGCTTTAAATTAAATTGTGCTCAAGTGATCACATTTACTTTTAACTTGTAATACGCGCACTACATCCAATGCACGCAAACAGCCACGATAAACCAGATATCACTTGTGTGCAACTGTTAGCATGCCACACATAGGGCTCAATGATTGAAAGCTCTCAAGATTATTAAAGAATGCTCGCCAGTCCTATTTCCCTGGTGGAATGATCTGAATCCACTTTTTACCCTGAAAACAGGGTGTCTCGCTAAGGGGCATATACTGCATTTTCATAAGAAAAATGCACAATTATATTCGTATTTTTTTTATTTTTTTTAAACAAATATTTACTTTAATAAACATTTTTTTTTATAATAGCAGATCATGCATATACTATATACAATGATAATATAATAACCACCCCATAGGTTTCCTTAAAGGGAGACTGAACCCAAATATTTTTTATTTTTTTTAAATAAGCTTTATTGAGCCATGACATTATTACAACAACAAAGTCAAGAATACAACGTCTCTTGTAGTACATTAGAGTTGTAAAGATAAAAACAAACAAGCAACATGAAGAGGCATGGCATATATAGAGGCATATATCTGAAGCTGGTGGATGGTATAGGCTGAAATATATTTAAGAAGATATTATCGAACAATGTGGAGTATATTGGTAGTCATGTAGCTATAAAAAACTGAAAAAAGGGCTTGTGAATAAGGCTACGTATCAGGATAAAGTATATAACAAGGTGTGATGGATTGGACAAAAAAAAAAGGGGGAAGGTAGGGAAGGGGTTGGTGGTTTTGTATAGGAGGGAGAGAGGGCAGGGTCAAAGTAAAGGGGAGGAAAGAGTTAGAAGAGAGAACAGAAATTTGTTACACTCAACCAGAATAGCACCAAGTCCGCCACATTTGCGGAGCTATCTAATCTTTTTCCATAATTCCCAAGTCTGGCAGTGCAGGTTTATCTTGTTATTAACAGTAAAGCTAGGACTCTCGATGATCTCGAAATAATCCATAGTTTTGGTGATGTCGGTAGCGCAGCCTGTTTCCAAAGATGGGCAATAGCTAATTTAGTAGCCATCATTAAGTAAATGCTAAGTAGGCCCTTAGGAGAGAGGGGAGACTCAATGGATAGATGGAACAGTACAGTTTGCAACTTCGTCCACATAGTAGGATCTAGCGCAAAGCATCTACTAGAGAGCATACTCCAGAGGGGAATCAAGGCAGGGCAATCCCACCACATATGAGCCGGCGATCCCACTTCACCACATCCTCTCCAGCATAGAAGGGAATTTAGAGGGGATATCTTAAAAAGCCTCAAGGGGGTCAGGTACCACTGCATGCACACTTTAAGATATAGCTCTAGTAATGTAATACACTGAAGAGCTTGTTTTGTGATTAGAATGGCCTTAGACCAATCCTCCAGAGTGGCATGAAATTGTAGGGCACCCTCCCATGAGACAATGTAGGCTGACTTATAATAAGTAGGGGGGGTTAAGCACATCTCGATAGGAGATGGACAATGCTCTAGGGATTCTTCTAGCTGTGCTCCAACCTCACTCCCAACTAGTGGGAGCCCGCAACGGAAGAGTAGTGAATCCCCATGCCTGGAGAAGGCTTCTTAGTCGCCAAAACTCAAACAGTAGGAGCTGAGAAGGTTGATATGTGGAACAAAAGTTTACAAGTGAGATTAATTGTCCACCAGGGAAGAGATCCTGCATACTGGCAATGCCATGGGAGTGCAATATAGAAGGATGTGAATCCTTTAGGGCTCGAAGTAGGCCCGACAATGAGTGGATCGGCGAGGGGTGGGAGCAATTTGGGAAAGAGATCGAATTTTATCCCAAAAGCGCAGGGCTGAGAGAACAATATAGTTTTGGATTTTAAGTGAGGCTTGTGTGTGTTTAGGAATCCACAATAAGTCTGAGAGTGTAAGTGAGTCAGGCAAAGTTGCTTGATCCAATATCCACCATTTACAGTCTGAGGTTTCAGAGTTCCATGGGAGGATATGGGCTAACCTAGAGGCTTCGTGGTAATATGCCAGATTGGGAGTGCCAGCACCCCCACACAGCAGCGGTTGTTGTAAAATTCTAGTGGCCACTCTTGGATGTTTATATTTCCAGATGAATTTGTTACAAAGAAGCTGGAGAGATTTAGATATGGGTATCGGTAGGGTTCTAAAAGGGTAGGTAAGCTTAGGGAGTAGAGTCATTTTAAAGGCTGCAACCCTGCCTAGCCAGGAAATGCTTGGTACATTACAGTGCTTGACGGATTTTTGAAAGGAGTGAAGGAGTGGATAGAAGTTAGATTCAACAATAGTCGAAATACTCCATGAAAGAAAGACTCCTAGGTGTTTGATCTTTTGCCGTGACCAATTGAATGTGTATTGTCTTTTAAGGTTGGCGTATTCTATGTCAGGGATATTGATCGCATAAGCATCTGTCTTATTTACATTTAATTTATAATAGCTGATCTTCCCAAAGTATGTAGGAGGTCAAAAAGGGCAGGAAGGGAGTGAGTAGGCTCGCCTAAGATTATGGTGAGGTTATCGGCAAACAACGCAGTTTTTTATGCACTTCTGCTATTACCACCCCTTTAATTTCATTACAGAATCGAATAGCTTCAGCCAGGGCCTCCATAATCAGCGCAAATATCAAGGGACATAAGGGACACCCCTGTCTTGTTCCGTTTGTGATCGGAAAGGAAGGGGACAAGAACCCCAGCCCTCTAACTGTTGCTGAAGGGGAGGCGTGCAAGGCTTTGACATACGTGTAGAAATGCGGTGGAAAACCAAACTTTTTTAAAACTTCAAAAAGGTAAAGCCAGTTCACGCGGTCAAATGCTTTTTCAGCATCAAGGGCTAAGGTGGTACAGGGTATGTTTTCACATTTGGCCTAAAAAAAATATTCAAGATGCGTCTAGCATTGTCGGGGCCTTCTCTGCCTGGCGTAAATCCCACTTGGTCCCAATCTATCATAGAGGGAAGAAAATGGTTGAGTTGAGTCGCCAAAATCTTGGCAAGAAGCTTTGTATCTACGTTAAGGAGAGAGATAGGCCGAAAATCTTCACAGGCATTGGGGTCCTTACCAGGTTTTGGGATAGTAACTATTGTTGCAGTAAGGAATTCAGGAGGTAGGGCTCCCGATTGTCTGGCTAAAGAGAAAACTCTTTAAATTCGTATTTTAAACATCATACAAAACAAATATTTGAACCATTCACACAAAAATAAGCAGGAAAAAATTGTATTGTTAAGGTGCATCAAAAATTGTAACAAAATTCTTCACCATAAATCGTATGTTAACAAAGAAGTAAAATTTGTATGTAATTTACACAGGAATAAATCAAATTAAATATGCACAGTATAAATCGTAATTGCAGTACACTGGATGTGCAAAAATCACACAGAAATATGAAATTATAAATACAAAATGCAAAGCGTAATTGTTGTTTTTTCATAAAATGGGCTGAACATGGGCGTTCCATGGGCGTATATGAAAATGCCTCTCTAATCCCAGCGGAATTCTATAATGATTTTCGCACTGCAAATCTCACAGTTTTTTCTCGCCAACTGAAAGGTGGCAAGCTTTTCTCAAAACAATACGAACACTTATAACCCCAATAGAAAAACAAATGCATACTAAAATATAGAAGAATGTAAAATGCTCTATGCAGAAAGCAGCATAATGTGAGTTATATTGGCTGCAGGATTTTAATTTTAAAGTTTCCCAGTTTCCCTAACCAGCGAGCTCCAATACTTTCAATAGGAGCCATCTTGCCACTCGCAGGGACTGCCCCTTTTTTATGATCATTGCACTGGGGCAGCCCTGCGAGAGTTGGCGAGAAAAAGTAGGTTTTGAGCAGGAGAAGATTATATCATTGAGCCCATAATCTGGACCAAAATGTTAATTTTTCTTTCAATCTATCTATCTATCTATCCTTCTGTCTTTGTCTACTTTTGTGTCTGTCTTTCAGTCTTTTTGTCCACCATGTTTTTCTATCTATCTTTCTATAAACATGGGCCTCTGTAGCTAGAAGGAAAGAAGGGGACTATGCCCCTCTTTAACTGTAGCACATGTCTAAAATGTTCTTCAAGAGACACTTCATAAAAAAAGCTTTTTTTTTATCCCTCATACAAATTTCAGTGCCCTTTTATAACTATATCACTTTTGACACACCTCCCACCAAAACCTACCCCTTAACCTAGACCCCAAACCTCACTTAAACCATCTAACTGCCAGACCCCTCCTACCACATCTAACAACATAACCCAAGCCACTATCCCCTAACCATGAGCCCCCTCCTGCACTTATTGCCCTCATCTCCAGACCCCTACTAAGACTTTTCTTTTACATCCTGCTATAATGATGCAATCTTGGACTCCTTAAAGGGACATTATACACTAGATTTTTCTTTGCATAAATGTTTTGTAGATGATCCATTTATATAGCCCATACAAATTGTTCTTTTTAAAAAAAATGATAGTTTTGCTTATTTTTAAATAACATTGCTCTGATTTTCAGACTCCTAACCAAGCCCCAAAGTTTTAGGAGAATACCGACGTATACCTACTCCAGCTTGCTTCTATTTGTGTAAAGGGTATTTTCATATGCAAAGGAAGGGGGAGGGGGGTATCTGATATTTCCCACTTGCACTGGGTGTTCCAGTTATCTTTTAAACAGAGGTAAACTGGAAGCTTCTAAGTAAGTTTTTAAATGGTTTTATACTGGATTTTTATATCAGTATCTGTGCATATTATTCTTTATAGTAGTGTCTGTTACATGCAGATATATGAAAATTGGAATATACTGTCTCTTTAAAGGATCAAGACCCTGGCAAAGTTATTGATATGTACCATGCACACTCCTTTTTGTAATTCTGCAATCTCTGACTATTTGTAGGTACAAGTACCTCACAGTTATTGTTTGTCTCCAGTGTTTTCTCTGATGTGCTACTGCAAACTTGGACTGCTTAAGCATACATGATTATTGCAAGGTTTCCAACTTGGATCCTGTCTACTTCTTTAGTGCAGCCTACCTCTCAGACAATGTTAGGTATAACCCTCATCTTGCTGTAGTTTGCTCTTCCACATGGCTACAAGCACTGATTTCTGTCCTGCTTTCTGCTTCAGGAAATTATGTGGCACCAATTCCTCCAGCTTCACTCCAGGAACACATACTTGCCTCAGTACCACTCTTAATGTCTTATTTTGTTGTGTCTCTAGCGATGAGCATTAGGATCATTAAACATTGAAGAGATAGCTTTTAATGGATGTAAGTGAGGATATTGGCTAAACTTACTATAATTTGACAGCCACAACTGAGATTCTATAACAAAGAGTAGTATAATATATTCAATAAACTCAATATATGTTTATTTTGAATTAGGAAAGAATGACAGAGGGTTTGGTATATCTGTGGAATCGTCAATGACTCCTTACTGTAATTAGAACTCACATGAAGAAACAAAGATAATTTAGAATGTCTAACTTGACCAGTGTGCCATTTGGAAAGGAGTGAATGTTAGGATTAATGTAATTATTTATTTTTAAAAATCTAATATATTTTTATATACTATTAATTAAGTGGAGGTCAACACTCCGCAGCCAGCAATAAACAGTTTAGTGATTGTGTGGATTAAGGCAGGAACATTAGAAGATCTAACCACCTTCTCTAGTGTATGAGTACAACATCTCTAATTCTATTTATATATTTATTTTACAAAAGGTATTTATTAAGATATATAGATTTCTGTGACCATTTTTTATATAAAGGCCTATAGCACAGTTTACAAGGCATAATGTCTTTAGGACTCAGAGAACCCTATAAGTAATTTACCACCTCTTTTGTAAAACATGATGTCAAGAGTAAATTAATAGATTTTGCATAGGAAATGAATAAGAGAAAAAAAATGTCTGCCTATAACTAAAAGATAAAGAGCAAAATTAAAAAAAGATAGGTCTTTTGAAAGTATGTGTATTTGCTGACAATTTGGGTTAGATTTACTAAGGGTAGAGTGGATAAGGGAGGACATCTCTGTTCCTGTCTGCCCGGCATTGCCGGCAAATGCTGCCTGCATTTTAATTCAACATTGCCTGCTCACGCCCAGTTAATCGAATGCAAGCAGGGACTATCATTCACCCCAGTCAGAGAAGTCCGGGGGGATTGAGAAATGCCACTTTAGAGTTGGCGTAGCAGGTTAAGAAGCAACTTCTTAAATGGAGCCCATTTGTTTTGATGTGGGTCAAGTCACAGCCAACTTTTAAAGCACATTAATAAAATGCAATAAATCATCCACTCTGTCCTTATTCCATTTGTATGGTTGTGTGTCCCAACAAATAAAACATACACATGAATGCTACCACATTGTGAAAAAAAAGTTGTTATATGCAAAATATAGAGACTCTTTTTTGCCACAATTTACATGCTTGTGTGAATTATTTTCCTGTTTGTTGATTGTTTTGTTTTTTTTTGTTAAAAAAGTTTGTTCAAACATCTTTTATTGAGGATTGCAGAAAAAACATTGTGCTCACACCAAACTTAACAACAAAGCTAATGATTTTAGTTAACACTATAATATTTTTTTAAATTATAATTATTTATACATACCTCTCAACCTCTCAACATTTGTATATCTCATTCATTGTTTGATCTTTTGTGAAAAATAAATATATAAAATAAATAAAAAAAAGCAAATAACTATCTTTCATGTCTGATTCAAATGCAAGTCAAATTTACTGTCTTTGTTCAACAAGCTATAATAGTAGCAATTCGGAATAGGGTCTTATACTTCCTTTGAAAGAGTTTACAAACCTGTGTGAAAACCAAATAAAATACATTAACCAACAATATATGGTATAGCTGAGAAAAGAGATTACAAGTATGAGTAGAGTAATAGCGCACCTACATTTCTCTTTTATCTAGCTTGAAAAAAAAGAGGTAATGAGAAATCTATAAAAGTGATAGATTTCTTATAGTTTGACCCGATGTAACAATTATATTGATTTCATTTTTCTTCTAAAGATATTGCTTGTCCTTTCATCTTAGCACAAAAAAGAGAGACAACCAGCAAAAAATGTTCAATCCATATAAATCAAATAATTCAACTACATTTGCAACAGCCCTAGAATTTAGCAATGCAGATAATATTGTTAGAGCTAACACATTTCCTTCGTTTTTTTAAGGTTTTTTTTTTTTTAAAAAACAATGTAATATTTCTTGTATTTGGGAAAGAAAGTCTAGTAGACTGAAATACCCATAAAGGCAATAGTCATTCTAAAAATAGAATCATTTGTAGCCTGCAAGCTCTGTACTTCAGTGTATTATTCTGCTTAAAAAGATTTTCTATTTCTCTGCTTACAAGAAAATAGTGGATTATCATATTTCTTTTTTTTTTTTTTTCTTTTTTAAAGGGTTTTTTTCCCTTAGAGATTGATTAATTGATTCTTATAATTGATTAAAGGGATACTAAACCCAAATTTTTTTCTTTCATGATTCAGATAGAGCATGGCATTTTAAGCTACTTTTTCTTTGTGCTGTTTCATGAAAAGAAAGAATCTAAACTTAGAAGCCAGACCAATCAGAAAGCCACCAATCAGAAAGTGCTATTCAGGGTTCTGAACCAAAAATGGGCTGGCTTCTAAGCTTAGATTCCTGATTTTTCAAATAATGATAGCAAGAGAATGAAGACAATTTGATAATAGGAGTAAAGTAGAAAGTTGCTTAAAATTGCATGCTCTATCTGTATCATGAAATAAATTTGGGTTTAGTGTCACTTAAAGTATAACTATACATGGAAATAATGTGTGATCTTAAGGGGAAGCTGTAATATTATTATTGTATTTTTTAATACAAAGTAGTGCCATCTGAAAGTGTTTGTATCCAGAACAGTATAAGTACTCTCCAAATACTACAGGGTCACTTAAAGGAACATGAAACCCCAAAAAAGTAATTTATGATTTAGATAAAGCAAATCATTTTAAACAACTTTCCAATTTACTTCTGATATATAATTGCTTAGTTTTCTTGGTATCATTTGTTAAAGGAGCAGTAATGCACTAGTGAGAGCTAGCTGAAAGTCAATGAAAAGAGGCATATATAAGCTTCTGAGACTTCCTATGTATTCTTTTCAACAAAGGATACAAAGAAAATGAAATAAATTAGAAAGTTATTTAAAAATGCAGGCTTTATCTGAATAGTGAAAGAAAATAAATGTGGGTCTCATGTATCTTAAGGAAGAAATAGCTATTCTATTGCACACTAACATAAAATAGATTGCGCTGATGTATATAGGTAAAGCACCCAAATATTAAAGGAAACATTTTTTTTAATGATTCATATAGAGAATAAAATGTTTCAAATTTATTTATTTTATCAAATTTGTTTCATTCTTCTGCTATTCTTTGTTGAAGAGATATCTGGATAGGTAGCGTGCACATGTCTGGAACACTACATCACAGAAAATAGTGCTGCCATCTAATGCTCCTGCTATGTATAACATTGTTGCAAAACTGCTCCCATATAGTACTGCAGAGTCCTGAGCTTATCTTCCAGCTTTTAAACAAAGGATAAGAAGAAAATGAAGACAAATTGATAAAAGTAAAATGGAAAGTTTTTTAAAATGGTATGTTCTATCTGAATCATGAAAAGGAAAATTTTGTGTTTTATGTCCCTTTAAACATAAACAAGTATGAAGGCTTTTATTATAGTGAAAAATATGAGTCATTTTGTAATAAATTGCCTGGGCAATAGGATATCTAAAATCAATTAATTAGACTTCAGAATGGCCAAGTTATCATGGTGCATGTGGGGAGTATAAAAAATATAAAAATCTAAATAAATATTTTCAAAATATCAGATCTACATTTATTTCTGTAGTGTAGATATCTATAGCTCTGGGATTTACTTGTGGGGAGGTTAAGCAGAGAAAATATAGATGTATGTTCTGAATTAAATAATGTCGTCTTTTATAAACAGTATTCTTTGTATCTCTTTCAGTTTATACAGCAGTGGTTTTGTATTAAAAATACTTTGATTGTAAACCCTCACAGGAAGCTGGTCCTCATCCTTCTAAATCAGTGTATAAATATAGTTATTTTGTGTTTTATTGATAGAACCCCATGTGCAATAGCAGAATATGCTGGTGCATTATAAGTAAAGAATAACAATACTAATAGAATTATCTCTGATACACTTTGTTGCAGAAGCCATTCAATTCAACATTACCTGTCTTCCTATTTCATCATTTACTAGCTTACTGCAGGGCTACAATAACTGAACAGTCCGAGTATATTCAAAATTATGTTCTCCATAAAATGGTTAATTATACATAGTTTATGAACAAACAATATTGCAGTATAATTTAATGACTTATTGTACCCTTTATTCATGTAATTTACCCCTTACAATTGTGCCTCCCCATTGTTATTGAAGTGCGTCATGCAAGACACCATATGAGTATTAAAGTGTGTGAGAAGAAAATATATCAAATATGTCCCTGACGGGGAGGGATGTTGCCCTAACCCACAGGGGGTGCTGGATGCAAATTACAAAGTAAATTGAATCAAAAGAAAAATAAGTAGCATCCCCAAAATACTCACCAAAAGCAACAATATTCTCTAGACAAAACAAAGTCACACCCCACCACTGTAGGGACAAAATATTAAAACATACATTTTAATAACACTTAATTAACACACATTTAAAAACAACATTAACTAGGTTAAAAGATATATAGGAAGGTAAAGTCAGATACACGTAAATCCTAATAAGGCTATAATCCTGTTAACCTCAGTCCAGTACAAAGTGGGTTATTATCCCCATTGATTTGTGTTACATGAATACAAAACATCCCTTTCTATGGTCTACCGGTGACTCATAAGCCTCCTCTTAGAAGCATAATGGGATGGCGTACTATTAAGCTCACGTGTAACTACCAGAGTAATTATTTTAAAAAGCTGGGTATTCCCATACTAGCCTGGGTAAAAAAAACAACAACATTTGTTTTAAAAAAACATATTACTTATTTTTCTTTTGATTTTAGACACCATATGACACAGAAATCGCTGGATCAGTGTAGGAACTCAATTTTTATCAGCCTCTTATTGGCCACAGCAGAGGAGAGAAGACACACATGTTTAAGAAGGTTTATGTAATGTTCCAGGACCACACTGAGGCAATAAAATAATGTTAATTTAAAAAAAATAAAAGTTTAACTGCTTAAAGGGACATGGACCATTTTAGGATTACAATATTGGCCTGTAGTCCTAAAATATTAACATAATAGGTGAATGTTAAAATGTTTCCAATTTATTAACACTTCCTTTGCTACAATTTCTTCTTGCACACACCATTTGCCTTATTTGGAAGAGCCAATGTGGACTTATTCATTAAAGGGATACTGAATCCAAATTTTTGTCTTTCATGATTCAGATAGAGCATGCAATTTTAAGCAACTTTCTAATTTACTCCTATTATCAATTTCTACATTTTCTTGGCATCTTTATTTGAAAAAGCCGGAATGTAAGCTTACGAGCTGGCCCAACTTTGGTTCAGCACCTGGGTAGCACTTTCTGATTGGTGGCTAAGTGCAGACACCAATCAGCAAGTGCTATTCGGGTGCTGAACCAAAAATGGGCCAGCTCGTAAGCGTATGGACAGATATGTGACAGGGTTAGGATTATAAAGTCTACTGTGTGCATTTTAAGGTTTCATATCTGGCAAATTCACAATTCACAATTTTCTGAGTAAAAGTACAGTAAAATGTGAGCAGCACCTAAAACTCCAAAAAAGGTCAGCACATCGGTGGAAATGCCTCGGCAGTTATATGGTTAAATATTATGCATATAAGTAAAGTAAAACACTGTCCCTTTAAAATATGACCTGCAGTTGGGACATAACAATAGATTTAAGAGGCACTCAAATTTAAGGGTCATAAAATGTCTTACCTTTTTTGGGTATCTTATATATATAAAATATTAGTCAACACAATTCTTAAAAATGTATATGATTCCATTATATGTGTGTGTTTTTTTTAGATGTTTTAAAAATGTTTCTCAGTTGTAAAAAGGCATTCTGACCTTTATGCCTTGTAAAGAAAGCCAAAAAAAGTTGAGTCCATTAATGAACACAAATGACAAACTGAAAGTCTATAATGGTGGAAACTTATGTTGTTGTAATTTGGCTAGCACTAAATTAAAATCCAACAGCTTTGTAAATTGCTTAATAGTATTATAATTTTTCACAGGTTTTGAAACCGATTAACACCTGTAATGTAAAGTAAGCCATAGTTAACCAGGATTAGTAATGCAAAAAATGAAAATGTTCTAATGAATTAAAATATAAAGTCCCTTTAAATGTACATCTGAAAACATCCAATTACATTGCCTTGAACTATGAAGTAAAATTGAATGGATACAAAAAAAGTTGAGATTTTCTGTAAACATTACAAATTAATTTATTCAGTTGAACGTATTTCTAAAATGCATCTGTACACAATTACAAGGGCAGATATTTATACTGTAACATCTGCAGCTGAGCTGTAATAATTCTTTAGGCATAAGGCGAATGCGCATCAGAACGTTTGGACTTTTAGAAATTATCCCTTAGGCTCTGGCAGACTGTCAACTTGTTAGCATTTAGTGTAGTCTTTAGTTGATGTAAGCACAGAGAGAGGCAGTAAGGACTTGGAGGAATGAAAATCTAGTAAGATTTCCAGATGTCATCACTTAGAAAAAATAGACCCTTATTTCTAAACAAAGTAGGTATACCCCTTTTTCACATCTGCCGCAATTAATCTGTTTCTGAAGATAAAGATATTAAGACAATTTTCCATGTAAATGTCAGCTATGAAAATGAACAAATAAACATTACTTGGTATTATAATTTAATATCCTCAATAGTTTGAAATGCTAAGACAATAATATTAGATGGATATGTCAACAACAAAATAGTTTATCTAGTCATAAAGATGACAAAATAAAGTGAAAAAAAATAGCTGGAAACCATAATGAAAGTAATAAGTAGAACAGTAAATTGAGATCTAAAGGGACACGATGCATTTTAAATTAGAAACATTTTTGTAATTTCATTTTGCAAAACTGATTCCTTTAAAAGGTCATGCAAATTTTTTTTTTAAATAATAATGACAAACTCAAAATTAGGAAACTTCTAAACAATTCCCACTGTCACAATATTTATTCATGACTGTAATAAAATGTTAATTATAAAATTAGAAAAATATATATTAAAAATTGTAAATGAAATTGTTTTGTCTCAGACACAGCATGCAATAAAAAAAAAAAATTCCAGTTAACTTTTATTATCAAATTTGCTTTATTATTTCAGAATCCTTTTGTTGAAGAGAAAACCAAGGTAAGCTCAGAAGCTTATATATATATATATATATATATATATATATATATATATATATATATATATATATATAGTTACATATAAAATCCCAATTCCGAAAAAGTTAAGACAGTATGGAAAATGCAAAAAAAATACAAATAGTCTGTGCCGTCTGTTTATCTATGTTGGTGTTTGTATGTCTATACATTTCTGGTCAGCAGGCAAGATTATCTGCAGAATGCTGACCTGTGCAATATAATATATTTGCTGCATATTTAACCTTACCAGTTTCATCCAAAAGTAAAAGGTGACCTGTTTGCTTTCGATAGTACTGTGCCCTCATGCATCCTGCTTCTTCTGCCAGTTTAACTTGCTTCACATTTACTTGGTAAACATGTTAATGGTAAAAGAAAATGACACTTTCTTACTGCAGAGTAAGTGCACACACAAACCTTATCAAGATCATGATATAAGATGTTTACATTACAGAGCCTTACACATCCTAAGAGCCAGGGAGTAACATTTCCTAAAATTTTACTAAGGCTCTAAGCTTTTTGGATTAATCAACATCATCTATATACAAATGCCCCTTCATGTGTTCTAAACTCGTAATAACACTATCTAATAAACGTTATTGAAAAATAAATTGTAAAAAAAGTTATTATGGCTCAAAGATATGTGGTCTCAGGTGTTAGAAAAAAAGGGCTACAAAAGGCTTTAACATAGAGATACTGTATATGTCTATATATGTCTTTATATGTATTGACATGTGTGTATATTTACATATACATATATAAACAAATAAATACATATGTATTCATATATAGACATATAAATAAGTGATTTGGAGCCTTAGTCCTGAACAGCCAGTTGCCAAAAGAACTCCCGCTGTCAGTTACAAACAATAGCCAATGTATCTGTAAAGTAACAGCACTTAGCTGATCGGAAGATGCTTAAAACATACCTTTATTGAATTGCAGTTTATAATCAAATAGTCAAACGGACAGGGCAGTGACCTGGAGCGTAGGTGTGGAGTGTGCCGTCATCTGATGCGTTTCACGCTGTTGTGTTGCTTTCCTCAACAGATGTCATGTCAGTTTGACTGTTTGCTTTTGAATTGCAATTCAATAAAGGTATTTTTTATACATCTTCCGGTCAGTATATATATATATATATAGATATATAGATATATGTTGTACTAAATCACCATCATATATATATGTGTGTGTATATATATATATATATATATATATATATATATATATATATATATATATATATATATAGGTATCCAAAACACCAGAACTCGCCCACAGAGGAAAACTGCCTGGGTGCAAATTTGTAGAAAATATTTAGCCAGAAGAAAATGCACTCTCAGGACTTTCATAAATAAGTTACTTTTATTCCTGTAACGTTTTCGGAGGTCTTGCCTCCTTCATCAGCATAAATAAAATGAAAACAAACAAACCCTTAAATAGTGACATACTCACTCCAAATCACTTCAAACCACTACCTTCACTGGCGCCAAAATTATCGGTGTTGGAACGCATAATGCGTTCCAAATGTGCTACGTGGCGGAAGAAGTGCGCCAGACTACTTCCGGTTGTCAAAATTCTAGAGCCGTAATAGCCCGGCTTAATATGTGTTAATACCATAGTCGTAAAACTGTTATGGCATATATTGTGTGCATGCTATCTTAGAAAAACAACAAACTATTAACGTGCAAATAAAGTGTGTTAATATACTAAATAGTGATAGTAAGTGTGACAGCCGCTTGTTGCCATGACAACCTAATAAACACTAGAATGTATCCCTATTGCGAACACGGAAACAAACTAGCAGTAGCAATGTTTCAAAGTGTATCGCAGAGTGTGTTAAAGCAGGCATGCTGCCCAGCTAGAATGTGTATAAAAATAAAGGGGTCTACTTATGAATCGCACCAGCTAGCATGTTGTAATATATACATGTTACTGTGTTAGCTTATATTGAGGATATTAGGCCAGTCTACTTCTTCTTCTCATGAACCAAATGTTCATTGAGGAGTCTCATATGGAGATGCATACCTATGATGTACCGCCTTTAATATGTACAAGACTATTATGCTCAAAAATATCATTTGTCTGGGATCTCCCCATTGCTATGAACTATTCACATGCGCACTGTTCGTACCCTGCGGCACATACCTTATTTACATACAGTTGTATTCTTAAGGGGGATTTGTACAACTTAAATCTTTCTTATTAGGTAAGGGGATCATATATTTACACCATATGTTACTTCCATGTTAAGGTTATGGGGGTCCTATACACAAAGCATACTCCACTTCCATCTAGTGATGCCCCCATTCCCACACAACTCTGAATACCAATCACTCCAAACAAGTTAAATTAAATTGTTAAAGAAAATTGAAAAACAAATAAAAACAATTGATATAACGGTCTTTCCATTGACTGCAGCGATATCCCATTCGGGACTGGTCTAGCTCCAAAAGTCCATGATTCTCATATATACAGAATAAAGAGTGCCTGGTCATTTACTTTTGAATTTATACATAGTGACCCGCTTTGTGTTTAATTCTGTGCATTCTTCCATATCTACGGTTACAACCTTGTCCCATAGGTTAAAGTGGCCTTAGAATCGAATGCTTAATATGCACTGTGTTTCCCTGGTTATTCAACAATCAAATCATTATCTGTGTTGTAATGTTCATTACTGGTCCTCCTCTGGTGTTCTTTTCTCCTTCCTGACATAATTAAGGATCTAGTGTCCAGCTTCGGAAATGGGTAATGTTATTAGATCTATGTGTGTAAAGAACCTGGTAACTCCAAGGAACCACTATCCGACTTCCACACAGGTATTTGAAATACCAAAGACTCCTAAACCCGGTGCTGTTTGCCAACATGGTTAGGAGCACCCCTATAGCGAGGCACGCAAACCGTATGGCCCACAGAGTCATGATAGTCTAGGTGCCGTACCCTGCAATTGTGTCACACTATATAGCCACATTACATCAAAGCCTTAAAGTCAGGGGTGGTGTTCAGCCCACCTGGGTAAATGGTGCCCAGTCGGTACATCCATTGAGCCTCCCGTTGTAGAAGTATTTTACCTCTGTCTCCCCCCCTATCTAGTGGGGGTACATGATCAATAAGTGTATATCTTATTGATGCCACCGAATGTCTGTGTTCTGCACAGTGTCTCGCTACCGGTTGGTCCGACTCCCCGGACTTGTGAGCCGACCTTATGGCATGCCGATGGTTGGCCATCCTTTCTCTCAGGGTGCCTGTCGTCTTACCGACATAGTACCGAGAGCATGGGCACACCAATAAGTAGATAACAAACGTGGTTGTGCAGGTAATCGAATGTCGTATATGAAACTGCCTGTTGGTGTGGGGATGATAAAATGTTCTGGTACTTATAAGTCCATTACAGGTGGTACATCCTAGGCATCGATAGGATCCTCTGATGTTGGTATGTGTCCTGGGATTATAACTTGCCTTCGAGTCAGTCCTGACTAATAGGTCTCGCAAATTTGTACCCCTCCTGTAACCAACCATAGGCGTAAGATGTTTACTAAACTGTAATTTTGGGTCAGTGGAGACGATAGGCCAATGTGTCCTTAAAGAAAGTCCAGCATTTCTGGTACTAGAAGAAAATGTAGTGGCCAGTATAATTTTGTCATCTCTGGTTCGTCTAGGTTCTTGTACCAATAGTTGTGCCTGTGTGACTTGTGACACTTCCTTCATCATCTGACTGATATGTTGTGTCTTGTAGCCCCTTTCTGCAAATTTTGCACCCATTTCGGACAACTGGGAGGCTCCCACTATAGGGTCAGAATTATTTCTCACTGTTCTGATAAGCTGCGATTTCAGTATGCCCTTTAGTAATGCTGGGGGATGACAACTATTTGACCTCAGTAGGGAGTTCCTATCCATAGGTTTGCTAAATAGTGTACATCCTAAACCCTGTGTGGTTTTATACACTTTAAGGTCAAGAAAGTTAATAGACTGTGTATCGCTCAAGATTTTAAATCTAACCGTGGTCTGTGTATTATTGAATAGCTCAAACCACTCATGCAGGTCACCCATGCCCCCTCTCCAAATCAGAAAAATATCGTTGATATACCTACGGTAGAAAATGATAGATGAATCACATTTTCCCCATAGGTATATATTCTCAAAATGAGACATGAAGATATTAGCATAGGAGGGGGCCATGGATGACCCCATGGCCGTGCCCGCTATCTGGAGAAAGAATTTGTTTTCGAATCTAAAATAATTCTTGTGCAAACAAAATTCAATGAGAGATAGTAGGTATTCAATAGGTGGTCCCTCATTATATATATATAAATATGTATTTATGAATAAATAGAACATATTCTTTTGTGTGAAGAACACTGGAATGTGAAGTATTAATATTTCATTTCAGTTAGCATACTTGAGAAAATGCGATTGGGTTTGCGCGACTTGTTGGGTGTTAGGTTTTTTCCACTTCCTGTTCCATTGAAGTCTATTGGAGAATATTTTAACGCAATCACTATTGTAACTTCAACTTTTTGCGCGCTTCTGGTTAGCATGTGAGCGAAAACTTTTTAGTCTCAACTTGTAATATATGTGGTATCTGATGCACTCAAAAAGTTGAGCACAGTTAGCACGTGAGTGGGAGTGATAAATAGCGCTCCATTTGTAATCTTGCTTAAATGTGGGGTGTATGCTATCAGTCAAATGCAAAGAGAAATGTGTGAACTGGATTTGCCAATGGCCAAATTATGCAACTAATTAGAGCACATTTAACTTAGCAAACAGACTGTATGACGTATTTCAACCTTGTAGTTAAATGCCAGTGTGTTCTGCATGATGGAAATAGGAAGACGTTACACTACTGTTTTTTGTAGTCTCTTGTTAAACAAAAATGTGCTTCCAGGTCAGAATGGTGCACAGATATACATACTGCTAGTGGGGAACTCATTGAGTACAAAGACTTGAAAACATATTACTTTACTTTACTAGCAAGTCATTATGTGCACCAGCAATATATGTCCAGTCATGGGAACTAGAATCTATGTAAGCAACAGAAAAAAAATGAGTTGTCAGTTTCTCAATCTTATGATCAGGTAGACTATGTCAACCCACGTATTGCTTAGCACGATTTAGCTTATATTTATTAATTTTAAGATGATAATTCCAGTATCATTTCTTGTTTAAAAATTCAAAATAAAATCTGAAATTAAAATAATAAAAAAAATCAAAATCTAGCTGTGATGCTTATATAATGTATTAAGTATAACGTTTGTAAAGTATCAAAAACAAAATTTATATAAGCAACAATGTTACTAAATCAATTTTACTACATGTATTGACTTTGTAGATGTATTAACATAATATATGGGTTGGATTGCTAATGAGCTGTACAATAATGGTAAAAAAGGTCTTATACTAAGTCAATTATCATGTAAAATTTGCATACATAGTGCATTTGTTCAACTAATCAATCTATATAGAAGACATGAAAAATCATTGATTCACAGCAAGTGTTATCTGAATCAATAAATTATATGGCCAGAAATTTACACATGAATTTAAATTGACACAAAACAAACCGCTGCTGAAGCAGTCAACAATACAATTTGTCTATTACTGAAGAATTTTTAGGCAGTCTTAACTTAATTGTTAATGCCAACAATACCAATAATATGAATGCAGTGCATACATACATTAATTTTTATTGTATATTGGATTGACAGTCTCTTAAATTTAGGGAATATAATGTAAATCTGATACAAAAAGTTTTATTGGATAGATGGATTTCTCAAAATGTAAGCACTACGGACTAGATTACACAATGTTAGCTATCTGTAGCAGGAGTTTTTTTTTACCAGCATTAGCTACAAGTAGAGAACCATCAGCTATCGCACTTCACTTGCTACAAATGGTAGGAAGAGCTGCCTATACTTTTATACAAATGCATTGTAGCTAACATATCATACAACGCTTGCTACAAATTCATAAGCTGTTGCTACATCTCTTCTTACTACGGGTGGATTCAAAACTTGTAAATTCAAACTAGTGGATTGTTTGTGTTGGTAAATTATGTAAGATTGGATTGTTTTTTAAAATAAACATTAGAACGTACATTTATTATTTTTTCTATGTCAAGACACCATTAGATATTATCAAAACCAAATTTACTTTAGTAGATATATACTGTGATGGAGTTCATAGCAATACCAGAACATTGGTAAAATATACTTAAGCTTTTAAATTATATAAACATTAATCTTTGCAATGTACTTTTGAAATATATATATTTGTGTAATATGCACATCAATAATTTAATTATTTTAATATTTTTTAAATTAGGAAAATTGTGTTTATTTAATAAGATTGTATTGCAAGTGTAACTCTTTTTTTTATAAATATAAATACATTTATTATTTCTTGTAACAAAAAAATAAGAGAAAAACAATCTTAGTTAAAACTGCTACTGCTACAGCTACTTTGCTCCTGTAGATACCCCACTCCAACTCTAACACATGGACTTGCAGCAACTGAAGCTGTTGCTATGGTAATTAAATAAAATATGCGACTGAAGCTACCTGGAGCTAAAAATCCCCACAACTTTGTATTAAAAATGAATTCACATTCCCCAGTTTTGCATAACCAACACTGTAATATTAATACACTGTTAACCTCTGCGATTACCTTGTATCTAAGCCTCTGCAGACTGACCACTTATCTCAGTTCTTTTGATAGATTTGCGTTAAGCCAATCAGTGTTGACTCATAAATAACTCAGAGAATTTAAGTTTTAAGGGAGATTTACTATTAATTCATTAAATAGACCCATATAGTTACAATGGGTGTATAAACCCTTTTAAGGGAATAGTATGCACACCCTTTAAATTAATATTTCAAAACACAGAAAAGAGAGAAAATGTAGGAACTCAATCAGTTACCACACATAAGACAGAGATTTCAGCACACAAAATTTTTAACTGATTGAGTTCCTACCTTTACTCTCTTTTCTGTGTTTCAAAATCATAAATAACTCCACAGGAGTGAGCTCAATGTTATATATATATCACACAAGAACTAGCAGAGTCTAACTGTGAAAAACTGTCAAAATGCAGTGAGATAAGAGGCAGCCTTCAAGGGCTTAGAATTTAGCATATGAACCTACCTAGGTTTCATTTTCAACAAAGATTACCAAGAGATCAAACCAAATTTGATGATAAAAGTAAATTGAAAAGTTGTTTAAAATTGCATGCTCTATCTGAATAATGAAAGTTTAGTTTTGACTTGACTGTTTCTTTAAAAAAAACAACAAAGCTACTTTTTCCTGTAGCAAACCTACTTTTGCCAACATTGTGTAATCTAATCCGAAGAAGGGACATAAAATAAAACCAGCAGGTGCCATCATAACTGAATTTAATGTGGTAACATTTTGATTTATACAAAACACGGAAGGGGACTGCACTCTCAGACTGGACTGGGTACACATCCTATTACCCTGCAACATGCACAGCCCTGGTTGCTCAATAGCACTCACAGGTAGCTGTACTGTCCCCAGAGTTCCAGGCAGTTAACCCCACACAAGTCTGGGTGCAAGGCCCATAGGGAAAATTACAAAACAAATTAATACAACACCCAGAGGAAGTCTAGCACTCACTTGTAAGCACTCAGCTAAGATTAAAAGCAAAACTGGAAGAGTTAGTTACCGCATCTGGGCAAATGATGCAAGCCCAGGTACCACGTCATGCCTCTCCCAAAATCTGGGTCCCTAATACAGCCATACAAATGCAAGCGCTCAGTCAAAAAAACTGGGAACAAGTCAAGGATGCACAGACTTATGTAATTACCCTAGACATATACAAAACACGAAAGGGGACTGCACTCTCAGACTGAGAGCATGCATTGTATGGCTGTGTTAGGGACCAAGGTTTTGGGAGAGACCTTGACATGGTACCTGGGCTTGTCCTATTTGGCCAGATGCGGTAACTAACTCTTCCAGTGTTGCTTTTAATCTCAGCTGAGTGCTTGCAGGTGAGTGCTGTGTATAATAATTATTATTATTATCAGTTATTTGTAGAGCGCCAACAGATTCTGCAGTGCTATAAACAAAGACGGAGTCCAACAAAATATTTATAGGGATCAAACGGGTAGAGGGCCCTGCCAAGAGTCACACTGTTGTAGTCAGCTCTTAAGAAGGTGATCTACAAACAGCTGGACTCTTAGGCTTACATGCTAAAGTGGTTCAGGGGATAGCAACGGAGGAGAGGAACTGGTATAAAGAAAGGTTAGTGTAGGTTGTATGCGTCCCTGAACAGTACAGTCTTTAGGGAGTGCTTGAAGCTTTTACAGCTAGGGGAGAGTCTTGTGGAGCGAGGCAGAGAGTTCTGCAAGATGGGATTTTTTATAGTAAATTATAAGATATGATAAAAATAATGGTATCTTTAGAAAGTCCATTTAATGGGGAGAAAAACAGTATATAATATGTGTGGGTACAGTAAATGAGTAAGAGGAAAATTACAGCTAAACACAAACACCGCAGAAATGTAAAAATAGCCTTGGTCCCAAACAGTCAGAAAATGGAAAAGTGCTGTGGTCACTAAGGGGTTAATCCTAGAGGCAAGAGGAAGCCAGTGAAGGGATTGGCAAAGAGGTGCAGCAGATGAAGAGCGATGTGTAAGGAAGATGAGCCTGGCAGAGACATTAATTATGCATTGTAAAGGAGTTAGGCGGCAGCTGGGGAGACCAGAGAGGACAGAGTTGCAGTAATCAAGGCAGGAAAGGATGAGAGAGGGGATTAATATCATTGTTGTGTCTTGTGTGAGGAAATGTCTAATTTTAGAGATGTTTATAGATGTTTTAAAGGTGGATGCAGCATGCTTTAGCCAAGGACTGAATGTGAGGAGTGAAAGAAAGATCTGAGTCAAATATGACCCCAAGACATTATTCATGAGGGGTAGGGGTAATGATGAAGTTATAACATTTTGATTTAGTCACATGTGTACTTGCCCCCTTAAAAACCGACTTAAGTATTAAAATTGCTTTATAATCAAAATGACATATTATTTTCACTGTTATATCAATAATGCATCAACCCCAGAGCTAAACGTTTTCTAGAAGGGATATTAGAGCCCTCTCTGAAAAGAAACAGGCCTTCATATTTGATAGTGCCCATAAAATCACCTGATTTATCTGGATATCACAAACATTCTATTATCCAATCATGGACTTTAATATGGTTTCTTATTAATCCATAGAATCACAAAGTGCAGTAGAAACATTTCACCCTTTAAAACTGCATACAACACATGTAGGACCTCTTGCATGGAAAAACACATTGTTCTTTTTTCATTTGAATATCTTATAGGCTTAGAAATTAGTTTTTGTAAGGTGATTAATATTGGATTGACAAAAACCCTATCTCTTTTTTCATGCACCACAATTGCATACTTGAGTCTATCTATAGTAAGAAGGGATTCCCTTTAATTTCAATATGTGAGAGAAATTTAGTAGAATAGTAGTGATGTCGCGAACATAAAAATTTGGGTTCGCGAACAGTGAATGCGAACTTCCACAAAAGTTTGCGAAGGGGCGAACCGGGCGAACTGCCATAGACTTCAATAGGCAGGCAAATTTTAAAACCCACAGGGACTCTTTCTGGCCACAATAGTGATGGAAAAGTTGTTTCAAGGGGACTAACACCTGGACTGTGGCATGCCGGAGAGGGATCCATGGCAAAACTCCAACGGAAAATTACATAGTTGATGCAGAGGGGGGTAGTTATCAAGCCGTCAACCTCAAATACGCTGCGTATTCCGCAGCGTATTTGTGGCGAGGCTGATACGCCTTAGTTATCAAAGGCTCGAGACCGGCAAAAGTAGAATTTTGTGACGTCAGCTTCGATCCGCCGGACTCAGTCCGACACAGATCGATTCTTACGTCACTCCAGATGTTCCGCACACAAGTGCGGCACATTCTCACTACTTTTGCTAGCTATCAAAAAACTAGCAGGTACGATCAGCAGTTTTACGGCCCAGCGTACCTGGTTTTCAAAGCGCCAGCCTGGAGGCGGCGGATCCCATAGGAATCAATGGGAGTCTGACCATAGCGAAAGTACAAGTTCGCTGCTGACAGACATCCCATTGATTCCTATGGGAGCTGTCTACACCTAACACCCTAACATGTACCCCGAGTCTAAACACCACTAATCTGACCCCCCCTACACCGCCGCAACTAAATAAAGTTATTACCCCCTCAACCGCCGCTCCCGGAGCCCACCGCAAGCTACTCTATACATATTAACCCCTAAACCGCCGCTCCCGGAGCCCACCGCAACTATAATAAATGTATTAACCCCTAACCCGCCGCTCCCTGAACCCGCCGCAACCTATATTAAATGTATTAACCCCTATCCTGCCCCCCCTACACCGTCGCCACCTATAATACATTTATTAACCCCTATCCTGCCCCCCCTACACCGTCGCCACCTATAATAAATTTATTAACCCCTATCCTGCCCCCCACTATGCCGCCGCCACTGTAATAAAATGATTAACCCCTAAACCTAACCCTAACCCTAACGCCCCCTAACTTAAATATTAATTAAATAAATCTAAATAAATTAACTCTTATTAACTAAATGAATCCTATTTAAAACTAAATACTTACCTTTAAAATAAACCCTAATATAGCTACAATATAAATAATAATTATATTCTAGCTATCTTAGGATTTTTTTTTATTTTACAGGTACCTTTCAATTTATTTTAACCATGTACAATAGCTATTAAATAGTTATTAACTATTTAATAGCTTACCTAGCTAAAATAAAGAGAAATGTACCTGTGAAATAAATCCTAACCTAAGTTACAATTACACCTAACACTACACTATACTTTAATAAATTATTCCTATTTAAAAATAAATACTTACCTGTAAAATAAACCCTAAGATAGCTACAATGTAATTAATAATTATATTATAGCTATCTTAGGATTTATATTTATTTTACAGGTAACTTTGTATTTATTTTAGCTAGTTAGAATAGTTATTAAATAGTTATTAACTATTTAATAACTACCTAGCTAAAAGAAATACAAAATTACCTGTAAAATAAATCCTAACTTAAGTTACAATTAAACCTAATACTACACTATCATTAAATTAACTAAATAAACTACCTACAAAGAACTACAATGAAATACAATTACATAAACTAACTAAAGTACAAAAAATAAAAAAAGCTAAGTTACAAAAAATAAAAAATTAAGTTACAAACATGTTAAAAATATTACAACAATTTTAAGCTACTTACACCTAATCTAAGCCCCCTAATAAAATAACAAACCCCCCCAAAATAAAAAAAATCCCTACCCTATTCTAAATTACATAAATTTCAAAGCTCTTTTACCTTACCAGCCCTTAAAAGGGCCATTTGTGGGGGCATGCCCCAAAAAGTTCAGCTCTTTTGCCTGTAAAATAAAAATACAACCCCCCCCCCAACATTAAAACCCACCACCCACATACCCCTAATCTAACCCAAACCCCCCTTACAAAAACCTAACACTAATCCCCTGAAGATCATCCTACCTTGAGTCGTCTTCACTCAGCCGAGCCACCGATGGAACTGAAGAGGACATCCGGAGCGGAAGAAGTTAATCCTCCAAGCGGCGCTGAAGAAATCTTCCATCCGATGAAGTCATCATCCAGGCGGCGCTGAAGAAGTCTTCGATCCGGCCGATGTCATCTTCAAAGAGGCGCTGAAGAGGTCTTCTATCCGGGCGAAGTCATCTTCCAAGCCGGGTCTTCAATCTTCCTTCCGCCGACGCGGAACCACCTTCTTCACCGACGGACTACGACGAATGACGGCTCCTTTAAGGGACGTCATCCAAGATGGCGTCCCCTCAATTCCGATTGGCTGATAGGATTCTATCAGCCAATCGGAATTAAGGTAGGAAAATCTGATTGGCTGATGGAATCAGCCAATCAGATTCAAGTTCAATCCGATTGGCTGATCCAATCAGCCAATCAGATTGAGCTCGCATTCTATTGGCTGATCGGAACAGCCAATAGAATGCGAGCTCAATCTGATTGGCTGATTCCATCAGCCAATCAGATTTTCCTACCTTAATTCCGATTGGCTGATAGAATCCTATCAGCCAATCGGAATTGAGGGGACGCCATCTTGGATGACGTCCCTTAAAGGAGCCGTCATTCGTCGTAGTCCGTCGGTGAAGAAGGTGGTTCCGCGTCGGCGGAAGGAAGATTGAAGACCCGGCTTGGAAGATGACTTCGCCCGGATAGAAGACCTCTTCAGCGCCTCTTTGAAGATGACATCGGCCGGATCGAAGACTTCTTCAGCGCCGCCTGGATGATGACTTCATCGGATGGAAGATTTCTTCAGCGCCGCTTGGAGGATTAACTTCTTCCGCTCCGGATGTCCTCTTCAGTTCCATCGGTGGCTCGGCTGAGTGAAGACGACTCAAGGTAGGATGATCTTCAGGGGATTAGTGTTAGGTTTTTGTAAGGGGGGTTTGGGTTAGATTAGGGGTATGTGGGTGGTGGGTTTTAATGTTGGGGGGGGGGTTGTATTTTTATTTTACAGGCAAAAGAGCTGAACTTTTTGGGGCATGCCCCCACAAATGGCCCTTTTAAGGGCTGGTAAGGTAAAAGAGCTTTGAAATTTATGTAATTTAGAATAGGGTAGGGATTTTTTTTATTTTGGGGGGGTTTGTTATTTTATTAGGGGGCTTAGATTAGGTGTAAGTAGCTTAAAATTGTAGTAATATTTTTAACATGTTTGTAACTTAATTTTTTATTTTTTGTAACTTAGCTTTTTTTATTTTTTGTACTTTAGTTAGTTTATGTAATTGTATTTCATTGTAGTTATTTGTAGTTAATTTATTTAATTAATGTAATGATAGTGTAGTATTAGGTTTAATTGTAACTTAAGCTAGGATTTATTTTACAGGTAATTTTGTATTTCTTTTAGCTAGGTAGTTATTAAATAGTTAATAACTATTTAATAACTATTCTAACTAGCTAAAATAAATACAAAGTTACCTGTAAAATAAATATAAATCCTAAGATAGCTATAATATAATTATTAATTACATTGTAGCTATCTTAGGGTTTATTTTACAGGTAAGTATTTATTTTTAAATAGGAATAATTTATTAAAGTATAGTGTAGTGTTAGGTGTAATTGTAACTTAGGTTAGGATTTATTTCACAGGTACATTTCTCTTTATTTTAGCTAGGTAAGCTATTAAATAGTTAATAACTATTTAATAGCTATTGTACATGGTTAAAATAAATTGAAAGGTACCTGTAAAATAAATATAAATCCTAAGATAGCTAGAATATAATTATTATTTATATTGTAGCTATATTAGGGTTTATTTTAAAGGTAAGTATTTAGTTTTAAATAGGATTCATTTAGTTAATAAGAGTTAATTTATTTAGATTTATTTAATTAATATTTAAGTTAGGGGGGCGTTAGGGTTAGACTTAGGTTTAGGGGTTAATCATTTTATTACAGTGGCGGCGGCGTAGTGGGGGGCAGGATAGGGGTTAATAAATTTATTATAGGTTGCGGCGGGTTCATGGAGCGGCGGTTTAGGGGTTAAACTATTTATTTAGTTGCGGAGAGGTGCGGGATCAGCAGGATAGGGGTTAATAATTTTATAATAGAGGGCGACGGTGTAGGGGGGGCAGGATAGGGGTTACTAGGTATAATGTAGGTGGCAGCGGTGTCCGGGAGCGGCGGTTTAGGGGTTAATACATTTATAAGACTTGCGGCGGGGTCTAGGAGCGGCGGTTTAGGGGTTAATACATTTATAAGACTTGCGGCGGGGTCTAGGAGCGGCGGTTTAGGGGTTAGTAACTTTATTTAGTTGCGGGGGCCTCCGGGGGCGCCGGTATAGGGGGTAGAACAGTGTAGTTTAGTGTGGGTGCTTAGTGACAGGCTAGCAATAAAGCTGGGAAAAAGCCGAAGGGCAGCGAGATCGGATGAGTGATAACTGTCACAGTCCGCTGCTCATCGCCCCGCGGCTTTTTGACAGCTTTATTTGATAACTTAGGCGAACGTATTCAAGGTCCGCGGCGGCGAAGGTAGGCGAGCTTAGGCGGACGTATTGGACCGGCGAAGCCAGAAAAGTAGACGGCTTGATAAGTAGCCCCCCTGGTCTGGTTTTAATCCATAAAGGGCATAAATCACCTAACATTCCTAAATTGTTTGGAATAACGTGCTTTAAAACATCAGGTATGATGTTGTATCGATCAGGTAGTGTAAGGGTTACGCCCGCTTCACAGTGCGCAGTGTAGGTGATATACCTGCCCTGACCATGCATTGCAGACCAGGTATCAGTGGTCAGATGGACCCTTGCCCCAACGCTGTGTGCCAGACATGCCATTATAGCAGACTTATATGGCTTTGGCGTTGCTTTTTGGTAATTAGAAGGCTGCTAAATGCCACTGCGCACCACACGTGTTTTATGCCCAGCAGTGAAGGGGTTAATTAGGGAGCATGTAGGCAGCTTGTAGAGTTAATTTTAGCTTAAGTGTAGTGTAGTAGACAACCCAAAGTATTGATCTAGGCCCATTTTGGTATATTTCATGCCACCATTTCACCGCCAAATGCGATCAAATAAAAATAAAATTGTTCACTTTTTCACAAACTTTAGGTTTGTCACAGAAATTATTTACAAACAACTTATGCAATTATGGCATAAATGGTTGTAAATGCTTCTCTGGGATCCCCTTTGTTCAGAAATAGCAGACTTATATGGCTTTTGCGTTGCTTTTTGGTAATTAGAAGGCTGCTAAATGCCACTGCGTACCACACGTGTTTTATGCCCAGCAGTGAAGGGGTTAATTAGGGAGCATGTAGGCAGCTTGTAGAGTTAATTTTAGCTTAAGTGTAATGTAGTAGACAACCGAAAGTATTGATCTAGGCCCATTTTGGTATATTTCATGCCACCATTTCACCGCCAAATGCGATCAAATTTAAAAAAAACTTAATTTTTTTCGCAATTTTAGGTTTCTCACTGAAATTATTTACAAACAGCTTGTGCAATTATGGCACAAATGGTTGTAAATGCTTCTCTGGGATCCCCTTTGTTTAGAAATAGCAGACATATATGACTTTGGCGTTGCTTTCTGGTAATTAGAAGGCCGCTAAATGCTGCTGCGCATCACACGTGTATTATGGCTAGCAGAGAAGGGGTTAATTAGGTAGTTTGTAGAGAGCTTGCAGGGTTAATTTTAGCTTTAGTGTAGAGATCAGCCTCCCACCTGACACATCAGACCCCCTGATCCCTCCCAAACAGCTCCCTTTCCTCGCCCACCCCACAATTGTCCCCGCCATCTTAAGTACTGGCAGAAAGTCTGCCAATACTAAAATAAAAGGTTTTTTATTTTTTTTAATTTTGTTTAGCATATTTACATATGCTGTGGTGTAGCATCCCCCCTTAGCCCCCAACCTCCCTGATCCCCCCCAAAACAGCTCTCTAACCCTCCCCAGCTGCCTTATTGGTGCCCATCTTGGGTACTGGCAGCTGTCTGCTATTATTTCACAGTCAAAAAGTGTTTTTTTTTTTTTAAATGTACACTACTGTTACACAAGATATGAGTGGTGGCACTGGGCAAGTGGGCACAGTATACGCTGTGAGCCTGACACATACACTGGCAGGCAGGCAACTGCAATTAGATTACACAGGAAAAAAAAAAAAGCAGACTGATGTTCTAGCCCTAAAAATGGCTTTTTGGGGTGCTGTCCTCACAGCAGAGATCTGATGAGTCCTTCAGGACTGTAGTGGACACTGAATACACTAGCCTAGCTATCGATTTCCCTATTAAATCAGCAGCAGCTACACTGTCCATCCTCTCACTAAGAATGCAGCTTCTGAATGAATCTAAAATGGATGCTGTCCAGGAGGTGGTAGGGTCTGGGAGGGAGGGTCTGCTGCTGATTGGCTGGAATGTGTCTTCTGACTGTGAGGTACAGGGTCAAAGTTTACTCAATGATGAGGAATAGGGGGCGGACCGAACATCGCATATGTTCGCCGTCTGCAGCAAACGCGAACATGCTATGTTCGCCGGGAACTATTCGCCGGCGAACTATTCGCAACATCACTATAGAATAGTAAAATAGTTTACTTTATTCTATTTTTCCAGTCTAGATGTTTTTGTTTTTTGCTTTTTTAAGTTGTGTTTCTTCTTTCAACTCAGATACAGCCATCAACCAACAACTTATACCTACTAGGACTAGATTACGAGTGGCACCCTAATAGTTGCACGCAAACGAAAAGGAGTTTATTGCGAATGATTGTGAGGTGGTTTTTCACTCGTATTACAAGTTGAAAGTAAACACTATCGATTGAGCGCAATTGAAGTTAACGTGTGTCGGGTTAGCTCGACCTCTTGTTAACTGTTAACAAAATTGTGTCACAAAACACATCAAAAATATATTACAAAGTACACTTACACTCATCATTAGACCATCTAATAAAAATTAATTAAAAAATATTTATATATCAAAGAAATTAGGTCTTAAGTGCTAGGGGAAAAAAGGCAGGTAAAGAGATTTAACATAGATGCATATACGTGTCTAAATATATATATATATATATATATATATATATATATATATATATAAATGTGTGTGTGTGTACATATGTATCTATGTATTTATATGTGTATATATGTTTTTACAGACATATATAATACACATATAAATACATAAATACAAATGTACACATACATAGACATATATTTAAGTGCATTAAAGCCGTTTGCAGTTAAGTAGCAGTAAACATGAAAAAGCATATTTATACAATATTCATATTTGATAAAGACTTTAACTATGTATTTACTGTAAATATTTCACATTCCTATGTTCTGCAAATAGTGGAATATGTTCTAAGTAATTCTAAATATATTTTCCAATATATATCTGAATATATATATAAATAAATACATATATATTCAGTATATATATACCAATATATAATCATTTATATATATATATATATATATATATATATATATATATATTTGTACAAAAAAACATAATATATATATATATATGTATGTATATGTGTATTTTTTAAGAAATAGAACATTGAAATGTGAAAAAATCGTATTTTCCTGTTGGGTTAGCGCACTTGTGAATATGGGATTGGGTTTGTGCTCGAGTAGGGATTTTTTTACACTTTTTTTTGCTCCATTGACTTCTATGGAGGAATAGGTTATTGTGCATGCAATATCCTAACTTTGATTTTTTATATGTGTCAGGTTAACATGAGAGCAAAAACAGTTTACTTTTCAACATAATACAAGCGCAACCCGAAGTTCTCAAAAAGCTTACTTCTAGTACAGTTAATGCTCTAGTGGGAGCATTAAATGGCGCTCCACTTGTAATCTGGCCCAAAATCAGCAACATTTTAAAGGAAAATACTTTAAACATTTGTCATTTTTAGACATCATTTATACATAACTGTGGTATGCAGACCCTAACAAAGTTGTCGTAAATTTGAAATGATTGTTGTTTTATTTGCTTTGAGGAAAGGAGTTCACATATATGAACAGGCTGAATAGGGCCAAGCATAGCAGGAAACCAAAATCCATCATTATGTCCTCTATGTACCATCATTTTTGTAGCCTTTCATCAAACAGCTTTTTGAATATAAGGTTCCATAAACAGCACCATTATAAAACCATTAACCCCTTAATGGCTAGGGGTTTCTATGGGGTTAAACACATTTACCTTAAAACTAATCCATGCTCCCTCTCGTGTTGGAGAAATATTAGTAAATATAATAATAATATTAATAATAATAATGTTTTTTAAATGATCAACTCTTATTTGTTTTCAATTCCTGTAAATGGGTCTTCAATACAACCTTAGATTTTCTTAATGTTTAGAGATTTTCATGTTTTTATGTTCAGATATTAACAATACAAATGTTTATTAAGTTCAATTTAAATATTAAAACAAAATATAAATTGCCTTAACTAGCATTCGAACATCATGCTTTGCTTTATTTCCGATTATGATGCCCAAATTTATTAAATCTAACGATTGCTTGTTAATGTTTAAATGCTCTTTAGCTGTTGAAACTACAAGCCTAAGAAAATGGAACACTAACTTTATAACTTTCCATATGGCAAATTGTGCGCACAATTACATTTATTTTCTTTAAATGTTTTCTGAGGTTACATTAGTACATCACTCTATTAAGGAATGTAAACATTTTCATTGTTTTTAATTTGCACTGCCAACAGATTTATTAAGCTTAGAAGTTTTGTACCCTACAGTGAGTGCAGATGTTAAAAAAAGTATTGTTCTGGCATTTGTCAATAGGAGATACACACACCTTATTGAGATTTTTTTTTTTAAATAATTTTTTATGAAAATGTTTTGTAAAAGGTTTAAAAGGTAATATAAATTGTATTTTATAAAAGAAAACAGTACATGCACTCACAATTTTAAAAACTTTAGCTATCATTAGCATGGTTGTCAGTAGATCAAAATTGTATTCAGATATATGTCAGAAATAATAACAATAATAATAATAATAATAATAATAATAATAATAATAATAATAATAATATAAAATGTGTTATCAGAGCATTAACTTAATGTGGGTGTGTATGAGTGTGTGTGTTTATGCATGTGTGTGCATGTGTATGGCTGTGTATAGGGTTTTGCCAGGACCAGTGCCACCAATGGCCAAATATATATACAGTTTGTGCCACAAAATATATGAATATTGATATTGTATATGTTTCTAGTGTCATCTGTAGTGATGTTGCGAACAGTTCTGCCGCAAATAGTTCGCAGCGAACATAGCATGTTCGCGTTCACAGCGGACGGGGAACATATGCGATGTTCGATCCGCCCCCTATTCGTCATGATTGAGTAAACTTTGACCCTGTAGCTCACAGTCACAAGACACATTCCAGCCAATGAGCAGCAGACACTCCCTCCCAGACCCTCCCATCTCCTGGACAGTATCCAATTTAGATTCATTCCGAGCCTGCATTCTTAGTGAGAGGAGGGACAGTGTAGCTGCTGCTGATTTAATAGGGAAATCGATAGCTAGGCTAGTGTATTCAGTGTCCACTACAGTCCTGAAGGACTCATCTGATCTCTGCTGTAAGGACAGCACCCCAAAAAGCCCTTTTTAGGGCTAGAACATCAGTCTGCTTTTTTTTTTTTTTTTCCTGTGTAATCTAATTGCAGCCTGCCTGCCAGCTCAGGCTCACAGCGTATATTGTGCCCACTTGCCCAGTGCCACCACTCATATCTGGTGTAACAGTAGTGTACATTTAAAAAAAAAAAAAAAAAACTTTTTTTAATTTGAAATAATAGCAGTCAGTTTCCTTCACACGTGTACGTTTTAGGTCCTGCCAGGGCACAGTGTGACACCAGTGCAAGTCATATCTGCTAAAACAGTAGTGTACATTTAAAATAAAATAAAAACTTTTTAATTTGAAATAATAGCAGTAATTTTCCTTCACACGTGTGCGTTTGAGGTCCTGCCAGGGCACATTGTGACACCAGTGCAAGTCATATCTGCTAAAACAGTAGTGTACATTTTAAAAAAAAAAAACAACCTTTTTTTTAATTTGAAATAATAGCAGTCAGTTTTCTTCACACGTGTACGTTTTAGGTCCTGCCAGGGCACAGTGTGACACCAGTGCAAGTCATATCTGCTAAAACAGTAGTGTACATTTAAAAAAAAAAAAAAACTTTTTTTACTGTGAAATAATAGCAGTCAGTTTCCTTCACACGTGTGCATTCCAGGTCCTGCCAGGGCACAGTGTCACACCAGTGCAAGTCATATCTGCTAAAACAGTAGTGTACTTACATTTAAAAAAAAAAAAAAAACCTTTTTTATTGTGAAATAATAGCAGTCAGTTTCCCTCACACGTGTGCGCTCCAGGTCCTGCCAGGGCACAGTGTCACACCAGTGCAAGTCATATCTACTAAAACAGTAGTGTACATACATTTAAAAAAAAAACATCCTTTTTTACTATGAAATAATAGCAGTCAGTTTCCCTTAAAAGTGTGCGTTCCAGGTCCTGCCAGGGCACAGTATCACACCAGTGTAAGTCATATCTGCTAAAACAGTAGTGTACATACATTTAAAAAAAAAAAACATCCTTTTTTTACTATGAAATAATAGCAGTCAGTTTCCCTTAAAAGTGTGCGTTCCAGGTCCTGCCAGGGCACAGTATCACACCAGTGTAAGTCATTTCTGCTAAAACAGTAGTGTACATACATTTAAAAAAAAAACTTTTTTATTGTGAAATAATAGCAGTCAGTTTCCCTCACACGTGTGCGCTCCAGGTCCTGCCAGGGCACAGTGTCACACCAGTGCAAGTCATATCTACTAAAACAGTAGTGTACATACATTTAAAAAAAAAAAAAACTTTTTTTACTGTGAAATAATAACAGTCAGTTTCCCTCACACGTGTGCGTTCCAGGTCCTGCCAGGGCACAGTGTCACACCAGTGCAAGTCATATCTGCTAAAACAGTAGAGTACATTTAAAAAAAAAAAAACCCTTACACTACCTGAACGATACAACATCATGCCTGATGTTTTAAAGCACGTTATTCCAAAAATTTTAGGAATGTTAGGTGATTTATGCCCTTTATGGATTAAAACCAGACTCTGCATCAACTATGTAATTTTCCATGGGAGTTTGCCATGGATCCCCCTCCGGCATACCACAGTCCAGGTGTTAGTCCCCTTGAAACAACTTTTCCATCACTTTTGTGGCCAGAAAGAGTCCCTGTGGGTTTTAAAATTCGCCTGCCTATTGAAGTCTATGGCGGTTTGCCCGGTTCGCAAACTTTTGCGGAAGTTCGCTGTTCACGAACGCAAAATTTTAGGTTCGCGACATCACTAATCATCTGATATGCCTCACATATGATCTATGGTAAGTATATTAGATATCATTAATCATTTTTCTTGTTAATTTATTTTATAAAATCATGTATGACTCATCTAAAACATCATACAACAGCTTGAGAAGACATGGAAATGCACTCTGTTTAATTGAATTTGAACATGATGTTTGGCTTCTCATTGGCTGTACCACCCAATGACAAGAGAGTGAAAAAAAAACTTAAAGCCATGACAGCAGGAAAACATGCACCATTAGGGGTGTAAATAAACACTTCAGAATACAATGCATACAATTATTTACCAAACTTTTAAAAAATCAGACTTTATTTGTTATAACAAAATGAAACAGCTGTAACATAAAGGCTAGAGAAATGCTTGCACTAATGTGGAACAACCAAGGCCCTATGGGAAGTTTGGAACTAGGTGGATCAATGCTAGCAAATACATGCATGTGCATCAGCTTAAGCATAAGATAAAGAAATACCTGCTCAAAAACGTTTAAATTATGCTTTTGTAATAATTGTACAATATTTCATCTTTCTTTATCAATACGGGAGGTTCATGCAATATGCAAATGTATTTTTTTTATTCAAATTCATTTTGTTAACTTTTCACAATGGTAATAAATAAGCAACAATTAAACAGGGATCAATTAATTTAATAAGAATATCATCACCAAACTCACTAGACTTTCCAGCTTCATCAGTTTCTATGATCTGTTATGTACCTGATCCACTAAACAATAAATGGGCCTTAGTGAATCACCTACAAAGAAACCGATGAAGATAGAGGCGCTAGTGAAGTTATTTATATCTGGAAAGACTGGAGCAATATTTAAGGTAATTTGGCAGAATTATTGCTTAGAACAGAGAAGGACTTCATTAATTTCTGAACTCTGAATGGTCACAGCCAGCTAGAGCAGGTTTAAATAACCCAGGAGTTTTTTTTTTATAATTTTTTTGCTAAATTCTGCAGATATTTGAGTGATGGTTTAAAATATTTTATTTGTCTAAATACAGGTAATGGAGGCTCTGATTTCCCATTACTACCACAAATCTACTTACATTTGTATAAATACTACTGTGGTTTTGTTCTGGCTAGAACCACATCCTCCATCCCTCTCCCTTCTTCCCCCACCTTTTAGTAACTTTTTCCTTATTTTCTCTTTTACTTACAACTTCCTTCTCTGGATCTCCTTACCTACGACTTGTTCTCTTTCTCTCTCACTCTTTGTTTTATGGTTACGTTGTCCCAAACCTCACTGTTATCATCATTTCTACACTTCTAATTGTTTCTCAGTTTTGTAGTATTCTTTTGAGACAGATTCACTACACTTATTAGTGTGCTCATTGAATTACTACTCAAATATATGCAGTTACCATTACTTTTTATGTTGTTATCCAGATACAACTCTTAGTAATACAACAGAGCTTTAATTTTATATTCGTATTTTGGTTTCTGACAACTTACATAATTTAACATTGACTATCAAGTACTTGTATTTTACTTGCAAACTCAATAAAAATGTAATAAATAAAACAAAACATATTTTGTAAGCTGCTCATTTGTAGTTCAGTGCCTAATTGTTGATATACATTGATGACTACCTTTTCTAAGCCATGTATACTGTTTGGGAGCCTGTGCTTTGCAGTAGTCAGACCTCTGAGGTAGTGGAATTTCTTTCATGCAATTGTTTGTTCAAGAGCAGGTGGCAAAATTCACAAGCAATTACTTGTGCAGTGCTAAAGGGATGGTTTTCTCTAGAATTGTTATTGTTTAAAAAGATAGATATTCCCTTTATTACCCATTCCCCAATTTTGCATAACCAACACAGTTATCTTACACTTTTTACCTTTGTGATTACCTTATATCTAAGCCAATGCAGACTGCCTCCATATTTCAGTTCTTTTGGCAGACTTGAATTTTAGCCAATCAGTGCTGAGAGTGCACAAGAGTGAGCACAATGTTATCTATATGGCACACATGAACTAGCGCTGTCTAAATGTAAAAAACTGTGCAAATGCCCTGAGATAAGAAGCGCCCTTCAAGGGCTTAGAAATTAGCATATTAGCCAACCTAGGTTTAGCTTTAAACAAAGAATACCAAGAGAGCAAAGCAAATTTGATTACAAAAGTAAATTGGAAAGTTGTTTAAAATATCATGACCTATCTGAATCATGAATGTTTAATTTTGACTGAACTGTCCCTTTAAATGCAGTAGGCAAATGCAGATTTGAAATCACCAAACACAGGCTGACAAGTTCCCTGGCCTGGGAACCTAGCCCACACACTCAATAAATGTAGCCATGTGTCTGTGTGGTTTGGGTCACCTAAATGAAAGAGGAGGCTCCCAGCGTAATGTCCTTCTTTGTATGTGTGTCTATGTGTGTGTGTACATGGGTGCATGTGTGTGTATGTGTGTCTATGGGTGCATGTGTGTGTACATGGGTGCATGTGTGTGTATATGTGTCTATGGGTGCATGTGTGTGTATACATGTGTAGAGAGACAGAGAGAAAGAAAGAGACAGAAAGCAAACACTAACTTGTAAACAGACTAACTTAACACATTTTGTAAGCAACACACCAATTAATGTGCATCTAACCCAAATATACAGTCACAATTCATTGCTTGTCCACTACATTTCTGTATTAAGCCTTGAAAATCATATCTGGAAATACACTTCTAAAGTGCCTTTCAGCAATGTCCAATATGTACCTACTTTGTAAAATAACTAAAATATGCCATTTAATCTTGTGTAAAACAAAAAAACGGTATGCTGGGGGGGGGGGGGGGGGGGGCTATTAACTGTGCAGTGAAAATGTTTCCCTAAATATATACTCTGAACTGAGATCTAGATACGCTGACCTCTGCCTGATCTTCAGCTCTGAAATGGTCATTTTCATTTACTCTTTCCCAAAGCCTAAAGTAGTGACCCAAACTCAGACCCTCACAAAAAACAACTGTTCCTTCCCAAGCCCCCTGCCTCCTGGCAAGAATAGACTAGACACACAAATAAAGTGCCTGTCATTACTAGTCAGCCAAACAGAGCTGCAGTGTTGGATACCGCTTTTCCCTTCCCCCGCTGCACAGGACGTACAATATGCCAGAGCTGAACTGAAAAACAGCAACAGCAGCAGACAGTTTCCTTCTTTACTGTTCAGTTCTGTCTTAAGAGTACAAAGGTGTTTTCACTGCTTGAAGCTAAATATTTTCATTCACTTTGCAAGGATTGTGTAAATCATTCCTGTTATTTTTTTTTTTTATTCCCATGAATTATTTATCTTCCTACGCCGTGCTACATATTTATTTCCACATTGTTACCTTAAAGTGAAATGATTGCAGTGATTGAGCGTAGTTTCGGATCAGACAGCTTTTTTTGCCTGCCCCTCCCAACTCCTACTTTTCAGGAGCTGACCCTGGTGCTGACTGGAGGTTTCTATTAGCAGGTTGGATTGTCCCAGGGAAGACTGAATACAGCTGTACAGAAGCAGATCCTCACGACTAATGTACAAGTTTGACATGTTCACCCAGAGAATTTCCAGGTACTACTTGCATTAATCTTATATGTTTCCCAAACTTGAGTGTTCAAATATATTCATCCAAAAAAAAGTATTTTGGCCTTGATCTAAAGCATACATATTTTTTATTTTTTTATTTTTGTAAAACACACACACACATTTAAATAAACATGGTTACGTTAATCATTACATCTTTATATTATTGTACATAAATAATGATTCTAAAGAAGCATCCCATTGCTTTTATTAGTAAATAATATGAAACTGTTTTATAACAATTACAACTGTTACAAATATGTAAAACATCATTTTGTATTGTATTAAAGAAACAAATGAGCAAACATATATACAGTTGATTGCCATATAATATCCTTAAAGAAATATATGTACTATGCATCATTCAGTCAGTCATGACTTAGTAGGGTTATTACAAATAATTTTTGCCAGACATATTTTCAATGTATTTACTGCATATCAGAGAATAGTATTGCCGTGTCATAAAACATACACATTTTTATAGGAGTTGGTTTTGCTCTCTCCGTTTAACATTTCCCTGCAATCTGTAATGGAATGAGAGGCTTACTTTATATGTCTGCAGTGTATAGCATCATTTTCTGTAAATTATTAGCAGTTGTGTACATGAGTTTTAAATACTGTGTGGCTATTACAAATCATATGTGTGTAACAGGGTTGCCCTCTTGTGTTTTGTATTTAACAGCACTGTTTTAAGTAATTGGTAAGAGCAATGCAAATGTAGGAACTTGTGTCTGCATTGTAGGTGCCTGTGTGTATATATATATATATATATATATATATATATATATATATAAAGTTTAACAACCAGAAAAAGTTGCTTATCTGCCCTGTGTTAAAATTGTAGGTGAAAGCTTAAAGGGACATTAAACCCATTTTTTTTTCTTTCATGATTCAGATGGAGAATACCAATTTAAACAACTTTCTAATTTACTTCTATTATCTAATTTGCTTTATTCTCTTGATATTCTTTCATGAAAAGCATATCTAGATAGGCTCAGTAGCTTCGGATTGGTGGTTGCACATAGATGCCACATGTGATTGGCTCACCCATGTGCATTGCTATTTCTTTTACAAAATATATCTAAAGAATTAAGCAAATTAGATAATAGAAGTAAATTGGAATGTTGTAAAATTGTATTGTTGTAAAATTGTATTTTATAAATTGGAATGTTGTAAAATTGTATTGTTGTAAAATTGTATTTTATAAATTGGAATGTTGTAAAATTGTATTGTTGTAAAATTGTATTTTCTATCTGAATTCTTCATCAGCACATTTTACTTGTATTAAGAGAAAATTATAGCTCTCCATATTCATATAGACATACATATACATTTGCTGCATATACATTTATGACACTATATATACCCCATATGTGGGTTCATCTTTATTAGAGACTACCTATTACATACTTATCCAACCTAAAAGGCCAGGGGTCAAAATGCATGTAAATTGCCCTCCAATTCATATAAAATATATTATTATTATTATGTGAACAAAGGAGGAATCATTAGGAATTAGAGATTACAATAATGATATTTATTTTCAAGCAGCAAATGTGCGCAGCAGAGATATACCAGAGACAGAATATACATTATTGTAGCAAGTAGGCATCAAATGTTGGTATGTGTTTAAGTAAAAAAATAAAATAATAATATACAATATATATATATATATATATATATATATATATATATATATATATATATATATATATATATATATTTGATTAGTAGTATTTATACAAATTGCTCACTAGCCCTCAGAGAGAAAAAATCACCTAAAAAGTTTATACACCCTGGCCTAGCGAGAAATATTCATAACAAATGCATCAGAGTCACTGATTGTACCCAATTCTTGGTTAAAACTGCAAATGTGCTGTCCATTTATAATAAGTAGAAAGATTTATATCTTACAAAAAAGAGCTAGTTTGCACACCCGCTCGCACATTAGCTCTGCTTGAAAGTAAAAAGGTTTTGCTCACAATAACCCGATGCGCAAAATGCCAGTTAGAATATCGCAACTGCATTAACATATTGCCCCTATAGTCTTCAATGAAGTTAGAAAAAGAAGTAGAAAAACCTAACATCCCACAAGTCGCGCAAACCTGATTGCATTTTCTAAAGCGTGCTAACCAAACATGAAATATGAATATTTTACATTGCAATGTTCTTCACAAAGAAGAATATGTTCTATTTATTCATAAATACCTCTTTCTCTAAATATCTGAAGTTTTGGTTTTATATATATATATATATATATATATATATATATATATATATATATATACTTAAATATAGGTATAGAAATATACAGATATATATATATATATATATATATAATACTTACAACATATTCCCCTATTTGAAGAACATTGGGATGTAAAATGATTATTGCAGAAATGTTTTTTTTTATGTTTTCAGCTACTGGACTACAAAAGACTCCAATGCACTTTAAAGATATATATATATATATATATATATATATATATATATATATATATATATATATATATATATTTATGTGTGTATATATGTCTTTAAATACATATATACACATACAAATACACATTTACACATACAAATACATATTTACACACATATAAACACATACTGTGTATATATATATATATATATATATATATATTTATGCATGCATAGATACATACATATACTTATTTAGAGATGTATATGTATGTATCTCTATGTTAAAACCCTTTTCCGTCCTTTTTTTTCTAACATCTGAGATCTCATATCTATGAGCACTTTAAATTTTTATTAGATGGTATTATTATGATTGCAACTGTACTATTTAAAAATATTTTTTAATTTATTTTGTGCAACTTTTTATTCAAGCATAACAGTTAACCAGAGCTCTGAAGTGGCTCTGAAGTGGTGCTATCCCGATGCAAGTTAAATTAAATTACGCTTGAGCGATTGCGATTACTTTCAACTTGTAATACAAACGCTACTTCTGACGCACTTCTGACGCACACAAACACCCGCAATAACCCCATTATAGCTTGAGCGAAACTATTAGCATGATCATAAACTAACCCAAAATCAGTTTGTCAATTAAAATATCACCTTAAAATTAGTAAATAGATACTCCAAGTCAGGCTGGATTTGTAATTATTAGAATGATTGTTTGTAGGAATTGCTTCCCTAGTTGTTTTTGGAAGGCAATAGCAGAGGGAGACAAAATTATTCACTGCTCTTGAGGATGATATTTCTGGCATATCACCTCAGACCTTAGGAAATGAGTGTTTGAAAATCAATATACTGTAGTCAGCTGGTGTGATCATAACAAAATAAAGCAGCTAGTGAAAAAAATATCAGTTTACCAAATCTAAACTTACAAAAAATAATCATTTTTATTAAAGCAAAAACATAACATTTTCCAAGATTTTTTACATATGATATGTAGGTTCCTAGGCTTGAGTTGTTTAATAGCCGAGCTGAAAGATAAGTAAAACAGCTGGTTTTGCTTGTCAAATTTACTGTCATAAATCCTCAAAAGGTTAGAATCCAATTTGTGATGCAGAGTACAGCAGTAAATAGTAGTAGAATGTCTTGGAATTTATCACAATGTTTCTCTGTGAGTAGTTTCTTGTCATGGACTGTGTATCTAAGCAAGATGGGTTTATTTATAACAAGATGTGATGTACCATTGCCATAATATGTATACAAATAGCCTTTGATTGACATATCATTATTAAAGTCCTTAGAAATAGCACAGTTGGGTGGCCAGTTATAGAATATAATAATAAATATATATATATATATATAACAAACTCCCAGAGAACGCCATATACTTACATATCCTGCTTTAACAACAGGGTATAATTTAATAGGAATGTAAATAAAAAGAGATGTCATACAAATCTTATTTTCCTTACACCATGACTACATTGTTTTAAAACATCATTATCAGACAGATATTGTATATTTTACTCAAATAAACAATTTCACTAATGATGAAGGTGAAGTGTAAAAAAGAAATAATTGGAACCTGTTATTAAATACTTTTCTAAAAGGTATGCTCTAATTAATTTAATTCTTGTCTGGTTTGAGTGGTCATTATGATTATATAATTATTGTAGCACCGAGTACAGTTTGTCCTGAATGCTATATAATAGAAATAATAAATTGTGTGAACATAAAAGATTTTTTTTAAATGTTATTTTACTTAATTTTTAATTAATCTCTTAATTAGTCTTGGAGCTAGGAAAGTTTTGATGGAATGTTAATGTTTTAAATGGTGGTCATTTTTGAGAAATGTCCACCATCTTGAATAATACCAGATTTAAAAAATAAATAAATATTTATTGCAGGGTCATGGGATGTGTACCCAGTACAATCTAAGAGTGCGGACCCCTTCCGTGTTTTGTATGTTGCTAAGGTGATTACATAAGTCTGTGTACCCTACACTTGTTCTCAGTTGGTTTGATTGAGATCTTGCATTGTGTGGCTGTTTAGGGACCCAGGTTTTGGGAGTAACCTTGATGTGGTACCTGGGCTTGTCCCATTTGGCTAGATGTGGTAACTAACTCTCCATTCTTGCTTTTAATCTTAGCTGAGTGCTTGTAAGTGAGTGCTGGACTTCTGCTGTGTGCTGCATTAATTTGTTTTGTAATTTTCCCTATGGGCCTTGCTCTCAGACCTGTCTGGGGTTAACTGCCTGGGACTCTGGGGACAGTGCAGCTTCCTGGGAGTGCTATTGAGCACCCAAGGCTGTGCATGTTGGGTACCCAGTCAAGTCTCAGAGTGTAGTCCACTTCCATGTTTTATATATAAATATATATACATATATAAATAAATATATATATATATATATATATATATATACATACACACACAATAAAGGGTTGTTCTATATAATTTTATAAGTTCTCAGATGCAGATGATAGGCTTAAAAACTCCTTCTTCTCTATAACCATATTGTAGTGGGTCCAGTGATGTTTTTCCCTCCATACATTCATTCACGTATAGCATTGAAGGTATGCATTTTGTATAAATTTTTCATCAAGAGGAGCAACCCCAAAATTGCTCAACAACTTTCTTGATGAAATTGCTGTTTTAAGTACCATAAGTGTTGTCCCTATATTGCTTGTTGTATGAGAGTCAGTTAAACTGTGCATGGCAGGTATAATAGATAAAAGAATGTTGTCCATGCTAATTCTTGTAGGGGCCTATCCCACTGCTTTGGCCATGACATTTCTGACTCCATTTCAGATTTGTATAACCAAACATCCCACTTAAAGTAAAAAATGTTTGCTTCTTCAAAAAGTATTGTAGCACATTTTGTATGTACATCAGTAGATTGGACTTTATCCTTAATGAACCATAGTCAATATTGGATGCATGGAGAAGCTGGGATAATGGGATTTGTACCAAAATGATCATGGACTTTTTTTCACTGTTTGATGTTGTATGGATTAGATGTTGCTTCATAAATTCATTACAAAGATCAGACAATGGCCTCTAGTTATCCAGCCGTCAACCACAAATACGCTGGAATTCCGCAGCGTATTTGTGGCGAGCCTGATTACCAGCAAAAGTAGAATATAGTGACGTAACATACGATCCGCCTGACTCAGATTGATGCTTACGTCACTACAGATGTTCCAAACGCAAGTTCGGCACAATCTGACTACTTTTGCTAGTTATCAAATAACTACTAGGTACTCTCGCCACTATTCCGGCCCAGTGTACCTGGTTTTCAATCCGCCGCCCTGGAGGCGGCGGATGCCATAGGAATCAGTGGGAGTCTAAAAGCAGCAAAAGCACATGTTCGCTGCTGCCCGATATCCCATTGATTCCTATGGTAATGTCTACACCTAACACCCTAACATGTACCCCGAATCTAAACACCCCTAATCTGCCCCCCCTACAATGCCGCCACCTACATTATACTTATTAACCCCTAAACCGCCGCTCCCAGAGCCCACTGCCACCTACATTATATTTATTAACCCCTAATCTGCCCCCCTACACCGCCGCAACTATGATAAACATATTAACCCCTAAACCTAAGTCTAACCCTAAACCTAACACCCACTAACTTAAATATAATTTAAATAAATCTAAATAAAATTACTATCATTAACTAAATTATTCCTATTTAAAACTAAATACTTACCTATAAAATAAACCCTAAGCTAGCTACAATATCCTATATAATAAAAGACAAGAGTTTGTCTGAAGCCGTCATGCGCAGTTCAGACAAACTCTTGCCGCGAGGACCCGGCAGCAGCGCGCGAGGACCCGGCAGCTCAGCTGAAACACAGAGGCGCGCGAGGACCCGGCAGCTCAGCTGAAACACAGAGGCGCGCGAGGACCCGGCAGCTCAGCTGAAACACAGAGGCGCGCGAGGACCCGGCAGCTCAGCTGAAACACAGAGGCGCGCGAGGACCCGGCAGCTCAGCTGAAACACAGAGGCGCGCGAGGACCCGGCAGCTCAGGAGAGAGAGAGAGAGAGAGAGAGAGAGAGAGAATATGAATGAATATTTTAAATATAACACAACACGGCCCGTGTTAACGGGCTTTAGGACTAGTAACTAATAATTGCATTGCATCTAGCTTAGGGTTTATTTTTATTTTACAGGCAACTTTGTATTTATTGTAACTAGGTACAATAGTTATTAAATAGTTATTAACTATTTACTAACTACCTAGTTAAAATAAATACAAAAGTACCTGTAAAATAAAACCTACTACAATAAAACTATAAAGAGAGAAAAGGCTGTACCGATGTAAGGTACAGCCACAAAGACCAGGATAACAAGCAATCACCTTAAATAAATGAGTTACCAGTAGATATAATAAAGTTGCAATTTCATAAAAAAATTCATCAAGCAGAAAACATCCTAAATAAATTTAAATTAAACACATAACATAAAGACACACATAGAACAGACAAACAGATCACATGGGCCCCTCATTCAGCTCATAAACAAGAACCTAAGCCGGCAATACTGTCCAGTTTCAGAAAAATATTAAGCATCATTCAAAGCCACAGCAGTTGTAAATCCACATATGAAATGTAAATGAGTGGAATGAACACATAGAGTATATGAGTTATGATGAATGATATTAATGATAAATGAAGGTAATGACTGTATGGAGCGGCACAGCAGTGATAATAACAAACCAGTCAGCAATGGAGATGAAAGGTGAATCACTTAGGCCAGCTAGGAGCATTCAACATATTCAGCATTCTTGAAATCATAGAAATCTAGACGCCTAGTGTGGGATATCCACATGAGAGAGTGTGTATGGGGGCGAGTAAAAAGGATATTCAGACATCCATATGAAATTATCAACAGTTCGTACAAAACTCAAAACCCCTAGGTAGCGATCACACAGGTGACCAGTCCCAATACTACTCACTACTCCTCCACACTTCGGCTATCTGTACACCAAGTTCGTGAATTGAAACAGTTAATGCTGATCCAAACAAATGTGGGGGGATCCCACGGACAAAAACGCTGCACTGTTATGATATCTACTGTTATCTTATTTATTTAAGGTGATTGCCTGTTATCCTGGTCTTTGTAGCTGTACCTTATATCGGTACAGCCTTCTCTCTCTTTATAGTTTTATTGTAGTAGATTTCACCAGGTAGCATATCCCTATATAAGTCAATTGTAAGATAGGTTGAGCTTTTTCATTTGTTCTCTTTTTTGTGCTTTTTAAAATAAAACCTAACCTAAATTACAATTACACCTAACACTAAACTATAATTAAATACATTCCCTAAATTAACTACAATTAAATACAATTAAATGCAATTAAATAAAATTAACTAAAGTACAAAAAAAACAAACACTAAATTACAGAAAATAATAAAATAATTACAAGAATTTTAAACTAATTACACCTAATCTAATCCCCCTAATAAAATAGAAAAGCCCCCCAAAATAATAAAAAGCCCTACCCTATACTAAGTTACAAATAGCCTTTAAAAGGGCTTTTTTGCGGGGCATTGCCCCCAAACTAATCAGCTTTGCAATCAGCCAATAGGATTGAGCTTGCATTCTATTGGCTGTTCCAATCAGCCAATAGAATATGATCTCAATCCTATTGGCTTATTGGATCAGCCAATAGGATTGAACTTCAATCCTATTGGCTGATTGCATCAGCCAATAGGATTTTTCCTACCTTAATTCCGATTGGCTTATAGAATTCTATCAGCCAATCGGAATTCAAGGGATTCCATCTTTGATGACGTCATTTAAAGGAATATTCATTTGTCGGGTAGTCGTCGGCCTGGAAGGATGCTCCGCGTTGGATGTCTTGAAGATGGACCCGCTCCGCTCCAGATGGATGAAGATAGAAGATGCCGCCTGGATGAAGACTTCTGCCTGTCTGGAGGACCACTTCTGCCCGGCTTCGTTGAGGACTTTGGCCTGGTTGGATTAAGACTTCTGCCCGTCTGGAGGTCCACTTCTGCCCGGTTGGGTGAAGAAGTCTCCTGGCAGGGTGATCTTCAGGGAGTTAGTGTTAGGTTGTTTTAAGGGAGGATTGGATGGGTTTTAGAGTAGGGTTGGTTGTGTGGGTGGTGGGTTTTAATGTTGGGGGGGTATTGTCATTTTTTTTACAGGTAAAAGAGCTGATTACTTTGGGGCAATGCCCCGCAAAAAGCCCTTTTAAGGGCTATTTGTAATTTAGTATAGGGTAGGGCTTTTTATTATTTTGGGGGGCTTTTTTATTTTATTAGGGGGATTAGATTAGGTGTAATTAGTTTAAAATTCTTGTAATTATTTTATTATTTTCTGTAATTTAGTGGTTTTTTTTGGGTACTTTAGTTAATTCTATTTAATTGTATTTAATTGTAGTTAATTTAGAGAATTTATTTAATTATAGTGTAGTGTTAGGTGTAATTGTAACTTAGGTTAGGTTTTATTTTACAGGTACTTTTGTATTTATTTTAACTAGGTAGCTATTAAATAGTTAATAACTATTTAATAACTATTGTACCTAGTTAAAATAAATACAAAGTTGCCTGTAAATTAAAAATGATCCCTAAAATAGCTACAATGTAACTATTAGTTATATTGTAGCTAGCTTAGGGTTTATTTTATAGGTAAGTATTTAGTTTTAAATAGGAATAATTTAGTTAATTATAGGAATATTTATTTAGATTTATTTAAATTATATTTAAGTTAGTGGGTGTTAGGTTTAGGGTTAGACTTAGGTTTAGGGGTTAATATGTTTATTATAGTGGCAGCGGTGTAGGGGGGCAGATTAGGGGTTAATAAATATAATGTAGGTGGTGGTGGGCTCTGGGAGCAGCGGTTTAGGGGTTAAACAATTTATTTAGTTGAGGTGGGGTCCGGGAGTGGCAGGATAGGGGTTAATAACTTTATGTAGGTGGCGGCGGTACAGGGGGCGGCAGATTAGGGGTTAATAAGTATAACACTCCGGGAGCAGCGGTTTAGGGGTTAATACATTTATTAGAGTTGTGGCGGGGTCCATGAGTGGCGGTTTAGGGGTTAATAACTTTATTTAGTTGCGGGGGCTCCAGGAGCAGCGGTATAGGGGGTAAACAGTATAGTATAGTGTGGGTGTTTTTAGTGACAGGGTAGCAAGAAAGCTGTGAAAAAGCCGAAGAGTGGCAAGATCGATCACTGTTAGTTATCAACAGTCCGCTGCTCATCGCCCAGTACTTGGTGCGTGGCTTTTTGGCAGCTTTTTTGATAATTTTGGAGAAAGTATTCAGGTCCGCGGCAGCGATGTTAGGCGAACTTAGGCGAGCGTATTGGTGCTATCGAATGCAAGAAAGTTGACGGCTTGATAAGTAGGGGCCAATGCATAATCATTTGTTTGAAAACTCTCCCTCTCCACAAAATTGTTTAGATTGGTGTGATATTTCTTTCAATCAATAATACTTTCTAACAAGTTAAATATTTTGAATTTGTTAATCTATAGTTTCATACAATTACAGGCAAACACACTTGATATGTCACTCAAAGTGAAAGTTCATTCAAAAAACGTCATCTTTAAAAAACGCTGTATCATCAAGAAATTGCTGGGCACTCCAGGTTTGCAGATGCGGAAAAGTTGTGTATCTCTCTTACGTTTAGACTGGTTGAAAATAACACATATTTTTGATTGACTCTGTTTTTACTACACTATTATGGATATGAGTTTTCTTTTAGGTGGATTTTTGCCGTCTTTTGACGTACCTTGTGATGATTTTTGGTCTGAAGTTTTTGATTGTTCTCTTTGAACAGCAACTTTGAACAATTTTGAACAACTCAAGACAACTTTGAACAACTTAAAAATTACCTTAAACAGAACAAACAAGAATGCATTATTTGTTTTTACCATTGCAAAACTTGAAAGTTTTGTGCTGCCAATTATTAACAATTTTCACTGATTTTAGTGAAATTCATACTTCTATTACTTTTAGCAAATTTCTTGTGATTTCATTTAACTCATCATACCTGAAAACCTATTGGGAGAAATTAAGATGTCGGCAATTAAAGATTGACCGCTAGTGAGAACATGTGACCTTTTTTAAAATACTAAGGCCTAGATTTAGAGTTTGGCAGTAGCCGTCAAAACCAGCGTTAGAGGCTCCTAACGCTGGTTTTTACCGCCCGCTGGTATTTGGAGTCAGTCAGGAAAGGGTCTAACGCTCACTTTGCAGCCGCGACTTTTCCATACCGCAGATCCCCTTACGTCATTTGCGTATCCTATCTTTTCAATGGGATCTTTCTAACGCCGGTATTTAGAGTCATGGCTGAAGTGAGCGTTAGAAATGAAACGACAAAACTCCAGCCGCAGAAAAAAGTCAGTAGTTAAGAGCTTTCTGGGCTAACGCCAGTTTATAAAGCTCTTAACTACTGTGCTCTAAAGTACACTAACACCCATAAACTACCTATGTACCCCTAAACCGAGGTCCCCCCACATCGCCGCCACTCTATTAAAATGTTTTAACCGCTAATCTGCCACTCCGTAGACCGCCGCAACCTACATTATACCTATGTACCCCTAATCTGCTGCCCCTAACACAGCCAACCCCTATATTATATTTATTAACCCCTAATCTGCCGCCCCCACTATCGCTGACACCTGCATATTTTTTTTAACCCCTAATCTGCCGCTCCGTACACCGCCGCAACCTACATTATACCTATGTACCCCTAATCTGCTGCCCCTAACACAGCCGACCCCTATATTATATTTATTAACCCCTAATCTGCCGCCGCCAACGTCGCCTATTTTAATTTATTTAATAAGAGTTAATTTATTTTGTTAGATTTAAATTATATTTAATTTAGGGGGGGTGTTAGGGTTAGAATTAGCTTTAAGGGTTAATACATTTATTATAGTAGCGGTGTGGTCCGGTCGGCAGATTAGGGGTTAATAATTGTAGGTAGGTGGAGGCAACGTTGGGGGCGGCAGATTAGGGGTTAATAAATATAATATAGGGGTCGGCGGTGTTAGGGGCAGCAGATTAGGGGTACATAGGGATATCTGTAGGTTGCAGCGGTGTACGGAGCGGCAGATTAGGGGTTAATAATAAAATGCAGGGGTCAGCGATAGCGGCGGCGGCAGAATAGGGGTTAATAAGTGTAAGGTTAGGGGTGTTTAGACTCGGGGTACATGTTAGGGTGTTAGGTGCAGACTTAGGAAGAGTTTCCCTGTAGGAAACAATGGGGCTGTGTTAGGAGCTGAACGCTGCTTTTTTGCAGGTGTTAGGTTTTTTTTCAGCTCAAACTGTCCCATTGTTTTCTATGGGGGAATCGTGCACGAGCACGTTTTTTAAGCTGGCCGTGTCCGTAAGCAACGCTGGAATTGAGAGTTGCAGTTGCGGTAAATATGCTATACGCTCCTTTTTTGGAGCCTAACGCAGCCCTTCTGTGAACTCTAAATACCAGCGGTATTTAAAAGGTGCGGGGGAAAAAAAGCATGCGTAGCTAACGCACCCCTTTGGCCGCAGAACTCTAAATCTAGCCGTATATATATTACAACTTGTCAAAACAAATAAAACCTCTGGCTCTCAAAATTCCTGCAGAATTATCCTAGCTGCTACATTATAATCCAGGCATACAGAAACATTTTTGCATAAACACAATGGAGATTCAATTACATCTTAAGTTATTTAAGTAACATCACAAAAAGATTAACCTTTTATAGACCCTTTACTGGACTAGGACAATGACAATTTTCTAAATTTGTTATTGATTTAAGTATAAAGAAATCTTCTAGGAAGATCATTTCTACGCATAACTCATTTATGAAATTTTTTTACCAGTGCCAAACATGGACCATGCCTAACAGTCTAGTGCAGTAACAATTAAATTAATAAAACTAATGTCTATTGAGAGCTACCTTATCTCTGTGTGGAGGGAACTTTACTCTTCTTGTCAATTTCCCAGTCTAAAGGACTCTAAATAAGTATTTTGGTATGTGTCACGGGGAAAATCCATGGGTATGTAAAATAAGCATAAACATAAGACATGTCCCAAATTCCAAAAGAAAAAGTCAAGCGTGAGAATTCATGCTGAACCAAGATTTTGGATCTGAAGCAGGAGTCTGGTATAACAAGTAGGCAGAAACCTAGAGCATAGTGTCAGAAGATCATGATCAGGACAAGTGAGCCAGTATTATGAAGACAAGCAGAGTCTAGAACAAAGCAGGAAATCAACACACATTTGTATATACAAACTGGTTCTTTGAGACTTTGCAGCTAAAGAATACTAAATCTCATTTTAGCAAGTCTCAGGTATAAAATGGTTAGACACATATGATACATATGATATAATAAGGTTTGGTTCTAACTATAACAGGTGACAAATCTAGAACTACAAATCCTAGACTTTTCATTTAAAGTAAAAAAAACAATATATATATACACATTTTTAACCAATGCAGTTGACAGCTGACAGAGAAAGTGTTAATTTTAAAACAAACATGCGCTTGTTTAAAAGTAGTGGGTGTGTTTTAAAAGGGACATTACAAACAAATAATGTATTTTTTAAATACAATTTACTTTTATTTCATTGTTCTTTTAGTATTCTTTTGCTTAAGAAATTTGAAATATGCAAATGTCTTGAGCACTATATGAGAGCAGTGTTTGTGACAACATAGAACATTGTGAGAGAGCATGGCTGGTAATTCAGATTATTATAACCTTGGTGACCAAATAATCTTGATTTTATTAAAGACAGGATGCGAATATTTTGCATTATTCTTTACTGACACCAAAAACAACAGCAAAGAAAAACTGAAAGGAAGAAAAAATAATAACACAGCAACAGCGTATAACCAATCAGGATACAGCATAACAATAAAGAGTCCAGAACAATCTAAGTCCTTCCTCTTTTCTTTGGTGAAGAACTAGAAGATTATAAAAGAACGAACATCAATAACATCCTGGGAAGAAAGGAATTCGAAGCTTTGAAGAAAATCCTAGTCAAGCCTTGAGAGAAGCCAGGAAAAATCTCATCCACGGAATTAAACTGTAAAAGAAAAGAAAATGACAATAATAATTGTTCTCTTAGATACAGATCTAAAGAATAAAATATAAAGAACATGCATAACATTTCAATATCCTTATCAGAAAACTTTTTTTTTTTTAAAATCCTGTACTGGGAGAGGCAAGAAAAGGGTGGGAAAATATTCGCCTCCTGTCTTTAATAAAATCAAGATTATTTGGTCACCAAGGTTATAATAATCTGAATTTTATGTCAAGACAGGAGGCTTCATATTTTGCAATTTTAACGCAATAAAAGTAATGACTCAGAAGCGTGAAGAATGGGTTTAAAATAGAAATGAGAAAAGGTAGTTGAAGAAGACCAATCTGCAGCTTTAAGGATATCTTGAAGGTTACTGCCCGTTAAAAGAGCTCTGGATGCAGCCGCACCCCGAACAGAATGAGCTCCAAACGAAAGGTCAATGCCTGCGGAGGACATGAGCCAACGGACCCATCTGGCCAGAGTGGGAGAAGAGACAGGACGAAAGGGTGGAACAAAAGAAATTAGTAATTGACCCCCGGGAGAAGGGCGGGAGGAAGTCGTCCTAGAAAGATAAGATTTCAAACAGAGAGCCACACAGAGTTGAGGATCGTAAGGGAAATATGGGTAAAAGATGGAAGATGACATGGATTTTGTGCGTTTAGAGATGGAAAAGGTAACTCCCTCAGGGGAAAAGGAAATGCCTTCGACGTCCAGCGCACGGATGTCCGAAATCCTGCAGAAGGAAACCAGGCAGAGCAACATCGCCGATTTGGCCGACAACTGTTTAAGAGAAAGTTCTACATTAGGAGGCCAATTCCTAAGAAAGGATAGCACGATGGAAACATCCCAAAGGTGAGAGTATCGAGCAGAAGGGGGAACTTTCAATCGAATAGCTTTTAAAATCCTGCAAACCAAGGGATGTCTACCAACCGGATTGCCATCAACCGGAAAATGGCCCGCTGAAATTGCAGAGCGGACAACATTAATGGAGCGATAAGCTTTCCCCTGGGAAAAAAGTTCTGAAAGAAAGTTTACAATAAGAACTACAGGGGCTGAAAAGGGATCAACCTGCCTGCAAGAACACCAACAAGCCCATCATGCCCAGGCTGAAGCATAACATTTCCTGGTGCCAGGGGCCCAAGATTCTCGAAGGAGAAGCTGAACGTCTCTTGAAAGGCCTTCGGAAGACCAGGATCCCCTGAAATCTGCCAAGCTAGCAGGGGAAGGTGATTCTGGAGAACCAGGGGATGAGGTTCCCCTTGTGGGTCTGAAAGTATGTCGAACTGATTGGGCAGAAGGAGGGGAGGGGAGACTGCTATCTCCAGAAGAAGAGGGAACCAGGGTTGCATTGGCCAGAAGAGGGTAACTATTGTCAGGGAGCATTTGAGTCTCCTGACCATCCAAAGGGTTCTCGTGATGAGCGAAAAGGGGGGGAAAGCATAAGCTCCGAATTGAGGCCATTTCTGTAGAAAAGCATCTGAAGCCTCGCTCCCCGGATCTGGAAGCCAGCTGAAATAACGAGGCAACTGATGATTGATCCTGGAAGCAAAAAGGTCCACAGAAAAGGGACTGAGAATACTCCGAATTTGCAAAAAAAAGGGGCGAAGAAGTCGCCAATCGCTGGAGTCTCTCCAAAAACGAGAAAACCAGTCCGCGACAATATTGGAAACTCCAGGAATATATTGAGCCCATAGGTAAGATCTGATAGCATCTTGGATTTCGTACCTCCTAAGCGATTGATGTATTGGACCGCAGAAATGTTGTCCATACGAAGGAGGATGCAACAATTCGTAAATTGTTTGGAGAACGAGCGGATGGCAAAAGAGCCTGCCAAGAGCTCTAGACAATTGATGTGAAGTGACTGTTCCAGAGGGGACCAAGATCCCCCCGTCGCAGAGGTCTCAAAAGATGCTCCCCAACCCAGAAGACTGGCATCTGAGGAAAGCACAAAGTCTGGCGAGGATCCAAAGATAGCCTTGCCATTCCAGGATTCCATGTGATGGAGCCACCAGGACATCTCTGCACGGACCTCCTCGTTCAAAAAAATCATCTGATGATATGAACGTCATTCTCTGAAAGATTGAATCTTCAGCCTCTGCATTGCTCGGTAATGCAGAGAGGCAGGAAAAATTGCCTGAATGGAGGAGGTGAGGAGCCCGATAATTCTGGAAAGCTGACGGATAGATATCATGGGGGACACTAGCACATCTTGAATTTCTAATTTGATCTTGTCGATCTTCTCTTGAGGAAGAAGGAGTAGACCTGAGGTGGAGTCTATGAGAAAACCTAGAAACTCTACCTTCTGAGAGGGAATTAGAGCCGACTTCTCCGAGTTGATCACAAATCCTAGCCCTTGAAGAAGGGAGGAGGTTGTGTGTAAGTGACAAAGAAGGGAAGACTGATCTTCTGCCATAAGGAGAATTTCGTCCAGATAAATGATAAGGCGAATGCCTTTGCCTCTGAGGATTGCCACGACGGGCTTTAGAAGTTTGGTGAAACACCAAGGAGCTAAACTGAGGCCGAAAGGTAGGCAAGTAAACTGCTATATCCTTCTATCCCAGAGAAACCTGAGGAATTTCCGATGGTCTGGGAATACAGGTACCGTAAGGTAGGCATCTGTCAAGTCTAGGCGGACGAACCAGTCCCCGAGACGGAGAAGGTCCCTGAGCATATGGATACCCTCCATCTTGAAATGGCGGTATACCACAAAGAAATTTAAGTCCCGAAGGTTGATGACCGGACGAAAACCACCTGTCTTTTTCTTTACTAGAAAAAGGTTGCTTAGAAACCCGTCTTCTGGGTTCAAAACCTCCTCTATTGCGCCTTTCAGACGGAGAGATTGAACCTCTGAACCAATAAGGTCTATATTTGATTTTGAGAGGTTCAGGGGTTTTGGGTGACCACTCTGGAAGGGAGGGCATATGAATTTGAGCTTGAAGCCTCTCACTGTTTGAGCAATCCAAGGATCCTGAGAAATTTAATCCCACGAATGGGAAAAAAGGGACAGCCTGCCTGCAAAGGGAGATATGGGGAAAGAAGTCAGGTACAATGGAGGAGTACTCACTCTGGGTATTGGAAGGGCCTGGAGGTAAGGTGGGCCTAGGAAGGGCTGGTCTGATCCTGACAGCTCGAGATCTTGGTGGGAAGAGAGCTCTCTGAGGGTAGGCGGGGTACTGTTGGAAAGCGACTGCTTGGCGTTGCTGGACCATGAACTGTTGACGGCCGGGCAGACGACCCCTGAATCTGCCGGCCCTGCCAAAAACCTGATTGGAGGGGTTGAAAACTTTCCTAAGGGAGGCTTGAATCTTGTCAATAGAGGTAAAGGTGGAAACGTAATGCCTCATGATATCTAAAAAGGGTTCTCCAAAGAGAAGACCCTTGGCAGAAGAGCCTGCTTCCTCAACAGCGAGAACAGCCAATCTGGGATTAATTTGCAACAATGCAGACATTCTGCATTCAGTAGAAATGGCTACATTGGCGTTGCCAAGGAAGCAAAAGGCTCGAAAGTCCCATTCTCGAATGGCAAAAGGATCTAAAGGAGAGCCAGACAGAAGGGCTTCATCCGAAAGATGTAAAATCTGGGCCAAAGGACCCGAAGTGTCCAGGAGTTTATCCTGAACCCCTCTAAGAGCATTATCTAAGCCTTTTCTTGGGTCCCTCCCCTTTCTAGTTAGAAAGGTAGCGAGTTTAGTGTCAAATTCAGGAGTTACAGATTCCCTACAAGGGAGGGAAGGTCTATGACATTCTGCACATAGCTTATTACGATCTTCACGATCGAGAGGCTTTCTGAGCGATCTCTGCAAAAAGCGAGAGAGATGAGGAGCTAATGCCCAGTCAGATGACCTGGGATGTTTAATGTGTTTGGGGCTAAAAATGGGGTTCCCAGCCGGGTCAACCATTTCGTCCTCTAGTTCAATATGGGCAGACCGAGAACGAGGAGCCCCCACCTGAGGAGCTGGAATTGGATCAAGCTCTAAGTCAGACTGAGGATCCTCCTCCCAATCCAGACCAGGAAAGGACTCCATATAGTCCTCCTTGTCAAAATTATCAGAGTCAGAGCTCTGAATCCCCCTTCGTGTACCCAAGGGTGGAAAGGGTTTGTCTACCCCATTTAACCTCTGGGGAGGCCTATGTGAAACGCCCGGGGGAGGGGCTTTAGGTCTCGGAGCTTTGCCTTTATGTGGAGCCGAGCGAGAATGAGTCTTCCAATGACGCTTGCTCAATATTGGAGAGTCTGAATCAGAGGAAGAGGATTCCTCAAAATGAAGGGGCATAGGTTGTTCTAAAACTTTTTCAGGAGGGGGAATATTATGTTTTAGGGCAGAAGCTATGGCGGGGTCAATGACACGGTCGGCAGACTCCATTTCTTTAATTGATGCACTGAGTTTTGATCTAAATAAAAAAGTAAAAAAATAAAATTTAATTTATGCTTAATAGGCAGGATTTGAACCCTGAACCTAAAAACTGTCAGCCTACAGTGTTAGTCCCCAAGGCTAAAGAGAAGGTTTAATAAAAGGAGACATTTAAAAGAAATATCTTTTTTTTTTTAAATAAAATGTTACTGACAGAAAATTATCTTGTTATCCTGTAGCTTGTGCTAATAAGGAGAAGCTAGATTCGAACTCCCAACCTATTGTATGAGAGGCAGAGAGGCTAAGCAGAGAGCCATTAGAGCTGAAGTAACCTGGAGAACATTTTCATCCCAATAAACCCTTTAAGTAGTAAAAATGGCGGGAAAACGGCAAAAGCTGATCCGTTCTACTTTTGTGAGTTATTTATAAGGGCAGTTATGACATATATAAAACATAATATAGAAAAATTTGTTTGAAAGTGAAATTTAATTAAACTGCCACACCCCCGAACCGGAGCCGACACAGGCCGCGGCTCACACACCCGACCAGTTCAGCTTAATAGCCCCCACTCAGATGTGTGTCCGCGAGACCCCGTAGCGGCACCGGCCTGTAAAGAGGGAACTGAGAAGGATCGCGAGAGACCGATCAGCGGTATTGCGCCTTTCAGGGTCTGGTGAGTGGAACAACGGAGCAGTCCGTCAGTAAGGCGGCTGCTCCGTAGTTAGAGTGCAAGATTGTTTTCTACAAGTCAGGCATACCGAGAGCCTGACAGACAGCCTCAGACTTGCTAAATAAAGAACGGAGCAGCCACACTGCAGTGGCTGATCCGTATGGGGCAAAATAAAATAACATAAGGTAATACAAAGTAAAGATACCAAAAAAAATACACTAAGCTATTAGTTAGATATGAGTTAACCTGAAAAGTAAAAAACTAACATTAAAATGAATACCTAAAGGGTAATAAAGAAATAGAAAAAGCAATAGTGTACCTAATACCAGTATTAGCTAAAAATTAAAGTTAAAACAATTCTAAATATGTATTTAGAATAAGAATACAATAAAAGAAAGAAATAATATGTGACCTGCTCTTCTTGGTGCAGCAAAGAAAAGAGGGAGGACTTAGATTGTTCTGGACTCTTTATTGTTATGCTGTATCCTGATTTGTTGTACGCTGTTGCTGTGTTATTATTTTTTCTTCCTTTCAGTTTTTCTTTGCTGTTGTTTTTGGTGTCAGTAAAGAATAATGCAAAATATGAAGCCTCCTGTCTTGACATAAAATTCATCCCAGCCAAGTCTCAGACTGTTCCCTCTTAACTTGTGGTTGCATAGCTCATGCACTAGAAAAGCAAATGCTTTATAAAAGCAGCCCTGAGAGGATGTTAATAAGTTGATACTGGAAACAAATTGGAAAGTTTTCTTTTTTTAAATTGATTGCTCCATCTGAATCATGAAAGTTCTGTCTGTGATACTTGGTATTAATTACAACTTTTTTTTATTACTTTGCACTTTGTAAACTCTGTGTAAAGTCAATTAAACAAAAATCAATAAATAAATAAATAAAATAAAAAAAAAAAATCATATTTGAGTTTGAATGTCTACCTTAGTAAATGAATCAAAATGAGCTGTTTCAAGTCTTGGTTAAATCATTTTAGTTTTGAAAACATTACATTTTTCACAGAATAAAACAACTTAAGCGCAAGATCAAGCCACCTCAGCAGACTGATACCAGACCAAAAGTTGACTGGATACCAGACCAAAAGTTGACTGGATACCAGACCAAAAGTTGACTGGATACCAGACCAAAAGTTGACTGGATACCAGACCAAAAGTTGACTGGACAATATATATATATTTAAGAATAATTCCCTTTATTTTAGAATTCTTTATTTAAAATCCTCTAATTTTTAATATAAAATGTACTTTGGAACATCAATGTTCTCCCTAAAAGTTACCAATGAAAACATTGTGACTGGAACCTATCATAAATTGACAGTGGTTTTAATATGTGATGCTTATTAACCTCCCGGTCAATTATCCTTTTTAACAAACTGACAATCTGATACTAACAATACAACTGACACTTTCATTGAATTTTTTTCCTGCAAATAACACTTTTTATGTTGAAATGTTCTCACAGAAGACTGTTGTTGCACTTTTGGTTGTGGAATTAGCAATTAAGCTTTTACATCTGCTTGCTCAAATACTGTTTAAATCAATACTGTTTAGTATGAAGTGAATAATATAATGCCAACTTCAGTAGAAAAAAATAACATTGGATAATATATTTCATTTGTCATTGATAGTATTTATGTCAATATTGTGTAAGGACAGAATACTACATATTGTACAGATGTTCTTTAATTATATAATTCAACTTCTGTCCTAAACAAACATGTTTTATAAATGGGAAGATTCCATTTAACACATTAATATTTAAAAAGATACTTTGATCACAGACCTTTTACACTAGCGTAACAAAGATCACATTTCCTTTCTTCTTTGCTTAAACTGGGAAACATTTTAGCTCTGTTATATATAATCTACATTTTCATTTGTGCTATTTGTGACATAGCGAAGATGGTAACATATTCATGTTGATTTTACAGTTCATCATGACTATAGAAGACCAATTGTTCAATAAAAGCTTTCATGTATGATATGAAGATTGCATTCTGTAATAATTGAGGGAAATTGCCTCAGATTATTCCTGCTAAATAGAGAAAGGATGTTCTCCCTTAAAAAAATCATTATTATATCACTTTTTAAAGATAATCTTAACTAGCAGTGAAGTTGTTATAAAGAGTTAATAGCTTTTTAAATATGTTCCATATTTTTTCCCCCATGTATTTTTTTTTTCCTTTAGGGGACAGGAAATTTCACTGTTGGCAACATTGACAACTAAATATGAACAATTAACATGCAATGTTATACTTCCAATTTAATTAACTATTTTCTAGGGAACATGTTTGTGTTGATTGATTGATTGATTGATTGATTGCTAGTTTTCTAAACTGTATCACTATGGGTACAAAAGATAAGCCAGGCAAGTGTCTACAGTAGTGTACTCATGCTGGTTTGAGCAAAAAAAAAAAAAAAATGCCAGCAGCAGAATCAATCTGAAATTTCAACAAGCTTTTGTCAGATTAATTATAGATTATTCCAATGGTGGTTAATTATATGTAGACATTTTTTATTCTTTTTGTGAATGTGATGTGTAGCTGTACATTTGTGTTGGCCAAATAATAAAATTATTTTGATAAAACACATTTGGGTCTTGCATATAAATTACCATTAAAATTACACACCTGTAATATCGTTATATTTATTTAAACATAATACAAATACATGGGGGCATATTTATCAAGCAAAGTATAAGCTTACATTCAAATGAAGATAGCAAGAGAACAAAGACAAATTGATAATAGGAGTAATTTAGAAAGTTTCTTAAAATTGCATGCTCTATCTGAATCATGAAAGTTTAAATTTGACTACACTATTTCTTTAATGTTTGTTTGGTTTGAATAATGCTTTGCTTGCCTAAAAAATGTCTTTTACTTATTGTCTTAAAAATGTTTGTATTTAAAGAATTCAATCATATTAGGTTGTTCTGAACAAGTATAAGTGCTATAAACAGGCACTAAAATGCAAATTTAAAGGGCCATAATAGTAAAATAAAATGGCATACTCTAATTTGTTAAGAGCTAAGGCTATCGACCGTGAACTTAAACCCCACAAAAGGGTTAAACACATAGTAGAAGTACCTTTACAGGGAATTAAACACACAGTAGTACAGGGTCGATAGTTTTAAAATTAAAAGCGAAATAGAGAGTGTGATTTTGTTTTACTCTTATGGCCTTTGAAACTCAGGCAAAAAGAGAGTTTTTGAAAATGTTATTGTGCATCTAGTCCCTTATTAGATATTATGGACTCAAATGTTTAAATCTCTTGGCAAAGAGGAAAAAAGCCGCTTCTGAGCAATAGTAAAAAAACTCACTAGCGGCTTTTTTCCTCTTTGCCTATGGACGTGCGGATTGTCGTCAGCTTTACTTAGCCTGCTCCATGCTACCTCTTTTTGCTTAGACCTCTCTCCTCTCACATTTGCAATTTCGGACATTTGCAGCGGTATTAACTTTCTTACCTGTTTAAATCTATTCTAGCTTGTGTTATTATTAGATGTGCACAAGACAAACATGTTTTGGTGAAAACATTTATTGTTCATTTATGACAACACAAACTTTAGTTTTGTTGGATAATCAATATTGGGGTCATTCAGAAAAATCCAACTGTCCCCTATTTCCTATGGGAAATATCTTCAGGGCAGCAGAGGAGCACAAGGATAGCAGTTTAAACATAAAGAAACATTAAACATAATTCTAGTTTCTTTAATGATTCAGATACAGTTTACATTTTTACACAACTTTACCATATACTTCTATTATACAATTTGCCTTGTTCTCTTAGTATTCTTTGTTAAAAAATACCTAGGTAAGTTAAAGGCCAGCAATGCACTACTGGGAGCAAGCTGCACACGTATGCCTCTTGTCACTGGATTACAGAATGTGTTCAGCTAGCTCCCAGTAGTTCATTGCTGCTCCTTCAACAAAAGGACAAGAGAATGAAGCAAAATTGAGAATAGAAATACAATAAAAAGTTGAATAATATTGTATACTCTGTCAGAATCATGAAAGAAAAAATGTCCCTCTAAATAAAATGAAAGTAGTAGCTAGTGCTATTGCTACAAACCAGAACAAAAGTGAAGCTCACATACTTATTAGCTGATGTAGGAATCAAGCAACTGGTTGGGACATTGCTAAATCACTATTGAATAGTGTCATTTTTACATTTGGTAGCCTTTGCTTGACAAATTACTAACTAAATGTTTCTTGCATGTATATGTGTTAGTTTGTTATTCATTTCTAGTTATTATGATATCTGTTTTTAAGAAACTTGCCTCTGTTAGGAGCTCTTTCAAACTCAGGTTTGAGTTTGGTACATTAATGATTTTCAAAAGATTTTTTTGTTAAAAAACTAAATTGTTATATTAACTATTAATATTAAAGGATTACTTTCTGTTATAATTTTTAAGCTAAACAACTAACATATTAAAGTTAATAAACATTAATTAAAACCTACTGACCTATATTTTCTCCTAAACGAAGTTTCATAACGTTCTAAAAGTTATATATTTTATTCGCCGATGATGTCACGTTATCCTGCCCACTATTTTCAGCACTGCATGTTCAAAATACTTAAACCAATTACTTTGTGTTTAAAGCGCCATTTTGAAACCTAGGTATTGTAAACGGATTGGTACAGAGCAAAGGATACCCATGAAGTGGGTTTGGAAAACAATTAAATTTGCAGACAAGATTTCTGATATACGGTAGAGATATGTTAATGAAATGCTATTGATAAAAAGTGTATTTGGGGTATTTAGTTAGTAACAGGCATAGAAAATATTTACTTACAGTGGCCCTTTAATGATTTTTAAAACAAACAGTTCAGCATACCCAGTTCAGCCGAAATATATTGAAAGTAGGAGGGAACAATAGTAGGTTAAAACATCCTTTTATTAAGAAAACATCAATAAGATTGTAAAGAGCACAGCAGAACAGACCTGCACAGTGAATATGTGTCGGCTGAACTGGGTATGCTGAACTGTTTGTTTTATCTATCTGGATCCGAGTTAGGGGTGCGTGGAGAGCCCCCAGGCAACTCTTCACCAGCCGCCTATGTCCGCTGTTTACTTCCAGCTGTCTTAACAGAGTGACCGACATACCTGCCACGGAACTGTGAGTAAGTTTCTGCAATTTGTAGCTTTCTACACTGGTATCTTTACAAGTCACTGAACCTGTGGTGTACCAGAATATTTTACATTTGAATATACAGGTTGTGAGCGAAATCCTGTTGGAGCCAGTCAGTGAAGAGGTATAAGGTTACTCTGCAGGATTGATATGACTTATTCACACCTAAACAAGAATCCCCTTTGTGATTTGTGGGTTTTCTAAGAGACTGTCTATTTTATAAGGTGACGGTATCATGCAAAACTTATACTAGCACTTTATTGCAGACTCTACAGTTGTGGAAATATTTTAATGATTTTTAAGCAGTAGACATTTACATAAATCATACGTATACAGTTAAGGAGTACAATAATCAGATGACATTTACATAAAGCATAAGTATACAGTTAAGAAGTGCAATAATCAGAATACATTTACATAAAACAAGGGTAAAGGAGTCATTGTAAGCTGTAAACCATCTTTACATAAAATGATTATCAGACAAGCTGGACTCACAAGCTTATATTTTAAAGGAAGTACATGGGGAAGTTGAGAGGGAAGGGAAGCATAAGTAGTAGAGACATCTTAAAGTAATTTTGAGCATCACTGAGCCAGTATGTTTTTAAGGAACACTAGAGATTTTTTTGAGACTAGAGAAAAGTCTGGCTGAGAGAATCATGGAGTTCCATATGATAGGCGCAGCTCTAGAAAAAGTCTTGCAGACTAAAGTGTAAGGACGTAAAGAGAGATGAGGAGAGTAGTAGGTTTTGGGCAGAGTGGAGAAAGCAGGTTGGGGAGTATTTACAGACAAGGGTGGAAATGAAGGAAGGTACAGTATTCTTGAGGGACAAAATTTTTAATTTTATTTTGGAGGTTAAGGGAAGCCAGTGGATGTGTTGGCAAAGAGATGCAACAGATGTGGATCAATGCTTAAGGAAAATTAGTCTTACAGGGTATTCATGATTGATTGCAGTGGAGAGAGGTGTTAGCTTGGGAGACAATAGAAGACACAATTGCAGTAGCCAAGGCAGGGAATGATAAGGCAAGTGGATAAGAATCTTAGTTGTGTATTGAGTGAGGAAGTGACAAGATATTTTTTAAGGCAGAAGTGGCAGGAGTTAGCTAATATCAGGGTTTTTTCCCTGCTTTGTTTGCCATGTGCTGCTGGCAGCCATTTTACTCACCTCTCTTGCTGACTCTGGTGCATACTGTGTGATGCTGCTCATTTCCTGAACTTCCTTTTATAGCAAGACTGGTGTACATCATCCATGTGAGACAGGATGCAGTCTCAGAATTGTGATGTCATCACTTATTATTTAAAGGGCCTCTGTTCAGTATGCTTTGCCCTTGTGTTGTCTCAGTCTGATTCCTGGAAACAGACAACTTGGATAGTTTGTAAGCGCTAAAAAGCCAAAGGGGTGTCTGGAGACCAATGTATAAATATAGATTAGCACAATATAAACGATAATACATTTAGTATTAAATAAGAATAATTTAATATCAATGAGCAGATTATAAACAATGGTATAATGGTATAATTTAATATATATTGAGGTTAAAACAGATTGCAGGGGACGTCTTCCTTGAAACAATAATATCTCTACAGAAATGTTGTATAAAAATACCAAAAGACTAAATTATCATAAAAATAGAATGAAAGATTAATAAAACAAGTAAATTAACTACGTACAGCTTAGCCCTAATTCCACCTTATATATTATGATCATAAAAGAACACAGTCTGTTTGAATTAATAGGGTTCTTTTAGATGTGTGTCAAATCTGTCTTTCTCACATCTCATCTTGGATGTCCTCACACTACCTTAAGCTAAATCTCTCCAAAACTGAACTCCTTATTTTTCCCCCTTCTTCCAATGTCTCCACCCCAAAATTTCTATAACTGTTGATAATTCCATCATTACCCCTACCCCGCTCGCCCGATGTCTTGGGGTCACACTTGACTCAGATCTTTCCTTCACTCCTCACATCAAGTCCTTGGCTAAAGCCTGCCGCTTACACCTTAAAAACATTGCTAAAATTAGACATTTCCTTACACAAGATACAACCAAGATTTTAATCCACTCTCTCATCCTTTCCCGCCTCGACTACTGCAATTCCGTCCTCTTTGGTCTACCTAGCTGCCGCATTGCTCCTTTACAATCCATTATGAATGCCTCTGCCAGGCTCATCTTCCTTGCTCGTTGCTCTTCATCTGCTGCACCTCTCTGCCAATCCCTTCACTGGTTTCCTCTTGCCTCTAGGATTAAACATAAAATCCTCACCCTGACATATAAAGCTCTCAACTGCACTGCTCCCCCCTACATCTCAGAACTTGTCTCTAGATACTCACCCTCCCGTCCCCTTCGATCAGCTCAGGATCTCCTCCTCTCCTCCTCTCTTGTTACTTCCTCACATTCACGTTTACTGGACTTCTCCAGACTGGCCCCCATCTTGTGGAATTCCCTGCCTCGCTCCATAAGACTCTCCCCTAGTTTTAACAGCTTCAAGTGCTCCCTAAAAACTATTCAGGGATGCATTCAACCAACACTAACCTTTCCTAACGCCATTGCTTTCCCCTTGAACCCCTTAGATTGTAAGCTTATGGGCCCAGCTGTTTACAGATCGCTTCATAAGAGCCGACTACAACAGTGAAACTCTCGGCAGGGCCCTCTACCCACTTGACCCCTACAAAAGTTATCCTGTACACAGACTATCTTTACAGCGCTGCAGAACCTGTTGGCGCTCTACAAATACCTGATAATAATAAATAATAATAATCGATACAATGTTCCTTTTGCACTGAGGCTAGTTTGACACAATACGTAAAATGTATCTTTTCACAGAGGCTACTCCTCTTTCAGTTTTATAAAAAAAAACTTCAATAAAAAGTTATAAATAAAAAATATATATATATATATATATGTGTATATATATATATATATATGGTATTTTTTTATTTTCTGTAATGTTATGTTTTGTATTTTTCAGAAATGGTAGTTTTTTGTGTAATTTTTATTTTATATTTTTAAGTAATGGTAGGTTTATTATTTCAGTATTTTTTTTTTTTTTTTTTTTTTAAAAAGGTAAGATTAAGTTTTTATTTCATTTTACAGGTATATTTTTATGGTAGTTAGGATTTTTTGTAAAGATAGTAAAGCCCAAATTAAACTTTCATGATTCAGATAGGGCTTGTAATTTTAAACAACTTTCTAATTTACTTTTATCATTAAATTTGCTTTGTTCTATTGTTATTCTTAGTTGAAAGCTAAACCTAGGTAAGATCTTATGCTAATTTCTAAGCCCTTAAAGGCCGGCTCTGCATTTGACAGTTTTTCACAGCTAGAGGGTGTTAGTTCATGTGTTTCATATGAGATATGTGCTCATGCACGTGAAGTTAATTAAGAGTCAGCACTAATTGCCTGAAATGCAAGTCTGTCAAAAGATCTGAGATAAGGAGGCAGTCCGCAGAAGCTTAGATACAATGTAATTACAGAGGTAAAAAATATATTTTTATAACAGTGTTGGTTATGCAAAACTGGGGAATGGTAAATAAAGGGATTATCTATCTTATTAAACAATAACATTTTTGGTGTTTACTATCCCTTTAAGTTAATTTAGGGGTATTTTAATTTGGGTTAAGTTAGGGGTGTTGGGTTAGGGGGTTTAGATGCTAGTTTATAACTTTGCCTTGTGGGAGGATGGCAGTTTAGGGTTAATAGTATAATTTAGTGTTTGCAATGTGGGGGTGGCAGTTTAGGGGTTAATAATTTATGTAGGTAGTTTGTGTTGTGGGGGTGGCAGTTTAAGGGTTAATAGTTTATTTAGGTACTTTGCGAGGTGGGGGTGGTGCATTAGGGGTTTATAGTATTTCATGGTTTTATATGGGGGATGGCGGTTTAGGGGTTAATAGTTTATTTATGGGTGTAAGTGTAATTTGTATTGTATTTTTGTTGTGTTTTGTGCAACTTTTTCTTTTCGGAAAACAGTTTACCACAGTTCTTAGATCGTGGAAAAGATTGAAGCGAAAGATGTGATTGCGCTAGAGTAATTGCGATTTTATTGAACTTGCAATATCAGCAGAATGAAAATGGCTCACAAAAGTGTGATTATGCTATTGCAAAACCGTTTGCGCCACACTTGTAATCTAGCCCACAATGCTTTATCCATATATGGAACAAAATTTCTCTACATAATGTTGACATTTTTACAATGTTTTTTTTATTTTGAATTAGGAGGAAACAGTATTTTATTGTTTTTGACTATTAGAGAAAGTGGTTTGTCACAGCTGGCTAAAGAAAATATCAACACTTATTGACTGACTCCATGAAACATAACGGCTTTAAAGGGACATTAGATTTTTCTTTGCATAAATGTTTTGTAGATGATCCATTTATATAGCCCATACAGGTTTTTTTTTTTTTTTTTTTTTTTTTTTTTTTTTTAAATGGATAGTTTTGCTTATTTTTAAATAAGATTGCTCTGATTTCAGACTCCTAACCAAGCCCCAAAGTTTTAGGAGAATACTGACATATACCTACTCTAGTTTGCTCCTGTTTGTGTAAAGGGACTTTTCATTATCAAAGGAAGGGGGAGAGGGGAGTGTCTTATTTCCCAATTGCTACCTTTTTAACAGAGCTAAACTGGGAGCTTCTAAGTAAGTTTTTAAACAATTTTATACTGGATTTTTAGATCAGTATCTGCATATTATTCTGTATAGTAGTGTCTATTACATGCAGTTATATGAAAATTGGTGTATACTATCCATTTAAATTAGCTTTTTCACACTTTAAAGAGATGTTTTAAAATAAATAAAAAAGATGTAAAAAAAATAATTACATAACAGGATTCCATTTTTATGTACTTATCTTAAAATAAATTAATAGCAAAGCCAGGGATTGTATGGGAACACATTTTACCTAAGTTGAATTAAATGAGTTATCTCTAACAAAATGTAGAACACATATACAAATAGGTTTAACTTGACTGTAGGTCCTTATCTTAAGTAGAAATAAATGGACAGAAAAGATCAATTATGTGCAGAGATTGAATGGAAACACATTTTTGTCTGCATTGAATTAAAACTACACAAATCTTTAGCTTTCTATTAACACAGATATGTTACCAAACTCTCATAGTCAGAATCTAAACTTTGTTTTAAAGGTATCTTTTAAATATATCCTATAAGATTTATTATTGAGCAGTAATAAATAGTGATGTCGCGAACAGTTCTGCCGCGAATAGTTTGCAGCGAACATAGCATGTACGCGTTCGCAGTGGACGGCGAACATATGCGATGTACGATCCGCCCCCCTATTCGTCATCATTGAGTAAACTTTGACCCTGTAGCTCACAGTCACAAGACACATTCCAGCCAATCAGCAGCAGACACTCCCTCCCAGACCCTCCCACCTCCTGGACAGCATCCATTTTAGATTCATTCGGAGCCTGCATTCTTAGTGAGAGGAGGGACAGTGCTAATTTATAGGGAAATCAATAGCTTGGCTAGTGTATTCAGTGTCCACTACAGTCCTGAAGGACTCATCTGATCTCTGCTGTAAGGACAGCACCCCAAAAAGCCCTTTTTAGGGCTAGAACATCAGTCTGCTTTTTTTTTTTTTTTCCCTGTGTAATCTAATTGCAGCCTGCCTGCCAGCTCTGGCTCAAAGCGTATACTGTGCCCACTTGCCCAGTGCCACCACTCATATCTGGTGTAACAGTAGTGTACATTTAAAAAAAAAAATAAATAAATAATTTGAAATAATAGCAGTCATTTTCCTTCACACGTGTGCGTTTGAAGTCCTGCCAGGGCACAGTGTGACACCAGTGCAAGTCATATCTGCTAAAAAAAGTAGTGTACATTTAAAATAAAAAAAAACTTTTTTTAATTTGAAATAATAGCAGTCAGTTTCCTTCACACGTGTGTGTTTCAGGTCCTGCCAGGGCACAGTGTGACACCAGTGCAAGTCATATCTGCTAAAACAGTAGTGTACATTTAAAAAAAAAAACAAACATTTTTTTACTGTGAAATAATAACAGTCAGTTTCCTTCACACGTGTGCATTCCAGGTCCAGCCAGGGCACAGTGTCACACCAGTGCAAGTCATATCTGCTAAAACAGTAGTGTACATACATTTAAAAAAAAAAACACCTTTTTTATTGTGAAATAATAGCAGTCAGTTTCCCTCACACGTGTGCGCTCCCGGTCCTGCCAGGGCACAGTGTCACACCAGTGCAAGTCATATCTACTAAAACAATAATGTACATACATTTAAAAAAAAAAAAAAAAACTTTTTTTATTGTGAAATAATAGCAGTCAGTTTCCCTCAGACGTGTGCGCTCCAGGTCCTGCCAGGGCACAGTGTCACACCAGTGCAAGTCATATCTGCTAAAACAGTAGTTTTCCATCACTTTTGTGGCCAGAAAGAGTCCCTGTGGGTCTTAAAATTTGCCTGCCTATTGAAGTCTATGGCGGTTCGCCGGTTGGCGAACTTTTGCGGAAGTTCGCATTCGCCGTTCGCGAATGCAAAATTTTAGGTTCGTGACATCACTAGTAATAAATATATTAGAATGTGCAGCTCAAGTAGTATAGCAGATAGAATCATTTAGTTGTGTTGACAAGGATTTTGTTTCAAGTACACATTCTCATTCACTATGTTTTGTGTTAAAAAAAAGCAAATTCAAAAGCAAAAATGTTTGTTAAAGTTAAAGATTCAGTTCTCACTCTAAAAGGCCATGCAATGTTTTATATTCCAGCTAGAGAGAATAATTAGAGGTCGCAAGACAAAGGGTCAATATAGATAAATAAATTAATTTTGAGATGTGTTTCTGCTATTGATGGAGTTATCTTTAGCACTTAATAGAGCTTATGTCAAATAAATGTATGATCCATCCTCTAAATTATTACACTCCACCATCTTATGTTGTCATTTTCCTATCAGATTTGTAGGATCATAATGTATTCCAGCTTTAGCTGCTGATTTCTATATACCTAGAGATAGACAAATGAGCAAAATGAATAGTAATATTGTAATTGCTATCTTGCATCTTCATCTTTGAACTGTTACCTTTACAAAATAATGCCAGCTTATATTGCATACCATTATAACATAGTGAGAAAGATATGTTTAACATTGTTTTTTGCTTTTTCAGTAGATTTTTTTTTTTAATCTTTTTAAATCAATCTTAAAATTCAATGTAACAATCAAATGGACAATCACTTAGAAAATTAAAAGATATCTGCAAATTTGATGCAATGTGGTAATTAATTTTGCAGCATGTCTGCCAAATTTCTGAAAGAAAAGACATTTACAGCTTGAAGCTCAGCGTGTATTGTTTTTCAAACTGTTTGGCTCACTCAAAAATATGAAGCATGCTAATAATATTCCTCATATGACACAAACCTTGTATTCAAGCATGGCACATTTTATCAGTGTACAGAAAGGAAACAATGATGACAGATACAGGCCTGTATGCATTTAAGTATAATTTACATCATAATGCCTTTTTATTGTCCTAGATAACTGCAGTCCGGCATGCAAACAATGTCAATAAAATGAGTGAAGATTTATGGTTCTGACCCTCCCAATAAGGGCTACCAATCAAGGAAAGCTGTGTGCAAAAGGAAAAGAAGTTGTGTGCAAAATGTTGTAAAGACCCCTGCTCCATAACCTGTCCGCCTGCTCTGAGGTGGCGGAAAGACATCGCCCGAAATCAACCCAAATATAGGGGGCGGCATTGCACCAGCAGTTCACCAGAACTGCTTGTGCAATGATAAATGCAGAGAGTGTATGCTGTTGGCATTTATCTATGTGCAGCATATATGATCCACAATATCGGATCATGTCCGCTCGCACAATGTTAAATTGACCCCATTATGTGACCTTCTGTATTAGTGATAGCTTTAGTTTGCATAGTAATTTTAGTACATTTGTTTTTTTCTTTATTTTATAATCCAAACTGTGAATTCATTCAGAATGTTAATTTTTTTAGTTTGGCTGTGTGATGTTAATATTATTTAATGCATTGTAAAAGGTAACATCATGCCACTGTCTCTAAAAATGTCCATTATGGGTGTGAATTGTTTACAGTCAGGATGTAACAAAAAAAAAAAATGCACATAAATCTTGCTGAACTGACATGAAAAAGACCTCACTAAGACCAGAATTATTTTTTTTGGTTGGATAGTCTTAAAGTGAAGGTAAAGTTAACAGTTATGGAAGACACCCAGGCATTTAGCAATAGTACACAAATGTAGTCGCTAACATTTTTTTTCTATACCAGTTCTTGTTTTAAAATATATATACTTTTCAATCGGTTCCGTATCGATGCCGACTTCTCCCAACCCCTACTTACTAGTTCTTCTTAGTCTAATGTCTTGAGCGGTCCCACCCACTCTCTACATTGCTCAAAAGCATGTTCCAGATTTACAATGCGCATCAGCCAAGCGCAATCGTTGGTACATTATTTCAACGAAATATACTAGATATTAAAAAGTTTGATTGCCTAAGTACGCTATGTAACAAGCTTTAGTACTTACTATGAACGCAATCGATATGGAATGTATTTTGTATCCAATGGTTTAACGGTGATGCTGACAGCGCATGCCTGTCTCATGAATGAGTATGGAGAATACAGTAGGCAAATATGGGTTGGACGCTTGCGTTTAACACTCGCGTGACGTTGTGAGATAAGGGCTGAACCCCCCGGGGGAAAAAGAGCATTGGCGGATAGAATATCACTAGCCTGTCAATCAATTAATTAAAATGGCAGGCAGAGGAAAGAATATTATCGTTGGCTGTTTAAAAGGTAAGAAAACAGCTTTATATAATACAATATAAAAAAACTGATAAATTAAACTAGCCCTATTTTTATCAAATCTATAATATGGCGTGAACTAGTGAAGTTAACTTTACCTTCACTTTAATAACTTAATTTACACAACATAAAAATAAAAATTTCAACTTAAGACATTTAAAATCCAAAACTGTTTATTTGAATGTGATCTATATATTAAAAGGAGAATCTATTCCATAACTATTCATTGTTTAAAATGATAAATAATCCTTTCATTACTCATTCCCAAATTTTGCATAACTTTTATTTTTTGTCATCTGATTTACATGACGGTTGGTGAAACACACATTTTGGTTCTCCATTGCTTTATTGATTTATATATTGTCACACACTATATCACACGCTATATATAGTGTTACAGATTCACTTTCAGATTTTGTTTTGGATTATTATGATTTGTTGCACATGACTCTGTGAGGTTATACACACAACCTCTTTTCATTGGTTACCAAAAGGGGGAGGGTTTACCAGGTTTTTGCCTTTTTGTTTGTCAGAAGAAGGGATGTTTGTATTCCCGAATTGTTATATTTAATAAAAGGATTTTTTTAATAGATGACTGCAGTCCAGTGAGTGCTTTACATGGAAAGACTTTATATATTCATATACATATATATTTACAAGGAACACCCCACACCCATCGTTTATAACCCTTTAAAACTGCCTAGTGTAGTTGTTTTCTATTTAAAAAAAATGCTACATTTGTTTTAATAAAAAATTATTTTGACGGCATTTGGGGCACTTTTAGAAAATTAACTAGAGATTAATTTTCTGAGCGCTAATTGCTAACAAGAGCTTGCGGTAGCAATAGCCAGCCACTTGTAATGACTGTTTTTTTATCATGCGCCCGCAAACGGGAAAATTTGTCAGTTTGTGGACACGCTATAAATTAGTGCACCACTTGTAATCTAGCCCTTATACTTTTATATATTTTTAAATCACCCTTTTTGTTTCAATAAGAAATTAAATGCACCCTTCTGATTTATAAAGGCTAACTCTTCTACAAACCTGCCCCTAATTGGCTTTATGTGAAAACAACTGAAAAACAATGCATCTATACTAACATTAAAGCCAGGGCTAGCCTTCCTTTCTGCAGAATAAAGCCCTGATTGGTTTCTCCAAATAAGACAAATGGGGGTGGAGTTTGGCTATTGAAAAATTATACCTCATACAAAAATGCTAATTTATATTCAAATACATTTCTAGAAGTTGTAAAACGGCTTTATGTTTAATATTGGAGAATAAGAAATATGAAAAAAACTCATGAATTTAATTAGTAGCTTTGCCTATAAAGCAGACTTTTTTTTATGCATAGACATGTAAGACATTTCTTTTTTCCTCCAAAAGTAATGGACTATTGCAAAAAATAGATCTTGCTGAATTATACATTCCTTAAATGGAAAACATTCTTCTTTTGGGACTTTGAATGTATCAACAGTTTTAGTATTGTTCATGTTAATTATCAGTCATTAAACAGACTTTAATATACAATATAGGTTCTGCAATTGCAGTATAAGCTGAATACTAAGAAATACCAAAATGGATGTTAAGGTGTTTTATAGATTTTAAGACTTGATTAATCCTTCTATAGCAACATGACAGAAATGCCTTGTATTTACTATCGCCTAGATTTAGAGTTCTGTGTTACCCGTCAAAACCAGCGTTAAGGGCTCCTAACGCTGGTTTTTACTGCCCGCTGGTATTTAGAGTCAGTCAGGAAAGGGTCTAACGCTCACTTTCCAGCAGCGACTTTTCCATACCGCAGATCCCCTTACGCCAATTGCGTATCCTATCTTTTCAATGGGATCTTCCTAACGCCAGTATTTAGAGTCTTGGCTGAAGTGAGCGTTAGAACTCTAACGACAAAACTCCAGCCGCAGAAAAAAGTCAGGAGTTAAGAGATTTATGGGCTAACGCCGGTTTATAAAGCTCTTAACTACTGTGCTCTAAAGTACACTAACACCAATAAACTACCTATGTACCCCTAAACCGAGGCCCCCCCACATTGCCGCCACTCTAATAACATTTTTTAACCCTTAATCTGCCGACCTCACACCGCCGCAACATACATTATCCCTATGTACCCCTAATCTGCTGCCCCAAACATCGCCGACACCTGCATAATATTTATTAACCCCTAATCTGCCCCCCCCAACGTCGCCGCTACCTACCTAAACTTATTAACCCCTAATCTGCCGACAGGACCTTGCAGCTACTCTAATAAATGTATTAACCCCTAAACCGCCTCACTCGCGCCTCAAAAACCCTATAATAAATAGTATTAACCCCTAATCTGCCCTCCCTAACATCGCCGACACCTAACTTCAAATATTAACCCCTAATCTGCCAACCGGACCTCGCCGCTACTCTAATAAATGTATTAACCTCTAAAGCTAAGTCTAACCCTAACCCTAACACCCCCTAAATTAAATATAATTTTAATCTAACGAAATAAATTATTTCTTATTAAATAAATTAATCCTATTTAAAGCTAGATACTTACCTGTAAAATAAACCCTAATATAGCTACAATATAACGAATAATTATATTGTAGCTATGTTAGGATTTATATTTATTTTACAGGCAACTTTGTATTTATTTTAACTAGGTACAATAGCTAATAAATAGTTATTAACTATTTAATAGCTACCTAGTTAAAATAATTACCAAATTACCTGTAAAATAAATCCTAACCTAAGTTACAATTAAACCTAACACTACACTAGCAAAAAATAAATGAAATAAATTAACTACAATTACCTACAATTAAATCAACTAAACTAAATTACAAAAACAAACAAACACTAAATTACAATAAAAAAAAGATTACAAGAATTTTAAACTAATTACACCTACTCTAAGCCCCCTAAAAAAATAACAAGCCCCCCCAAAATAAAAAAATGCCCTACCCTATTCTAAAATAAAAAGTTAACAGCTCTATTACCTTACCAGCCCTTAAAAGGGCCTTTTGCGGGGCATGCCCCAAAGAAATCAGCTCTTTTGCCTAAAAAAAAACATACAATACCCCCCCAACATTACAACCCACACACCCACATACCCCTAATCTAACCCAAACACTAAGCCCCTGAAGATCTCCCTACCTTGTCTTCACCCAGCCGTGTATCACTGATCCGTCCAGAAGAGGGTCCGAAGTCTTCATCCTATCCGGCCAGAAGAGGTCCTCCAGAGGGTCGGAAATCTTCATCCAGGCAGCATCTTCTATCGTCTTCCATCCGGAGCGGAGCGGGTCCATCTTGAAGCAGCCGACGCGGAGCCATCCTTCCTCACCGATGGACTAACAACGAATGAAGTTTCCTTTAAATGACGTCATCCAAGATGGCGTCCCTCAAATTCCGATTGGCTGATAGAATTCTATCAGCCAATCAGAATTAAGGTAGGAAAAATCTGATTGGCTGATTGAATCAGCCAATCAGATTCAAGTTCAATCCGATTGGCTGATTGTATCAGCCAATCAGATTGAGCTTGCATTCTATTGGCTGTTCCGATCAGCCAATAGAATGCAAGCTCAATCTGATTGGCTGATCCAATACTAATGGCTAGATTACGAGTTTTGTTGTTAGAGGCTGTGCGGTGCTAACGAGCAATTTATGCTCACCGCTCACTTACAGACAGCACTGATATTACGGGTTTTTACAACCCAGACAAGAAGTGAGCGTTGAGCAAAATGTTGCTCCTTACCGCACTCCAATACCAGCTCTGCTTACGTTAGTGGTGAGCTGGTGTAACGTGCTTGTGCACGATTTCCCCATAGGAGTCAACAGGGCCAAAAAGCAGCGTAAAGCTCCTTAACACAGCCCCATTGATTCCTATGGGGAAATACATTTTATGTCTACACCTAACACCCTAACATGAACCCAGAGTCTAAACACCCCTAATCTTACACTTATTAAATTAACCCCTAATCTGCTGCCCCCAACGTCACCGCCACTATAATAAACATATTAACCCCTAAACCGCCGCACTTCCACCTCGCAAACATTAGATAAATATTATTAAACCCTAATCTGCCGGCCCTAAAATCGACGCCACCTACCTACATTTATTAACCCCTAATCTGCTGCCCCCAATGTCACCACCACTATATTAAAGTTATTAACCCCTAAACCTAAGTCTAACTCTAAACCTAACACCCCCTAACCTAACCTAAGTTACAATTACACCTAACACTACACTATAATTAAATGAATTCCCTAAATTAAATACAATTAAATACAATTAAATAAAATTATCTAAAGTACAAAAAAACAAACAAACACTAAATTACAGAAAATAATAAACAAATTACAAGATTTTTAAACTAATTATACCTAATCTAATCCCCCTAACAAAATAAAAAGCCCCTAAAATAACCCTACCCTACACTAAATTACAAATAGCCCTTAAAAGGGCCTTTTGCGGGGCATTGCCCCAAAGTAATCAACTCTCTTACCTGTAAAAAAATTACAAATCCCCCCAACATTAAAACCCACCACCCACACAAGCAGCCCTACTCTAAAACTCACCCAATACCCCCTTAAAAAACCTAACACTAACCCCTAGAAGATCACCTTACCAGGAGAAGTCTTCACCAAACCAGGCCGAAGCCCTCAATGAACCCAGGAGAAGTCTTCATCCAAGCCGGGAAAGTGGTCCTCCAGATGGGCGTCTTCATCCAGACGACATCTTCTATCTTCATCCATCCGACGCGGAGTGGGTCCATCTTCAAGACATCCGACGCGGAGCAGCCTCTTCAATCGATGGCTAACACAGAATGAAGGTACCTTTATGTGACAACATCCAAGATTGCCTCCCTTCAATTCCAATTGGCTGATAGAATTTTATCAGCCAATCAGAATTAAGGTAGAAAAAATCCTATTGGCTGATGCAATCAGCCAATAGGATTGAAGTTCAATCCTATTGGCTGATTCAATCAGCCAATAGGATTGAGCTCGCATTCTATTGGCTGATTGGATCAGCCAATAGGATTAAACTTCAATCCTATTGGCTGATTGCATCAGCCAATAGGATTTTTCTACCTTAATTATGATTGGCTGATAGAATTCTATCAGCCAATCGGAATTGAAGGGACGCCATCTTGGATGACGTCACTTAAAGGTACCTTTATTCTGTGTTAGCCGTCGATTGAAGAGGATGCTCTGTGTCGGATGTCTTGAAGATGGACCCACTCCGCGCCGGATGGATGAAGATAGAAGGTGCCGTCTGGATGAAGACTTCTGCCTGTCTGGAGGACCACTTCACCCGGCTTGGATGAAGACTTCTCTCAGCTTCATTGAGGACTTCGGCCCGGTTGGGTGAAGACTTCTCCCAGTAAGGTGATCTTCAAGGGGTTAGTGTTAGGTTTTTTTAAGGGGGTATTGGGTGGGTTTTAGAGTAGGGTTGGTTGTGTGGGTGGTGGGTTTTAATGTTGGGGGGGATAAGAGAGCTGATTACTTTGGGGCAATGCCCCGCAAAAGGCCCTTTTAAGGGCTATTTGTAATTTTGTGTAGGGTAGGGCTTTTTTATTTTGTTAGGGAGATTAGATTAGGTGTAATTAGTTTAAAAATCTTGTAATTTGTTTATTATATTCTGTAATTTAGTGTTTGTTTTTTTGTACTTTAGATAATTTTATATAATTGTATTTAATTTAGGGAATTAATTTAATTATAGTGTAGTGTTAGGTGTAATTGTAACTTAGGTTAGGTTTTATTTTACAGCTAACTTTTTATTTATTTTAGCTAGGTAGTTATTAAATAGTTAATAACTATTTAGTAACTATTGTATCTAGTTAAAATAAATACAAAGTTGCCTGTAAAATAAAAATAATAAACCCTAAGCTAGATACAATGTAACTATTAGTTATATTGTAGCTAGCTTAGGGTTTATTTTATAGGTAAGTATTTAGTTTTAAATAGGAATTATTTAGTTAATGATAGTAATTTTATTTAGATTTATTTAAATTATATTTGTTAGAGGGGGTTAGGGTTAGAGTTAGACTTAGATTTAGGGGTTAATAACTTTAGTATAGTGGCGGCGACATTGGGGGCGGCAGATTAGGGGTTATTAATGTAGGTAGGTGTCGGCGATGTTAGGGACGGCAGATTAGGGGTTAATAATATTTAACTAATGTTTGCGAGGTGGGAGTGCGGCGGTTTAGGGGTTAATATATTTATTATAGTGGCGCCGATGTGGGGGGGCCTCAGTTTAGGGGTTAATAGGTAGTTTATGGGTGTTAGTGTACTTTTTAGCACTTTAGTTAAGAGTTTTATGCTATGGCGTTGTAGTGTAAAACTCTTAACTACAGACTTTAAAATGAGGTACCAGTCTTGACAGGAGAGGGTCTACCGCTCACTTTTTGGCAGACTTGTAATACCGGTGCTATTCAAGTCTCATTGAAAAAATAGGATACGCAATTGACGTAAGTGGATTTGCGGTATTTCCAAGTCTGGACAAAAAAGTGAGCGGTACACCTGTACCTTCAAGACTCGTAATACCAGTCAAGTGGGACTGGCCAACGCTGCTTTTTAAGTCTAACGCACAACTCGTAATCTAGCCATGATTTTGTTAATAAAAATGTTAAAGTTTACAATTACTTTAATGCGTATAGCACTGGCATGTTTCAAGGAAGGAATGAAGAAAGGAATGAAGGAACAAGGGGAGGAGGGAAGGAAAGAAGAAAGGAACAAATGAAAAAAGGAAGGAAGTGAAATATTAGAAAATGAAGGAAGGATGGTGTGAGTGAGTGAGGAAGGCAAGGTAGGAAGAAGTGAATTAAAGAATGGAAAGTTAAATAAATAAGGATAGAAAAATAGGAGAAATAAAAATATAGAATGAAACAAGAAGGAAGGGAAGAAATAAAAAAATAAGAAAGAAAAAAGTAATGGAAGGAAGGAGGGAATTGTGAAGGACGGAGGGAGGTAAATAGAGAATGGTCCTATTGATCACTGTGTAGTAGTTGATGGTTGACTAACGTAAATAAAATATAAACTTCACTTGATGCAGAATTCTTATTAACAATTAATCATCTCTTATATTAAAAAAAAATAAAAACATCCTACATTGAAATGCTGGCAGAGCTGATAGACCAGAACAGGTGGGGTCAATTCAGGGTGGATTTTTTCTTAAACAACAGTTTTTTAGTGTAGTAGTTTCAAATCCCAAGCTGGGTTATCTTCAAAATAAAGCCAAGTACATTTCAGGTGTCAGTCTCTATTTAAATAGCTTTTTGTCAGGACTTTAATTTACTAAAGTAACTCTCATGTATTCTCTGGAAATTTAGCCTAGCTCTATTCATCTCTTCTCAGTTTAATCAAATGCAAAAGCCTCATTCTAGTCACATGAGACTTCACAAGCTTTATGTGTTCCTTTCCATAGCCTGCAGATTATTATTAAGTGGAATCCCATAGCTCTGGGTTAAACATGTTTAGTCTGGGTGATGTTTTCCTCATAACTTTGCCTGACAGGTAGTTGATCATTTCTGCCATTCCAGGAATCATTTGTTGAGCATATTATCTTTCATTGAGCAATCTTGTCTGTGGTTGAATTATCTGTTCTACAGGAACATTTGTAAACTCAGCAAATGCTGAATATACAATATTTTCTAAATAGTTTTTCTTATTAAAAAAAAAAAGAGACCATCTTAATCATCTTAAATAAAAACATGACATCTCCATGCACAATACACAATTGTATTTTTTCTGTTCTTTTGTCCGTTTGTGCTTTAAGAGTAAAATATATTTAACGGTTTGCTAATTGCATTTGGAAGATGTAACTCACATATTACTGCAATTCAAATTATACCTCATAGCAAAATGCTAATTTTATTTCAAATACATTTATAGAAGTTGTAAAACGGCTTTATGTTTCATGTTGGAGAATAATAAATATGAGAAAGCTCATGAATTCAATTAGTAGCTTTGCCTATAAAGCAGATTTTGTTTTATGCATAGGCATGTAAGACATTTCTTTTTTCCCCCAAAAGTATTGGACTATTGCTAAAAATAGATCTTGCTGAATTATACATTCCTTAAATGAAAAACATTCTTCTTTTGGGACTTTGAATGTCTCAACAGTTTTAGTATTGTACATGTTAATTATCAGTCATTAAACAGACTTTAATATACAATCTAGGTTCTGTAATTGCAGTATCAGCTGAATACCAAGAAAGCATTTCTTTTCAAGTTCTCAAAGAATGTAATATTTTTGGATACAACTAAATCAGTCCTGCCAGCATTTCCTGTATATGCTGATTGCCAAAGCTTGTGACCTTGGGTAGATAAATGTATAAATTCAGCATCTGAATGACTATAGGGGATTAAACTAAATGTTTTGGATTTTGGAAAGAGGGCTTGGTCACCATGAAAAATACACTGGTCTTTCTTCAGCAGCAGACTTTTCTACCTTTTGAATGAATATCAGAGGTGGTATTAGTTTGATGCACTAAAGCTTGATGAGTGTACAAGATTTAACAGGAAAATCTGACAGATGTGAGAACCTATCAATTATTCATTAAAGTTAGGTTGTGCAACTTAAGGCTGAGAGCTACCCATGATTTTCATCCACCCTCCATATTCCCATCCAACACTTTTCTTTGAGGTTGCAAGCTAAAATACAGGAAGTCCAAGTGGTAACCTGTTGGTAAAAAAGGATCAGTGCCTGGATTAGACTCCATGACCTTCCACCTGCTTTCAGTTAAATAGACACAGAGTTCAGATTAGACCCTTTGCTCTGTTGCCCCTGTCAACCATATTCCAAAATCAAGCCTCAGAGTAGGCTCAATCAGTTAAGTGTTATTTTTGTGAAGTGCAGAACACCTGGAAACCCTTTGCCACAAACTCTCCACATATGCAACGTAGTGAGGACTACTCTGCTTTACTATTTGTCTATTCCTTCATCTCTTTATGCATCTGATATAATTTTGGGCCTATGTGTATTACTTTGTGTCAGTTTCATGTATCTTGCTAACTGCATTCTTGATTTGGTTAAACTTATAATATCTACACAGTAGCACAGTAAATTGTTTCACTAGTATGTAAAATGGGTCCATATTTTGTTTTAATTATTCCATAAGAAGAAAAATCAAAATTTTTAAATGGAAGGGATAGAAGAATGCTTAGACTACTCTATGGCAAAAAAAACTGTATGCACTTATGTATGCCATTTGACAAATAGAAAGTCCTATGAGGTAGAATACTGCTCACTTGGTTTAGAATCATTTCAGTCATTACATTTTAAAGAAAATAACTTGAATTTGTACATGAATGCTTAAAAAAAGAATTGAAAATTTGTGCAGCTGATTTTCCATAACATATCTTTACAGCTTTTATATATTTTAGTTTATATAACATAAAAAAGCTATGATCAACTATGATACAGCAAAAATGAAGGGTTAGATTACAAGTGACACTACACAAAAGACTCAAGTGCACTAAGAAGAAATTGCAGCAGCACTAACTCCTCCCCACAGACCACAGGTTTTTATTGGGCACTCTACAAAAAGTCTTATTAGAGCCAGATTATATGTGGAGTGCTAAATATACGGTACACAAGCGCAATATTTGCTCTCCACTCAGTATTACCGGAGCACGCAAATGTGTGCTGGTATTACAAGGAAGCGCAATGTGACCTTGCATTCACATTGCATGGAAGCTTTGCACTCATGAGAGTGCGCTTCTATAGTCTCCAATAGGAGCCTCATTCTCATGCTGTCAGACACAGGCTGATAGCTTAGTGCAGCGAAGGGGGTAAGTCGCACAGCGTTGGGCAGCAAAATTAAATATATATGAATATATACATATATATTTATGTGTTAATATGTGTATATTAACACATCAATATATATGTACTGTATATAAGCATTTAGATATATATTTATAGAGAACACACAGTCCCCATAGACCACAATGCAGGGCACTGTTTTTTAGAGCCCCACACCCGCTCAATTTAAGCCATAAAAACTGCTTTGTGCAGTTTAAAAAAAAATAAAAATAAAAAATGCTTAGATTTTTTTACTTCAAAAACCCACACTATACTTAAATTAGGGGGTAATTGGGGAACATTTCGAAAATTAACCAGAGATCTGATCTCTGGTTAATTTTCAAAGTGCTAATTGCTACTGCAAGCTTGCTTACTGTTTTTTTATTGTGCACCTGTAAACGAGCATATTTGCCAGGTTACAGGCGCACGATAAATTGCGCTTTACTTGTAATCTATCCCTAGTTATTGATCGTGCACCAACCAACATTGTGCTAGATCAACTGCTCTAATCCCGAAGGTGTGTTACAAATACTTTTCATTCCTAGGTTCTTCACATATAAGAAAATGTTATTTTTCTTTTTATGCAAATATTTATATATATATATATATATATATATATATATATATATATATTTGTGTGTGAAATATATATCTATACCTATACATCTATATGAATATATACAGAAATAGATTTATATATAGAGAGAGATATATTGTATATTCAGATACACATACACATGTATACACATATATAGACATATCTACACATGGATACATACACACATACAGATATTTAGACATATAAAAATATATACGTTGGGGACCTTTCCAGTCAAAAACGTTGCCATAACTCTTTTAACCCTATTAAAATATGTTTATCAATGTTAAAATTATATTTTTTTATTAAAAAAGTGTATATATGAGTGTAATACTTTATTTCAATATGTTTTAATATTCAAGCACAATTCCGGCTTTCATTCCGGCTATAATTTTTTACTTGTAATATGATTGCTGCGTAGTCGTGATATCCATTTAAAGTATAGGTTGCACTAGAGCGATGTCGGCCGCGCTAACCCTTCTCTGGTAAATGGGATTTACCATAGATTTTTAATATTAAGATGCATGCTAATGTTAGCGATATTGCTTATGGTCTCCCATGCTATCATTAGCGTGCCACTTGTAATCTGGCCCTTAATGTCTTTTACGATGGTTGGGGAGGTTAGAGTAAATTGATATAGTAAATGTAATTGTCATTTATTAATGACCTAAGATAGAAAATTCAGTTTAAGTCTTATTATTTGGGAAGCTATAATAATCTATTTAATATAATATAGCTTTACCAACAAGTATTTTTTAAGTGTTCTGTCTTTTACATAGTGCCAGAGACCTGGAAAAGCACAGACTGCCCAGAGGGCTAAAATGGATCCTAAACTTGAATTTATTTAAATTATTAAGAGACAAACTACTTTATGCAAAGAAATGAAACATAACTTTAAAATATGTAATGTAGAAATGTAATAATTGTAAGAGTTAATTTGGTGATAACAATTGCTTGTGCTTACAGATACTTAAGAGATCGTTTGTATGTACATTTCACAGGTGTTTAAGATGGACTGTCTATTTTACTGTGTGATGCCATTATGAACTGGAACATTACTAAAATAATGTAAAGATAGCTTAGGAGTTAGAGAACCTTAATCATATGGTGAGAATCACAAGCTCAAATCCCAGCAATTATTTTTCATTTATTTATTTTTTTACAATAGTCAAGTAAGAGGTCCTACTTAAATTTAGTGTATATTCTCAAGTGCTCTAACATGACAGGAAAATATAATATATGTCCCATTCCAATGTTCTACACATAGCAGAATATGTTCTATTTAATTATGTGTATATATATATATATATATATATATATATATATATATATATATAAAACATGGAAGGGAACTGCACTCCAAGACCGGATCAGGTACACATCCTGTGACTCAGCAACATCCAGCCTTGGGTGCTAAATAGCACTCCAAAAAAGCTGTGATGTCACCAGAGCCACAGGCAGTTAACCCCAGTCCGGAATGGGTGCAAGAAACAAGGGGGATTGCAAATAAAAAGTAATACAACACATAGAAACACCCAGCACTCACCAGCTAGCTCACAGCTAAGATAAAATCACAACTGGCAAGGTTAGTAACCGCATCTGGCCAAATGGGAAAGCTCAGGCACCACGTCAAGGTCCTTTCCATTGCCTGAGTCCCTAACACAGCCACACTATCATGGGAGCTCACAAAGCCAAACAGACTGAGAACAAAGAAGGGGTGCACAGGTGGAGTAATCACCCATAGAAAATACAAAACATGGAAGGGAACTGCACTCCAAGACCGGATCAGGTACTCATCCTGTGACTCAGCAACATCCAGCCCTGGGTGCTAAATAGCACTCCAAAAAAGCTGTGATGTCACCAGAGCCACAGGCAGTTAACCCCAGTCCGGAATGGGTGCAAGAAACAAGGGGGATTGCAAATAAAAAGTAATACAACACATAGAAACACCCAGCACTCACCAGCTAGCTCACAGCTAAGATAAAATCACAACTGGAAAGGTTAGTAACCGCATCTGACCAAATGGGAAAGCTCAGGCACCACGTCAAGGTCCTTTTCATTGCCTGAGTCCCTAACACAGCCACACTATCATTCAAGCTCACAAAGCCAAACAGACTGAGAACAAAGAAGGGGTGCACAAGTGGAGTAATCACCCATAGAAAATACAAAACATGGAAGGGAACTGCACTCCAAGACCGGATCAGGTACACATCCTGTGACTCAGCAACATCCAGCCCTGGGTGCTAAATAGCACTCCAAAAAAGCTGTGATGTCACCAGAGCCACAGGCAGTTAACCCCAGTCCGGAATGGGTGCAAGAAACAAGGGGAATAACAAATAAAAAGTAATACAACACATAGAAACACCCAGCACTCACCAGCTAGCTCACAGCTAAGATAAAATCACAACTGGAAAGGTTAGTAACCGCATCTGGCCAAATGGGAAAGCTCAGGCACCACGTCAAGGTCCTTTCCATTGCCTGAGTCCCTAACACAGCCACACTATCATGCAAGCTCACAAAGCCAAACAGACTGAGAACAAAGAAGGGGTGCACAGGTGGAGTAATCACCCATAGAAAATACAAAACATGGAAGGGAACTGCACTCCAAGACCGGATCAGGTACACATCCTGTGACTCAGCAACATCCAGCCCTGGGTGCTAAATAGCACTCCAAAAAAGCTGTGATGTCACCAGAGCCACAGGCAGTTAACCCCAGTCCGGAATGGGTGCAAGAAACAAGGGGGATTGCAAATAAAAAGTAATACAACACATAGAAACACCCAGCACTCACCAGCTAGCTCACAGCTAAGATAAAATCACAACTGGAAAGGTTAGTAACCACATCTGGCCAAATGGGAAAGCTCAGGCACCACGTCAAGGTCCTTTCCATTGCCTGAGTCCCTAACACAGCCACACTATCATGCAAGCTCACAAAGCCAAACAGAATGAGAACAAAGAAGTGGTGCACAGGTGGAGTAATCACCCATAGAAAATACAAAACATGGAAGGGAACTGCACTCCATGACCAGATCAGGTACACATCCTGTGACTCAGCAACATCCAGCCCTGGGTGCTAAATAGCACTCCAAAAAAGCTGTGATGTCACCAGAGCCACAGGCAGTTAACCCCCGTCCGGAATGGGTGCAAGAAGATTTAGCACCCAGGGCTGGATGTTGCTGAGTCACAGGATGTGTACCTGATCCGGTCTTGGAGTGCAGTTCCCTTCCATGTTTTGTATTTTCTATGGGTGATTACTCCACCTGTGCACCCCTTCTTTGTTCTTAGTCTGTTTGGCTTTGTGAGCTCGCATGATAGTGTGGCTGTGTTAGGGACTCAGGCAATGGAAAGGACCTTGACGTGGTGCCTGAGCTTTCCCATTTGGCCAGATGCGGTTACTAACCTTTCCATTTGTGATTTTATCTTAGCTGTGAGCTAGCTGGTGAGTGCTGGGTGTTTCTATGTGTTGTATTACTTTTTATTTGTTATCCCCCTTGTTTCTTGCACCCATTCCGGACTGGGGTTAACTGCCTGTGGCTCTGGTGACATCACAGCTTTTTTGGAGTTCTATTTAGCACCCAGGGCTGGATGTTGCTGAGTTACAGGATGTGTACCTGATCCGGTCTTGGAGTGCAGTTCCCTTCCATGTTTTGTATTTTCTATGGGTGATTACTCCACTTGTGCACCCCTTCTTTGTTCTCAGTCTGTTTGGCTTTGTGAGCTTGAATGATAGTGTGGCTGTGTTAGGGACTCAGGCAATGAAAAGGACCTTGACGTGGTGCCTGAGCTTTCCCATTTGGTCAGATGCGGTTACTAACCTTTCCAGTTGTGATTTTATCTTAGCTGTGAGCTAGCTGGTGAGTGCTGGGTGTTTCTATGTGTTGTATTACTTTTTATTTGTTATCCCCCTTGTTTCTTACACCCATTCCGGACTGGGGTTAACTGCCTGTGGCTCTGGTGACATCACAGCTTTTTTGGAGTTCTATTTAGCACCCAGGGCTGGATGTTGCTGAGTCACAGGATGTGTACCTGATCCGGTCTTGGAGTGCAGTTCCCTTCCATGTTTTGTATTTTCTATGGGTGATTACTCCACTTGTGCACCCCTTCTTTGTTCTCAGTCTGTTTGGCTTTGTGAGCTTGAATGATAGTGTGGCTGTGTTAGGGACTCAGGCAATGAAAAGGACCTTGACGTGGTGCCTGAGCTTTCCCATTTGGTCAGATGCGGTTACTAACCTTTCCAGTTGTGATTTTATCTTAGCTGTGAGCTAGCTGGTGAGTGCTGGGTGTTTCTATGTGTTATATATATATATATATATATATATATATATATATATATATATATATATATAAATATATATATATATATATATATATACATATATACATGAATATATATAGGTATATATATATATATATATATATATATATATATATATATATATAGGAATATCTATTTAAAATAATTGGAAACTATTCTGCTTTGTGCAGAATATTGAAATGTGAAATATTCACAGTAAATACACAGTATAACAATTTAGGAAATATGAATATTGCATAAATATGCTTTATGAGTTTTCATGAACTTATATATGTCTATATATATATATAGGCACACGAAACTCTGAATGAGAGTGCGCATTTGCGGTTTGCTATGCTTAGATGTGTTTCTATTGCAACAGACACACAATGATGGCGTATATATACATACACATATGTATTTATAGGTGCATACATGTCTGTAAATACATATATACACATATTAATATATAAATACATATGTGTACACACACACACACACACATATATATATATATACACACATATTTAGACATATATATGTATGTATTATAATGTTAAAGCCTTTTGCTTGCCTTTTTTTTCTAACACCTGAGACCTCAAATCTTTGTGCCCTTACAACTTTTTTGTGCAATTATTTTTTTAATAACTTTTATTAGATGTTGTTATTATGAGTGTAACTGTACGTTGTAATGTATTTTTGATGTGTTTTGTGATGCTTTTTTGTTTCACAAAACAGTTAACCAGAGCTCTGAAGACGCGGTAATCATTCTAGCATAAATCACGATTGTGCTCAAGCGATCGTGTTTACTTTCAACTTGTAATATGAGCATTAAACCTTACGCGTGGAAACAACCACAATAAACCCCTTTTTGATTGTGCATAACTATAAAGCGCCACTCATAATCTGACCATCAATGGTTTGCATTGATTATAAAGAACAAATAAATTAATCAGAATTTACAATTATAACATTTTCTGTATATAGATACCTAATGAAACTATGTAATCCATGTAAGCATATGCATGGTAAAAGTGTTCATATGCAAATATTTCCCTGAGAGTAAGTAATTTCTGCAAAGCAATATGAAAAAGTAATCAATTTTAATGTATTTAAAGAAAGATCTAGAAGTAATTTTACTAGATAAGAAATAACCCTCTGGGTTTAACATAGTGATTTTAAAATTGTTATCAATTATTAAGCCAATGCATTGAGTTAATGCAATCATCAAAGAGCAACTCGGTCTGATCCACTAATTTGTCTTTCTAACATTCAGGCGCTGTTTGGTGTCTATAAAATAATAATTACATGTCATTGAAAAGAGCCATCACTTAAGGACTTTATTGACCAAGCCACAGAGGCAAATATTTCACATTTAACAGCCACACTAAAGCTCCACCAATTAATCACGTTAGCACTAGAATTCACTTGTTATTGCTATAAAGATGTGTTATCCAATGTTAGTTTCTGGGCTACAGTGTAGCTCTGAAGTGCATCTTACATGGGATCCCGAAGTTCCCTTTTCACACTTCATCACTTTTCCTTTGTTTGTAGTCGGCTCATTTCTGTCCTCTCCAGATGAATCCAATATACAATTCTGTGTCTTAAACATGCATAGTTAAAGCTTATTGAAATAGAAAGTGTATATGTCAAGTAACAGAATATATAAAATGCATTCAGCTACCTTAGACGTGAAATAATTCTACTGACAGAGCTCCCAATCATCTCACTTTTGCAGAACTGTGCCAAGTCATAAGCTTAATTACTCAGTACCTTCTTCTTTTATTTATATTCCACTTTTTCTTTTAGGATTCTTGAGGCACTTTGAATTTCCAAACCTTACTAAAAAATTCCTAGACACCGCCTTTATCATCAAAGCCCACCCATGGACCTACAAACTCTGCATTGAACCACCCATGTCCCCCAACTATTTTGCTACTTGATTTGAACTTAGAGCTCATGTGGTCCCTTTTTCCTCTATTTATATCAAAGTCCACTCAAAAATTGTAAACATCACACATATCACATAAGTCACAACCCAAACCGAAAAAGTCTGAATGGATCACTGATTCTCAACCCCAGAAAGTCAAAATTGTACCCACTTCAACACGGCTTCAGATGATAGAATAAAAACAGAGAGGTATGCCTTATTGCCCCTTATTTGAGATGTTTAGGTATCTTATGACAACTCTCAATCTATAGGATTTTTAACTACACAATCCAGATTCGCATTTTTAGATTTTCATTCTTGAAAAGACTGAACGAAAATCTTGATCGCAACACATTTTGGGGAGGGAATATTGCATTTTTTTCTAAGAATAATCAGATGACCAGTAAGACAAATAGTTCTAGTTCTTATTCTTTGATGAAAAACATATATATTTTTTTCATATATCTCATGCCTCACAGAGCAAGAATTAAGTAGTAAAGCCCAGTTTCTCACTTTTTTATGTGAACATGAAGGTGAGATCTTGGAATTATAAAGAATTCAGCTTTTAGGAAAATAAAATTACAATCTGTTTGAAAGTAGAATAACTACTATTAAATGGTAGAAATCTGTGCCTTTTCTGAAATTGTATTTTAGTTAAGAAATGTTATGTTTTACAAAATGTTATGTGCATGTAGCCCTGATAAAGGAACATTTATTTGTTAATTTCTATCAAGCATATCTGTATCTCTTTTCCATTCTCCTATTTTTAGGAAACGTGCAAAAACAGATGTTTGTTTTGCAATTGCTCAATGTAATTCCTTACCCTTCATAATAGTACTAGCAAATAATATATTAAAGTGATGTCAGTTTTATATGTTCTCACAGGAATCTATTGATACCTCTAGCTAAACAAGCAAACTGAATGATTACATACTTGAAGACACATTTTTTTAAATATATATTTTCTATTTTATTTATATGCTTGTATTCACTTGTTCTACTGTAAACAAATTTGCTGATATCCAAATTTTGGAAATAATGCATGCATATGGATAAAATAGGTTGCATATGGAATAGGTCAATTGCTCTGTTTAAATATGATGCAGCATTTCTCCATAGGAAAAAAATCTCTTCTAATTTTCTCATTAGCTTACCCTTTATATTAAGGGACATACAAAAGTAAAAATCATAAAATTATGCCAGAGTTGACAATGCTTAAGGGGTAAATAATATAGATAATGGTAATACGAACTGGGGGATTGTACAAATGAGGGGAAGAGCTAAACATTGAAAGGACTATTTCTAGAGAATCTGGCAACCAGGGCACAAACCCAAAATGTGCCCCTCACCTATTTTAAAATGCAACCTTCCCCCTCCTGATTCTTGCAAGTCTCATTAAGTGACAACACTACACAAGTGAAAAAGGATAAGAAATGAAATGTTTAAAGTGGCAATTAGCACATTTTAACACCTTAACAACCACTGACATACCCTGTATGTCGGCAGTCATTCAGATGGGAACATACATGTGCTGGATATAGTGCAAGTCTTGCCAATGTCGGAAAGACAGCGCTATATCTGCATGCCTCCAAAAGTGAGGCATGCAGTTTTAACACAGTGTTGCATCTGTGCTAAAGTCTAACTTCCAAATTAATTCCAAACAGCTTTTAGCCTTTGGCTGCACATCATGCATGAGAAGAGGAGTAGTAGTAAACCAGAATGTGAGTACACCAACACAAATAGAGTATATACATATTAGCCATTAATTAAATTGTACTTATGAGCAATACAAAAATCATACTATATCATGTATCTATAGGGATCCCTGTTCTTGCAGAATATTCTAAATTTAAAATTTTAGTCCTAAAAGTGCATGCATGCTTTTCCAAACGTATTAGTAAGGATTGTCCAATTAGACCCAATGAATTAAATAGCCCCATGTAAACTTGCCGTATGTGTCAATAATATTACCAGTCTTACTTAAGTAACCTGTCCTCCCAGAGTGATGCTCCTTATTCGCAGCTCACTGGATGTATTCTTGCAGTAGATCACTCCTGTATAAAGTGGGAGTGACTTCCATGCAACCGTGCAGACAAACCAGGTGAGTTTCCATGCTCAAACCACCTAAAACTCTGAGGTGCTATTTTTCTTAACAATGTTGCTCAGCTCCTCCTTCCAAGTACAACCTAACTGACAAGGTGCAAACAAATAGAGGGGTACCTCATGTGTGTATCAGTAGGTTCAAGAGGTGATACATAGAAGATGTAGAAAAGGTACTCACATTTGGATAGAGCATCCTTATGTGCTGGTAGTAACAGGCTGATAGATTCAGGGTGTATCAGCTCACCCACTCCCAGTAACAGGAACAGTCTGCAGTATGTCTGGATTATATTCCAATGCTGGCTAGGACAAAATTAATTATTCAAAGGCAGGGTGGAAAGTAACACAAGGTTACAAAGTGGCTGTATTCAAAGTCATTATACCAAACTGCTAAAAGTTAAAATGCATTTATTAAAAGCACATTGAAAAACAAAAAGCAGCAGGTATATAAGGGCGTATTGTGCAGTCCCAAAAATATATGCAACATGTTTCTCTGCTCTCTTACTTGGCCGTTTTATCAGGCATCTGATAAGGTTACTGTTCCCAAGCTGTGTAAGGTGCACAGACACTTCTCCACTATTTATACAAAATAATTACCACTATTCAGTAAAGGGTGTAAAATATGGTAGCATACAGTGTGCTGCTTGAGCCGGGACTGCACTAAGAGGCATCCAGTTAGCATGCTGGTGAGTACATGGTGCACTGTACTTACCAGTGAGCTAATTCAATGCCTCTTAGAGAGGTCCATGGCTCTGGAAGAAAACAGTCACTTCAGTTTAGCTCACCTATTTCTGTGCCGGTTCGCCCATACCTAGAAACGTCCCATAACATTGATGTTGCTAAATGGAAAAACTGTAATGAAGTAAGACCCAATGAGAGAATAGTAGCAACAACATAAGAACACATAGAGGCAATCTGAGAAAATATAAAGACAGCGCATGTCCAACTCAAGCGTTTAATACAAACAACTATATCGCTTCTTATAAAACACAAAGAATAAAACTCACATATATATATGTGAAAATCACACATGTCACAAACTTGTGCTTAAGGTGGTACTCAGTATCCCGACTGGTGTCCATATTGCCATCTAACCGGTCCACGTACAAAGTCCGAGCAATCACTGGTGTCCCGCAGCGTGTTTCAAGTCAGGTAAAGTGGGTACACCAAGCGGCTGATGTACTACATCTCTGAGATTCTACGTGTTTTGTACGCCTACTGGCAGACTTTCTCAAGAACACATTTTTTGTGATTTTCATCATTTTACTATCTCCAGAAGGAACTGATGTATTTTACTTTCATGTAATGGTCAACAATTGACTAGAGGAGTTAAATATCATTCCAAGTACTGTGTTTTCAATTTTCCATCATATCTTGTATCTCTTTCAAGTGTTGATACATATATTGTAGTGCTTGTATATTTTCTGTTCCACTTTTATAAGAACACATAGGCCTAAGAGTTACTATTTCAGGCAGGGAAGTAATAATGGGAAAAAAAATCAGACAATTTCAATAGCATGCTTAGATACCCAATACCTTATTAGTAGCTGAATATCTAAACCTTGCTTGATCATTCAGTTCTGTTTTAGACCAGTCAGAGGCTGTCTGTTACACATTAGACCCTACCCACTTATGCCTAGTCCTGGGTTTTAAAATGTTAAGAGATGTTAGAAGGAATGGAAAAAAAAAGTAATATGACTGTGTAGCTTAACCTACATGTCATAGTATGTCTACCCAAATAAGGGAACAACATATCCTGTAAAATAAGAATTATAATAGATATATGTATGTCTACACTCCAAAATAATGTAAATGAATTGCTTAATTGCCATAGATGCAAGAGTATAATCAGGATTATTATATTAACAATAATTATGAGAATATACAAACAAAAATAATAGAACAATGCCATAAAGCAACTCTATCAACTGAGGACTTTTTGGCCATTTTTCATTTTGCCACCATCACAATAGCACTTTGTGATCTATTTCCCGAACCTGTAACCACATTTCCAGCTCCTCGAAAAATGGCCTTTTGGACATTTTTGCAAGTATTCCAAGAATATTTAGATATCTTCTATTATATTGAACATGTGCAAGACACTTAAAGGGACATTATACACTCATTTTTTATTTGCACAAATGTTTTGTAGATGATCTATTTATATAGCGCATAAAGTTTTTGTTTTTTTAAATATATAGTTTTGCTTATTTTTAAATAACATTGCTCTGATTTTCAGACTCCTAACCAAGCCCCAAAGTTTTACAAGAATACCGTCAGATACCTACTCCTGCTTGCTCCTGTTTGTGTAAAGGCTCTTTTCATATGCAAAAGAAGGGGGAGGGGGGAGTGTCTTATTTCCCACTTGCAGTGGGCTTTCCAAATACCTTTTCAACAGAGCTAAAGTGAGAGCTTCTTAGTAAGTTTTTAAACAGTTTTATACTGGATTTTTATATCAGTATCTGTGCATCCTATTCTTTATAGAAAGTGTCTATTACATGCAGTTATATGAAAATTGGTGTATACTGTACCTTTAATGGCCATAGGATACATTGTAGAAGTTTATTTACATACATGGCATTGATAAATTGAAGCTCTATTCATCGTTAATATAAAGTCCTCCAGCAGTGGCAAGGGCACACATTTTCACATGTATATGTGTTGATATCCTTTACAGCTAAGGGAATTTGCAGGAAAATTGAGAAGAAAGACTCTCTTTCTTGCAATGTTTGTTTCTGATTCATACTCTCACTGTTCCAATCTCACAATTAATACTAACATATTTATAACCAGCCTTTAAAATGGGATTGCACAATCATGAGTTCAAAAGGAACCTATTGCAATCTGTTTCCATCCTCGCAACTGCTAAACCATCTGAATGCCAATGGTATCTAGCCATGATGGGCATAATGGGCATTTTTGATTGCTATAGTGACACTTTTAGGGCCAGATTACAAGTAAAGCATTATTAAAAACTCCCACTCAAGCGTTAACTCCACTAAAAGTAAGCTTTTAAAAATAAACTGTTTTTGCTCGCTAACCCGACACACGTAAAAAGCCGAAGTTAGAATATCTCACATGCGATAACGTATTCCCCCATAAAAATCGATGGAACAAAAACACCCTACTTGCACACAAACCCGATCACATATTCTGAAGTGCGCTAACCTGAAGAAAATATGAATATTTCACATTCCAATGTTCTTCACATAGAAGAATATGTTCTATTTATTCATAAATATATATCTGATGTTTTTTTCACAAATATATATTTATACGTATATATTTATACCTAAATATATATATAGATATGATTATATATAGGTATATATATCTATACTATAATTGTGTTTGTAATGCGTCTGTCGGTGTCGCCAGTTGCACATGCATCTTCAAAGGAATGTTGGCTGTGCAAGGCAGCCAAAAGGACGTTGGCTGCGCACGCAGTCAAAAGAATCCATCTGGATGCAGCGAAGCTGCATCCAGGTGAATTCCAAAAATGGCAGGGTGGTGAAAGTATCCACCACAGGTGGATTCTTTCACCACCCTGCCATTTTCAGAATCCACCTGGATGCAGCATAGGCAAACCCAAAGCCTTTAAAAAAAAAACGTAACCACCCGCACGAAGTATAAAATAAAAAACCCCTAACCTCCCGCATGAAGTATTAGCAAACACCTAAACCATCAACCCCACATCGCAAAACAATTAAGTTATTAACCCCTAAACCACAAATATCATAATTAAAATATTAACCCCTAAACCGCCAACCCCCCCCATATCCCAATAAACTTATTTAACCTATTAACTCTTAAACCACCAACCCCCCACATTGCAATAAACCTTATTAACCTACTAACCCCTAAACCACCAAACTCCCGCATTGCAATAACTCTAATTAATATATTAACCCCTATACCGCCAACCCCCCACAATGCAAATAACTCATTTAATTACTAAGCCTCCTAACCTAGCACCCCCTAAATTAACCCCAATTACAACTAAATTACAATTAAAATTAAAAAAAACTAAGATTAAATTACAAAAAATAAAAAAGTCTAAGATTATAGAAAAAAATAAACAAAATTATATAAAAAAATTAAACCTAATCCCTATGAAAATAAAATAACTCCCCAAAATAAAAACACCCTCTAATCTAAACTACCAGTAGCCCTTAAAAGAGCCTTTTGTAGGGCATTGCCCTAAGTTAAACTCTAAAGCTCTTTTACCTCTAAAAAATACTAAGTCCCCCTAACAGTAAAAACCCCTCACTTACCTAACCTCACAAAATAAAAAAACCTAACACGAAAAAACTAAACTACCCATTGCCCCTAAAGGGGCATTTGTATGGGCATTGCCCTTAAAACGGCATTCAGCTCTTTTACTGCCCTCAAAATGGCAATCAGCTCATTTTCAAGCCCACAAAAACCCTAATCTAAAAAAAAAACACCCCAAAAATTAAAATAAAAAAGCCTAAACCTAAGCCCCAAATAGGTACTCACTGTTCCTGAAGTCCGGTGGAGAAGGTCTTCTTCCAGACGGATCTATCATCTTCTATCTTCATCTGGAGTGAAGGCGGTGCGGAGTGGAGGCACGGAACTGTGTTCCTGATGCCTGGATCCTCAGCGGCACTCCTCAATGACAGCGTTCCTCGGCAGCATGGAGGCTTCTCTTCATGCGATCGAATGCAAGGTACCCCATATTTATTGGGGTACCTTGCATTCCTTTTGGCTGAAAATTTTAAATCAGTCAATAGGATTAGAGCTACTGAAATCTTATTGGCTGATATGAACAGCCAATAGGATTGCAGTAGCTCTAATCCTATTGGCTGATTTCAAAATTTCAGCCAATAGGAATGCAAGGTACCCCAAATTGATTCCCGTACCTTGCATTCAATGTTCAGTCTACGATGGACATCAGATGAAGAGGAGCCTCCATGCCACCGAGGAACGCTGCCGTTGAAAACCGCTGCCGCTGAGGACCGCCGCTGAGGATCCAGGCATTGGGAACAAAGCTCTGTACCGACTTCACTCCAGATGAAGATAGAAGATGATGGATCCAACTGAAAGAAGACGTTCTCCGCTGGACTTCAGGAACAGTGAGTACCTATATGGGGCTTAGGTTTAGGCTTTATTTTAATTTTGGGGGTGTTTTTTTTTAGATTAGAGTTTTTTTGGGCTTGAAAAACAGCTGATTGCCCTTTTAAGGGCAGTAAAAGAGCTGAATGCCCTTTTAAGGGCAATGCCCATACAAATTTCCCTTTAGGGGCAATGGGTAGTTTGTTTTTTTTTAGTGTTAGGTTTTTTATTTTGGGGGGAATTTGTATTTTTTAGAGGTAAAAGAGCTGTTTAACTTAGGGCAATGCCCTACAAAAGGCCCTTCTAAGGGCTATTGGTAGTTTAGTATTAAATTAGGGGGTGTTTTTATTTTGGGGGAGATTTTTTATTTTTATAGGGGTATTATTTAGGTTTAATTTGTTTTATTTTGGGTAGCTTTGTTTTTTTGTTTTTTTTTTTCTTTAATTTTACTTTTTTTTTGTAACTTTAGATTTGGAGTTTGTATTTTTTAAACATTGATTGCCCTCTGGACAGGCTTATTGCCTAGTACATATATACTGTATATATAAGAATATCTATTTCCACATACATAGATCATATTCTGTGCAGAATATTGGAATGGAGAATATTTACAGTAAATACACAGTAAAATACTTTATTAAATATGAATACTGCATTAATATGCTTTAATATGTTTTCATCTACTGCAAAAGGCTCCAATGCGCATATATATATATATATATATATATATATATATATATATATATTTATTTAGACATGCAAATGTATGTTTCTCTATGTTAAAACGCTTTGCATACCTTTTTTTCCCTAACACCTGAAACCTCATTTCTTTGAACCATTTTTTTTAAATAATTTGCATTAGATGATGTTATTATGAGTGTAACTGTACTTTGTAATGTATTTTTGATGTGTTTTGTGACACTTCTTTGGTTTTGCAAAACAAATTACCAGAGCTCTGAGGTTGCACTAACTCGACGCAAGTTAACTTCAATTGTGCTCAAGCAATCACTTTTACTTGTAATATTAACAAAACACCTGACGTGTGCAAACACCCGCAGTAACCCCCTTTTCACTTGCACGTAACTGTTAGCACTCCACTTGTAATCTAGCCCATAATATTTTAAAAGCATTGTTTTAAACAATATTAATCTTTATTGATTGTAAAAGCACAGTTTTAAGTTTGGCGTGATCTATGTTTGTAAAGAAGACTATGGGTTTCTATTAGAAGGTCTTATGATATCTTCTTATACTGGATTTTAACGGTACTGAAACTGTAAAGCCTCAAACCATTCTATTGCAATATTGTATCTGCAAGGAAGATGATCTAACGAGATTGCATTTTTCTGAATATGTTTTTATAGGGAACGTACCTTTTTGAGTGCAAAGTCCAAACACGTTTATGACAGTACATTTTACAATACTTGCACCTACATTATTGAACTCACATTCACAATCTCTTTTAGAAGTTAAAAAATGTAGGCTCAAGCACTGTAAAACGTAATGTTGTGAACTTGTTTGGACCTTGTTTTTTTTTTATTTCCTTTTTTGGGTTGTTTTATAACGGTTTATGGGATTGACCATACATTTTTATAAGGAGTTATGCTTATTCTTATATAAAAAAATAATTACACATAGAATTAACTTTAAAACGACTCAAACAGAATGCATCTAGAATATGTGTATAGCCAAATTACATTGATAACCTCAATTAAAACGTGAAAAGCATTTATTTCATCAGTATTTTCAATAATAATGATACTTGTTATTAAAAAGGCAATGAATTCATCTAATTGCAGAGGCAATGGTATATAACAGGGTAACATTCATTTACTTCATTATAATTACAGTTTTTTCATTATAATATGACCTAATTATTTTTACTGTTAAATTCTGTATCTCTGATAAGTGACAATGGCTACAAAGCCTTCTTATAAACAGCCTGACTCTTAAACCCTAGTTAAATTCAGTCTGAGCTTGCAGAATAACATTAATTAGTAATTATATAGGCACTTATTTTTGCAAAATAATTACACATTGGTATTAGTCAGCCTTTCTGTAACTTTTAATAGCAAAAGTTTATCTTAGATATATTTAAACCTTAATTTATACTTAAAGGGATACAAAACCCAATAGTATTCTTTCATTTTTCAGATAGAGCATGCAATTTTAAGCAACTTTCTAATTTATTCCTATTATCTATTTTTCTTCGTTCTCTTGCTATCTCTATTTGAAAAAGCATGAATGGAAGGTTAAGAGCCAGCCCATTTTTAGTTCAGTACCTTGGTAGAGCTTGCTGATTGGTTTGCTACATTTAGTAACCAATCAGCAAGAGCTATCTAGGTGCTTAAATAAAAATGGGCCGGCTCTTAAGCTTACATTCTTGCTCGTTCAAATAAAAATAGCAAGAGAATGAAGAAAAATTAATAATAGGAGTAAATTAGAAAGTTGCTTAAAATTGCATGCTCTATCTGAATCATAAAAGAAAAATTTTGGGTTTAGTATCCCTTTAAAGAAACATTAAACTTAAAAAGTAATTCACTGTAACATAAAACTTTGCAATATTATTTATTTTTTCTCTGATTTTTTTTATTTTTTTTTGCTGCCCATAAAGAGAAATGTTTTCTACAGATCACAGAATCATGACCCTACAACATTCTATACAATAATTGCTTTAAAATTACAGGAGCTCATTTATCTCTGTTCCTAATTGGACACATCAAAGGAGATAAAATGCAAACATACTTAAAATGCTAGTCTCAATAAAAAATGTAATTATTTTTAGTAAAAAAAAAAACGTTGCAATGTACTTGTATTATTTATTTTGCCTGATTTTCTTATGTTTTATGTCTTATGTTTTATCTCTGACAATTAAGGGCTAGATTACAAGTTAGGTGCTAATTTATCATGCACCCATAAACAGGCAATTTCGCCCATTTACAGGTGCGCGATAAATAACCAGCAATTAATGGTAAAAGAAATAATAATTTTAAAATGTGCCCCAACTGCCCCCAAAAATAATTGTGCAGTGCCTTTAAAAAAATAAAAAATATGAGCATTTTAAAAAACAAAAAGAAAACTGCACTAAGCAGTTTTTAGGGATTAATAGTGGCTGGTGTGGGGGGTTAGAAATAAAATGGCACTGAAAAGTGCCTTTACACATCGGTCTATGGGAACTGTGTGTTCTATATATATAAATGTTACCCTCTTCGCTGCGCTAGTTCTCATGCCATGACTGATGACATGAGAATGATTCTCCCATTGGAGCCTATGGAAGCGAACCCTTGTGAGCACAAAGCTTTCATGCAATGCGAATTCTATTGCACCTATCTTGTAATACCAGCACTGGTTTTACTAAGTTGAGCGCAAATAATTTATTTTGCAAAAACAATATTTTGCACTTAACTTGTAATCTGGCCCCAAATGTTTTTCTCTGCCCCCTGGAGACTGGAGAGCATTCTGTATTTTTTTACAGAAATTGCTTGAATAGTGCGGGGACTAATTTATATATATTCCTAAATGGCCACATCAAAGGGGATGAGAAAAGTAAACAAAGCTTTTCAATGCTAAGACAATTACAGTTTAAAAGCTTTTAAATATTTTTACTTCCTGACCTGATATATACTGACATTATATGATGTGATATTATATTCTGTCATTATTACATTAATGCACCTTAAGCATCAAAATGCAATGTTTCATTAGTCAAATGCTAATTGTTTTTCCCCCAAAATGAAGCTATTCACAAAATATAAAATACATTTGTGACATAAATTAAACTGTTCTTTTCTCTTTTAGATATAACTTTCTTTGAAACATTTTGGAAAGCAACAGATGTGCTGCAATGGTTACATAAACTGCCCGGCTTGACTGGATGGTTAGATAAAGAGAGCTCCAAATCTGCCTAGTAACCGTCTGACCACTATGAGTTATACCATGAAACTTCACAGACATTTTCAGAGAACAATTCTCTTGCTTGCCACCTTTTGCATGGTAAGCATTGTTATCTCAGCCTATTACTTGTACACTGGCTATAAACAGGACAATGAACTATCAGAAGCATCAACAGAAATAGAATGTTCAGTTATTGGATCTTTGCCATATAACCTATTAGAACAAAGAAATGGAAAACCTTCTGTTTCATTAAACACAGATGCCAGTATCTTAGTACTTATAGAGAGCCAATACTCTCAACTTGGCCAAGACATTATTAGTATTCTTGAATCCAGCAGAATTAAGTATCATGCTGAAATTGCACCTGTAAAAGGCGATCTTCCTCCTCTCACAGAAAATTATACAGGAAAATATGCACTAATTATATATGAAAACTTTCTGAAGTATGTGAGCATGGACACGTGGAATAAAGAGCTTATGGATAAATACTGTCTTCAGTATGGTGTTGGGATAATTGGATTTATTAAAGGCAATGAAAACAATATGCAGAGTTTCCACCTGAAAGGATTCCCATTCATGGTTCATAATAATATGGGTGTCAAAAATTGTTGTATTAATCCTTACACACCCATACTTCATATAGTAAAAGCCTCAGATGCAGGAAAAGGACCTTTATTGGGGAATGAATGTACAGTATTTGAGGTTAATCACTCAATGTACCAACCAGTGATTTTTACAAAATTGAAAATGCCAGTTGGCACCCCACTTAAGCTATCAAAAATATCAATTTTTGCCACAGTTATTTATGATTTGGGTCTTCATGATGGAATTCAAAGAGTCTTCTTTGGCAACAATTTGAACTTTTGGCTGCACAAGCTAGTTTTTGTAGATGCTATATCTTTCCTATCAAAGAAGAAGCTAACTTTGTCCCTGAAAAGGTACATTCTTGTGGACATAGATGATATTTTTGTAGGAAAGGAGGGAACACGAATGAATACGAATGATGTAAAGGTAAGTTATAGCACATGTGGATAAAAAAAAACATGATGAAAATAATAAGATGTAAACTGATTTATTATTAATTGATTTGACTTTTCAGCACATTTGTGAGCAGTGAAAAATTACATAATTTATCATGCAGCCTTGACCCTATTCATTTTGTTTTTTTATCCAAAAATTGCTGAAGGTGTGCATACTTATGAAATATTATTGGTAAAATATGGTCTTGTGTAATTAATGATAAAGCTTCAGAAAAGAATAAGACAAAAATCAGCATCACAGTTATATAAATATATCAGCTACTCACGTAAAAATGGGATTTTCATTTGTTCAAAAACGTAGTATACTCTGACATAACGAAGAACTGCATAAACATTACAGATAGTTTATGGGCAATTAAATAAATATTGCATTTCACAGAGGAAAAAAAAATTAGGAAAAGCTTTCAAGCATTTCAGTTAAATTGTTTAATATGATGTTGCCTCCAGTGCTGTACAGTACATTTCCACAGTATATTTGTTGGTTACAAGAAATTTTGAGTAAAGCTGCTGTGGGTCAGTTTTTTATTTGATCTGAGCTTTAACCCTTTTTTTAAATGCTTTGTATACAACTTTATTGCAGGCATCTCAGGTTAAGATTGCTTCTAGACATAATTAACACTATAAAACCACAATATTGACAAGCACACATGTTGCTCATACTTCTTCAATATATGCTCTTTGGAGAAGAATCTCAGAATTCTGTATCTCTTAACCTTGAAAATCAATCCCATCTTGCTGGAAAATCATTTTTTTAATCCATTTAATCAGAAATCTTACCTAAAGCTCTTTATTTTGCATTAGTTTCTATTTATACAGCAGCCTAAAGTTGATTTTTTTTAGCTGCAAGCACATATCAGAGATGCAAAATAAAACCTCTAGATATGTTGGTGTTAACCAAAATATTTTGCTTTTTTGTGTTTGAGAAGTGTTGGTTTCTTTGGGGACCTCAAAAATGATTCCTGTCCCTTAAAACTATGAAATGAATAATTCTGTTTTGTTTTTACAGTATATGTGTGTTTTTGTGTCTGTGTTTTTGTGTGTGTGTATGCACAGGTGTGTAATGCACTTTAAATTTGATTGTTTTGATTTTGTACATAGATGAATGCATTTTTGAAATACCTCCTTAGCAAGAAACCTCTGATTCCCCTGTTTTCCTCCCTTAAAGGGATAACCCCCCCCCAAAAAAAAAAAAAATTGTGATTTAGACAGAGCATACAATTTTACTTATTTTTCTTCTATTATCAAATTTTTGTTCTTTGTTGAAGAGATGCCCAAGTAGGTGTCTGTAGCACTAAATAGCAGTAAATGATGCTGCCATCTAGTGCTTTTGCAAATGGCTAATATTCTTGCAAAGCTGCTGCCATATATTGCTCCAGACACAAACACACTCTTAAACTTACATCCCTGATTTTCAACAAATTATACAGAGAGAATGAAGAAAATTTGATAGAAGTACATTAGAAAGTTGTTTAAAATGATCTGAATCATGAGATATTTTGGGTTTTATGTCCAGATGTCAAAATGTAACCCGTAAAGCATGCTTTATGGCTTTTTCATTGTGAATCAGTTTATTTTTTTATTTTTATTTTAAAATACATGATTTTGTGAATTTGAAATAAATAATTGTAGGAGCGTTCATTGAGTATTTTACCCCACCACACACACTTTCACCACCAAACCTAATATTTATGTTTAATATGAAGAGGTGGTAACTATATTCAACCCTGAATTTAGCATGAATTTAGCATTAATATGTGTATTATTAGTACTAAATAGTCCGTGTACAGCACGTCTCTATTAAACAAGGTATATTTAACACTTATAATGATGATTTTTGTACGTAAAGAAGATGGAAAGTTTACTTCTTTAAATTACTATGCATAAAGTTAACACCTTAGTCACTCCTACTCTTCGAAATGGAGCACTGTGGTTGCATTCCCAAATTATTTTGTAAAAGTGTTGACTAAGGGGACATAATGCAGCATTTATGCACACCTACTGCCCACCTGTGACCCCATCCTCCTGGTGCATTCTACTGACAAAATGACGGTGGGCCATTGCCTACAAGTCCCCCAGCATTCCAGAAAGCCTCAGGGAAATGTAGGTAGGCATGTTTATGCCATAGGTAATACAATACTCTCCTTTCCAATACTCCACCTTTCTCCCTTATAGAAGATATGAAATTGTGACCTCTGCAGAATAAAATGTATTGCAAAAACATAAACATGCAACGATCAAACCTCTTTAAGAAAAAAGATAAAACCTGGAAGTACCAAAAAGATGAGAGCTGACTTCCATAAAAAGTAATGACATTTTCTGGGATACAAAATCTCACAGGGGATTGTGGAGTTAACAGTGGAGCACTTGACACTGATACAAAATTCTTAGTTTGCAGCATGTTCAATTTAAACTGCAATGTTTTCACTACTTGCATTTGCCTCTAATTTAGTATACATTACTTTTCTCTTCATTAATTAAGTGTATTGTGAATTTTGAGCATACTTCCCCTGCATACAGTTGGCAAGATAAATCACTGAGACCTGCTGGTGTAAAATGCTTAGAGTTGAAAGAGAGATTCAGACATTCCCTGTCCCTCCCTTGTTCAATCCAAATAACTCCCCTGTCCCTCCCACTTTATGAAACTGTCAGTTTTATTTTACATAGAGAAAATATAAAGTAAAATGTAATTTGTAAAAGATACATGGAAATATACAGAGTATGACCCTAATTTGTTAAAGTTGCACAAAAACTTTCAAAGCATAATAATAATGCTGTAATCAGAATCTAAATGCTTTAAAATACAAAATACAAAGTGCAAACTTTAAATGTAATAAAACTTAAAGAACACTATCTGAAGTCTAAAGTGATATAAAATACAAGCACAAAGGGGGATATTTATCAAAGCGTCAACTGAAAATACGCTTGAATCCTGCGTCGTATTTGTCGCGAGATTAATCCGCCAAAGTTATCAAAGCATCAAGATCATCAAATGTTGAAATGTGTGAAGAAATACACGCTCCCATGATCTTAATCTGATGCAGATCGATGCTTGCGTCATTACAGATGTTTCAAATTCACATTTGACTCTATTTGACCCTTTTCTCAATTTATCAAACATTTAACAGTTATGCTTGCTTCTATTCCAACACAGCGTACTAGGGCTGCAACAACTAATCAGTAAGATTGATCATAAAAATAGTTGTCAAAGAATGTCATTATCAATTAGGTGGTCAGCGATTAGTTGGTTAATTGCACAGCACCAGCTGCTTCAATTCGATGAACTCCTGCACATGGTATTGTGCAATCATTTTTATTTATTATTTTTTTTTTTCTATCTGATTAATCGGATGATTATTGTCCGATTAATCGGATAGAAAAAAATATTAAAAAAATAAATAAATTCAATTTTTTTGCACAATCTTAGTTGCAATAGATTATTAGATTAAAGCAGCTGGTGCTGTGCAACTGACCAACTAATCGCTGACCACCTAATTGATAATGAGATTTGTTGACAACTATTTTTATGATCAACCTTACCGGTTAGTTGTTGCAGCCCTACAGCGTACCTAGTTTTCAAACTGCCACCCTTGAGGCCACGGATGCCATAGAAATCAATGGGAGTCAGAAAACACAGAAAGCTTATGTTTGATGCTGCTAAAGAATGAAGTATATTACATAATAAAAGTAAATTAGAAACTTTATTAAAATTGTATACCCTTGGTAAAGCAAACAATATTATTGCTCCACATTTGGTCCACTAGTAGATATAGGGATACAAATGAAAAATATACTACTACTTATGGATTATGATACAACTTTGACTCTCATTACAAAGCAAGGGGACAATATTATTTCCCCAAATGTATTGCAAAGTTTTGCCCCAAACTTGTTGCACTAATAAATATAGAGATAAAAAAATGAAATAAATACACAACATAATATAGCTAACTTCCTTTTTATTTTTTTGGAAAAAATCTATTTGCACCATGTTTAAGCCATGTAATACAAGTCCCACTCTCTACTTTGCCCCAAATGTGATGCAAAACTTTTCGCATCAATTATACAAACTCCTTAACAACCCACACACTAGTGAATTTATCATCCACTTTTGATTGGAATATGCATAATCACATGATTTATGACATCAGCCAATCTGATTCAAATATACATTTTAGACTATAACTAATGAATCAAATTGCTTGATACTTGTGTCATTGATCACTCATCAGAACTTGTAAGTGCCATTTGTTACATTGTGTATTATTAGAAAATTATATAAATTGACAATATTTGGTATAGAACAAATAGTGAGTGATATGCAAACATATGACTCTTACAAATAAAATCTTAACTGATTCCTTGACCTAAGCAAGATAGCTTAAGTAAATATTCAATGAAGTCCTGGAATCTTCTATGGAATCCTGTTTAGAATATCCAATGTAATTGGTGGTTTAAGTAATCCAACTTGGGGGGCAGCTCCTCTTATAACAAACAAAAGACAACCAACGATCTGTGAAAAAAATCACAAAAAAGAGGGCGCCTCCTAGTGCAATAATCCAAGAAAAATGGCACAGATAGAGAAGGTGAAGATTGTATACTCACAAAAGAAGCAGCACCTATGTGCTGATTGAGACAAGCTGGGGAATCACAGTGACCCAGCTACACTGATCCTGTTACAGGATGATGAAATCTACTGTATCCAAACAATCTACAAGAAGAAAGCACAGAAAAAGGAGCCCCTCCTAGTGCATTATTGCAAGATAAATGGCACAATTTGTCAATGTGAAAATGATATACTCACAAAGAAAGCAGCACCTATGTGCTGATTGAGACAAGCTGGGGAATCACAGTGACCCAGCTACACTGATATTGCAGCAAGATGTTGATGACCAGTGGTTCCTATAAACAGGCTTAAGCTTCCATAAAAAAATAACAATTTATTGACCAATTGTTAAAATTTCAAGGGATAAAAAACAGTATTACCCCAGTACATAAAAACAAATGTTAAAAAACAGTTACAACGCGTTTCTCAGCCAACAGGCTGTTTCCTCAAGCATCTGTTGGACTATTGGAAGCTAATGCCTTTTAAATTATATTAACCCCTACTACACCTTCCCACTCCATGTGCTGGTAATTACTTAATTGTTAAGGGTTTACTATGACAACATGATTTGTTTCTAATGATAAAAGTTTCCCCATATGCATACATGAGAAAAATTAGGAACATACATAAGAACCATTACTGCAATGTCTTAGGTTAATTCATTACCATCCATACTATTGTAATTAAACATTTATATAAAATGTGCAAATAAACAGATTAATACAAAACAATATGTACAAAAAAAAACTTAAAAATTTAAATAAATCAACATATAACATAATGCATATCATAAATACAAGATACCCTTTTCATTTACAACAATTTATATTTCTCTCTTTATTTGATAATGCTACCCCCATACCTCTCTTGACGTGCGTGTTTTTGACATTTCTTTTAATAAATAAGGCCATCGTCTGGCGAGCGTATTGACGGCGGCATGCACTGAGATTGACGCTTTGATAAATATCCCCCAATGTGTAAATGTAACAACTCTCTCATGTCGTGCAGTGCCATATTGCACTGGAATTGTCTCATCCTTCACATTCATATATGCAGGGAATACCCCCCAGAGAAGTATAGCAAAATGTGCCTTCCTAAAAACCTGTGAGAGATCTCAAAGTGCTGGTGGATCATTTTAGATGATCTCAGCGGAAAGTTTAAAATCATTGGGCTCTAAAAATCATTGGGCTTTAAGTATTAAATTTACTGGGATTTTGTAATAGTTTGCATATTTCATTGCAAATGCAGCTTCATCACGGGTAATAAATGAGAATAGGGACTGAATATTTATTTTATTAATTTTTGATAGGTTAGCAAAACAAATCAATAAGTGTTATTGGCTCTTATTTAATTGTATTTGGGTTGTCTTGATTACATTATAAGGTAGAAAATGTATTGATACCTGAGCTACGGTGTTTAGAGTTCTAAATGCCATCATATCACATTGTTTAATTTGATTAGAGTATGTGCTGAAGAGATATTCTTCAAAGAAATTATACATTTTTCAATTCAAAATGCACTTAAAGGGACATAAAACCAATTTTTTTTTCTTTCATGATTTTGATAGTACATCAAATTTTAAACAACTTTCTAATTTATTTCTATTATCATATTTTCTTCGTTTTCTTGTCATTCTTATTTGAAAAGGAAAATGTAAGCTCAAGAGTGTGCATGTGTCTGCAGCACTATATAGCAGCAGTTTTGCAACAATGTTATATATTAGCAGGAGCACTAGATGGCAGCACTATTTCCTGTCATGTAGGGCTTCAGGCATGTGAACGCTACCTACCTAGGTATCTTTTCAACAAAGAATAACATGAGAATGAAATAAATTTGATAGTAGAAGTAAATTGGAAACTTTTTAAAAATTGTATTCTCTATCTGAATCATGAAAGACATTTTTGGGGTTTAATATTGATAAGAAAGGCAACATATTTTATCAGTTAAAATATATTTATATCAATCGTTAAAAAATAACCAACAGTATTATGAACAAGAAATAACAATGTTTTTGTTGTATAGCCTGTGGGCAGCTTCTGGAATCTCTTCAAAAGATGGTATCTTTAGATCTTGTTGGTTGCATTTAAGGCTTGACCACATGAGATTGGTGCCTAAGTATAAATCAAACACAAACAACACAGAGAGAAAAGATTAGAACAGAGAAAACACTTCCTTTGAAAAGGGTTTATCTTTAGGTAGCCGATCAGAACAGTGGGTGAGTGAACAGTGATAGAGATTGTGTTTCCAGTGAATATATTGGCTAGTGTTAGTGCTGTCTAGTCAAGTGCTATATGCTGAAATCTTAAACTAAATAATTAAATAATTCATATGAAAGAGTCTAAAATGGTTACGCTAAAGTTAAACTGATTTTTTAATCTAATCAGAAATATGTGTTTATGCACAATTAATCCTTTGTGACAAATAGCTCACTTGCAAAAAGAAGTACAACTACTACAGGATTCTTGGTGGAAAGATATATACGTCCCATAAGCATAAAACCAAAAAGTATTTTCTTTTCAGCACATTAACATATATTTTTCAAAATAAATAAATAAATAAATAATATAAAAATGAAATGTCTCTTTGGCCTCTAGTTATCAAGCCGTCGACTTTCTTGCATTCAACGGCACCAATACACTTGCCTAAGATCACCTAACATCGCTGCCGCTGACCTGAATACGTTCTCCAAAATTATCAAGAAAGCTGTCAAAAAGCCGCGCACAAAGTACGGTGCGATGAGCAGTGGACTGTTGTTAACTAACAGTCATCAATCTCACTGCTCTTCGGCTTATTCGCAGCTTTCTTGGTATACTGTCACTAAGCACCCACACTATACTATACTGTTTTACCCAATATACCGCCGCTCCCGGAACTTGCCGCACCTAAATAAATTAATTAACCCCTAAACCGCAGCTCCTGGAGCCCACCGCCACCTACATTATATTTATTAACCCCTAATCTGCCCCCCACAACGCCGCCACTATATTAATTTTAACCCCTAATCCTAAATCTAACCCTAACCCTAACACCCCCTAACTTAAATATAATTTAAATTAATCTAAATAAATATTCCTAGCATTAAATAAATGATTCCTATTTAAAAATAAATACTTACCTATAAAATAAACCCTAAGATAGCTACAATATAACTAATGGTTACATTGTAGCTATTTTAGGATTTATTTTTATTTTACAGGCAACTTTGTATTTATTTTAACTAGGTAGCATAGATATTAAATAGTTATTAACTATTTAATAACTTCCTAGCTAAAATAAATACAAATTTATCTGTAAAATAAAACCTAATTTACAATTACACCTAACACTACACTATCATTAAATTAATTACCTAAACTAACTACAATTAAATACAATTAAATAAAATTAAATAAAGTACAAGAAAACAAACACTAAATTACAGAAAATAATAAAATAATTACAAGAATTTTAAACTAATTACACCTACTCTAATCCCCCTAATAAAATTAAAAAGACCCCAAAAATAATAAAAATCCCTACCCTACACTAAATTACAAATAGCCCCTAAAAGGGCCTTTTGCGGGGCATTGCCCGAAAGTAATCAGCTCTTTTACCTGTAAAAAAAAATACAATACCCCCCAACATTGCAACCCACCACCCACACACCCAACCCTACTCTAAAACGCACCCAATCCCCCCTTAATAAAGCCTAACATTAACCCCTTGAAGATCACCCTACCTTGAGACGTCTTCACCCAACCGGGCAGAAGTGGTCCTCCAGACGACCAGAAGTCTTCATCCTATCCCGGCAGAAGAGGACCTTCAGACGGGCAGAAGTCTTCATCCAGGCGGCATCTTCTATCTTCATCCATCCGGAGTGGAGCGGGTCCATCTTCAAGACATCCAATGCGGAGCATCGACAAATGAATATTCCTTTAAGTGACGTCATCCAAGATGGCGTCCCTTGAATTCTGATTGGCTGATAGAATTCTATCAGCTGATCGGAATTAAGGTAGGAAAAATCCTATTGGCTGATGCAATCAGCCAATAGGATTGAAGTTCAATCCTATTGGCTTATTCAATCAGCCAATAGGATTGAGCTCGCATTCTATTGGCTGATTGGAACAGCCAATAGAATGCAAGCTCAATCCTGTTGGCTGATTGCATCAGCCAATAGGATTTTTCCTACCTTAATTCCGATTGGCTGATAGAATTCTATCAGCCAATCGGAATTCAAGGGATGCCATCTTGGATGACTTCACTTAAAGGAATATTCATTCATCGGGTAGTTGTTGGCCTGGAAGGATGTTCCGCGTCGGATGTCTTGAAGATGGACCCGCTCCGCTCCGGATGGGTGAAGATAGAAGATCCCGCCTGGATGAAGACTTCTGTCTGTCTGGAGGGCCTCTTCTGCCCGGATAGGATGAAGACTTCTGGCCGTCTGGAGGACCACTTCTGCCCGGTTGGGTGAAGACATCTCAAGGTAGGGTGATCTTTAAAGGGTTAGTGTTAGGTTTTATTAAGGGAGGATTGGGTGGGTTTTAGAGTAGGGTTGGGTGTGTGGGTGGTGGGTTGTAATGTTGGGGGGGTATTGTATTTTTTTTTTACAGGTAAAAGAGCTGATTACTTTGGGGCAATGCCCCGTAAAAGGCCCTTTTAAGGGCTATTTGTAATGTAGTGTAGGGTAGGGATTTTTATTATTTTAGGGGCTTTTTATTTTATTATTAGGTGTAATTAGTTTAAAATTATTGTAATTATTTTATTTTTTTCTGTAATTTAGTGTTTGTTTTTTTTGTACTTTAGTTAATTTTATTTAATTGTAATTAATTGTAGTTAATTTTGGTAATTAATTTAATGATAGTGTAGTGTTAGGTGTAATTGTAACTTAGGTTAGGTTTTATTTTACAGGTACTTTTGTATTTATTTTAGCTAGGTAGATATTAAATAGTTAATAACTATTTAATAACTATTGTACCTAGTTAAAATAAATACAAACTTGCCTGTAAAATAAAAATAAACCCTAAGCTAGCTACAATGTAACTATTAGTTATATTGTAGCTAGCTTAGGGTTTATTTTATAGGTAAGTATTTCTTTTTAAATAGGAATAATTTATTTAATGATTGGAATATTTATTTAGATTTATTTAAATTGTATTTAAGTTAGGGGTTAGACTTAGGTTTAGGGGTTAATAAATTTAATGTAGGTGGCGGCGGTGTAGGGGGGGGTCAGATTAGGGGTTAATAAATATAATGTAGGTGGCGGCGGGGTCTGGGAGCGGTGGTTTAGGGGTTAAAAACGTTATTTATTTGTGGTGGGGTCCGGGAGCGGCGGTTTAGGGGTTAATAAGTATAATGTAGTTGGCGGCGGTGTAGGGGGGCAGATTAGGGGTTAATAACATTATGTAGGTGGCGGCGGTGTAGGGGGGGGCAAATTAGGGGTTAATAACATTATGTATGTGGCGGTGGTGTAGGGTGGCAGATTAGGGGTGTTTAGACTCAGGGTACATGTTAGGGTGTTAGGTGTAGACATTTCCCATAGTAATTAATGGGATATCGGGCAGCAGCGAACATGAGCTTTCGCTGCTGTCAGACTCCCATTGATTCCTATGGCATTGAAAACCAGGTACACTGGGCCAGAATAGTGCTGAGTGTACCTTCTAGTTTTTTGATAACTAGCAAAAGTAGTAAGATAGTGCTGAACTTGCGTTTGAAACATCTATAGTAACGTAAGCATCGATCTGTGTCGGACTGAGTCCGGCGGATCATATGTTACGTCACTATATTCTACTTTTGCTGGTGTGTAGGGTTTGATAACTATGGCGAATCAGGCTCGCCAAAAATACGCTGCGGAATTCCAGCGTATTTGCGGTTGACAGCTTGATAAATAGAGGCCTTAAAGTGAATGTAAATTTTGATGCTAAAGTGCCCGGTTTTTAAAAATTCGATTAAAAACAGGGGGACTTTAATTCATCAAAATTTACATTTCGCCCCTGTTGTGAAAAAAACTTACCTTTTAATCTTGACAGCAGCTCCAGCTTCCTCTACCCATCACAAAGCCTCTTCCTGGGTCTAAAATGAGGAATCCGGCTTCCTCCAATCATGGCTTTGAATCAGTCACTGAATCCCCCCGGGGGGAAGCCATGATTGGAGGATGACATATCCATCATTTCAGACATCAGAAATGGCTTGCAACGACCGGAGGAAGCTGGAGCTGCTGTGAAGATTAAAAGGTAAGTTTTTTTTCACAACACAAGTGAAATGTAAATTTTGATGAATTAAAGTGCCCCTGTTTTTAATAAAAATTTTAAAAAACGGTTACTTTACCATCAAAATCTACATTCACTTTAATATCTTTTTGTACTTGTACTTTGGGAGGACTTACAAAACAAGAGGATGGCTTGAGCTTGAATAGGTGGTTAGTCTGCTCAGGTAGGTTTTTATTAGTGAAATTTGATAGAGAGTGTGGTATGATCAATAATGTTTTAGAAAGTAAATAGATTAGGGGGTGTCAACAAGAGTTAAACAAAGTATCAAGTAATGTCTCTAATTAATATTAAATTGACAAAGGTCATATACAACGTTACTATAGACCAGTGCTTTCCAAACTGTGTGTCGTGACACTTTAGTGTGTCGGCGGGAGTGTGTAGGTGTGTCCCTGCTTCAGCCCAAATTTTTTTTAATTTAAATTTTTAAATTTTTTTTTTTTTTGGTTTCCAACTTTCCGCCTGCCTGCTATGCGTATCACATGGTTGGCACATGATTGATACCTAGTGGGTCACAAATATCTTAACCTATTGGCGCAGCTCAGCAGGAACTGAAACTATTCCCACTGGCGGCTTTGATGGCACATTGGCTCCTGACTGCAGGTGTAGTCTCCTCAATCGACTCGTGACTGCATGTGAAGTCAGGGAGTGGAACAGCTGCTTGATAATGAAATGCTGGTGTCTTTATTATTCCACCAAATATTCAGAAACTGTGTTCATCCCATCAACCTCATACATCCCATTAAAATATTAAGTAGCTATTGTGTTATTAAACTTTTTTTTAATTCTTGCACATACATACTGTTACTTGTAAATAAATGTTATATAATTTATGTATGTGTCTGTATCTCTTAATACAAGTTAGTTTAACCTCCTGTTTGCTAGTATAACTGAATTAATGTGTCGCAAAATGATGTAGGTCTAAAAAGTGTGTCACCAACATGAAAAGTTTGGAAAGCTCTGCTATAGACAATACTTGTTGTGGGCTCCTAATAGGAGATAGCCACTGACAACTAGTTAAACTAATTGTAAAAGAGATACAATAAAGTTTGAAAAAGAAGCAGTCCCACAATTTGTTATATGGGTTAACTCTGAAAATGCAAAAATATTTTGAAAAAATATATTAAAAATGTTCCATTACATTCACACAATTAACTCTTTAATAAATTCAACTAGGAACATGCACACATACTGTAGCTTAAGCTAAATTAAAAACACTAGAACTCTGTGGATTGGTAATGGGCAATCAATTGTAATAGCAATAATGAGTATTATCTAACAGCCTAGGTCTTGAATTTATATAGTAAGCTAAGCCCTTACAATCCGAGGGCTGAATTAACTTTTAATCTATGGATTATAAAAGACCAAAGGCTAAATTGGTAAGTCACAGCTATTATAAGTTTTTATACCACAAGAGTCAGCATATTAAAAAGAAACGAGCAGGAGAGATCAAGCTACTCCTACCAGACCCCTGATGCACGTTTCATGAACACTTCCTCAGAGGGGGTGCGGGCCGCTGCTACACAGTGTGCTTTATTTCTGCTTTGTCCCCACCCTAACCACATGATTGGTTGGAATAATCGGTATTTGGATCATCCAATTGGATGATCAATTTGTCTGACACCGGAGTTCATTGTTACATCGTAGGTGTGTCGGGGGGGGGGGGGGTTCGTCATCAAATGCATGTAGCCAATCAGGTTAATCCAGGCAGTGACGTTCGTGGGTGTGTTGTGTTACACTTACATTATTGGCTGATCATGTAAACATGTGTTGCCGTGGATTTTGATATTATTCAGATTTAACAGCCTAATGTTAGTTAATTATACACCATTGCACATCGACTGCAAGTACTAAGTGTGGGTTACTGTATTATCTACGATCTATTAGCTACATACGAATCCAGGATCCAACATCGCAATCATTGACTGCGTGTTTCTCCCTGTCAAAGAGCATAGGTGGTATAGATTGCCGCATTTGTAAACAGTCCTTATATACTACCTCCTAGAGTCATGAATATCCTGAGCAATAAAGGACCTAATACATAAATTAAGGATGGTAAATATATGTACCCATTGCTGCAATACAATCGTAAGTTGTATACTACCATCGATTTAAATCTTAGAAACAGCAATCTGTTTGCATCTATCAATCCTAAGGGGACACTTTCATAGCAATATCCCTGATTAAATATATATGCAATCCTGAACTGTTGTCAGTACAATGTACGATGGTTTTTATATATGACAAATGGTTGTTAGTAAGTATATTTTTTCTTGATGGTATTCATAATTCTGCTATTACAAATGCTTCTTACTGATCAATCACTAGAGTCATCACTGTCTCAACTTTCCAAAGTATCTAGTGCAAAAATCTGATCTATTTCTAGCATTGTATATTTTTTAAGAGACGTTCATAATTCTGCCACCGCAAATGCTTCTTATATTGATCATACAAATCCTCAATGTCTCAATCTACCTAAATAATACAAGACATCGGTTTGATCTCCATACTACAACCTTTGTATATTTATCATAGACACTGTGATTTGAAGGATCAGGTATTTACTTACTTGATTCATTATCTCAAAAGATAGGGAATTTTATTCTATACACTGTCTTTTAATGTCGTCCAATTATATATATTACAGTGTATGAGGATGATACTCCTCAGAATATTACATTCTGTGTCATATTGAGAATAATTTTACTCAAAGTATAACATATGATATCCTGAATTTAATACTATTTTGCAACCGCAGTTGCATACGTGGATAGCTTATAATTATCCTTTATATTAATAGGTATTTCATGAATAAAGGATTTTGTGTTAGTAATATGTACCATGCCCATAAATTATTATATTTTGTTAAAGACTAGTGTACATGAATCATTTATTCATTAATCGAGATACTAAACGAATTTAGGAAATGAAAAATACACCCACATAATTATTGGTGTAATCTAAAATAGTGCAAGAAATAAAGGAGTGCTGAATTAAAAAAAGGGTGGAAAAAAACAAAATAAGATAAGCGTAATTCTTAAAGAATTTATAATAAAATGAAGTTTAACTGTGATTGAGAATACAATAAATTAAAGCTGCAATATAAGTCAATCTATCTTGGTTGACTGTTAGGTAATTCTTGGTGACTTGATGTGCTAAAAATATATTTACTATGTGATTCCTATTATTGTGATAGGATTGGTAGTGCTATTATTATCTTTAGTGAACAAGAATACTGATAAATAGTTTAGCTATTTAGTGAATGTATAACACTGCTGTGTGAGTGAATATATAAGTGCAGTTTCTTTAGAAAAGGTTATTACTCTTTGATAAATAAAGTACAGTTGAGATATAGTTTGTTATTATCTCAATTTATGGGCTTATTCCATGAAATAAAATAGTAAGAATCTATAATTTTACTATGTATATACAAAGTAATTGTTGTAGTCATTCATTCCATCTGGTTTCACTGCATTTAGTAGATAAATACACCTGCATTCCATTTTCAATGAGACATTTTCAATGTTACCACCCCTAATGCCTCGGGATGCTTTTTGAATTACTGTGTATTTTAAGTCTTTGAAGGAACCCTTATGGTGTGATAGGAAATGTTTGGCGACAGGTTATTTTTTTGCCATTATTTAGATCTCTTTGGGCATTTTTTATATTGTAGATATGTTCAAGAATGCATGTTTTGACCTCTCTTGTCGTCATACCTACATATGCCTTTTTGCATGAACAGAAGAGTACATAGACCACTCCTATTGTTGTACATGAGAAGTGAAATGGTAATTTGTATATTTTACCTGTTTTGTCAGTTAGAGTTTTTGTTTTCCACACAAATTTGCAGGCTGAACATGTACCACAAGGATACATGCCTGGGTCCTTATCTTTTTTCTTTGCAGATCTTAGGAAATGGCTAGATACCAACTTATCCCTTAGATTATTTGGTCTTTTGTATCCCAAAGAGACTCTATCTCCAATTATGGATTTAAGGGTCTCATCATTCTGAAGTATGTTCCAGTGGTCATTAAGAATTTTAGTTTTCTGTGTCATCTGGGGATTATAGGTAGTGATGACTCTAGGACAGGATTCAGTCTGGGCTTTATTTTTAGGTACTAGCAATTCTTCTCTGCATTTTTTTAAAGCTTTGTATTTAGCTCTTTTCACCGATTTTTTGCTATACCCTCGTGATATTAATCTCTGAGATAAATTTATACTTTCAGTCATATAAATATCAGTGTCCATACAATTGCGACGGAGTCTCAGAAATTCGCCATAAGGTATTGCTTTAAGTGTACTGGGTGAATGAGCACTAGATTGATGCAAGAGAGCATTAGTTTCAGTCCCCTTCCTATAGATTGTAGTGTTAATAAGCCCCTCATTGTTTTTGAATATCTTTAAATCCAAGAAGCATATCTCCTGTTGACTAGCTAAATACGTTAGTTTTATATTTAGTTTGTTCTCATTCAACTTGAGCATGAATAATTGTAAATCATCTAATCTCCCCTCCCAGATGAACAAGATATCATCTATAAATCTTAGCCACATTGGTATATGTTCAGTATATGGTTGTAATTGATCTGAGAATACATAGAAACGTTCCCAATATCCAAGGAAAAGATTAGCATAAATTGGTGCACAGGCAGTACCCATTGCGTTACCCTGTGTCTGCAAGTAATATCTATCGTTAAATGTAAAGAAATTATGTGTCAGGATGAAGTGTAACAATTGGATAATGAAGTTATTATGTTCTGTATTTTCCAAGTTATTGGGGGCTAGGTAGTATTTGACTGCTTGAATTCCATCACTATGCCTGATATTTGTATAAAGGGATTCTACATCCGCTGTGACCAACCACATCTCATCAGTTAGTTTGATATTCTGTATCATCTGTAATACTTCCATGGTGTCACGTATATATGAGGGTAAAGTTGTAAAATACTCTCTTAGCCTCAGATCTACAAACTTGCTAGCATTCTCCGTTAGGTTATCATTTCCTGACATAATTGGTCTGCCCGGTGGTACTACTGGATTTTTATGTACTTTCGGTAGAAAGTATAGTTTGGCAATTTTAGGATTCTCTTTAGTTAAATATTTCTTCTCAGAATTGGAGATTATGTTCTTCTCCCATGCTTCCTTGATCATTCTATTATACTGTATGGGGTAAGAGCTTTGGGGATTGAATATAAGTTGTTTATAGCAGAGATTATTTGATAACTGCTTTGAGGCTTCGTCTATGTACATCTGTCGTGGCCATAAGACCACATTTCCACCTTTATCTGATGGTTTGATCAAGATGTCATCTCATGATTCAATTTCTCTTAAGGCATGGAATTCTGTAGTACTTAAGTTATTTTTAACATTGTATATAGGTAGTTGTTCTATCTTTTGGCATACCATTTTACAGAACACCTGTATCTCTGGTGATATAGATAGAGAGGGAACATATGTAGACTTAGGTTTCAAATTAGATTTCCATACTTGTGGAATGAAAGTTGATTTATCATTTTGAGTATCTGTACTATCTTCTGATAATTGACATAACATATCAGATATGGCTAGATCTTCTGCATTGAGGCTATTGGGATTATAAGCATATATTTTCTTTAGTAGTATCTTTCTTGAAAATAGATGAATATCCTTGATTACCTCAAATTTATTTAAAGAATTAACTGGGCAAAAGGATAACCCTTTTGATAATACAGATTTATGTGTTGTACTCAAAATGTGATCAGATAGATTTATTATTCTCATTTGTTCATCCTTATCTTGGAGAAGGGACTTAATTCCCTCCTCCTTGTGGATTGTCTCACTGGACCTGAGAATTTCCATTTGTTCCCCCTGTGTTGGAGTATGTTTGTTATGAATAACCGGTGGGGTTGTGTTTTGCGGTGTGGTGGACAAAAAAGACGCAGCAGAGGAGGAAGAAGAGGATGTTAGAGACTGTGTGGAACTGTAACTTTTAGGTTTTGTTCCCATGGTAGTGATGTTAGTGTCAGTGTACCCTTCCTCATTGTGAGAATCTAGGTCTGTGTCTGAGTAGTCTGTTTCACTATCAGCGCTATTTTCTGTATTTTGGACCAAGTATCTATTGGTTCTCTGTCTGTATGTGGAATTGTTACGCCAATGGTACACTTTGTGGGTAGAGAAATCTTCAATATCCCTTTGGAGCTTTTGCTTTTTAGTAGTTATGATTTCTAGCTCAAGTTTGTCTAATTCCTTCTGATATTTATCATATTGAGTTTTGTAATCAATTTTATCATTAAATTGAGACAACTGAGCATTGTATTCCTCAATTTCTGTGTCTAGTTTTGTTAATTCCAGTTTGTGATGTTTAATTAGTACAGGGAGTGCAGAATTATTAGGCAAGTTGTATTTTTAAGGATTAATTTTATTATTGAACAACAACCATGTTCTCAATGAACCCAAAAAACTCATTAATATCAAAGCTGAATAGTTTTGGAAGTAGTTTTTAGTTTGTTTTTAGTTATAGCTATTTTAGGGGGATATCTGTGTGTCCAGGTGACTATTACTGTGCATAATTATTAGGCAATTTAACAAAAAACAAATATATACCCATTTCAATTATTTATTTTTACTAGTGAAACCAATATAACATCTCAACATTCACAAATATACATTTCTGACATTCAAAAACAAAACAAAAACAAATCAGTGACCAATATAGCCACCTTTCTTTGCAAGGACACTCAAAAGCCTGCCATCCATGGATTCTGTCAGTGTTTTGATCTGTTCACCATCAACATTGCGTGCAGCAGCAACCACAGCCTCCCAGACACTGTTCAGAGAGGTGTACTGTTTTCCCTCCTTGTAAATCTCACATTTGATGATGGACCACAGGTTCTCAATGGGGTTCAGATCAGGTGAACAAGGAGGCCATGTCATTAGATTTTCTTCTTTTATACCCTTTCTTTCCAGCCACACTGTGGAGTACTTGGACGCGTGTGATGGAGCATTGTCCTGCATGAAAATTATGTTTTTCTTGAAGGATGCAGACTTCTTCCTGTACCACTGCTTGAAGAAGGTGTCTTCCAGAAACTGGCAGTAGGACTGGGAGTTGAGCTTGACTCCATCCTCAACCCGAAAAGGCCCCACAAGCTCATCTTTGATGATACCAGCCCAAACCAGTACTCCACCTCCACCTTGCTGGCGTCTGAGTCGGACTGGAGCTCTCTGCCCTTTACCAATCCAGCCACGGGCCCATCCATCTGGCCCATCAAGACTCACTCTCATTTCATCAGTCCATAAAACCTTAGAAAAATCAGTCTTGAGATATTTCTTGGCCCAGTCTTGACATTTCAGCTTGTGTGTCTTGTTCAGTGGTGGTCGTATTTCAGCCTTTCTTACCTTGGCCATGTCTCTGAGTATTGCACACCTTGTGCTTTTGGGCACTCCAGTGATATTGCAGCTCTGAAATATGGCCAAACTGGTGGCAAGTGGCATCTTGGCAGCTGCACGCTTGACTTTTCTCAGTTCATGGGCAGTTATTTTGCGCCTTGGTTTTTCCACACGCTTCTTGCGACCCTGTTGACTATTTTGAATGAAACGCTTGATTGATCGATGATCACGCTTCAGAAGCTTTGCAATTTTAAGAGTGCTGCATCCCTCTGCAAGATATCTCACTATTTTTTACTTTTCTGAGCCTGTCAAGTCCTCCTTTTGACCCATTTTGCCAAAGGAAAGGAAGTTGCCTAATAATTATGCACACCTGATATAGGGTGTTGATGTCATTAGACCACACCCCTTCTCATTACAGAGATGCACATCACCTAATATGCTTAATTGGTAGTAGGCTTTCGAGCCTATACAGCTTGGAGTAAGACAACATGCATAAAGAGGATGATGTGGTCAAAATACTAATTTGCCTAATAATTCTGCACTCCCTGTATTTGTATCAGTTTAAGGGAGCATTCTGTTAATGCTGTTTCCCACTGTTTAACTAGATCTTCATTATTGAGGTTAAAAGCTGTGAATACCTTCATTCTCAACCCCCTGGGGATTATGTTTTTTTCGGCATATTTTTCAAAGAAATGCCAGTTCCACCACCTCGTTGATTGTTTATGTAGTGTTTGATGGAGTTTACATAACACATTATTTAATTCCTCCTCATTCATTTGTATATTGTCCTTAGTTGAAATATTAAAAATAGAATTCAATTCTTGCAATCTCTTTTGGTGGTGATTTGCCATATCATTTTGGAGATTCATATCTTTAAGTTAAATATACCCCCTTAGAAAAGGGCTAAACTCAGTAAAGTAATCTGAGTATATCCTCCCAAAGTGTACGCTTTAGAAAGTAAATAGATTAGGGGGTGTCAACAAGAGTTAAGCAAAGTATCAAGTAATGTCTCTAATTAATATTAAATTGACAAAGGTCATATACAACGTTACTATAGACAATACTTGTTGTGGGCTGCTAATAGGAGATAGCCACTGAAAACTAGTTAAACTAATTGTAAAAGAGATACAATAAAGTTTGAAAAAGAAGCAGTCCCACAATTTGTTTTATGGGTTAACTCTGAAAATGCAAAAATATTTTGAGAAAATATATTAAAAATGTTCCATTACATTCACACAATTAACTCTTTTATAAATTTAACTAGGAACATGCACACATACTGTAGCTTAAGCTATATTAAAAACACTAGAACTCTGTGGATTGCATATGGGCAATCAATTGTAATAGCAATAATGAGTATTATCTAACAGCCCAGGTCTTGAATTTATATAGTAAGCTAAGCCCTTACAATCCGAGGGCTGAATTAACTTTTAATTTATGGATTATAAAAGACCAAAGGCTATATTGGTAAATCACAGCTATTATAAGTTTTTTATACCACAAGAGCCAGCATATTAAAAAGAAACGAGCAGGAGAGACCAAGCTACTCCTACCAGACCCCTGACGCGCGTTTCACAAGCACAGTAATTCAAAAAGCATCCCTAGGCATTAGGGGTGGTAACATTGAAAAAGTCTTATCGAAAATGGAATGCAGGTGGATTTATCTACTAAATGAAGTGAAACCAGATGCAATGAATGACTACAACAATTACTTTTTATATCTATAGTAAAATTATAGATTCTTACTATTTTATTTCATGGAATAAGCCCATAAATTGAGATAATAACAAACTATATCTCAACTGTACCTTTTCTAAAGAAACTGCACTTATATATTCACTCACACAGCAGTGTTTTACATTCACTAAATAGCTAAACTATTTATCAGTATTCTTGTTCACTAAAGATAATAATAGAACTACCAATCCTATCACAATAATAGAAATCACATAGTAAATATATTTTTAGCCAAGAATTACCTAACAGTCAACCAAGAAAGATTGACTTATATTGCAGCTTTAATTTATTGTATTCTCAATCACAGTTAAACTTAATTTTATTATAAATTCTTTAAGAATTACACTTATCTTATTTTGTTTTTTTCCACCTTTTTTTTTAATTCAGCACTCTTTTATTTCTTGCACTATTTTAGATTACACCAATAATTATGTGGGTGTATTTTTCATTTCCTAAATTCGTTTAGTATCACTTAGGTTATCTCGATTAATGAATAAATGATTCATGTACACTAGTCTTTAACAAAATATAATAATTTATGGGCATGGGACATATTACTAACACAAAATCCTTTATTCATGAAATACCTATTAATATAAAGGATAATTATATGCTATCCACGTATGCAACTGCGGTTGCAAAATAGTATTAAATTCAGGATATCATATGTTATACTTTGAGTAAAATTATTCTCAAAATGACACAGAATGTAATATTCTGAGGAGTATCATCCTCATACACTGTAATATATATAATTGGACGACATTAAAAGACAGTGTATAGAATAAAATTCCCTATCTTTTGAGATAATGAATCAAGTAAGTAAAATACCTGATCCTTCAAATCACAGTGTCTATGATAAATATACAAAGGTTGTAGTATGGAGATCAAACCGATGTCTTCTATTATTTAGGTAGATTGAGATATTGAGGATTTGTATGATCAACCAATAAGAAGCATTTGTGGTGGCAGAATTATGAACGTCTCTTAAAAAATATACAATGATAGAAATAGATCAGATTTTTGCACTAGATACTTTGAAAAGTTGAGACAGTGCTGACTCTAGTGATTGATCAGTAAGAAGCATTTGTAATGGCAGAATTATGAATATTATCAAGAAAAAATATACTTACTAACAACCATTTGTCATATATAAAAACCATTGTAAATTGTACTGACAACAGTTCAGGATTGCATATATATTTAATCAGGGATATTGCTACGAAAGTGTCCCCTTAGGATTGATAGATGCAAACAGATTGCTGTTTGTAAGATTTAAATCGATGGTAGTATACAACTTACAATTGTATTGCAGCAATGGGTACATATATTTACCATCCTTAATTTATGTATTAGGTCCTTTATTGTTTAGGATATTCATGACTCTAGGAGGTAGTATATAAGGAATGTTTACAAATGCGGCAATCTATACCACCTATGCTCTTTGACAGGGAGAAACACGCAGTCAATGATTGCGATGTCGGATCCTGTATTCGTATGTAGCTAATAGATTGTAGATAATACAGTAACCCACACTTAGTACTTGCAGTCAATGTGCAATGTTGTATAATTAACTAACATTAGGCTGTTAAATCTTAATAATATCAAAATCCACGGCAACACATGTTTACATGATCAGCCAATAATGTAAGTGTAACACAACACACCCACGAACGTCACTGCCTGGATTACCCTGATTGGCTACATGCATTTGATGACGAACCCCCCCCCCTGACACACCTACGATGTAACAATGAACTCCGGTGACAGACACATTGATCATCCAATCGGATGATCCAAATACCGATTATTCCAACCAATCATGCGGTTAGGGTAGGGACAAAGCAGCAATAAAGCACGCTGTGTAGCAGCGGCCCGCACCCCCTCTGAGGAAGCGTTCGTGAAACGCTTGTCAGGGGTCCGGAAGGAGTAGCTTGGTCTCTCCTGCTCGTTTCTTTTTAATATGCCGACTCTTGTGGTATAAAAAACTTATAATAGCTGTGACTTACCAATATAGCCTTTGGTCTTTTATAATCCATAGATTAAAAGTTAATTCAGCCCTCGGATTGTAAGGGCTTAGCTTACTATATAAATTCAAGACCTAGGCTGTTAGATAATACTCATTATTGCTATTACAATTGATTGCCCATATGCAATCTACAGAGTTCTAGTGTTTTTAATTTAGCTTAAGCTACAGTATGTGTGCATGTTCCTAGTTGAATTTATTAAAGAGTTAATTGTGTGAATGTAATTGAACATTTTTAATACATGATCAATAATGTGTCAGGGTCTATTGGGCCATGTAACCTAACTAAATGTCCCAGTTAAGGGTTCCACAAAAAAATATATAAGGCAAAGTAAAATGCAGTAAAATATGACATTTAAAATATTCCACAGTGAGAGATGTGAGGAAATCAAAAAGCATGATACTTAAAACTTACATAACAATATAGCTTAAATGTATTGATTATAATAATTACATTTCATCAAAGTTAAATACAGTTTTTTGTTTCCTTGTAACTTCAGAATGGTTGAACAAATAACTTTGAAATTTGCAGTTTTGTGGTTTTGAATTTTTAGAGTTATTAAGTGTTGAATAAAAGCACAATGTTCCCAGGGTGCAGTTGCAGTCTTAGGACTGACTTGAAGTTTACTATGTGATATAACAAGAAACCACTGCATGCCACTGTCTGACCATTTGTTGTTAAATCTGGGTTATTGTAACCAGTTACATACAGTATATATCACCCCCAGAGCATTAATAAACATGACACTCATCCCTTGTTGCATACTCTGACAATCTCAGAGTCAACCTGCACCTCATGCCTCTGGTTTTAAGACACTCCTATCAAGCTATCAGTAATAGAGAAAAAAGCCACAAAAACAACCTTCATTGCACAAAGACCACTTGTTTTGACACCACACACAGACGCAGGACCCTCGCAGCACACACAGTCCCTAGCTACAACCTTCATATTAAAAAAAAAAAAAAACTTGGGAAATCCTATGGCAAAACGTTACATTAATTGCAAACTTTATGTTTCCAATCAATCATTAGAAAGAATGGAAATTTTGAAATACAACACAATGCATCAAAATTTAATAATAAAGAATTTTCATGCTGTTTAACATTTGATTGGGAACTTAAAGATTTAAACTCTAAGATTAACATATTTTGTGTGTGTGTATATATATATATATATATATATATATATATATATGCAAAATGATATTAACGTTTAAATTGCATTAAGATTTAGAGATTACCTCTCTTTTTAAAGACATTCTCTGCTAAAATTGACAATTAACTTCACAGAGCTATCTAGAAGAGTCATATGCATTACAATATTCTAAGATGATTCACCAATTTAGTTTGTTTTTGATGTTGTACCGTTTGCTCATCTTAGTTAAACCTATTACCATAATTGCTTCTCTAACACCCTTTTATGAATTTTTGTGGTAAGGCTAGCTAAAGTATTTTTCACTCCTCATTCAGACTTTATCCATTTCTTTCATCCTTAATTTGCCTTGAATCCAGTAGAAGCTGCAGGAAGATAATGTGTAGCAATTTTCTGCTGCTAAAATATCTTTCATCTTCTAGATTACTGTATTGTTATTTGGAAAGAAACAAAGCGCCATATTTTCCATGTTTTTCCAAGATTTTCTGGCAGTGGGAATATGTTACAGCTAAAGATATTTTACCTTAAAATAGGATATTTGCCATTTTTAAAAACAATTGTATTATTTTTTTTAAAGAAAATACACAGGAAGTTGGACAGCAAGTTAACAACAATAATTTCTAATCTATTGGCTTATTACATTCTTATTGTGCCTCAGGGTACTTGCACTGACAACCTGTGTTATATCTGCAAATTAATAATAGTTAATGACATTAAAATACCTACAACTCACCCTTGTATTTTCATTGATTTGGCTAGATTCATCGATGTCACCCAAAACTTTGGCTCTGGTCTGCCAGACAGCTCACTTTCATATATCTAGCAGAATACAGATCAATTTCCACAAAACTACTAACACTGTTGTCTCTATTATAAAGTCAACAAAGCACTCAATTTCCTTATCGTATGATTAATTTCCTCTTTAGCAATCATCTCCTTTAATTTTAGCCTACATGACATTTTCCATTCTGTCATCTCTATCAAAATCTGCAGCCTTCATAATTTGAACACTCCATGTAAACTCAAAAAATTTAGCACTTATCCCTTTGCAGTGAAATAATACACAAGTATGTCAATCCAATAACATTGACCTCCTAATTCTGTCCATCGCTGCAACATAGACATTTGGACCACCAAACTCTCAAGCAAAATTACTGCTCTCACAGTGTCCCTCCTCAAGTATAAGCTATAGATGGAAAGCCTGTAACAAAGTGTAAACTTAGATGTTTTAAGCCAGCTCCTATTTTTACTAAATCCTTTTACCTAACTTAATATTTTAGACACCCTCACCCTCTATGGAAGTCGATTTCAGATTCTCCCATATCATTCCCACACACAGGGTAATGTAGAGTAGAAACTGAGGGAAAGGCACATTGGGATAGATTACAAAAGGAATGATACATTTTTTATCGCTCTTAAGCTCTAACTACACTCAAGGTAAAACAATAGAGCTCCCATGTTAGCACTGGTATTACAAGTAAAAAGTTAGTGAGTGAGCGAGCAAAAGATTCAGGAGCGCCAATTTATGGAGTTCATATATCACGACCATGCTAGCTCCCTTTCACCATAAACTTCTATGGGGTGCTCTAAAAAAAGCCTTTTCTTTTTATCACTTGCGCACTAACCCGAAACTGCACTAGGTTAACTGTGCTAAAGTGGAAGGTACAATCAGAAATACTTCAGATTACTATGTTCTTTTTTATTTTTAAATATATATTGCTATAAAATTTCTGTATATTTTTTTGTAAAATGTATATCTATACCTATATATCTATATGAATATATACATATTTATAGAAAGAGAAAATAACTAATTGTGTAGTTCATTAGCAAAGCTAGACAAGCCGGAAGGCTTGTTTTTCCCAAAGAAAATCTCTGATTGACATTGTTTCCAATGCAGCAAAGGATTCTGGGTAAGATATGCACATGAGGTTCACAATGACTCACTTTTTTACTTCAGTCTTCAGCAGTCATTGTGAACCTCATTATAAAATCTGAAGACTACTAAAGAATTATGTGGTGCAATGTAGGGCCCAGTGTCAGAAAGTTGGGTTTCTGTCAGAGGTCATGGGTCTTACAGCAGCACAATGACCGAAAGCACACGTCAAAAAGCACCCTGAAATGGTTTAAGACAAATCACTGGAGAGTACTGAACTGGCCAGCAATGAGTCCAGATCTCAATCTCATAGAGCACCTGTGGAGAGATCTCAAAACAGCAGATGGGAAAAGGAACCCTTCCAATCTGAGAGACCTGGAACAGTTGGAGAATGAAGAGTGGTCCAAAATTCCAGTAGAGAGGTGTAAGAAACTCATTGATGGTTACAGAAAGTGATTGATTTCAGATATTTTTTCCAAGGGGTGTGCTATCAAATATTAAATTGAGGGTGCCAATAATTTTGTCCAGTTAATTTTTGGAGTTTTGCGTGGAATGTGTCAAATTTGGGGTGTTTTTTCTCCACTTTTTTGTGTCATACCAATACAAACGAAAAAAATAAACATAAGAATACCTAAACATTTGTAATTGCAACAATTTTCTGTGCGAAGTGGTGCATTATCTGACAGAAATTCAGGGGTCCCAAAAGTTTTGGCTATGACTGTATATATATATTTAAAAGTCCCAATAAAAAGCACTCTCACTTCAATACACAGCCACCAGGATACCAACAGATTTAAATAAAGCAATATAATGGAGGCACTCTCTGATCCTTTTTCAATCCGTGAAGTTTATTAAGTGTAACATTTCGGGGGGACACTCCTCGTCTAAAGAAGGGGAGTGTGTCCCCAAAACGTTACACTTAATTAACTTCACAGATTGAAAAAGGACCAGAGAGTGCCTCCATTATATTGCTATATATACATATTTATAAATAAATATAAATATATACACATAATTACATATGAGTGTAATATTTTATTTTAATATCTTTTACGTGTGGGACTTTTACCTGACTTTCAAGGTGTCAGGTAGTGCTAATTCTTCTTGCTGTATTTCTGCTTTTGCTCGAGTGCAAGCCATAACTTTCAACTTGTAATATGAGCAATAATTAGCACGGTCGCGATATCCATTGAAAGTATAGGGTGCAATAAGCGATTTAGTCCGAGCTAGGAGCCCTATTTATCAATGCATCAACCTGTTCATTTCTCTGTTAGTTAGTGGAATCAGCAACCATATATATTTAAAAAAAAATATTAAATCATATTGTGTCATATTCTACAAAAAGATGAGCAAACAGATGATAACTTTGGTGCATAAATATTTGAATGTAATAAAAAAAATAAGAAGTATATGTAAATACTCATGTGACATGCAAAGTGTCATATACGTCAAAGTAGTGGCAAATTTAACACATGTGAAGTGATATAAATTGATTGCTTGTTGCACCTAAATTGTCACAGTAGTTAAGATGGTTTCTGGAAGTGATGTAACCCAGTATGGAAAAACAAGATCTGGAAGAAACGTTCAATTTTCTCATGACCAGAACAGCATACTCGTGGACGAGATTCTGGAAAACTATGTTATGCTGGTTGGATGTAAAGTTAAACATACTTTAAAGACACACAAAAATACAATTTGGGGTAACATTGCTGAAGAGGTGAGTTCTCATAGACCTTACAAGAAGGATATAGAACATTGTATTCATCGCATCACTAAGGCCAAGATTGCTCGGGAAAAGAAATCTGCACAGGGTACCTGTGGAGGCCCATCTTATTTGCAGATTTATTATATTATGAACAAAAATGCTCCAATGTTTTAGTAACAAGGTCATCAAGGGTATAACAGATGACTGTGACAGCGATCAACTTGTTTCAGGTTAGTTAAATTTATGGTTTTTGTTAAATGTTTTCATACTTTTTAATGTAAATTTTATGTCTTAATAACATTACAGTTATGTGTGCCTTTGAAATTCATTAAAGCACACTCATATTTACATATTTTCGTTATGTTAATGATAACAAAAATCTAAAATGACGCTTAAAATAGATTAATATTTATAAACCTTACGCCAATAATTGTCTACCTTGTAGATAAGGATTTATAAAAAAAATTAATTTTTCAAAACTCAGAAGTGTTTATTTTTAAAACAAACATTTACAACAATTATTCTCTTTTTTGAAACATTAAAATATAATTAAGGTTGCATTGAATTTTATTTATTATAATTAAAGGAATTTAAAGTCAAGATTACGGTGTCATTTAAATATACTATGCCATCTTAATATACATTTTTTTCTTTATCTCTGTTTCTCTCTCTGTTAAAATAACCATCTCTTTTTTTCTATTTATATATGTATTGGTGTACCCATGAATTACTGTATTTTGTAAAATTACTAAATTTAATATTCATTTCCAGAAAAAAAAAAAAAACATTAAAAACAAGTGTAGCTTTTACACTTATATCTTGGAATATGGAATTAAATAAGTTAACATATAATTTTTATTTTAACATGGCACTTTTCTGATTTAAATTTTATCACATGTATTTATTGTATATGTCAGAGGAGGACTGTCAGTTTAGACCCAGGAACCAAATACAACACAATGATGATTGTATTATTGTGTTGACATGTGTGTGAATTGATATATGATAGATCGATAGATAGATAGATAGACAGACAGAGAGAGAGAGACATAGAGAGAGAGAGAGAGAGAGAGAGAGAGAGAGAGAAAGAGAGAGAGAGAGAGAGAGAGAGAGAGAGAGAAAGAGAGAGAGAGAGAGAGAGAGAGAGAGAGAGAGAGAGAGAGAGAGAGAAAAAGAGAGAGATAGGGAGATAGATAGATACTTAACACACATATCTCTGTCACTCTCTCTCTAATGTACGGTTACACACACAACTATCTATCTATTAACATTAGTTTTTAAACTCTCACTTTAAAAAAAATTATACTTTTAAAAAACGTTCTTTAAAAATTGTAGTTGTTTACCATAGGTCCAACTAATTTAGAATCAACATCATGTGATAGTTCAAAAGCTATACATGATCCATTAGGAAGATCAGTGGCACCACTATAAACAACACAACCAATACATGGACAGACTATTAGATCAATATCAACCACTAGTAGCCATAGCCTTTTGGAAACATTTACTGATGTGAGAAGTAGCACCAAAGAATTTGTCATATGACATGAGGTCTGGTGAGTATCAATATACTATGAATATTTTAATAAGATGCTATTACTATTTATGAGATAGAAATAATTAGAACAGATTTTATTTTATCCTTCTTTGCCTCATAACCATGTTAAGATCAAGGTATGCTATGTGACACACAGCTTTAGATCCTTCCTATTTCTTATATTTATTAGTAATTAAATAAATATTTGTTAAGATTTTAAATGTATATACATTTCCACATAAAATTTGTACAAATAATCCATGGATAGACTATTAGATCAATATCAACCACTAGTAGCCATAGCCTATCGGATATATTTTGTGATTTGAGAAGTAGCTCGAAAGAATTTGGCATAGGACAGAGGACTGGTGAGTCTCAATATACCATGTAATATTTTAATAAGATGCTTTAACTATTTATGAAATAGAAATCATTAGAACAGATATTCATTTATCCTTGTTAGATGTATAACCATGTTAAGAGCTAGGTATGCTATGTGACACACAGCTTTACATCCTTCCTATTTCTTATATTTATTAGTAATTACATAAATAAATATTTGTTTAGATTTTAAATGTATATACATTTACAAATGAAATTTGTACAAATACTATTTTTGTAAAGATAAAGCACATTTGCAGCAAGCATATTTCTGAAATAGAATATTAAAGGGACAGTCTAGTCCAAAATAAACTTTCATGGGGGGCGGAGCCTAGCCACCAATGGAGATGGCTGCTGTTCATTAGTGCTCTGTGGTCCCTTGTGTAACTTGCTAAAACTCAGAATGATCAGCTAGCTTAAAAATATCCCAAAGTACCTAGTGATAATTCACCCATTCACAGACACCCCGCTGTGCACCTGATTGGGATGGCTGATTCGTTATTGCAGAGATCAACGGGAGCAGGGTGCCGCTCATGGAGCACAATACTCACAGTCCAAGAGAGTATACTTACCTGAAAGGCCGGGAACAAACCTCATTTGCGCAATCCCTGACTGTGGGTAATATAGAGGAGACAGAGTTTTGCAGACCCACGGCATTGGGTGAACCTTTGCGATCCCTTGATCGCATCGGAAGCTAACGGGCCGTACCCATGTGGCCTGCCTGAGATGCCAGCAGCTTAGGCCTTGAATCCGGAGGCCCAGCACAGGAGTTGCACTTGTGCAGCGGATTGATTCCTCATAGCTCGCAACTCGTCGCTGGTCTGCTGGCATAAACTAAAGGACAGCACGAGGAAGAGCTCCTCACGCATAATACCGGTAAGCTTTGTGTACAGCAGGGGCAATAGAGGAGCACGGTGGGCCTTCTACCATACCACTTACCGGGAAAAGGAATAGACACAGCCCCAATAGCCACATAACTCTCTCGGCCCTGCACATACTTAAGGTAGCCCCTGGAGGGGGTTAGCAAACAGGGTACTCCATAGTGGTAGGTCTCTGGCCGCTTCTCTCACCTAACAGTGTGGCATGCCACAGAAACCCCAACACCAATAAAATAGCTGATCTTAGACAGATAGGTGACTTATACAGAGCAAGGGTCCGCAGTATACACTGGGGAATTTCATTACCCTTTATTATGGCCAGCAAGAGGAACCTTAAACCCCACAAAGGAGCACATTCTTCGGTAATGGAGAATTTTTTGATCTCAGCAGACTCAGCTATACCCCCAGCAAGACAGCCCACAAAGCTGCGGGGCAACTCACCACGGCCCAGACACATGAACATGAGCCTGGTATACAGACACATGACTATCTTACAAAAAATGACATTATCCATCTTTCATCCAAAGAGGATATAAAGAATGCTATGCAGGATTTTAAGAGCATGTTTGGGGAGCTTAAAAGAGATATTATGGCTGTAGACAGGCGAGTCACCCAAGTCGAGGAAAAACAGGAGACCCTGACATGCAACAGCAATCTAGCTATTTACAAGCTCAGGAGGGTACAGTGCAAACACTCATGGACCGTATAGAAGATCTTGAGAATTGGAGCAATAGGAACAATCTTCGGCTGAGGGGCATTCCCGAGGCTGTGGATCCTCCTGCTCTGCAACAGTATATTCAAGAGTTTATCAGATACCTCAAAAACAATGCATCAGCGCAGGATGTACAAATAGAAAGAGCTCACAGGGCCTTGCGCCCTAAACCACCAAATAGAGCTCCTCCAAGAGACGTTATAATTAAGTTTCTTTCCTTTAAGGATAAAGAAGATGTCCTAAAAATGGCTAGGGCAAAGCATCCTATAGCATTCAGGGGAATAGAGATCCAGGTGTTCTCAGATCTGTGCCCTACAACATTGCAAAAGAGAAGAGACTTAAGACATATTACATCAGTCCTGAGGGAGAAGAGGATTCCTTATAGGTGTGGCTTTCCCACTTGCTTAATAGCCACCAAAAATAATGCAACTCACACCCTCAGAACTCCATAGGATCTCCCAAACTTTACACAAGCACTTGGCCTTGACATCAGGCTTCCCCGGGAAGACGAAGCTTTTACTCAAGTCCCTCTCGACAGGGGTCAGGGGGAAGTTCAGCAACCTCGAGACTGATTTTCTTTCTCCCCTGGTATCCTGGATCAAGATTTTGTTTATTTGATCTTCCTATTTCCAAGACCCCCAGCAACTGACCTCAGTGGGTCATACTTCTTTCCTTTTTGGGACTGTGTGCTGGATATCTTTGATGAGCCCTCAGGTCGTATGTAAATAGAACTCTCCTATATTGTTGTGAATGTATATTTTATATTTCCTTGCCTGCAAAAATGATAATTTAGTCCACTCTTGTTTTTTTATTTATCTTATGACAATTACCTATATAAGACTTGTACCTTAACTCAGAATTGTGCTAATTGTGTTAAATGTTTATGGGTTATTTTCTTGACCGCACAAATGATGTCTTATCTCACCTTTTTATGTGCTAGACCCATCATATAGTAAATTAAAAGAAAAAAAAAAAGGGGAAAAATTAAGGGAAAAAAGAGGGGAAGGAAAATAAAAAGTAAAAATAGGAGGGAGACAAACAATTTTTAAGGCCTTAAATTAGGTAAGCACTTAGTTATACTTAAAAAGGGAATCTCTGGATTAAAAGACCTGGGGGGGGGGGGGGGGTTCAGTGGGGCATTATTAGTACAGGGAGTGCAGATTTATTAGGCAAGTTGTATTTTTGAGGATTAATTTTATTATTGAACAACAACCATGTTCTCAATGAACCAAAAAAACTCATTAATATCAAAGCTGAATAGTTTTGGAAGTAGTTTTTAGTTTGTTTTTAGTTATAGCTATTTTAGGGGGATTTCTGTGTGTGCAGGTGACTATTACTGTGTATAATTATTAGGCAACTTAACAAAAACAAATATATACCCATTTCAATTATTTATTTTTACCAGTGAAACCAATATAACATATCAACATTCACAAATATACATTTCTGACATTCAAAAACAAAACAAAAACAAATCAGTGACCAATATAGCCACCTTTCTTTGCAAGGACACTCAAAAGCCTGCCATCCATGGATTCTGTCAGTGTTTTGATCTGTTCACCATCAACATTGCATGCAGCAGCAACCACAGCCTCCCAGACACTGTTCAGAGAGGTGTACTGTTTTCCCTCCTTGTAAATCTCACATTTGATGATGGACCACAGGTTCTCAATGGGGTTCAGATCAGGTGAACAAGGAGGCCATGTCATTAGATTTTCTTCTTTTATACCCTTTCTTGCCAGCCACGCTGTGGAGTACTTGGATGCGTGTGATGGAGCATTGTCCTGCATGAAAATCATGTTTTTCTTGAAGGATGCAGACTTCTTCCTGTACCACTGCTTGAAGAAGGTGTCTTCCAGAAACTGGCAGTAGGACTGGGAGTTGAGCTTGACTCCATCCTCAACCCGAAAAGGCCCCACAAGCTCATCTTTGATGATACCAGCCCAAACCAGTACTCCACCTCCACCTTGCTGGCGTCTGAGTCGGACTGGAGCTCTCTGCCCTTTACCAATCCAGCCACGGGCCCATCCATCTGGCCCATCAAGACTCACTCTCATTTCATCAGTCCATAAAACCTTAGAAAAATCAGTCTTGAGATATTTCTTGGTCCAGTCTTGACGTTTCAGCTTGTGTGTCTTGTTCAGTGGTGGTCGTCTTTCAGCCTTTCTTACCTTGGCCATGTCTCTGAGTATTGCACACCTTGTGCTTTTGGGCACTCCAGTGATATTGCAGCTCTGAAATATGGCCAAACTGGGGGCAAGTGGCATCTTGGCAGCTGCACGCTTGACTTTTCTCAGTTCATGGGCAGTTATTTTGCGCCTTGGTTTTTCCACACGCTTCTTGCGACCCTGTTGACTATTTTGAATGAAACGCTTGATTGTTCGATGATCACGCTTCAGAAGCTTTGCAATTTTAAGAGTGCTGCATCCCTCTGCAAGATATCTCACTATTTTTTACTTTTCTGAGCCTGTCAAGTCATTCTTTTGACCAATTTTGCCAAAGGAAAGGAAGTTGCCTAATAATTATGCACACCTGATATAGGGTGTTGATGTCATTAGACCACACCCCTTCTCATTACAGAGATGCACATCACCTAATATGCTTAATTGGTAGTAGGCTTTCGAACCTATACAGCTTGGAGTAAGACAACATGCATAAAGAGGATGATGTGGTCAAAATACTCATTTGCCTAATAATTCTGCACTCCCTGTATAATTTGGACTTAGTCCGAGAAGCACATGGACTGACGGCAGGTATTATACTCATCATTATATTATTAAACATTGCCTCAGTTGTACATGCCATTTCCCCAGAGAAATGGAACACTGGTACAAGCCCAAGCACATTCAAAATAAACTTTCATGATTCAGATAGGGCATGCAATTTTAAACAATTTTCCAATTTACTTTTATCACCAATTTTGCTTTGTTCTCTTGGTATTCTTAGTTGAAAGCTTAACCTAGGAGGTTCATATACCAATTTCTTAGACCTTGAAGGCCACCTCTTTCAGAATGCATTTTAACAGTTTTTCACCACAAGAGGGTGTTAGTTCATGTGTTTCATATAGATAACACTGTGCTCTTGCACTTGACATTATCTGGGAGCAGGTACTAATTGGCTAAACTGCAAGTCTGTCAAAAGAACTGAAATAAAGGGGCAGTTTGCAGAGGCTTAGATACAAGATAATCACAGAGGTTAAAAGTCTATTAATATAACTGTGTTTGTTATGCAAAACTGGGGAATGGGTAATAAAAGGGATTATCTATCTTTTAAAACAATAAAAGTTCCTTTAAGTAGAATCTGCTGGCACCTACTGTTAATATAAATTAAATAATTTCTCAATATGCTAACATATTTTGTTGAAGTTATGTGGCTGTATCTACAGATTTTAGACCAGCTTATCAACAAAGGATCTACAGTTTTTTAATGTCAGTAAATATACAATTGTAATATAAATAGAGGTACAAAGTCAGAGTGGAAGCTCTTGAAGGAGGTGCACTCGGGAGTGGGATTGTCGATACAGGTCTAGAAGTTCCAGTAAAAGGCAGCTCTTCCGATACGTGGAGGGACGATGGGTTGATCTGTATCGGGAGATAGGAAGGCGCCAATAGGGTGATAACGCTACAAACCAGAAGAATTGTGCAAAGGGTGAGAATAATACTCACAAGCAGAGCGGCACTATGACGTGCCTGAAAGCGCAGACCGGGACCTCAGCTTCGCCCGGAAGACCAGCAAAGGCAGCAGCAAATCCTCAATCAGGAACGTACTTGGTAAGACCAATCAGGATCCTAGTTTAGTGACACACCTTCCGAGATTCTGTGTCCTAACAGGAGGAAATTGGCTGATAAGTAGACAGAGTGTACAACTCCAATCACTCGAATTTAGTGGAAACCCAAGTAGGAAAGAGGGGAGATCAAAGTCCAGCAGGATTAATATAAAACAAGTTTAATAAAATGTTTTGAAAAACAAGCAACGCATTTCTAGGCTACACAGAGCCGTTTCATTATATATATATATATATATATATATATATTTTAATTATAGCCTGATGAAACGGCTCTGTGTAGCCAAGAAATGCGTTGCTTGTTTTTCAAAACATTTTATTAAATTTGTTTTATATAAATCCTGCTGGAGTTTGATCTCCCCTCTTTCCTACTTGGGTTTCCACTAAATTCGAGTGATTGGAGTTGTACACTCTGTCTACTTATCAGCCGATTTCCTTCTGTTAGTGCACAGAATCTCGGAAGGTGTGTCACTAAACTAGGATCCTGATTGGTCTTACCAAGTACTTTCCTGATTGAGGATTTGCTGCTGCATTTGCTGCTCTTCCGGGCGACGCTGAGGTCCCGGTCTGCGCTTTCAGGCACGTCATAGTGTAGCTCTGCTTGTGAGTATTATTCTCACCCTTTGCACATTTCTTCTGGTTTGTAGTGTTATCACCCTATTGGCGCCTTCCTATCTCCTGCTAATATAAATAGAAAATACATTATTATTCAGGCCATGTATTTCCAGACACAAAACATATATTGTATTTTTTAACAACCAGTGCAGTTTACTTATATTTTAAAAATATTTTAAAAAATTGATTAATTGACTGTCATATAGACATTTTTTATTTTAATTTTCAACTGATGTATGAAGATTATTTGAGGCCATGATTACAAATCCAAAAAGATTTTTTGACGATTATATTTTTATATTTGTTTATATAAAAATAAAAATGAATGTTAAATTGATCTTACAAAATATTGCCTGTTCTATATGATTAACAAGTATTCTTTAATGTAATCTTCCTATATAATAATATTTAAAATATTTAAATGTAAAGGGAAATTATACCTATATGGTTTATCTTGCATGATTCATATTGAGCATTCAGTTTTGAACAACTTTCCAGTTTACTTCAATTATCTATTTAACTTTGTTATTTAGATGATATTGACACTTTTTTTTTTCTTTTGTACTACATAAAAGAGTATAATGAAGAACAAACTTTGAATGAATTAATATTAAACCTATATAGCTTAGATTAAGAACAATCTGAAGAAACCCCAGATATTGAAAATCCTAAAGTCAACCAGGATTTCAACATTGAAGATAGGATGCCTGACAGAGCAAGTCTATCCACTCTTAGACAATCTCCTTCTCCTCCATCAGATATAGAGCAACCTCCACCACAGGAACTGCCCCAAATTGCATCTAACAACAACCAGAGAGCCCCTGTTGATCAAGTTATGGAAGAGATGCTGACACTTTTTCAAGAATATAGAACAAATCAGAGAGAAACACAAAATATTTTAAGCTCACATGTTTATATTCAAACACTCACACACACACACACACACACACACACACACACACACACACACACACACACACATATATATATATATATATATATATATATACATACACATACAAAGGGCCAGCACTCACAGTTTAGAGACATCTACCCAGGGTGCTTCCAAGATATGTGGATAAGCAGAAGAGAAAAGGATGCACTCGCCAGGATTTCAAATCGTTACCTTTATTTACTTTTGGGGTGTTACCCCCTTCATCAGACATAAAAAAATAAATATATAAATATATATATATATATATATATATATATATATATATATATATATATAAAGTTTTATTTACATTTTAGTTTTAAGGGCTAAGTCCAACCAGTAAGATTTGGTCATTTATGTTAATTAGAAAATATAAATATCTGTTTATTGTTTAAGGAACATTTTCACATTTTTATTAAACAATTATTTTTAGGATTGCATACATTAAAGGGACACTGAACCCAAATTTTTTCTTTTGTGATTCAGATAGAGCATGCAATTTTAAGGAATTTTCTAATTTACTCCTATTATCATTTTTTCTTCGTTTTCTTGCTATCTTTATTTGAAAAAGAAGGCATCTAAGCTTTTTTTGAGGTTCAGACTCTGGACAGCACTTTTTTATTGGTGGATGAATGTATCCACCAATCAGCAAGGACAACCCAGGTTGTTCACCAAAAATGGGCCGGCATCTAAACTTACATTCTTGCATTTAAAATAAAGATACCAAGAGAATGAAGAAAATTAGATAATAGGAGTAAATTAGAAAGTTGCTTAAAATGTCATGCTCTATCGGAATCATGAAAGAAAAAAAATTGGGTACAGTGTCCCTTTAAGATGCAAGTTTACAGAAAAAAATGGCAAGCAAAAAAATACATTTTGACATTAGCATATTTCTCATGTAAATCATCTGCATGAGCAGACAATTGCTGTACAGTTTGGCGTATGTTAATTATTGGGTCTCACAGGGACAAATCACTTCTTTGAGAAGTAGTTGGTGCCTCTTCCTGTACTAATTACATAAATGTAAAACATACAAGTGTCACATTATTATATACCTAATTTTCATAGAAAAAAATGTAACTAATACATATTTGTAGCTTACCATTTCCTGCCTCATTGGGTTCCTGAAAGTCTTGACTCTTGTCAAGTACAGGTGATCCCTGTCTAGCTGTATTATCTGCTTACATACAACATTAATCACATAATTGGCTACTTAGCCATGGGCTATATACTGTATATTTCACAGTCAGCCAATCATGAACATACATTTTATGAATGTTACCTAGATTTTCTATTATTTGTAAAGGTCTTACACCATCAAGAAGTGTTAAAGGCAAATAAGGAGAGCCTGCATCACTTGTGGGTGTCACATTTACAATTGGCCTATATAGGAACACATTTGTAAGTTATTTTTTCATTCTTAAAATCTGTATTATTAGTTCATATTTTAAATATAGTTATAATAAGAGATAGTTTCATAGATAGCTTCATAGACAGTTTACATACAAACAAATTGTACATTTATTTATTTATAGATAAATAGTATGAAATATATTTAGTAAAAGATGCATGTAGTTATAGATAGAGTTATAATTATAGTTATACGTATTTTTAAAGATATATATAGTTATAGATAGAGTTAAAGGTAGACTGAGTTATAGATGGATATAGTTTTTCAGATAACATGCATATAGATATTTACACTTAGTTTCATATATAGATCTAGAGAGAGAATTTTTTAGATGGACTGATAGATAAATTATTTTTGAAGTTATCAAATTATATTATTGTGGCAATTATAATTTTTGTTTATTTAAATCCATTTATTTTACATCAGTTATGATGCAAACATTGTAATTTTTTTGACAAAAACTTTACATGCCTGTATCAATCTCCTTATAGACTTGTAGTATTTTGGTTCTCTTCTTTAAAGATCACTATAATGCCTAAGGAATTGGCATCTTGTTCTTATGATCCTTTATTCCCTATACATACGTTTTATCATTTCATAGGTGATGTAATCTCTAGAGGCTTGAGTGACACCACACACTCCTTCTCTGCGTTTAGGAAAAAGGCGATCCCTTCAATACATGAGAATCAACATTTCCCCAGGTGTAAAGGGTTTTAGATTAGACTTTTGCCCCATGATTATAAAAACCTAGAAGATAAACATAAAAGTATGGCACATTGCAGAAACATGATGGTCGAGTTATCACCTTGCATTTACATGTATCTTAGGCGTTTTATTTGGAACGATAAATATTATTATGAAAAATACAAAAAACGAAAAAGCTGCGCTACTGATGGGAAGAGACCTAAAATACCAAATATAGTTAAAAAATATCACTATAAAAACATCTAAAAGACGTTCCCTTGATCAAGATACAAAAGGTTACAGTAAAAAGTGCAATACCATAAAAAAAAGTTACAATATATTTAAATCACTTGTTGGCAATATCAAATGTCCAAGTTGAAAATAAAAAGGTGTAAAATCCCCTGCAAGAGGGGATAGGTAACTTAGCTGTGAATGTTGTCCATAAAAACAGAAGAATAGTTCAAAACTAGTGAGAGATCCCAGCTCTGTGCCTCCTATCTCCCTTCTGGAGTGTGACTACCAAGATCCGGCGCTGCTGAGGTTTTTGGTGTGGATCAATAATGCCCTACTGTCAGTAAATATGATCAGAGGAGGTCTGAATACTGGTATCACACGCAACGGTCTGTTTGTGAAAGTGATTGGGTGACCAAGTTCAAGAGACCTTCAAGGCGATACGTTGAGAGCCTTCATTCAATGTTTTTTACGGTGCTTTATTTTTAATATTGAGTAAGTGCATTTTTATTATGAAACTAATATTTAAAAGACAATTAAAACTATTTTTTAACATAAATAAAATATAAAGGAATGTTTTTTGACGCTATGGGGACGATTTACCAAGAGGTCAATCAGCCCCAATGCTTCTTATTCTGTGTGAGCTTTTAGGCTCACCAGAATCAGGAATTAAGAAGCAGACCGCTGCTCCTTAACTTGCCCGCCAGCTCTGAGGCTGCAGACATCAATCCACTTGATCGTGTATGATCAGGTTGATTGACACCCCCTGCTAGCGGCCATGAATCTGCAGGGGGTGGCATTGCACAAGCAGTTCACCAGAACTGCTTGTGCAATGTTAAATGCCAACAGCGTATGCTGTCGGCATTCAGCAATGTCTGGCAGACATGATCTGCTACAGCGGATCATGTACCCGGGCATTGATAAATCAACCCCTATGTGTATACAGTATGTAAATGTATAAATTTATAATAAATGTTTATTTGTGTTTATAATAAAGTACTTATAAATTAAAAATTTACAAATCTGCAAAGTTATCATTGCGGTTTTTATGCATCTATCTTGTAATCTATATCTGTATATTTAAAAAAAGAGAGATGTTTGTGGACATTATAACCTTTAATATACAGCATTTTTTATACTTAAATGGTAATGGTATGTGAATATAAATGTACATTTAACATGGAATTGTTTATTTGATTTGATGATTTGTATTTGTTGTTTAGCAAGAAATGAAAGTTTAATAAATTTTTTGTAAATATATGTAATTTACTAATGTATGCTATCAAATAAAACTGTACAACATATATTCCAAAAATTATATACTGTATATTTTATGTTTAGTTTCATAATATGCAAATACATTTGCAAAATGGAATAGTTAAATTATAAACTTATAAACAGAAGGCACAAGCAAAGCAAACGTTAATATGTAATGCTATTAATAACTTCTGGCTCTAGGTTGCAGTCCACCCCTTTCAGGCCTATCCATGCATACATCTCCTGGAAAGTAATCTACTTCTATGGATTCTTAACCATCAAGAGAGCAGCCATGAGTGATTGCTATATTATGTAGTAAGCAGCAGACACATGATTTTAGCAACTTTCTAGGGGCATACAGCATTACTCCTCATTGCTGATCTAGGTAACAAAAATGCTTTTTTTTAAAAGTCCAAAGATTCTTTCAAAAACACTTCATGTGTAAGCATCAATTTATCTTAATTATGCAGCTGTGTTTCAATTCTCCAATGGTGTCAGTAAGTAATTCTGAACATGGATATCTAGCATCCCCTAAAGTTTGAAAAAAATGTAATATGTTAATCAATTGTCTATTTCAGTTTCTGTGTATAGAGAGAGAGAAAAATAAAAAGCTGTACATTTGTATAAAATATTTTTTCACGCCTCTAAAGTGATAAGATAAAATGTTTCATTTATGTGATCATTTTTTTTCAGATAACATACCTAAGAGCCATCTGTCTGGCATCTGTCCTTCAGTGAACTTTCAGTCAGTCCTGACTTGCGAAACATCTATAAATCATTGCATAACCCAGAACAGTTAGAAATTACACTAATAATCTTCATCATGGGGTCACACATCATCTGGACATTCAGTGATTGGTAGTGTTTTCTATTCAGATATAGTTCCTTCCTTTAACAAGCTGGCTGAACAGCTATATGAGTGTAAACAATAGCACAAGCACATAGAGAACTTAAGAAAGTCTAGAAAAATTTGATTTGACAGATAGCCATTTCTCCTGTGTGCTTGCAAACATACATAGCGTGGTAGGATTTCATAAAGTGCCTTTAACGCTGTGTTAAAATGACGGAAGAATGTTGGCTGGCTCATTCCAATAAACACACTGGACACAGACTTGAAAGATCCAGTGGCAAAAAAGGTGTAGAGCAACAAGTAATTTTAGTATCCCAGGTATTGCCTGTGTACGGGATGTTAAAGGCTCAAGAACTTCACTGACATCATTGTAAAGTGTCAAAATTTGTTCATGGCGCAGCCGGAACCACTGAATAATCTTTCGATGCGTTAATGCCTTTTGATTACATCTTGGCAGAAATATTCTGGGCACTCAACGTTGTATACTTATCAGAATTACTTCTGCTCTTGCTTCATCTTGTCAGGATAGGTAAAGTCCAGAGTTAGACCCAAATGCTAGAATGAGGTAAATAACACCCTAGCACAGTGAGTATATACCAGGATCTGACCCTGCGACAGCTGTAGTTTGATATACTCACAGTAATAGACTGGAAGATGACACAGCAGGGTCAGGAGAAGAAACTTCGTGTAGAAGGGGTTAACCAATAGAGTAATCAGGCAAGCAATGTCCAGCAACGTGTAATCAGGCAGGTAAGGGTTAACCAAAAGAGTAGTCAGGTAAGCAATGTCCAGCAACGTATTATCAGGCAGGTAAGGGTTAACCAATAGAGTAGTCAGGTAAGCAATGTCCAGCAACATGTTATCAGGCAGGTAGGGGTTAACCAATAGAGTAGTCAGGTAAGCAGTGTCCAGCAACGTGTTATCAGGCAGGTAGGGGTTAACCAATAGAGTAGTCAGGTAAGCAGTGTCCAGCAACGTGTTATCAGGCAGGTAGGGGTTAACCAATAGAGTAGTCAGGTAAGCAGTGTCCAGCAACGTGTTATCAGGCAGGTAGGAGTTAACCAATAGAGTAGTCAGGTAAGCAGTGTCCAGCAACATTTTATCAGGCAAGTAGGGGTTAACCAATAGAGTAGTCAGGTAAGCAGTGTCCAGCAACGTTTTATCAGGCAAGTAGGGGTTAACCAATAGAGTAGTCAGGTAAGCAGTGTCCAGCAATGTTTTATCAGGCAAGTAGGGGTTAACCAATAGAGTAGTCAGGTAAGCAGTGTCCAGCAACGATATCAGGCAGGTAGGGATAAGGGTTCAGGATAAGCAGGCACAGATTCAGAAAATCCAAAGATAAATTTGTACTCACAGAGCCCACGAGTAAAACAAACAGGCACCGATGAGAGGAGACGCCGGAATAAGAAGGCCTCCTGACGTCATCGGAAGGCCGACAGGAACAGGGTTGCTAAGCAACCAAAGAAAGCGCTACCGCGCTGAGCCAGAGGAAGCGATCAGCAGCAGCGATCGCGACAGTGCCCCCACCTTAAGGACCCCTCCGGGAAACACGAACAGGCTTTGAAGGATTCTGGGCGTGGAATTGTTTGATCAAAGCAGAGGCACGGACATGAGAAGCAGGTTCCCAAGAACGTTCAGTGATGGGATATCCCTTCCAATGGACCAAATAGTACAGACAGTTACCCCTTAATCTGGAATCAAGAATTTGACTGATCTCAAATTCTGAAGTACCATCCACAAGGAACTGAGAGGGGACTCTACTTTTGGTGGAAAACCGGTTAGAGACTGCTGGTTTAAGGAGAGATACGTGAAAGACAGGGTGAATCTTCAAGTTGTCTGGTAAAGCCACCGTGTAGGCAATAGAACATACCTTGGAAACAATCCTGAATGGTCCGATGTATTTGGGACCCAGTTTAGCACAGGGTTGTTTGAGTCGGATGAATCTGGTGGAAATCCAAACCTTGTCTCCAGCCCGAAAAGAGGGCGCCTTCCGGCGTCTGCGATCAGCAAATCGTTTGTACTTGTAAGTAGAGAGAAGAAGGATTTCCTGAATCTTCTTCCAGTGTTTACAAAGACTTCTCACTGTACGATCTGCTCCAGGAACTCCAGAACCTCCCGAAGACATAGGAAAAGTTCTAGGCTCGAATCCATAGGCTGCCTTGAAAGGAGAAGTCTGTAAAGAAGAGTTGAAGCGGGAATTGTAAGCAAGTTCTGCTAAAGGAAGAAGTTGAGACCAATTGGAGTGCTGATGATTAACATAGTGCCTGAGATAGGACTCAAGAGATTGACCGTTGGACTGAGGATGATGTGCAGTAGAAAGAGATATGGTAACTCCAAACTGTTTGCACAGAGATTTCCAAAATCTTGAGACAAATTGAACTCCTTGATCAGAAATGATGTCCAAAGGAAAACCATGTAATCTGGTGATATGGAGAATAAACAAATCAGCGAGTTTCTGGGCCGATGGTAATCCAGTTAAAGGAACAAAGTGAGCTGCTTTGGAAAACCTGTCTACCACAACCCATATGGTCTTGTTTCCGGCAGAATTAGGAAGATCTGTAATAAAGTCCATGGAAACATGAGACCAGGGATAATACGGAACAGGCAGAGGTTGTAAGAGCCCAAGAGGTAATGATGAAGATTGTTTGTTGGAGGTACAGGAATTACAAGCTGCAACATAATCCTTGACATCTTTGCCCATGGAAGGCCATCAGACATGTTGTTTGAGTCTCCACATAGTATTACGTACTCCTGGATGTCCAGACAGAACATTATCATGAGCCCAACAAAGGAGTTTTAGGCGGAATTCAGTAGGTACAAATAAGATCCCAGGAGGTATGTTATAAGAAGAAGGAACAGAAGTTTGAGCAGATTGTAACGCTTGTAAAGGAAACGAAGATAACTGAGCCAGAAATTTAGCAGGGCGAAGAATGGGTTCAGAGTCCAGAAATGTAGAATCAGAAGCCAGAAATTGTCTAGATAAAGCGTCTGCTTTCGTATTCTTAGAGCCAGGAATATAAGAGAGGACAAAATTAAATCTGGAGAAGAACAGAGCCCATCGGGCTTGACGTGAGTTGAGGCGTTTGGCAGTATGAAGATACAGAAGATTTTTATGGTCTGTGAGTATAAGAAATGGTTGAACAGTGCCTTCGAGCAGATGTCTCCATTCTTCCAAAGCCATTTTAATAGCTAACAGTTCTTTGTTTCCAACGTCATAATTCAGTTCGGAAGTATTGAACTTCTTGGAGAAAAATCCCACAGAAAGAATCTTGCTAGAAATAGGATTTCGTTGAGATAATACTGCCCCAGCAGCAATCAGAGAAGCATCCACTTCAAGAATGAATTGAAGAGTAGGATCAGGATGGCAAAGAATGGGAGCCGAAGTAAATGCAGACTTTAGAGATTCGAATGCTTGTAAAGCTAGATCAGACCACTGCTTGCAATCCTGACCCTTTCTAGTAAGAGCACTAAGGGGTGCCGTGATGTTAGCAAAGTCCTTTATGAACTTACGATAGTAATTGGCAAATCCCAGGAATCTTTGAAGAGATTTCATGGAAGTAGGTCTAGGCCAGTCTAGGATAGCCAACAGTTTGTCCGAATCCATCTTGAATCCAGAAGGAGAAATAATGTAACCCAAGAAAGGAATAGATTCTTGATGGAAAGAACACTTTTCAAGCTTGGCAAAGAGAAAATTATCACGTAATCTCTGGAGTACTAATGTAACATGATGAATGTGATCCTGTACAGTCCGGGAATAAATCAGAATATCATCAAGATAGATAATAACGAATTGATTAAGATAGTCTCTGAATATTTCATTAACGAAATGCTGGAAAACTGCAGGGGCATTGCATAACCCAAAAGGCATAACTAAATATTCGTAGTGTCCAAACCTAGTGTTGAAGGCAGTTTTCCACTCGTCCCCTTTGCGGATTCTGACCAGATTATATGCCCCACGAAGATCCAATTTGGTAAAGATGGAAGCACCCTGGAGACGATCAAATAATTCGGGAATGAGAGGAAGTGGATAAGAATTCTTGATTGTAATTTGATTAAGAGCCCGATAATCAATGCAAGGACGAAGACCTCCATCTTTCTTTTCCACAAAGAAGAAACCTGCCCCTACTGGAGAAGAAGAAGGGCGGATAAAACCTCAAGCCAGATTATCCTTGATATATTCCTCAAGTGAAACATTTTCTTGACGAGAAAGTGGGTAAGTTTTACCCTTAGGTAGAGGTGCTCCTGGTAATAAGTCAATGGGACAATCAAAGGTGCGGTGAGGAGGTAATATTTCAGCATCTTTTTTGGAAAAGACATCACAAAAAGAGTGATATTGTTCAGGTAAAGAATCAGGAATGTCCAAAACTGCCACAACAGTACTAGAAGTCTTGGGAGCATTCCGTAGACACTGTGTGAAACAAGAAGATCCCCAAGCAACAAGCTCTCCTTTAGACCAGGAAAAAACTGGATCATGTAGTTGAAGCCATGGAAGTCCCAAAATGAGAGGAAACTGTGGGGAAGAGATGATGTCAAAACAAATGGTTTCGGAATGAAGTACTCCTACAGACATGAGTAGAGGGATGGTAGAATATCGAATGAAACCAGAACCTAAGGGTTCACCACTGACAGTAGTGACTTTAATTAATTGGCTCTTGGAAAGCAAAGGAATACGAAAAGCATTGACAAACTCTGAATCCATAAATATTCCTGCAGCTCCAGAGTCGATGAGTGCTTGAGCCTGAAATTTGGTGTTGCCAAAGCAGATAGTAACCGGAACAAACAGCTTGGGATTGAGGGAAGAAAAAGAACTTTGGCTTAACTCAGCCCCTCTTCCTGGAGTTAAGCCCTGGCTTTTACTGGACGAGTTGGACAATCTTTTAACATATGCCCCTTAATACCGCAGTAAAGACATAGTCCCAGATTACGCCTCCTGAGACGTTCAGCTTCGGATAATTTAATAGCACCGACCTCCATGGGTTCACTTAGAAGCATTTGGAGTAGGAAGTTTTGGAGAATGAGGCATAGGACAATAGGAAGGTCTGATAAAGGATCTTCTGTTACGGTCACGTTCATGGAGACGCTCAGAGTAGCGGGCATCAAGCTTAATACATAGGTTGATAAGATCTTCAAGAGAATCGGGAAGATCCCTATAAACCAGTTCATCTTTCAAACGATCACAAAGACCTTTACGAAATGCTGCACGTAGTGCCCCATGATTTCACATAGTTTCAGCAGCTAAAGTCCGGAATTCTATAGCATATTGTGCTACGGAAAGAGATCCTTGTCTTAAATCTAAAAGTCCTGCTTCAGCCGCCGCTGATCTACCAGGTTTATCAAACACAGAAGAAAATATAGATACAAAAGTATCAATATCCTGCAGCAAAGGATCATCTTTTTCCAACAGTGGAGAAACCCAAGCCAGGGCTTTACCCTTCATAAGAGAAATTAAAAAGGTGATCTTGGAGGAAGAGGAAACAATCATCTGAGGATTATTTCTGAAGTGAAGGCGGCACTGATTAAGAAATCCTCGACAGTCTTCAGGATTGGGTAGTGGAATTCTAGGAATAAATTGTTCTGCAGGTTGTGGCGGATTAAACGCAGAGTTAGAGCTGGCTGCAGGAACAACAGGTGTTGCCGAGACTTGAGAAGGAGGAGAAAGGTTATGCAAAAGAGCAGTTATTTGATCCAATTTAGAATCCAGGGATTGCAGGTGTGCAGAGTGGGTTCCAAGAAGCTGTCCCTGTAGAGCCACAGCTCTGGATAACTCACCAGGGTCCATTATATGGCCTGTTTGTAATGTCAGGATAGGTAAAGTCCAGAGTTAGACCCAAATGCTAGAATGAGGTAAATAACACCCTAGCACAGTGAGTATATACCAGGACCTGACCCTGCGACAGCTGTAGTTTGATATACTCACAGTAATAGACTGGAAGATGACACAGCAGGGTCAGGAGAAGAAACTTCGTGTAGAAGGGGTTAACCAATAATCAGGCAAGCAATGTCCAGCAACGTGTAATCAGGCAGGTAAGGGTTAACCAAAAGAGTAGTCAGGTAAGCAATGTCCAGCAACGTATTATCAGGCAGGTATGGGTTAACCAATAGAGTAGTCAGGTAAGCAATGTCCAGCAATGTGTTTTCAGGCAGGTAGGGGTTAACCAATAGAGTAGTCAGGTAAGCAGTGTCCAGCAACGTGTTATCAGGCAGGTAGGGTTTAACCAATAGAGTAGTCAGGTAAGCAGTGTCCAGCAACGTGTTATCAGGCAGGTAGGGGTTAACCAATAGAGTAGTCAGGTAAGCAGTGTCCAGCAACGTGTTATCAGGCAGGTAGGAGTTAACCAATAGAGTAGTCAGGTAAGCAGTGTCCAGCAATGTTTTATCAGGCAAGTAGGGGTTAACCAATAGAGTAGTCAGGTAAGCAGTGTCCAGCAACGTTTTATCAGGCAAGTAGGGGTTAACCAATAGAGTAGTCAGGTAAGCAGTGTCCAGCAACGTTTTATCAGGCAAGTAGGGGTTAACCAATAGAGTAGTCAGGTAAGCAGTGTCCAGCAACGATATCAGGCAGGTAGGGATAAGGGTTCAGGATAAGCAGGCACAGATTCAGAAAATCCAAAGATAAATTTGTACTCACAGAGCCCACGAGTAAAACAAACAGGCACCGATGAGAGGAGACACCGGAATAAGAAGGCCTCCTGACGTCATCGGAAGGCCGACTGGAACAGGGTTGCTAAGCAACCAAAGAAAGCGCTACCGCGCTGAGCCAGAGGAAGCGATCAGCAGCAGCGATCGCGACACATCTTCTACATGTAGTTTTCTTCTGTTATTAAAAACAAAACAAAAATGAACATTTGTAGCAGGCTTTCCATCCTTTAATATCTATCAACAACAGTGCTAAAGAATGTTCTTTCACAATACTGTTCTGATGGAACATTTTATGGCGTTTGTGATTTGTATCAAAGACCTATTAATTCTCATTGCATACGCCACATAAAAGCTGGCAAAATATTATCACGAAAGTTAATGCAAATACAGTCATGAAGGTATTGATTCAATCATTAATAACTTGGAAAAATGTTGGTTTGATTAATGATGGATGACGATAAATCCTTATGAGTATTCAACTGTGAACCATTTTACATTAATGGTTATTGAGAGTATGACTGCTAGCGCAAACAATCTTTTAATTTTTTACACATTACAAAAAATAAAAAAGAATTACAAGCAGGTTAAACTAATTACACCTAATCTAAGCCCCCTAATAAAATAAAAAAGCCCCCCAAAATAAAAAATTCCCTACCCTATTCTAAAATACAAAAGAAATCAGCTCTTTTACAGCCCTTAAAAATGCTTTTTGTGGGGCCTTGCCCCAAAGTAATCAGCTCTTTTGCATGAAAATACAATACCCCCCAACATTACAACCCACCACCCACATACCCTTACTCTAACCCACCCAAACCCCCCTTAAAAAAAACTATCACTAACCCCCTGAAGATCTCCCTACCTTGAGTCGTCTTCACCCAGCCGAGCCGAATTCTTCATCCAAGAGGAGCAAGAAGATGTCATCCATCCGGTAGAAGTCTTGATCCAAGCAGCAAAGAAGAGGTCCTCCATTCGGGCAAAGTCTTCATCCAAGCAGCAAAGAAGAGGTCTTCCATCCGGGTGATGTCTTCTTCCAAGCGGCATCTTATATCTTCTTTCTTCCGGATCCATCTTCATCCCGCCGACGTGGAAAATCCTTCTTCCCTGACAGACTAACGACGAATAAAGGTTCCTTTAAGGGACGTCATCCAAGATGGAGTCCCTTCAATTCCGATTGGCTGATAGAATTCTATCAGCCAATCGGAATTAAGGTAGAAAAAATCTGATTGGCTGATGCAATGCTCCGATCAGCCAATAGAATGCGAGTTCAATACGATTGGCTGATTGGATCAGCCAATCAGATTGAACTTCAATCTGATTGGCTGATTGCATCAGCCAATCAGATTTTTTCTACCTTAATTCCGATTGGCTAATAGAATTCTATCAGCCAATCGGAATTGAAGGGATGCCAGCTTGGATGACGTCCCTTAAAGGAACCTTCATTCGTTGTTAGTCCGTCGGGGAAGAAGGATGTTCCGTGTCGGCGGGATGAAGATGGATGGAAGAAAGAAGATATAAGATGCCGCTTAGAAGAAGACATCGCCAGGATGGAAGACCTCTTCTTTGCTGCTTGGATGAAGACTTCGCCCGGATGGAGGTCCTCTTCTTTGCCGCTTGGATCAAGACTTCTACCGGATGGAGGACATCTTCTTGCTCTGCTTGGATGAAGAATTTGGCTCGGCTGGGTGAAGACGACTCAAGGTAGAGAGATCTTCAGGGGGTTAGTGATATTTTTTTTAAGGGGGGTTTGGGTGGGTTAGAGTAGGGGTATGTGGGTGGTGGGTTGTAATGTTGGGGGAGGGATTGTATTTTTATTTTCATGCAAAAGAGCTGATTACTTTGGGGCAAGGCACTGCAAAAAGCCCTTTTAAGGGCTGGTAAAAGAGCTGATTACTTTTGTATTTTAGAATAGGGTAGGGAATTTTTTATTTTGGGGGGATTTTTTATTTTATTAGGGGGCTAATTAGTTTAAACTGCTTCTAATTCTTTTTTATTTTTTGTAATTTAGTGTTTGTTTGTTTTTTGTATTTTAGAATAGTTTATTTAATTGTATTTAATTGTAGGTAATTGTAGGTAATTTATTTAATTAATTTAATGATAGTGTAGTGTTAGGTTTAATTGTAACTTAGGTTAGGATTTATTTTACATGTCATTTTGTATTTATTTTAACTAGGTAGCTATTACATAGTTATTAACTATTTAATAGCTTTTGTACCTAGTTAAAATAAATACAAAGTTGCCTGTAAAATAAATATAATTTAGTTAATTTTAGGAATATTATTTTGTTTAATATAAATTATATTTATGTTAGGGGGGTGTCAGGGTGAGGGTTAGAGTTATGTTTAGGGGTTAATAACTTTATTATAGTAGCGGCGACTGTGCGGGCAGGAGATTAGGGGTTAATACTATTTATTCTAGTGTTTGCGAGGCGGGAGTGTGGCTGTTTAGGGGTTAATACATTTATTATAGTGCCGGCGAGGTCCGGTCGGCAGATTAGGGGTTATAAGTGTAGGTAAGGTAGGGGCGACGTTGGGGGGGCAGATTAGGGGTTAATAAATATAATATATGGGTCGGCGGTGTTAGGGGCAGCAGATTAGGGGTTCATAGCTATAATGTAGGTTGCGGCGGTGTCCGGAGCGGAAGATTAAGGGTTAATGATAATATGCAGGGGTCAGCGATAGCGGGGTTAATAAGTGTAAGGTTAGGGGTGTTTAGACTCGGGGTTCATGTTAGGGTGTTAGGTGTAGACTTAGAAAGTGTTTCCCCATAGGAAACAATGGGGCTGCGTTAGGAGCTGAACGCTGCTTTTTTGCAGGTGTTAGGTTTTTTTTTAGCCAGCTCAGCCCAATTGTTTCCTATGGGGAAATCGTGCACGAGCACGTTTTTCCAGCTTACCGCTACCGTAAGCAATGCTGGTATTGAGGGTTGGAGTGGAGCTAAGTTAGGCTCAACGCACCCTTTTTTGAGCCTAACGCAGCCCCTCAGACAACTCTAAATACCAGCATTGTTGGAAGGGTGCATTGGGAAAAAAAGCAGCATTAGCTACGCAGGTCTTTACCGACAAAACTCTAAATCTAGGCGATAGATTTTTGAGATTTTGGATGGATGGTCAGACTTTGGGGTATATTTATTAATGTGCGAGCGGACATGATATGCTGTCGGCATTTATCATTGCAATGCCACCCCATGCAGATTTGCGGCTGCTAGCAGGTGGTGTCAATGAACCCGATCATATTCGATCAGGTTGATTTCTGTCCGCTGCCTCAGAGCAGGCAGACAAATTATGGATCAGCGGTCATACGGAGTTTGATAAATCGTCCCCTTCGTCTCTAATTTTGAAGACAGTAGTCATGCACTTAATTTGGTCTCCATACTTCTTCATTTGTTGTAAGGCTTTTTGTAATGGTGATAAATTATGTGATAAATTTAGATAAATATGCTTATGGGACATATTTAACAATGTGCAAGCGGATATGATACAAAGTAGCGTATCATGTCAGCCGCACACCGATAAATTCTGACAGCATATGCTGTCTGCATTTATCATTGCACCAGCAGTTCTTGTGAACTGCTGGTGCAATGCCGCCCTCTGAAGATTTACGGCCAATCGGCCGCTAGCAGGAGGTCTCAATCAAACAGATCATATTAGATCGGGTTGATTTCTGCCTGCGGCCTCAGAGCAGGCGGACAAGTTATGGAGCAGCGGTCTTTACGGAGCTTGATAAATATGCCTCTATGTATGTATGCTTATAAATAAAATCAGGGAAAAGATCCTATTTAGAAATAGTAGGGAATTTAGATGATCAGTTGGATTTAAAGGTACAGCATAGATTGAGCAAGAAGAATATCTTGAAAATTAACACTATCAATCCACAAATGTATTTTTGAAAAGTATATTATGTTTTGGTTGTGCTCCACACAAGTAGAGCATACTGGACTCCCTTAACGTCAAAATTAAACTATCATGATTCAGATAGATCATGTTATTTTAAGATACTTTTCCATAACTTTTTATTTTTAAATGTACTTTGTGCGCTTGGTATCCATTGTTGAATAAGAATATGTACATGTCCTACACTAGTGGGAACTAGTTGGTGATTGGTGCCTGCATAACATGTTCTCTTTTAATTGACTACCTAGGTGTGTTTAGCTAGCTTTCAGTAGTGCATTGCTGTTCCTTGAGCAAAGGATATCAAGGGAATTAAGCAGATTTGATATTAAAAGTTAACGGGAAAATTGTTTTAAATTGTATTTTCTATTTGATTCCTGACAGAAAACAATTGGATTTCATGGCCCTTTAATGACTTCCTCATGAAGGGAATGTGTTAAAAATAGACATTATATGCCTAGTAATAAAGAATATATCTGCACTGCCGATAGCATTGGAGACAAATAATGCTGGTCTTCAAGAACTGAATCAAAGCAGTCTGCTAGTGCCGGTACTTTGGAGAAAACATATTTTAAGACAAATTACATTCTGGAGAGGACATACTTGAAATTGTATCTAAGATTCAAGATAAAACATCTGGTTTTCCATTTGCAGAAACTGGCCTATAGGTTATGTGGAAAGTAGAATAGGAAGCAACATTGCCAACTAGTCTAGGCAAGAATGGCATCTGTTGACAAAGTTAAAAAGCTTGATGGCAAAGATGGCTTTCACCTTCCAGTTGATTTCTCCATTATACAAGTGCTACTCACTATTTGTTCCTCCATCACAGCTTGATGAATAATTAACAAATAAATGTGCTATGTACGATATTTTCACATTGTGACCACATTTCTGTGGCGGAACACAAAATACTGACAATGCAATTGTTAAGATTTTCTGAGGTACTGAGTGTAGTAGTTATTTTGAAAAGTGATGTTGTGTTAACCCTGCACCAACTGAAGCATTCAATTCTGGTGAGTATGTTGCATGCTAATCTGGATAAACCAGAATTGGAACCAAAATATTTTTTTTCTTTTAATATCTTCAAATACTACTTAGTAAAAAAATATTAGTGGCTTGATTACAAATTACACACTATCATAATTTATCGCTCTTCTGCTAACTTTTTAAGGCAGACCGGTTAGTGTGTGTTTTACAACTTGAAAGGAAAAAAATAGCACGCACACTTACTTCGGGACTTTGGATATTGCAACCTTGCTAACTTCTTCTCCCTATAGACTCTTCAAAGGAGAGAACTGTTTAAAATAAAACCTAACACTTGACTGCAAAGGGCTCCAATGAACATATATATATATATATATATATATATATATATGTATATATATATATCTCAAGTAGATGAAAATATGGAAAAGCATATTTATGCAATATTAATTTTTAATAAAGACTTATACTGTGAAGAATTTATAAATAGATATTCCTATTTATATATCTGTATATATCTATACCTGTATAAAATCATATCGATATATAAATAGGTCTAGATTTATATTTTATAAAAATACCAACAGATATATGTAGAAATATGTATTTATCAATAAATAGAACATATTATTCTTTGTGAAGAACATTGGAATGTGAAATATTACTATCTTCATATCGGGTTAGCACACTTGAGAATATGCGATCAGGTTTTTTAAATTTTTCGCGCTCCATTGACTTCTATGGGTGAATACGTTAACACGGTCGCGATATTCTAACTTTTGCTTTTTGCGCGTATCGGGTTAGTGCTTGAGCAAATTTTTTTAACTTTTTTTTATATATATTTTTATTGAGGAATTACAATGCAAACATCTCAAAATATAGCGCAATGTAAACAAGTTACATATAGGGAAAAAAAAAAACTTTCATATATCAATACATGACTTAATGATATAGAAAAACAAAATCAATTGTAGTACAGTGTAACAAAGGATAGAAATAGGTCACTAGGACTAAGTTATATCATATACAATGGATTAAAACATAATCAAGTACAATTAAATATTATATCCGGTTAGCGCTCAAAACTTATAACATCCTCATTTTTATTTATTCTTGAGAAGTAGATCGCCCTTCTTAAGTTAAAGAGGTCACTTTTGGGTCTCAATACACTAGAAGATGCATCTTAGAAAGGAGGAGAGCAAAACTATGAACCATAATATAAAGAATAGGGATTAGCAATAGCCGCTATAATAAAACAAATATATAGTAAGTAACAAGGAAAAGTTCAATGGAATCTGCGTTCCTTTGTTTAACCAGTAAACAAAAACTTAGGGGGGGTTGAGCTAAAATTAAAGGAGCTGTAATCTCGGGAACGCAAGAGTCAAATTTGTCTCTATAACTCTGTTGTGTGAGTTAATGTAAGTGGTCCAAGGGAACTAGTTTTAGCTATGTAGGCAAGACACCATAGAATACAGCTATATTTAAGTACTCATGTATGGTCTTTACTAGGCTACCCAGGCTGCAGGCAGCCCAGCAGTAAGGGTAGAAATAAGTATGGTGTCTTAAACCTGGCTCCACTTGTTTCAATCATAAGATTTACTGGTATAAGAGACATTATATATATAATACTATATCAAAATATAACTATATGTCAGGTCTGAAAAAACATATAATACCTACATACAATCATCAATTAAGAACTATTATCAACAAACAGAGATATATATATATATATATATATATATATAAAAGTAATAATGTTTGATATTAAAGCGTATCAGGGCATTAATTAGTACAAGATAGTGGCACGTGCAGTTTATATCTCAAGTGAAAATGTGCTCGCAGGTTCCATCATAGCTATAGTTAAGGTTCAGATACATTCCAGTCCAAAACTATACAACAACTATCAGCTACATTTGTTGTCAGGATCACAGGATTATATTCAATGGGAATATCTATCAAGTGTGGCATGTAAAATGTCCATTAAAATGCAGGCGTATCATAAATTATAGTTGGGCTTCTGCTCAAGCAAGTTTTTGTATTCTCCTCAAAGTGGGATTTAAGCTTCTGCTTAGAATTATCTAGGAGGCCAATATATCATAAACAATATAATATATAGTCAACAGTACCTATTCTTCATGAGAAAGCTATATGTTGTTGTTTTACCTAGTGAAGTTCTTAACAACTTTTGTACAATAATATAAACTGTACTAAATGGGATGCCCAGATATTAGTATATTCACACACAGAAAAGCAAAATTATTCACTAGATATTGGTTAATTGGTGCCTATGGTTTATGTAGGGAAATGCCTATCATATATTCAAGGTCTAATATAAAAGATATGAGTAATTTAGCCCTACATAGCATGAACTTCACTCCTGTATAGAAGACCAATAATGTACCAGCTTAAAAACTTACAATGACATCAGGAATGTACAGTATAAAACAGAGAACATTCTACAAACTATAAGAATGCCATGTATATAAACATTATACGAATAGTTACTTATTGCAGGATTATGTAGACAGGTAGATCAGGCTAGCAAGCCGTCATGTATCTTAAGATCTAAATACAGTCACGTTAAATAATTAAGCACAGTAATAATGACATAATGAGCATAACAGTACTACCTTCACTCTGAGATGTGTACAAGGGAAGTAGTATCAGAGTCCATATATATTATTAAAGCCTTAAGCAATAACTAGAAAAAATATATAGTAACAACATAAATGAAGATCTAAGGTCCCTTTATGAAGATCTCAGGTAAATCAAAATACAGTCTCGAAGGAGCGTCAATCTAAATTTGGGCAGGTGAGTCTCAGAAATATATTCCTTGCCTACTTGTGAAGACTTGGTGGGTAGCCCTGTTACTATTATTTTAACCTATGCCCATAACAATCATTACCCTAAACCACATCTGAGAGGGAGTTGCTTGATTAATATGTATTGTCACCTTATTGCTCCATTGCAGTCTGTAGCAACTGATTGATAAACCTCTTCTTGAAGTTGGGGTGTAGTGGCAGATTATACTGTTTGGTTCAGCGTGAGTGCAACGATTTCTAAAAGGTCGCCTGCAAAAGTGTCTAGCTTCCAACCGAAGCTCATCTCCATCACCATTGCGGCATATTCACCATCTGATGTGATTAGCTTGCTCTGCAATCTAGTTGTGCTAGGAATGGGTAACATCTGCATAGCAACCTCTATGGGAAGCGATTCTGTTTCTGCTATGTGCGCAGGTTGCAATGGATTTAACACTGGTTCTATCTCAGCTAGAAACTGCTGTTCAACGTCATCCAGCATGGAAGTCAGCACCGTAATAAGAGTATTAGGATCCTGATTTTGAAGATCCACATGTGATGCAGAGAGTTCCGGACTATCTCTGAGGGTCTTCAGTTCTTTGTTGATAAAGAGAGCAAGAGAGGCGCCAACATGGCCTAGTATTGCCAGAACATATAATCAACAAATGCAGAAAATGGAGTATACTCACAAGCAGGGTGCACCCATATGGTGCTATTGTAGCAGACTGGAACTAAGCAGTGGTCCAGCTCACTGATCGCCACCAGCATAAATCCAGAGGGTCCTTGAGAGAGCCTGTTGGTTAGTACAGGAGACAGAGCACCTCCAGGTGCAATACCAGCATACTGGAACCTCTCAGCCGCCCAGTGGACTGTATCACCAAGAAGCAGGACAGTAGCAATCCCAAGCGAAATGCCTGAATGGCCAGCAAAAAGTAATAATAATGTATGGTGACAAAAACCATACACCAGCAAGTGTATATTTAAAAAACGTTATTTTAAAAAGTGACGCGTTTCGCAGCCACCTATGGGCTGTTTCATCAGTTTCATGGTGAGACTGTCTTTAAATACTGATTTCAGCCCTTTATAACATTTCACAGCCATTCTCAATCTCAAGAAGGATTTTCAAAAAAAGAATATTATTATTATCACAATGCTTTTAACATTGTAGTCTAAGGCCCTAAAGCTAAAAAAAATAAAGACGTGGTTTTCCACTCCAACATTCACAGGGGAAACCCTCATGAAAATGTATTACAAAAAAATATAATTTATGCTTTCCTGATAAAATTATTTATTTCCGGATATGGTGAGTCCACGGAATCATCAATTACTAGTGGTAATATCACTCCTGGCCAGCAGGAGGAGGCAAAGAGCACCACAGCAAAGCTGCTATATATGTCACTTCCCTTACCCATAACCTCCAGTCATTCACCCGAAGGGAAATGGAAAAAGAAGATAACACAAAGGTGTAGAGGTGCCTGAGGTTTTAGTTCAAAATGACTGTCTTAAAATAAAGGGTGGGCCGTGGACTCACCATATCCGGAAAGTAATAAATGTATCAGGTAAGCATAAATTATGTTTTCTTTCCTAAGATATGGTGAGTCCAAGGAATCATTAATTACTAGTGGGAACCAATACCCAAGCTAGAGGACACAGATGATTAGGGAGGGACAAGACAGGTAACCTAAACAGAAGGCACCACTGCATGAAGAACCTTTCTCCCAAAAGAAGACTCAGCTGAGAGAAAAAAGTATGCAGAGAGGACCAAGTTGCAGCCTTGAAAATCTGTTCTACAGAAACTTCCTTCTTGAAAGCCCAAGAAGAAGGGACAGCCCTAGTGAAATGAGCTGAACATTCTCTCAGGATGCTGCTGTCCAGCAGTCTCATAAACCAAAATCATTATACTACTCAACCCAAGAGAAAGAGAAGTAAATGAAGCTTTCTGACCTTTATGTTTCCCAGAAAAAACAAACAGCAAACTGGCGACAATCCTTAGTCACTTGTAGATAGAAAATAAAAGCATGCACAACATCAAAGTTGTTTAACAAATGTTCCTTATGAGAAGAAAGATAAGGACACAAAGAAGGAACAACAATTTTCTGATTAATATATCTATCCAAAACCACTTAGGAAGAAAACTTAACTAGTACGAATAACCGCCTTAACTGCATGAAAGATAAGATAAGGCGAATCACACTGCAAAACTGAGAGCTCCGAAACTCTCCAAGCAGAAAATATAGCAATAAGAAACAAAACCTTCCAAAATAACTTAATATCTATGGAAAGTAAAGGCTCAAACAGAGCCTACTGTAAAACTTTAAGAACAAGGGTAAAACCTTAAGGGGGAGCAACCTACTTAAACACAGGACTGATGTAGACCAGTGCTTGACAAAAAGATTGCACATCTGGCAGGTCCACCAGATGCTTATGTAGCAAAAAACACAATGCAGAAAACTGACCCTTCAGCGAACTGACGGACAAACCCTTCTCCAGACCACCCTGGAGAAAGGATAAAAAATTCAGAGAAACTCCCGCTTAGACAAAACTAAGCGTTCAATCTTCCAGCAGTCAGCCTCAGAAATTTAGATGAAGGAAAAGACCAAGAATCAGAAGTCCTTCCTCAGAGGTAGTCTCCAAGGTGGAGAGACAACATTTCCACTAGGTCTGCATACCAGATCCTGCGAAGCCACACAGGGTCTAATAAAATCACTGCTGCTCTCACCTGAAAATACGAGTAATGACTCATGGAAAGAGAACAAACAGAGAAAAAAGGTATGCAAGACTGAAATCCAATGAAAAACATCAGAACATCTATCAGGACGGTCTGCCGGTCACATGACCATAAACCGTACCTTCGAAACTTGGCATTCTGTTGAAACGCCCACAGAAGCCAACTCCTGAAACCCCCCATGTGAGGGTCTACCTAGAGAACCCTTTCGGATGGAAATGCTCACTCCCCTGGATGAATTATCATTCTGTTTAGAAATCCGACTCCCAATTGTCCACCCCTGGAAAGTGGATGACTGACAGTAAATGTGACTTTCCTTCCACTGAACAATTTAAGTCACCTCCTTCATGGTTAAGGAACCCCTAGTTCCTCCCTAATGGTTTATATAAACCTTGAGGTGATATTGTCCGACTGGAACCAAGCTAGGGACGACTGAGGTCAAGTTATCAGAGCATTGCAAATTGCTCTCAACTCCAAGATGTTTAAAGAGGAGAGCAGACACTTCTGAGTCCATAATCCTTACACAAGACCCAGACAGCTTACCAGCCCAGCAGATTGGCATCCGTGGTCACATCACCTAGGAATATCTCCAGAAGCACGCACCCGGAGATAGATACTCCTGAAAAAATACTACAGAAGAAAGTCTCTTGTCATCTGATCTAAATCTATCCTTTAAGACAGATACGAAAGTTCTCCATGTCATGGAAAATAGCAAAAGGAATAATGTCCATGTAATACCATCAGACCAATTCCCGTCATACACAGAGTCACAGAAAAGTGAAGAAATATCAACTGCAGCTAAATCCTGGTTGCAAGATGGGTAAGCTATCTACCGACCACTAGAGCTTACTGATTTTTCTGACCTCTGAAAGACATCTCCTAGATAAAGAATCAAATAAGGTCCAAGCATACCCCTCCTGGTGTTCCCAGGCAGTCTCCCATACAGGTACTGACCAGACCTGACCATGCATAACTTCTGAGATCAAATGAAATCGGGTGCATTCAGGGTATTGTGGCGGTAGTCCCAAATAAATTACAATTGTGGATACAACAAGGGAACTCTTCTCCAGATTAATTTCCCATCCCCAGAAAAGAAGATTGGACAAGATCTCTTAAAAGAGACTTAGCTCAAAGTCAGGATGATACCTGAACTATATATTATCCAGAAAAACAAACTTGCAATATCCCAAGACCTAAAGGTCTGACTGGGATGGCACAAACTAAGAAAACTAGAGAAGATTCTGATTAAGGGAACAATAAATCTCTCGGATCTAAGTTCATTATGAACAGGCCCACTAGAACCAAAGGAGAAAGGATACTACTTTGAAGGACAGAATCTGAAATATATGAGGTAAATACCTATATCCCGTTCCCAAACTGGGACTGGAACTGTCACTCCCAGAGATGAAGACCCTGAATCCAGTTCAAGGAATGCCTCTCATCCTAGTTTGGATTGCAAAGATTAGAAAGAGAAAGGAGGAAAACTTAGATTGGACTCGAAAAGGCATGACCCAAAGTGTCTTCCTCAAAAGGAGACACTAGAAGCGTGTATTTGAAGGAAACAGAAATAATTGAATCTGCAACTGCAGAACTATAAAGCCTAGGCTGTACCACTAAACCACAGGTAGGCTTCTCAGCTGACCATAAATTTCAGCCACAATGCCCGGAGGCTAGTACAGCAAGTCTAGTAAGACAAGACATTGCTCTAAATGAACAATTAAACCTCCAGATTCTTACCTATGTCAGAAAGAAAACTAGATTATCTCCGCAGAGATCTAAGTTCTCTGATAAAAAGTAGAAAGTTCCCTTCTACTGAAGACACCGTGCACTTCAAGAGAGATAGCGACAGGAAATCCTAAAAAGGACGTGAGGCAGGGAGCAATATCCCCAGATTCTCTATAACAATCCTGTGAACATCTCACAGCATGTCTAGAACCCTTCCAGAGAGGAAAGAAAAATATAAAACTGATAAAGTTCACAAAACTCCAAAGGAAAGACAACAATAAGGATAGGTGTCATCCAATCAGCCAAGACCTCCTGACAATATAAGAGGCTTTGAAGCAAACAACTGAAGGATACCACAGATGAAGGAAATACTGTCCATATCTGAGATTTCAGCATCAGAAACTACCGGCGAATCCTCCTCACTAACTTGGAAGAAGACAAACCTGCATAGCAGCATGTGGAGCAGAAATCCTCTTATCTGAGACTTAAAATGTCCTCTTGCCTTTTCCCTGTAGTAAAGGAAAACAGACCAAGCCACAGATACTGCAGAAGATACCTGAGCTTGCAACTTCTGTAAGCAAATACACTCCTCCAGGAGATTGAGAGGAACCGCAGGGCACTGCATGTGATGCCATATAGGCTTGGGACATAAAAGAAGAAAGCTGTGGCAGTGCCCTAACAGCAACATCCTTGAAGACATGAAGTTCAAACCAATCTGTACATTTAATAGCATTTGCGAAATCAGAGGTACAGAAAAAATAAATGTTTAAACCAATTCTTAGGTGAGCAAGCCTTCCACACAACTTCAGCATCAGTAAAAGAAATTATACTGCCTGAATCGAAAATTTCCCCCCCAGATGCACCCAATGAATCTTCATCCTCTGACTTCTGAGAGGAAATACTATGATTAGCCACTTCAGGATCAGAAACCTTACTGTTTCTTTAAACTTCCTTTTGCATTTTCCCTGCAGCATGGGAAAAGCAGACAGAGCCTCAGATACCGCAAAGATACCTGGGCAGCAATATCTTGCAAAATAACTCCAGACGGAGCAGGAGAGGAAACACAGGGCACTGCATGTGCAGATGAATAGGATTGGGACGCTTGAGGAGAAAGCTGCGGCACATCTGAAACAGGAGGCTTCTGAACAGCATCCTCGTTAGCTAATGATGGCTCAGGGTCAAAAAGTCTATTTCTATAAGCTAAAGTTCTTTCAATACATGAAGAACTAAAAGGTACTGGGGGTTCTACCTGGGCATCAAAACATAAGCTACAGGTAACATCCTGCACAACCTCTTGATCCATAATACAAAAAGAAGCAAATTAAAAAAAAAAAAAAAATTTTAAACTTTTTTTTTTAAATCTTTTAACAAAGGATAAAATACAGAATCAAAGAAAAAAAGTTCTAAAATAAATGTTCCCTTTAAATTTACCAAAACAAGAAAACATACCCCAGGCAACACACTACACCTCAGCAGAATTACTGAGGTGCCCTACCTGTCCTGCAACCCGCAGCAAACTAAGGAAAAAAACAATCCCGTTTACAATCCGGATTTCCAGAGAAGCAAAAACAGCAAGAAGCCTAAACAGCAGAGCCATCTGAAATATGCCACCTCACTCTTACAGGAAGTGAAAAAAGCGCCAAAAAACCCTCTGACATCACAGAATCAGAACCTCCCTAAAAGGGGCAGTCCTACAGCTGACAAAAAAGCCATTAGAAAAAAATAAAAAAATAAAAATGTAAACAACTTTCTTGAAAAACAGGCTTAAAAACAAACAATAATCCCCCCCACCAAAAAGTACATAATCCGTTACTAAAAACGGATCCTCACTGACCCATCAATAAAATAAATAACTCCTCACTAACAGTGCCTGCAAAAACTGCCATAAAAACCTGCACCCTGACAGGAATAATAAAAAATGTCCCCCTGCAGCGTTTCAGCTGAATAAGTGCCAAATTTTTCCCTGCTACATAGAAAATGAGAGTGGAGGGCCCTCTAGTGGGTCTGTAACAACATTAAGGGATTACCAACTTGAAGTCTGGAGAAGTGCTAGGGTAATTTTTGTTACAATGTTGCAGGCGAGGAGGCGGTGTTTTGTGCTTACCTTTATAGGGTCCTGCAGCAGTGTGTCCGGCCTCTTTCTGTTCCAGACTTCGAGGAGAAAGTTTTCTGTTGTTCTGCAGTTGGATGATGGAGAGATCTAGAAGAAATTCGTTGCCTCCCAAGCGATTTAGGGAGGTGGTGGAGGTTGCAGCTAGGAAGAAGGGACCTGCAACGCAGAGAGATGAGGACATGTCAGATGAGGCGGTACCCCCCACACCCCAAAAAACACCCCCACAGAGGAGTTTTAATAAAGGAAAAGGCCCTAAGAAAGGGGGGGAAGGGGGGTCAGGCACTGTGAGGCAGAAGCAGGTTGGAGCAAAGGAAAGGGCAGCGCAGGGCCCTGGTGGTCAGGGTTGTGATCCGGTCACCAGCACACCTAGGGTTATCCCTTCTCCCAAGGCTAGGAAGGGGGCTGGAGCTGGTAGGGGAGTGGGCATGGCAGGGGGCTCATCGGCAGTACTAGCGGCGCCTAATAGGGAGCTGGGGCAGGCACCGGGAGTTAGCGGCATGGGTGATAGGCCGCGTGTTGAAGATGGGCCTGACTGTGGTCTGGGGCCTGGAGATGCAGTAGGGCCTGAGCAATTGGGCCTAGCGCGCGACTTGTTTCCCTCCCTCCCACCGGCCGCCATGGCGGCGGTCCTGGCTCTTGCCCGGTCACTGGCGGTAGATGCCCCATCTGGCCGGGGGCGGGCTGGGTCGGCCGCGGTGGTTGCTGGGGGGTTCGGGTCGGAGGCCGCGCGTGACGTCAGTAGTGCAGAGTGCGCAGCAGGCCCTCCCTCCTTAGATGGCGGTTCCCGCGAGACTTCAACCTCACGCTCTTCAAGTGAGGATCGCGGCCACCATCTTGGAGGGAGGGATCGAGACAGGCAGGATGGACCTCGCGACCGGAGCAGCCCAGGTAACTTGGGGAGGCTCCGGTTCGCGGGGGGGGCACCAATGGCCGCGGGGGGGACCCGGGAGGCAGCAGGGTACTCACCTGGGGCGGTAGGTGGATCGCGGGCGGCTGGCGGAGCACAAGCGGCAATGAGGCTGGGTGGAACCAGGAGTATGGCTGTGTGTGACGCAGAGAGGCCGGGTACAAGCGCGCATGCGCAGATGGAATTGCAAGCGCTTAGGGAGAGCAGGCATGTTAATCGGTCTCCGGATGGGGACAGGCAGCATCAACAGGTCTCAGCAGGGGAACATGTGGGGATGACACATGGTAGGAGCGGAGACTTGGTGCAGCAGAGAGCGCATGGTGGGATATCTGACAATAGATATGGGCATACTAGGGCGCAAGGGGATGCATGGCATGTTTTGTATGGTGGCTCCGGGTTTGTGAATGCACATGGAGTGTCGCAAGGGGAAGGTAGAGGCAGGCAAGATCTGGCTCGGGATGCTGGTGTGCATGTTAACAATGACAGTATGGAAGAGATGATTAAGAGGGCTGTGCAAGCAGCTATGCATGATGCAGGTGTGATGGCTCCACCTGGGTTGCGTGCCAACGCCCAGGGGGGTAACAGTCATGAAGCTGATTTAAGAAACGCTGTAGCAAGCACGCTGGGGATGAACACAGGGGAACAGAGGGATGGTAGGGTGGGGGCATCAGTTGGGGCCCCTCCTGCAAACCAGATTGCTCCCCAGGTTGTTTTATCTTCACAGGTGACGGCAGCTACAGTGACCAGGCCTGCGGATGGATCCTCCAATGCGTTGGTGGTTGCTGGGACCAGCAGGGAACAACAGAGAATGGACGACACAGCTCCACAGGGGACTGCTGATGCAGAGAGACCAGGGGGTGGTGAGTCGCATTTCTTGAACATTACACACGCTGACACAGACACATCATCTAGCTGTACAGGGTCAGATAGCGGTGAGGACCTAGGGCTAGTTGGGAAAGGGCAGCGTAGGATGTTTCGCTGGATAAAAAAGATGGCGTCAGGGAAGGAGAAAAGGAGGTCCGGGGTTTCAGTACAGGCAGAGTTGCAGGCAGGGGTGACGGCACCTGGGCCCAATATGCCTGTGGATACGCCAGTTCCGCGCAAGGTGGCGGCGCAAGGGGATACTTACCCGTGTCTAGTCCACTCCTTGTATGGTCACCTGAAGGCTAAGGTGATTAAGAAAATACAGGAGGGGCGTTATGTTAATGTTTTTGAGCTCTCTCTGGATGCGTTCAGGGCCAAAGAAAGGGCCGCGGACGGTTCAGGACCGAAGAGGGTGCGCAGGCCGGAGACCTATGAAGAATGGTTGAAATGCTTCAGGGTCCTGGCAGCATGCTATGTAGACAGGTGGCCCCTGCAAGGCCATAACCTGTTTAAATACCAAGACACCATTGAGGACATACATGTCAGGTTCAAGGAGGGCGCGTGGCGTGAGTACGACACGGCTTTCAGGCGCAAGATGGTGGGCAACCCCCTGTTGCATTTTGGAACACAGGATATTCACCTGTGGTCCAAATTGGGCCTCGAAGGGCCTTCGACCCTCCCCTCACCTACGCGGCAAGCGACAGGTAGGACTGGCCAGAAACAGGGCAGACGAGGCAGGGAGTGCTGGAAATTCCAGGACAAACTGTGTGATAGGGGGAGCAATTGCTCCTTTCGTCACATCTGCAGATACTGCGGCGGTCCTCACCCAGGAACAGAGTGTGGGAAGAGGAAGTAGCAGGGTCAAGCTAGACCACTCCCTAAACAGGGAACTGGAGTCAAGGGCCCCAACACCGCTTAAGCTGCAGGCCATGCTGCCATGGCTGGCGGATTACCCGAACCAGGAGGCGGCGGAGCTGCTCAGGATCGGGCTCGGGGAGGGGTTTAGAATACCGGTTAGGGGTTCCGTTGCCGGGTCTGGGGTACATAGGAACCTGAAAACTGCCTACGAGTTCCCTCAGGTGGTTAGAGACAAATTGGCGAAAGAAGTGGCGTTAGGACGAGTGTCTGGTCCTTTGCATCTATTCCTATCGCGGGCCTGGTGGTCTCCCCTTTGGGGGTCGTCCCTAAAAAGGAGACTGGGAAGTTCAGGTTAATTCATCACCTGTCATTCCCAAAGGGGGCATCGGTGAACGATGCAATTGACCCCGAACTTAGCACAGTGCACTATCAGTCGTTTGACGAGGCTCTTGCTTTGGTTCGGGCGCTGGGCCACGGCGCGTTAATGGCCAAGCTGGACATCGAGTCAGCATTCAGGCTATTGCCACTTCACCCTTCAGCGTTTATGCTCATGGGGATGAAGTTCGAGGGAGCGTACTATGTGGACAGGTGTTTGCCCATGGGGTGTTCACTGTCCTGCGCGCTGTTTGAGTGTTTCAGCTCATTTCTCCACTGGGTGGTCCAGGAGGCGTCAGGGGGTGGGGCAGTGGCCCACTACCTGGATGACTTCCTGCTGGTGGGGAGAGCACGTAGCACCGAATGTGCTCGGCTCATGGAGGTTATGAGGGACATAACGGAAGGTTTCGGAGTCCCATTGGCCGCAGACAAGACTGAGGGCCCGTGTACGCGGCTCACATTCTTGGGTATAGAGATTGATACTGTCAGGGCTCTATGCAGGTTGCCGGACGACAAAGTGGAGCAGATGCGGCAGACCGTGCGGCTGGTACAGGGGCGAGAGAGAGTCACCAGGAGGGAAGTACAATCCCTGCTAGGACTTTTGAATTTCGCCGGAAGGGCAATTCCAATGGGCAGGGTCTTTAATCGGCGCCTAGAAGGGCAGCTAAAAGGGCCTGCTGGAGGTGGAAAATGGGTCAGAATTTCACCCGAGGTGAGGGAGGATCTGGAAGTGTGGGACACATTCCTGTCACACTTCAACGGGGTTTGTCTGTGGAGACACCCGACAGTTTCCAATCAGGTTTTGCACCTGTTCACAGATGCAGCCGGCGTGTTCGGGTATGGGGCATACCTGGATGGTGAATGGAGTGCGGGGCCTTGGCCCCGGGAGTGGGTGGACGCTGGCTGGGTCAGGAATCTGACCTTGTTGGAGCTTTTCCCCATTGTAGCCGCGGTTGAGATATGGGGGGGGGAGGCTGGCTAATAGATCAGTGGTGTTCTGGTCGGACAATCAGAGTGTGGTGTACGCCATTAATAAATTGTCCGCTTCCTCCCCAGGAGTAGTGTGCTACTTGAGGCATCTGGTGTTGCGCTGCTTGGAGCGCAACATCACGTTCACGGCCAAACACGTCCCGGGGGTGCATAACGTTATTGCGGATGCACTCTCTCGATTCAACTGGGGGCAGTTTAGGAAGGTAGCGCCCAGGGCCTCAAAGGAGGGTTTAACATGCCCATCTTTTCTTTGGCAGTTGTTCCAGCCTGAGAGGGGATCCTCCCATTAATCAGAGCATCATTGGCACCTAAGACTTGGGCAACATATGAGAGCCACTGGAGCAAATGGGTGGTCTTCTGTCAACAGATGGGAGTACGGGTGGAAGACGCATCCAGGGTTCAGGTACTGGAATGGTTGGCGCAGATGAGGGCCGTAGGGGTCAGTAAGCTGGGGGCAGCGGGCAGATTGGCAGCGATAGCATTCTTTAATAAGGCGTTGGGCTATGTTGACCACTCCAGATCATTCTTGGTTAGGCAGGTGTTGAAAGGTTGGGGCAGGATCTCTCCCCGTCCGAAGGATCGGAGGGAGCCCATAACTTTGGAGCGGTTAAAGGAACTGGCGATACAATTACGATCGGTTTGTACGTCAGATTACGAGAGACTCCTGTTTAACGCGGCATTTGCTCTGGCATTTGCGGGTGCCCTACGGGTTGGGGAGCTAGTGTCCTCCTCCAAAGTTAAGGGAACGGGGGGCATCCTTGAGGAGCACGTGCGCTGCTCGAGCGAGGGCTTGCTCCTATTTGTGCCTCAATCCAAAACGGATCAGGAGGGAAAGGGTGCGTGGCTCCCACTTGCGAGACATGCACTGGCAGAGTGCTGCCCGGTGCGGTGCGTTGAATAATTCCGGAGAGTAAGACCTGCAAATAGTAGACAGTTTTTAGTACACGAAGACGGCAGTTCATTGTCACTGTTTCAGTTTCGCAGAGTACTCGCTAAAACGGCGGAGTTGGCGGGGCTGGATCCGAAAAGGATAGCCCCACACTCCTTCAAGATTGGGGCGGCTACCAGCGCGGCGGCGGCTGGTACGTCGGCACCAGAAATTAAAAGGTTGGGTAGATGGAAGTCTGCTCAATATAAAAGATATATTAGACCCACTTGGTAAGGGGGGGGCCGGGGCACACATCCGCTCGGGTTGGGTGCCAGGGCATTACTAGGTTCGGGGGGGATGTAGGGGTGAGTTGTTGCAAGGGGCATGACGGGTAATGTGGTTTGATCTGTTTTGCCAGGTGTAAGAGGAGGAAATTCCCCTCCGGTTCGTGTATGGATTGTCGGGCATTCCTACATCCATTGGGCGTCCATCAGGGCGCTGCGGTCAGTGGAAGGGCAGCAACTTGGATTCGCAACGTCCAGGGCGAACTTACGATGGTTAGGGCGCAGAGGCCTTACGTGGGCAGATCTGCCGGCCTTATTGCAGGAGGCGCACAAGAGGTGGGGGCAGCCTCATGTGATAGTGCTGCACCTAGGGGGAAATGACTTGGGGTCTCTCCCCGCGTTGGATTTGATCAAACGCATGATGGCAGACTTGAAGTGGGTGCACACTTGGCTTAAAAATGTTAAATTGGGATGGTCCAATGTGGTCGCACGACTGCATTGGAGGTATATTGTGACCCAGAAGGCCGCGTACAATGTACGAAAGAAGGTTAACCGGGAGATGGGAAGGACGGTCACGGCATTAGGGGGCTTTGTGGTCAGACACGAGCTCATAACGGCCGACAGGAAGGACTTGTTTCGCCCTGATGGTGTCCACCTGACAGATGTGGGTTTGGATATCTTCTTAAAAGACATCAGGAGTGCTCTACTTTTAGTCATATAAAAAAAAAAAAAAAAGTTGTTGATTGGTTATAGGGTATGTATATAGTTGCCTGTTGGCTTAGTGTTTTGGCGGCAAGAGTACGCCTGGCTCTTGTGGCGGGTGGTCAAGGCCCTGGGGAGCGGGCACAGAAGGAGAAGAGTGACGGTCAAGAAAGTTATGCCCGCCTAGGTGCCGGCCTGGGGGGTCCCCTCCCTTGCGAGTACAGGCTGAAAATCTCTTATTTCCACAGCTCTCTTTTTGTGCCAATGGGCGTGAACAGCCGGGTGTCACGCTGCAAACACCGAAAGGGGCCTTGACCAGCTGCTGATAGGGGTTAGGTTAGGGTGAGATGCCGCCAACTGATTGTTTAACAAACTTGTTGCCAAGTTTGGAAGTTAATTTATTCAAGTGCCTGCTATGGTATTAAATATCATCGCAGGCACAAGTTAACCGTTTATGTTAAATAAACGTGACCGTGACTGGTCTTTGTTCTTTCTCCCAACTACGTGTCTGGTGTGTTTATTTCTATAGCTATAAGGTATAAGACAAGTCGTAAGATGGAATATGGGGTTAAGACCTTATGAGAGTGGAGGGCCCTCTAGTGGGTCTGTAACAACATTAAGGGATTACCAACTTGAAGTCTGGAGAAGTGCTAGGGTAATTTTTGTTACAATGTTGCAGGCGAGGAGGCGGTGTTTTGTGCTTACCTTTATAGGGTCCTGCAGCAGTGTGTCCGTCCTCTTTCTGTTCCAGACTTCGAGGAGAAAGTTTTCCCCGCCCACCCGGCCCCTGGAAGGAAGGAGAATGGCGGCTACGATGCGGCAGCATTAGGGTGAGTGAACCCGGCCGGGGCAGGTTTAATTGAGCTAGCCTTTTGTGAGCCTGGGTTGTTAAGATAGCCACCCACCCACATCAAGAGGGTTGTACGATTCGCTTGATGGGGGGTGCCTTACTGGGTTGGGTGGAGATGCCCTAGCTGGCGGGTGGTCAAGGCCCTGGGGAGCGGGCACAGAAGGAGAAGAGTGACGGTCAAGAAAGGGGAGGGGTTATGCCCGCCTAGGTGCCGGCCTGGGGGGTCCCCTCCCTTGCGAGTACAGGCTGAAAATCTCTTATTTCCACAGCTCTCTTTTTGTGCCAATGGGCGTGAACAGCCGGGTGTCACGCTGCAAACACCGAAAGGGGCCTTGACCAGCTGCTGATAGGGGTTAGGTTAGGGTGAGATGCCGCCAACTGATTGTTTAACGAACTTGTTGCCAAGTTTGGAAGTTAATTTATTCAAGTGCCTGCTATGGTATTAAATATCATCGCAGGCACAAGTTAACCGTTTATGTTAAATAAACGTGACCGTGACTGGTCTTTGTTCTTTCTCCCAACTACGTGTCTGGTGTGTTTATTTCTATAGCTATAAGGTATAAGACAAGTCGTAAGATGGAATAGGGGGTTAAGACCTTAATAAAATTGGCACTTACCTCAATATTTATCTGTCTGGCAGCAGGACAGCTCACCTGGTTTGAGAAGATGCCATACCTCACATGGACCTGTGGAAATACAGAAAGACTGAGTAAACTTACTCAGGCTATATAAATAGGGCAGCAAAATGTTTTGGGAAAACGCAGTGAGGATTGTACCCCACAAGTTCCCAATTGCTTAAAAGCCACCATTGCCCTACTGAAGAGACTGACATGGGCTAAGGCTAGACCTACTCTGCTTTAAAATAAAAAAAATCTTGATTGTAGATCAGACATCAAAATTCACCTCCTCCTTGCACCGCAGGCAAAAAGAGAGAATTACTGGAGGTTATGGGTAAGGGAAGTGACATATATAGCAGCTTTGCTGTGGTGTTCCTTGCCTCCTCCTGCTGGCCAGGAGTGATATTCCTACTAGTAATTGATGATTATGTGGACTCACCATATCTTAGGAAAGAAAAGGGGCTGTCTCTGCGAGTGGCGCAATGTCTCCCATACAAATATTGAGAGCTCTCTGCTAGGTTAAAGTATTTTTGTGTGAATGGTTTATTATTCATTTTAGTAAGACTTTTTGTAAGATTTTTAAATTACAAATTTTATTGTGCACTTTAGTGATTTATGTATCTCTTCTCCATATGAAAATGCAGTATATGCCCCTTAGGGAGATACCCTGGTTTCAGAGTAAAAGAGTGACTTTATATAAATCCACCATGGAAATAGAAAGTTTGACAAGCAGTCTTATGTAATCTAACCAGCCCAGAGATCTTTTTTAGAATCAGGCCTAAGTCTCACTCGCATTTGACATTTCCCGGTCAGGTACTACATATTCCAATGGACAGTGGTATCAACACACAATTGCTAAATAGTGTCACATCTATTTAGGGCTTACACACTAACCTAATAATGACATTTCTCCCAGTTCCATTAAATTATTAGGTTCTTAATTTGAAAAACATAAACTACTGTCTCCAGTTAGGGCATCTTGACATATGGCATCTTGACATATTACTGCCATGGTTAATATTGATCAACAATAATGCAGAACTACAGATATTTCTAAAATAAACTAGGATACCTGACAGAGAATGAATTGTCATTCAAAGTCCTTAAACACATTAGAGTTAAAAGCGATACTAAACCACTTTTTTATTTGGATAGAGCATGCAATTTTAAGCAACTTTCTAAATTACTAGAATTATCAATTTTTCTTCATTCACTTTGTATCTTTATTTTAAAAAGCAGGAATGAAAGTTTAGGAGCCGGACCATTATTGGTTCTGCACCCTGGATAGCGTTTGCTAATTGTTGTCTACATTTACCTACCAATCAGCAAGCACTACCCAGGTGCTGAACCTAAAATGGGCCGGCTCCTAAACTTTCATTCCTGCTTTTAAAATTAAGAACCCAAGAGAACGAAGAAAAATTGATAATAGGAGTAAATTAGAAATTTGCTTAAAATTGCGTGCTCTATCTGAATCATGAAAGAAAAACGTTTGGGTTAAGTATCCCTTTAAGCAAATTGCTTGGGATGTGTCAAATTTTATTTAAAATATATAAATAAATGGTCCTTGACATATAACATGCTTGACACCTTTCCAGTGAAGCATTGATTTGCTTTCAATTAAATGTATATTAGCATTCTGCTAACAAGGTAATAATCACTTTAGCAGCTTATTTAATATTGAACATAATGACACCGATTACAAAATAATGCAGACTCCCTAAAAAGCATTGAAATTTGTCTTGCTGCCAAAACTGCTAGCATGAATCTCTTTTTGCACAGTCTGTATTATAGAAATGTCATATTAAGTGCCTTGATGAGATTATTAGAAGAAAAAACAGAAGAAAAAAAGACTATGTTCAGTGGGAGGGAGTCAATGCATAACCTTTAATTTCTTGCCAGTTGAGAAACATATTAGAATGCACTGAAGACTAAGAGATGTGTTATGGTATCATTATTTTATATCCCCAAGAGGTTGAAACACTCATTAAGGATGCATATGTGATAAAATAATGTCTTTACTTGTCACTTGCCTTATTCTCAGCATTATGCATTTTAAGTGTATGCTTATTTACCATTTAATTTTTAATTGGGTAATTTATTAGCTGTCTAGGATGGTATTTGTCAGATCACTAATATTAAGGAATTACTCATCCAAATGTCTTGCAATGTTTAACAGGCTATATAGCTTGTTGATTAATTTTTGCAGGTTCCAGTCTCCAAGCAGAGTGATTTTTATTTTAAGGAATTTTGGTTGTTTGTCACAATCAATTATCTACATGCATGTATCTCTCAATGCAACATTTTTTCCATACATACTTACAGTCTCACTTGCCAAGTAACATGTCTACAGTTTTATCCTTCAGAGATAAAACAAAACATCAATTCCAGCAAGCCCCTTGAGTTGATTAGACCATAATTCATACATGAAGTCTCTTCATAAAATAGTTATTTGTATCTCTATATATTGTCAAATTTGATCTGTGATTTAGTGTGAGTTTTAGCAATTTTCAGGGGGGGAATGTTTCTGGTTGAGCTTGTATTATGAGTTGAAAGTAAACTGTTTTCACTTGTGCTATACCAACGAGCACAAAAAGCCAAAATTACAATATTGCATGCTCGTTCACGTATTCCCACATAGAAGTCAATGGAGAAAAAAAAGTGGAAAACAAAATTAACACCCCACTATCGCGCTGACCCCATTGTATATTCTTATGTGCGCTAACCTGACATGTCTATATATGAGTACATATTTATGTGTTTATATGTGTATATATGTCTGTAAATACATATATATATATATATATATATATATATATATATATATATATATATATACCAGTACAGACAAAGTTAGACATGTACTGTATATGTATGTATCTCTATGTTATAGCCCTACGTCTGCCTTTTTTCTAACACCTGAGACATCATATCTTTGAGCCTTTATAAAACTTTTGTGTGTAATATTTTTTTTAAAATATTTTTTTATTAGATAGTGTTATTATGAGTGTAACTGTACTTTGTAATGTATTTTAGATGTGTATTGTGCAACTTTTTTTGTGTCACAAAACAGTTAACCAGAGCTCTGAAGTTGGGGTAATCATTCTAGGGTACATCACAATTGTGCTCAAGCGATTGTGTTTACTTTAAACTCGCAATACGAGCGTTAAGCCTGACGAGCGCAAACACCTGCAATAAACACCTTATCACTTGCGTGCAAATGCTTGCGCTCCACTCATAATCTGGCCCTAATTGTTTTCAAGAATACATCTAACATTATTTTTGTCATATAAATGATAATGTAGTATACAGATTCTCTTTAAAATAACCGTAAAGTTAAAATTAAACTTTTGTGATTCACATAGGGCATGCAATTTTAAACAACTTACTTACCAATTTACTTCTATTAATTAATTTGCTTCATTCTATTGTATCTTTTGTTGAAAAGCATACCCAGGTAGGCTAAAGAGCACCAAAGCACTGTTGGGAACTAGTTGCTGATTGATGTCTGCACAACTATGGCTCTTGTCATTGACTCACCTATTGTGTTCAGCTAGCTACCAACAGTGCACTGCTGATCCTTCAACACAGGATATGAAGAGAATAATTATAGAAGCCAATTGGAAAGTTCGATCTGAACCATGAAAGAAAACAATTGTTTGTTTTTTTTTCTCTTTAAGGATTTTATTATTATTATCATTTATTTATAAAGTGCAAACATTTTATGCAGTGCTATACAAAGGTATATTACAATCATATGGGTACAATACAATAAAAAAAACTTCTAGGGCTCCATGTACGAAGCAGAGAAAGCTGCTCCGGAGCCTTTGCGGGGCAGGTTCACATATTCGAGTCTGCTTCCCGCAATGTAGGTGGCGAGGGAAAATCACAGAGAGCTTGCCCACTCTCAGTGATTGACAGCCCCGAATGAAGGGGCGGGCATTACACACTCTGATGAGTGTGTAATGATACATACGGGCAAGCGGATCAACAGATCAACAGATCCGCTGCCAGTGTGTAGTGTGTAGTGAAGGCGGGCGGACAGCTTCGCGAGTTGAGAAGCTGTCCACCCGCCGCTTAGTACATGGAGCCCATAATGAGGCACTATGTAAGACTACACACTGTGCAATACTACACTTACATTGACCAACATAAACAAAAGGAGAGGAGAACCCTACCATTAAGCATAATCAGTTGTAGATGGCCTTTTTACACAGTGAGCTACCGTTAGAAAGGCTCTAAAGCTTACAATCTGTCTAGATGCTGTGATGCTATATAAAAATGATATAGTTTCTAAGTGGATATTAAGAAAATGTGAATGCAGATGAAAATTTCTAGCATCACAAAGCCAGACTAGTGGCAAAGAGATTTACTCTAAATATGGAGAAGACAACAAGATGTTTACACTTGTACAATCATGGATTACAGAGCATCACAGCATCTAGACAGCTTTGCATTGAGCAGCTTGATGTAAAGTTAAATTTGTGAATGTAGAAATAGAAGAGGGAATTTACATAGTGGAGCATGAAGAATTTGGTAAAGTGCTAGTATGTAGTCTACAGAAGGGACTAAAAGAGGTTGCAGGAGCCAGGAATTAAATAGTGGAAGTACACATAAATGTCACAAACTTTTAAGCAGACAGCTTTTTTTCTATACAAAGAAAAGGAAGATGAATTATGTATAGTATATAGTATACATAGATGATCTGAATTTGTACAGTAACTAGACTGTACAGAGATAGTTGCTCAACTGAATAAATAAATTGTTTTCACTTGACATTTTATCTTCAAGTAGAAAGAATGTAAGGTGGTAGTTTCTCAAAGGCAAAAGATTATGGACTTGGCAGAATATTTGGGTATCTGTATAAACACCTATGTGCACACTTTCCTTACAAAGGAAAGTACAAATTATAATAATATAATATTCCCTTGCCCAGTAACACGTTGTACAGAGCAGCAACAAGCAATTAACAATATATGCAATAACCATATTGTTCTAGAAAGTGAGTTCACCAAGCAAGGGATAATGGATTGCATTTAATAGAGATGTAAAATATCCCAAGGGGATAGTTCATCTTAAAATAAAATTGCCATCCCTATGACTTCCTGAGCTAGTGTAATATATAGATACACATTGTGCTGGAAACAAGTCAGAATGCAACATTTCTATTGGTTTTGTGTTCCTCTATATGATTGGGTCCATCAGCTCTACTAGTTGGAAACAATAATTAGTGGTCCATTCTTTCACAGAATCTAAGATCCCCCCCCCCACCCCTCAGAAGCATGCAAAAATTTGCAATGGCTTAGTTAGGTCCTGGAGGATATGGCAAAGCCAAAGTCACAGCCCATCTGAGTGATGGAAGATAATGCTTGATGTCCGTTTCTGCTCCAGCCTTCAGGCTCGCCGGAAACAGTAGTTATGAAGCAGCTGTCTAAAGACTGCTGCTCCATAATTTGTCTGCCTGCTCTGAGGTTGCGGACATCAATCCACTCAATCCTATATGATCGGGCTAATTGACACCCCCTGCTAGTGGCCGATTGGCTGCAAATCTGCAGGGGGCGGCATTGCACAAGCAATTCACCAGAACTGCTTGTGCAATGATAAATGCCGAAACCGTATGCTGTCGGCATTTATCGATGTGTGGCAGACATAATACACTACATCGTATCATGTCCATCCGCACTTTAGTAAATGGGCCCTTTTGACATCAAAGGTCCTTCAATAAGATTTATGATTTTTTTTTTTTTGAAGAAAGAATACTAGCCAACAACATAGACGAAAGCCAAGATTTTGAAAAAACCCTTACCTTGAGACATTTTTTAGAAACTCTTCTTGAAGATGAGTATATATTAGGCACAAATAATGAGGGGTTTGCTAAATAAACCTGGTGCCTAATCACTAAGCATGAGGGAGGTATTCTTTTTATCTCTTACTTCACATTTTTATGAAACAGGAAAATGGCAAAAACAACCTTCTTTTCCTATACCATAGAGGTGAGTAGTGAGAGCGAGAGAGAAAATATACCAACAACTGAATACATCTATCATATATTCAGCCATTTTTAACAATTTTATAATAAAATTGTAAAATAAAATGATAATTGGTACCATGTGAATTTTTAAGCATTGAATTATACTTAGTAGCCAGAGGTTTAGAAGTTGGCTGTCATAAAAAAAAACAGCCTCAATGCACATAGCTACTGCCATATGCAGGATTTTTTTTCCTGAATACTCTCCAAGATCTCTGTTATCTTTAAGAGATGTAATCACTTTCAAAAACTCATAGTTGAAGAAAATGTTTCCATTCATCTAGATACGATCTGTAACTAACATACCCCACGGAGACAATTTCGAGTCTGTCCGGAGGTTAAAATATCATAACTGGAATAGCTTGTTCAATACATCTACTCCATTAAGCCTCACATCCTTCATGACTCCACCTGGGTAGACATCTGAGTCCTTTAATATCACAAATTTTATCATATATACTTTAAACACTTTACTGTATTTTTTAAACCTTGTATACTATGGAAACACAAATAAGAATAGAAACAATCTCTCTCCTAGAAGTCAAAAATAAAAATGTGTTATTATTCGAGCATTGAATTAAATTGGAATGTGTGTGTGTGAAAAACAGTATTCTAATGCTAGAAAAGCTGTGATCTTTTCATGCCAGGTTGCGTTTAGATGTTAACTAAATTCAATTAATGCTCTTTCCAGTTAAAACACATATAGACACCAACTTCAGATAATAATGATAGACTCTTTGCTTCCATATCAACATATCTTTAAATAGAAACGTATGCTAAATCTTAAAATAAAAAAAAACGTTAACCCCTTAAACTAAATTAATATCACAATTAGTTTGAAGAAAAAAATCTTAAAGTAGAAAACTTAATTAAAGTTGCTTTCTAGCCAATGCAATTTGAATATCGTTTGAAAAGTTCAAAATATGCATTTCATAGTTCACACTCATGTTCATAATTACATTTCCTTTTCAAAGGAATAAATCATCCTTTCATTATAAACTGCTCTATGCCATTTTAAATAAATTGACTGGTGTCTGAATCCTCCTAATATTAGGCTTTATTTTAATGCTAGAGAGTTTTTGCACTTAATTTTATATCTCAATATTTGGATGAAAATCACACAAATGAAGATACCTGACAGGGGCAAATAAATTCCAAATGTCAATATTTTACCATAATTTCCAAAGATTTGTGAGCCTACGCAAGAGGGAAATTGCTAAATGATTACCAACACATTCTTTTTTCTTCCTTTGTTTTTTTTTTTCGTGTACAAGCATTACAACCAATATTTATTTCAACATCATAATGGAAAACCGTTCAATGGTTTATGGACTTACATAAGTCCTGATTTTAATCTATGTTAATGTGCAAAGAGAAAAAAAAGGAAAAACCTCACCCATCCACCCCCATGTGGTATATAAATTTCTGTTATTTAAAGGACCAGTAAACACAGTAGATTTGCATAATCAATAAATGCAAGATAACAAGACAATACAATAGCATTTACTCTGAATATCAAATGAGTAGTAGATTTTTTTCTAACAAATTTCAAAGTTATGTCTATTTCCACTCCCCCTGTACCATGTGATAGCAATCAGCCAATCACAAATGCATATACGTATAGTCTGTGAGTTCTTGCACATGCTCAGTAGGAGCTGGTGACTCAAAAAGTATAAATATAAAAGACTGTACACATTCTTTTTAAATGGAAGTAAATTGGAAAGTTGTTTAAAATTACATGCTGTATCTGAATCATGAAAATTTAATTTGACCTAAATGTGTCCGTTTAATGTACTGATGGACAATGCTCGCTAGCTACTAATGCACCTTTCTGTAATTGGTGATCCAAGTATGTGGGAATAGGTCAACACATTCTAAGCTTGCATGTTCCACTCAATAACACGTGTCCAGGAACTCATTCTAATATAGACTTCTTATAAAGGGCTGAACAATGAAGTTTGACTTGTCATCTTTACAAAATTAGTTATTTAAAAGACCATATCATTCTGTAAAACACTTAAGGGACCCTCATTCTTCTACCTTTCTGGGAATGTAAAATAATTTAATAGCATAGCAGCCACATTTATAATATACCTCAGACATCAGAGTAACTATCACTCGGCTAGATTACAAGTCGAGCGCTGACTGCAGCAAGCAAGCAATATGTTTATTCTTAAAGGGACACTCAGGTTAAATTAAATTTTCATGATGCAGATACAGCATGTAATTTTAAACAACTCTCCAATTTACTTCCATTAAAAAAAATGTGCACAGTCTTTTATATTTACAATTTATGAGTCACCAGATCCTACTGAGCATGTGCAAGAATTCACAGACTATACGTATATGCATTTGTAATTGGCTGATTGCCATCACATGGTACAAGGGGAGTGGAAATATACATAACTTTGAAATTTGTTATAAAAAAATCTACTACTCATTTGAAGTTCAGACTAAGTGCTATTGCATTGTCTTGTTATTTTGCATTTGTTGATTATGCAAATCTAATGTGTTGACTGGTCCTTTAAGGCTCCCTCGAGTGTCTTAAGCCTCTCTAGCTTCATCAGTTCTTATGTTATTAAATAGTATTTAATAACGTAATGACTGGTGAGGCTAGAGAGGCTGAAGACGCTTGAGGGAGCCTATAGAAAAAACATTCCACGTGCTGCAGTCAGAGCGCTACTTGTAATATCCGCGACTAAGCAGTGGCTACATTAAGAAAATTATTGGTACTTTATTGGTACATAATCACCTTTTGCTTGGTTTTTGAATAACTGGTGTGACATTCACATATTTTTCTCTTGACATAAAAGGACATAAAAGTGAAATAGAGCATGCAATTAAAACAAAATGTCCAATGTACTTAAATTCTCAAATTGACTTCATTATTTTGGTATCATTTGTTGAAGAGCTCATTCTTAGAGGTATGTGCATGGTCTTATGTGCTCACTTCCTGAGACACTAGCTTTATACGCGTAATGAGTCTGTGATTTGCTGATGGCTGTAACATAATACAGGGGAAATTAAAGGAAAAAAAGAAAAGCATCATATTATAGAACTTCCCCTGAGAATTTACTGTCACCCCCATTTGGAACCTTTCAACTTAAATGTTATTGTTATTTAAAGATGTAGGGTTAGATTACAAGAGAAGTGCAAATTACCACTCCAGCTTGAGTATTAACATCATTAAAGGTTAACTTTTTGCGCACGTGGAGTAGCGGGCATATTATTAGTTAAAAGTAAAAGGATATCACATTCAGGATATCATGGTAACCCACCTTTTAATTCAATGGAGCAGAAATCTTAAATAAATCCTAACACCTACACTAGCACTTTAATCCCCAACACAATAAGCCCCCTACTCTAATAAACCCTAAAAGGCAACATAGCCCACCGCAATAAATTTCCTAAACTATAGAACCCTAAACCTAAATTGCAACATAGCTCACCGTAAATTACCCTGCAACACTATTAACCCCTAAACTGTCACATAGCCCACTGCAATTAACCCTGCTACACTATTAACCCCTAAACTGTCAGATAGCCCACTGCAATTAACCCTGCTACACTATTAACCCCTAAACTGCCACATAGTCCACCACAAAGAACCCTGCTACCATATTAACCCCTAAACTGCCACATAGTTCACCGCAAATAACCCCACTGTAGTATTAACCCCTAAAATGCTTCATAGCCCACAACAAATTACAACACCACACTATTGACCCCTAAACTGCCACATAGCCCACCACTATAAACTCCAATTAACCCCCTAACCACCACAACCCTCATCGCAAAAAAACCCTTAACCTATTAACAGCTAACTCCCAAGATCTCTAACCAAACACCCCTTATGACACAAAAAATAAATAACCTACCATTACAAAATTATAAAAACTACCATTACAAAAAATAATAAACATGACCAAAAATAAAAAACCCAACCAGTAAGACCTATCCTAAAGCTAAAGCCCCCTTAAAAATAAGCTCACCCTTAAACAAAAATATAAAAACAAGAGAGTTAAAAGAATATCCAGCACCTCTGTTTTTGCGGACGTTTTGGGCACTCCTTTTCCTCTGTTTTTAATGATGAATAAAGAATAATCTTTTTAATCCTGGACGGATCTTCCTCTTCTTTTGTTGCACCCCTAAACAAACTCTAAACTAATACTAAAACATCGCCCTGAAAAGGGCATTTGTCAGGCAATGCCCTAGCTGACATTATTACCTCTTTTGCAGAAGTAAAATCCCTATACTAAAACCAAAGTAACCCCCACCCCCCAAAAAAAAAAATATCTACAAAATTACCTTTCCTTACCCTGAAAACGGCATCAGTGATTAAGCGCTTTTTCAAATAAAAAAATCCCCAATCCTAAAGAAAAAAAGAAAAACAGATGCCCTGAAAAGGACATCAGAAATATAGTTATTTCATAAATGGAGCCCTATGTGTTTAGCCCTCACAAAACGGTTAAACATATAGCATTGCAGCCTCTTGAAAACATCCCATGTTTTATTTATCCAGGAGGATTGACAAGCAATCAATTGCTTGAGAGCATGGACTGAGGCTGCAAAAGTGATTACTTGTGCAATATTATCTTTCAGCAGCAGATAATGGAATTCTCACCTCAAACATGAGTGGATAGGTTCCCTGCATGTGAACCTTTGCTATCCTCAATATGTTTGGCTTCCTGTGACTTTGCCCTGTCTGAGTTCATTAATATGTTGCATTAAAATAATTTAACAGTGTAATTCCATATATAACAACATTGTTTATGGAGGCTTTTACAATTTTTCTCTGTTTTAAGTGCCATTTCTTGGTAGATAACAAACAATTTTTTAGTGTTAGACATTTTTTGTTGTCTCATTTCATATTAATTTAAAGTATATGCTTCCTGTTCTGATAATATATATATATATATATATATATATATATATATATATATATATATATATATATATATATATATATATATATATATATATATATATATATATATATATATATATATATATATATATATAGAGAGAGAGAGAGAGAGAGAGAGAGAGAGAGAGAGAGAGAGAGAGAGAGAGAGAGAGAGAGAGAGAGGAAGAGAGAAAAAGATAAGCACTCTCTGGACTTATAAAAAATATAATCTTTATTACATCAACTTAAAAATGGCATAACGTTTCGAGATCATTACAATCCCTTTGTCAAATGCCCATACGATCCACCACAGTGAATCTAAAAACATGTTTACCTGAACCGCCCGTCCAGCTTAAGAGTCCCTATGAGAACCGCAAACTCCATTAGCGTCCCATACGTGTGATGTCATCACGTGACGCCCCTTACGCACGTACCCACATGGAGGACGGTAACCATGGTGACACCTCAAGTGGAATGGACACACTACCTCAAGCTTGTGTACCGATGCACACGCATCCTCCCTGGCAACGTCAACCCTCATTGCAACATCTCCAAGAGACGCCCCAAAAGGGAGGTGGAGATCAGGGACAATATGGGTGCCATGGCAACAAAACGCATTTGCCTTACTCGGCGATACTTACACATATACATATTATACATTGGATATCTGTTTACATAAATTTCATCAAATAGACAATATATTTTTATCAAATAGACAATATATTTTTATCTGACTAAAAAGATAAAAATATATTGTCTATTTGATAAAAATATATTGTCTATTTGATGAAATTTATGTAAACAGATATCCAATGTATAATATGTATATGTGTAAATATCGCCGAGTAAGGCGAATGCATTTTGTTGCAATGGCACCCATATTGTCCCTGATCTCCACCTCCCTTTTGGGGCATATCTTGGAGATGTTGCAATGAGGGTTGGCGTTGCTAGGGAGGATGCATGCGCATCAGTACACAAGCGTGAGGTAGCGCGCCCGTTCCACTTGAGGTGTCACCATGGTTACCGTCCTCCATGTGGGAACGTGCATAAGGGACGTCACTTGATAACGTCACACGTATGGGACGCTAATGGAGTTTGCGGTTCCCAGAGAGGTTTTTAAGCTGGACGGACGGTTCAGGTAAACATGTTTTTAGATTAACTGCGGTAGATCGTATGGGCATTTGACAAAGGGATTGTAATGATCCCGAAACGTTATGCCATTTTTAAGTTGATGTAATAAAGATTATATTTTAGTCCAGAGAGTGCTTATCTTTTTTTCTCTAATATTATGCTACTTGTTTGATGAGCACCCTGGCAATTACCTACAAGAAGGGCTGTGCCTATCTCATTGGGATATTGTTTTATATATATATATATATATATATATATATATATATATAATTATTATTATTATTATTATTATTATCGGTTATTTGTAGAGCACCAACAGATTCCGTAAAACTCTGCTAGACAGAAGTTTTTTGCGCGCATCAGGTAGCATGCATATTACAAGTTTAAAGTAAAAGGTTTTCGCACAAGCACTAACCAGATGCAAGCAAAAAGCCGAACTTCGAATATCGCAACTACGTGAGTGTATCCCCCCATAGACTTCAATGGATCACACAAACCCAATCACATTTTCTCAAGTGCACTAACCCAACATGAAACATTAATATTTCACACTCCAATGTTCTTCACATAGAATAATAATAAAGTGTTTAACTATGTATGTAATGTAAATATTTCCCATTCCAGTGTTCTTCACATAGGGGAATATGTGGAAGTATTTTCAAATGATATTCCTATATATATATATATATATATATATATATATATATCTGTATATATCTATACCTATATATAATCATATAGATATATAGGTATAGATATATTTTTGACCAAAAAAAATCATATATTATTATTATAATTTATTTGTATAGCGCTGCCAAATTCCTTAGCACTATACATAGATAGATAGATAGATAGATAGATAGATAGATAGATAGATAGATAGATAGCTATATAGAGAGAGAAATATGTATTTAAAAATAAATAGAACATATTCTGCTATGTGAAGAACATTGCAATGTGAAGTTTTCATATTTTATGTTGGGTTAGCACACTAGAGTAAACACGATCAGGTTTGCGTGTTAGTAAGGGTTATAGGTTATTTTCCATTTTTCATGCTCCATTGAAGTCTATCGTTGAATAAGTTAACGCGTTTGCGATATTCAAAGTTCAGCTTTTCGTGCGTGTTGGGCTAGCACTTGTGCAAAAATGAATACACGCGCTACCCAATGCGGGCAAAGTTAATGTGCTCCACTTGTAATCTAGCCGAATGTGTGGGTGTTATGATCGGCAGAAACAGCAAAAATCATGAAGCTAGTAAAATATTGCTTTTATTTTTCATGGGAATTCATGAAACAGTTCCAAGCAATATTCACTTCTAATTTTATACTCCCTGAGGCTTGGGCAATTAACACTGAAGCATCCTATTCCCAGGTTCCAATCATCTTATTGAAATGTTTAGACATTTTTGCTGAAGTAAATGTTAATGTTTAATCTGACTCAAGTTCATAAATATGCAGTAATATATTCATCTTTTTTGCCAGGATAATTCTATATTTACCATCCCTAATTTGTTTTTATTGCCTGTTCTCTAAAATATATACTTACATGTTCACAATAGTAAAAAGATGATAATAAGTATATAAATATAAACATTTGTTTGTAAAACTATAAAAAACACATACAAAAATTGCATGAAGACAAATGGATGCCAGATTATTTGTCTTTATCAAACTCACATAAAGCAAATATAATTATTTGTCATTTATCTATTTGAAGGAATAGAAAGAAGAATTTTTAAGCTGGAATAGTGCAGTACAAAAACAAAAGTTAATAGCTTGCAATATTAACCCCTATGGAACTGGACTTTATCGCCTTTAAAGTGCCATAAAACAGGTTGAGATCTGTGCATATTCTAAAAGGGCTAATTAATTAAAGAAAGTTTGCATAAACTAATTTTCAAAAATAAGCAAAATGAATTACATAGCTAAGCTGCCGGGAGCAGCAAACTCCACCCCTCTTATCAGTGTTTAGACACAGGCATTGTATTTTCACAGCTTCTAAGCATGCTCCATCAGATAATCCCTATTCACGTTTGCATTCTACCAAAAGAACAATAGACATAGATACAGCCATATAAGGAAATGTGTGGGGTGAGTTAGAGCTTTACAATTCAGAAACTAAAAAGAAAGGGTTAAAGGCAAGGCACTCCGGTAAAAATTTGCAGGTAAAGTAAATAAAGTACATATTATTATATTTTATCTCTATCCCAACTTGTTTTATGTCCCTTTAAGACGGCATGGAATATCCTAAGTCCTGGTATAAACTCTGGTGGATCCGACTGGGGGACGTGCCTAGCAATGCAGGCAGTGCCCCAGAAGCCAATCAGCGCTGTTTTGAGTCACATGATCACAGTGACAATCATGTGACATTGTTTTGTCACTTTTGTTGTTCTTAACTTCAACAGTTGCCTCTGTTCTGAAGGGGTTAATGCAAGTCTAATTGATTTAAGTATTCAAAATGTATGAAAAAGTGTATTTAAAAAAATAAATAAAAATAAAAACACTTTACCAAAAAAAACGGTTTTGGGATGTTTGTTGAGTCTGTTTTTAATTGGCCCATGGGTTTTGACCTGCAATTAAAAAATAAAAGCTTATGAACAAGTTTGTCTTCACTAACAGCAGAATAATGAAATCAGTCACTGGAAATAATTGGGTTTTAAGCAAAGCAATGTTTTAGCAACAGCTAATGATACAGAGCCTATAGTTTAGCACACATGGATTAAACTGATAATGATTTTACCTTGTTAGAATAGCAGTAACAAGGCATATATGCAAATCAGTTGAAACAGTTTGAAAATACACAGCAATTATTACTTTACAAATCATTTGTTGTTTAAAAATGTATTTGTATTGAATTGTATTTTTCTTGAAAGGTCATCCCTAATATTTATAATTTGCAAAGCAATTTAAAGCAAATAAAAATTGGAAGTGTTTTGTCTAATTACATAATCATTGGCAGAACATTTAAAAAAGACACAGGATTACACAGTCATGGCCATAATTATGAAGGCTAAATTGAGTGCTCAGTCTCCCAGATTTATCTTCCTACTTTAACCATTTATGCTACATATAGATGAAATTGCATTGAGCATTAGACTTGTGCAAAATTAGCCACTACAAAAAACAAAATGAAAGGAGATTTATTTATAATGGCTTAACAAATATATCCAATTATCACATTTAAAAATAGTTAGAAATACAATGTGGGCAAATGTTTTGGCAAATAAAGTTGGTAACTTTTGCTAATTCTGTTTGCCAAACAACTTACGTTCATATTTTTTTTTCTAAGAGACGTTAACCTTTCCTTTATTAAATATTGGATTTAAATATCAAATGTAACATTTAAATATTTGCATAATAGCATTTGAATGTTTATTCTCATACAATTTTAATTAAGTCTAAAAGAAATCAGTATTCAAATATGTTGTTGAAATATTACATTGAAATATTTAAATGTTACATTCAATTTTGACATTGACATTTCAAAATAACATCTGAATAATAACATTCTATAGAAATATTAGAATTTCAGAATGAAGGTTAAAGTAAATATTTGTCATTCAATGTTAAAATACAGACGGTGAGCCAAAGACAAGAGGCATATATATATATTTAAATATTTGTATAATAGCATTTGAATGTTTATTCTCATACAATTTTAATTAAGTCTAAAAGAAATCAGTATTCAAATATGTTGTTGAAATATTACATTGAAATATTTCAGAATGAAGAATTCAGAATATATATATATATATATACTGTATATGCAGCCACCATTCACCAGCTAATTTTCAGCACTTCATTTTTGCTCCTGAGCCTACCTAGGTATATTTTTCTACAAAGGACACTAAGAGAACAAATCAAATCTGATAATGGAAGTTTTTGTAAAGTTGTTTAACCCCTTGCTGCCATTATTATTTTCCATGCCATCCTGAAAGTAGTGGGCTTTAACGCTGTAAAGATGACATGGAACAGCCTAATTGGTGCTCTCACCCAGGATCCAATCAGAGCTCGGATTTCAGTGAATGATAAGTCACTGATACAAGGTGACAACCAATAAGTGGAAACACTGGCTGTCAACACTGTCTCTGCTTCTTACTTTCCTCAGTGTGATATAAGTCAAGAATGGAATAGAGGTCAGTGCTACATAGTGTCCTAAACTGTACCACAGATCTATACAGTAGTAGTATAAAAATTATTTTTAAAAAATTAACCCTTTCAGTGTTATTACTGCTAAGTTCTTTTGGGGTGTGTTTTTTAATTAAATTGTGACCCTTTTTTGTAATTCGTATTAATTGTTAAGTGGTTTCTGATCACTGCACTTTGACTGTGATCAGTCTAATCAGAATGTTCAGTCTGATCAACCTATCTGTTAAATTTTATTTTCTCTTTTTTTTTACTGTTAGTGTACTTTAAAAAAAAAAATCACACTTTCAGTGCTGTTTAGATTATTTTTTTGGGTGGTGTGTAGTGTTTATTTTGTTGGGTAAAAGTGGGAGTTGGGGGTGTAGTGGGAATTGGTGGTTGGATTGAGGGAGGTAGTGTTAGATAGGAGAAAAAAACATAAAAAAAAATGTTTTAGCCTTTTGAATCATGGCATCTTACTATTCTGCGGTCATTCTCGCACATGATTCAGAGAGTGACACCTTTGCTGTATCTGATAGTGACACTCTAACAGCATCAGATATAGAGCCCCTAAGTGAGACTTCTAGTGTTGGTGCTCCCAAACTACCACCATCTAAAAGGGGGCGTTAACAATTTCCAAAAATCTCAGCTGAAAATTCTGTACCTGCAAACTTAACTGCCCCTGAAATAGCCCCATTTAAGGAAACTGCTGGCATCACAACCAGTATTTCAGTTTGTAAGACAATAAATTATTTAAAAAAAAAAAGATATGCCAGCCAGTGTCTGTTGACCAAATTCTCACCGTATTAAAAAAACAAAAAGCTTGCATACCACTAACCTAGCAGAAATTAAAATGTTTTGAGCACTGCCCTTGGTAATGGGTGAAAAAAAAACAGCATATGTTCCTACCAGCACCCATCCTGGCTATCTCTCTTTTTCCAGGGATTATGAAGTGGGATGGATATATTCAGCTGCTGCATTTTCTTCATTTTAATGATAATGCTTAGTGCCTGTCAAAAAATGACCCCTTTCATGACAGGCTATAAATAGATATGGACCCTGATAAAACACCTGTTTTCAGACAATTACACCCCTGACAATAACATCTGTGTAGTTAAATTCTTGATGAAATTTAAAAGGGACAGTCAACACCAGAATTTGTGTTGTTTTAAAAGATTAGAGACGGCCTTCAAGGTCTACAAAATTACCATATGAACCTCCTAGGTTTAGCTTTCAACTAAGAATACCAAGAGAATAAAGCAAAATTGGTGATAAAAGTAAATTGAAAAGTTGTTTAAAAGTTTTTTTTGGACTTGACTGTCCCTTTAAGGGATGATTGCTTTTAACCCTTACAGGTCCTCTGTTGGAATATATCCGACAAAGGGTTTTGCCGTATGCAGGCAAGTGTTGGCTATATTCTGACATTTCAGATTTTGAAATTCACAGCTAAATATCGCCATCTAGTGGTGACTTGCTATTTATCTGAGAAATTCAAAAGTTTGGCGCGACAATTAAATAAAACCTGCTGCAGGTTTTATTTAATTTATAGGCCCAGAAAGGGTTAAGCAATATATTCCATCTAAGCATTCATGCTTTGGAATAACATGTTATCAATTGTGCAAATGCACTACAGGTTATTCCTGGGCATTTTGCATTTATGTAGGGAAAGACAGCTATCTTAGTCCACCTGATTGTGCAGATTCTATGGCAACAAATGGCAAGATTGTGGGGGATCTCCTCTTACTCTTGCTGAACAAAGAATACCATCGATGGTAGCATAGATTTGATAAAAAATATATTTTATTTTGAAACCCTAGCCTGTGGCACAGTGCACAAAATTCACACATGTTTCCTCTAGAAGCTGATATACGGGGGGGAAATGTTAAAGCACAACATCACCTTTACGCAATGATAAAGTGCTGGCCCTTCGGTGCACTAAGAAAAAAATATGTGTACATGATGTCTTCAATGCATGATGAAAGTACAGTGCCAATATCTGTCATTGGAAAAGAAGCATAAATCCAAAAAACAAAGTTCATTGTTAAGTATAGCAAGTATTTATGTTAGAAGTAAATTTAGCTGATCAGTGCACACAACCATATCTGGTTCACCGCAAGAACAAAGCCTGGTACAAAAAAGTTGCCATATGCTTAACACAGATATCAATCTATAATTCCTATGTGCTGTACAAAGACACTAGTACAAGGAAGACATACACTTTCCTGGAATTTAAACTAAAGCTTTTATCAGGTATTTGTTTAACCAGTCCCATAATCCTCCCATATTTGAATCACAGAATGCCCAGAGACTTTGCAGCAAGCACTTTTCTTGTAGGACCCCCCCACACACACACACACGCACAGCCTGCAAAAAGTCACCAGTGAAAAAGTGCAGAGTGTGTTACAAAAAAGGAGTTAGAAGGGACTCTATCTACTGTTGTCCTTCATGGCTATCTCCTGTCTTATGTATTACAGATTGTTTCAGAGTCTTCCATACAGAGTTCAACTATTGATTCAAATGACTCTGTATGTGTTCTTGATTTATTGGGGGTTATTCTCAATTCCTGACCTTAGCTTATCCTGATTACTCTTTGTCAGCTGCTTTTACAAACATATTGGTTTGTTATACCGACTACTCAGACTTCATGCGTCCCCTGACCTTGGCCTGTCCCTTTTTACTTCAATCCCAGCTACTCTATGGACATGATAAATTATCTACACAAAACAACTAAAAATACTCCATTTGGGGAGGGGCGGAGCTAGCCAGCCTAGGAGATGGCTGCTTTCCTGTAGAGCTCCTGAGCCCCATCTGAGTGAAAACGTCTTTGGCTAGTGCCAGCTTGAACTTATAGCAAGTAAAAACACCAGGGATGTAAGGGGACATACTGATCCCTTTCCTAGAGGAATTTTGCCTTAACCTTAAGCCGCATCACCCACTACGCTGAACGAACTGCGCACCTGCATGAGCCGTGCCCGCCAACACATCTAAAGAAGCTTGGGGCTACTACTGCATTTAAAAAGGACTTACATTCTTGTGGATCGCTGCCACGGATTTACCGCTAGCCGATATCGCTCCTGACTAGATGATCGTTTTGCGATCACTCACCATCATCTTGGGGGCTAGTCCCGTGGTAGGCCACAGCCTAAGCTAAAGTTTCCATACGCAGCATCCCCAGACAGACTGTGAGGAAGTCCGGTAAGAGACCAATATAGGAACAGTCTGACCGCTTGAACTACCAATATAATTGATTAAATATACAATAGACACATAAAGCTGTATAATCATTACAAGGTTTGAAACAGCCTGTTCTGGGGCATAAATTGGTAGAAAAGACTCGAGGGGTAAATAACGCATACAGCTGAGGTCACATGACCTGACACTCAGTCAATATATAAAAATACCTTTTTCTAGCAAATAATTAAACCCCTTGCATAAAATAAGGTGGAAAACAAAGCATCCATACAGCCACTGGCAGAAAAATCTTTAATACTCTTCACAGATCACCTGTTTTTTCACCCTTTGCACTAAGTTTCAGTCACTGGAAATACCTGCTTTTTACACTTGCAGCTGCACTTGAAGCGCACAATGTCTCCCAAAAAAGGCTGCAAACTAAATAAAGGCAATAAGCAGCTTAAAGCTACTTCTCACACTGTTAACAATTTCTTCAAAACCTTAGAAACAAAGGCCTAGATTTGGAGTTTTGTCGGTAACGACCCGAAAAACTGGCCGCACCATAAAAATAACTCTGGTATCGAGAGTCCACATAAAGGCTGCGTTAGGCTCCAAAAAAGGAGCGTAGAGCATTTTTAACGCAGCTTCAACTCTCGATACCAGCGGTGCTTACGGACGCGGCCAGCCTCAAAAACGTGCTTGTGCACGATTCCCCCATAGGAAACAATGGGGCTGTTTGAGCTGAAAAAAAACCAAACACCTGCAAAAAAGCCGCGTTCAGCTCCTAACGCAGCCCCATTGTTTGCTATGCGGTAACCCTTCCTACGTCTGCACTTAACACTCTAACATGTACCCCGAGTCCTTACACTTATTAACCCCTATTCTGCCACCCCCGCTATCGCTGACCCCTGCATATTATTATTAACCCCTAATCTGCCGCTCCGTAAACCGCCGCTACTTACATTATCCCTATGTACCCCTAATCTGCTGCCCTAACATCGCCGACCCCTATATTATATTTATTAACCCCTAATCTGCCCCCCACAACGTCGCCTCCACCTGCCTACACTTATTAACCCCTAATCTGCCGACCGGACCTGAGCGCTACTATAATAAAGTTATTAACCCCTAATCCGCCTCACTAACCCTATCATAAATAGTATTAACCCCTAATCTGCCCTCCCTAACATCGCCGACACCTAACTTCAAACATTAACCCCTAATCTGCCGACTGGAGCTCACCGCTATTCTAATAAATGTATTAACCCCTAAAGCTAAGTCTAACCCTAACACTAACACCCCCCTAAATTAAATATAATTTAAATCTAACGAAATTAATTAACTCTTATTAAATAAATAATTCCTATTTAAAGCTAAATACTTACCTGTAAAATAAATCCTAATATAGCTACAACATAAATTATAATTATATTATAGCTATTTTAGGATTTATATTTATTTTACAGGTAACTTTGTATTTATTTTAACCAGGTACAATAGCTATTAAATAGTTAAGAACTATTTAATAGCTAAAATAGTTAAAATAATTACAAAATTACCTGTAAAATAAATCCTAACCTAAGTTACAAATAAACCTAACACTAGACTATCAATAAATTAATTAAATAAACTACCTACAATTACCTACAATTAACCTAACACTACACTATCAATAAATTAATTAAATACAATTGCTACAAATAAATACAATTAAATAAACTAGCTAAAGTACAAAAAATAAAAAAGAACTAAGTTACAAAAAATAAAAAAATATTTACAAACATAAGAAAAATATTACAACAATTTTAAACTAATTACACCTACTCTAAGCCCCCTAATAAAATAAAAAAGCCCCCCAAAATAAAAAAAATGCCCTACCCTATTCTAAATTACTAAAGTTCAAAGCTCTTTTACCTTACCAGCCCTGAACAGGGCCCTTTGCGGGGCATGCCCCAAGAAATTCAGCACTTTTGCCTGAAAAAAAAAAACATACAATACCCCCCCCCAACATTACAACCCACCACCCACATACCCCTAATCTAACCCAAACCCCCCTTAAATAAACCTAACACTAAGCCCCTGAAGATCATCCTACCTTGTCTTCACCATACCAGGTTCACCGATCGGTCCAGAAGAGCTCCTCTGATGTCCTGATCCAAGCCCAAGCGGGGGGCTGAAGAGGTCCATGATCCGACTGAAGTCTTCATCCAAGCGGGCCAGAAGAGTTCTTCCATCCGATTGAAGTCTTCATCCAAGTGGCATCCATCCGGAGCGAAGCGGCAGCATCCTGAAGACCTCCACCGCGGAACATCCATCCTGGCCGACGACTGAACGATGAATGACGGTTCCTTTAAATGACGTCATCCAAGATGGCGTCCCTCGAATTCCGATTGGCTGATAGGATTCTATCAGCCAATCGGAATTAAGGTAGGAATATTCTGATTGGCTGATGGAATCAGCCAATCAGAATCAAGTTCAATCCGATTGGCTGATCCAATCAGCCAATCAGATTGAGCTCGCATTCTATTGGCTGATCGGAACAGCCAATAGAATGCGAGCTCAATCTGATTGGCTGATCGGATCAGCCAATCGGATTGAACTTGATTCTGATTGGCTGATTCCATCAGCCAATCAGAATATTCCTACCTTAATTCCGATTGGCTGATAGAATCCTATCAGCCAATCGGAATTCGAGGGACGCCATCTTGGATGACGTCATTTAAAGGAACCGTCATTTGTCGTTCATTCGTCGGCCAGGATGGATGAAGACTTCAGCCGGATCATGGACCTCTTCAGCCCCCCGCTTGGGCTTGGATCAGGACATCGGAGGAGCTCTTCTGGACCGATCGGTGAACCTGGTATGGTGAAGACAAGGTAGGATGATCTTCAGGGGCTTAGTGTTAGGTTTATTTAAGGGGGGTTTGGGTTAGATTAGGGGTATGTGGGTGGTGGGTTGTAATGTTGGGGGGGGTATTGTGGAGGTGACGTTGTGGGGGCAGATTAGGGGTTAATAAATATAATATAGGGGTCGGCGGTGTTAGGGGCAGCAGATTAGGGGTACATAAGGATAACGTAGGTGGCGGCGCTTTGTGGTCGGCAGATTAGGGGTTAATAAGTGTAGGCAGGTGGAGGCGACGTTGAGGGGGGCAGATTAGGGGTTAATAAATATAATACAGGGGTCGGCGGTGTTAGGGGCAGCAAATTAGGGGTACATAAGGATAACGTAGGTGGCGGTTGGCAGATTAGGGGTTAAAACATTTTTTTCGAGTGTCGGCGATGTGGGGGGACCTCGGTTTAGGGGTACATAGGTAGTTTATGGGTGTTAGTGTACTTTAGAGCACAGTAGTTAAGAGCTTTATAAACTGGCGTTAGCCCAGAAAGCTCTTAACTACTGACTTTTTTCCTGCGGCTGGAGTTTTGTCGTTAGATGTCTAACGCTCACTTCAGAAACTACTCTAAATACCGGAGTTAGAAAAATCCCATTGAAAAGATAGGATACGCAATTTACGTAAGGGGATCTGCGGTATGGAAAAGTCGCGGCTGGAAAGTGAGCGTTAGACCCTATTTTGAGTGACTCCAAATACCGGCGGTAGCCTAAAACCAGCGTTAGGAGCCTCTAACGCTGGTTTTCACGGCTAACACCAAACTCTAAATCTAGGCCAAAAGCTACTAACTCTGCAGAAGCTGATCTTCCTGATCAAACCTCAGGGCAAAGCTCCTCTGAATCTGAATGTGATCCTGCACCTGATAATATTACAATTCCCACAGCTCTGTTTAACTCCCTACCTTCAAAAAAAGATTTCTCCTCATTAATCACTCAGGTTAAACAGTGCATTAAGGAAGAAATATCAGACCTGAAAAAAGACATTTCTGAGATAGGCCACAGAGTTGAAACTCTTAAAAACAACCAAGAAGCACACACAGAAGCTATATCCGATTTACATAACATTATTCAGCAGCAAGGCACAAATATATCTGAGCTTGAAGACAAGCTTGACGATGCTGAAAACCGCAGCAGGCGTCACAATATCAGGCTAAGGGGAATCCCTGAAGCTATCACAACAGCAGATCTGGACCAATACCTGCAAGATTTTTTCAATGCTTTAAAGAAAGAAGAGAAGCCAACAAAAATTGACATTGATAGAGCTCACAGAGCTTTACGTCCTAAACCGCAACCCGGCCAACCACCAAGGGATGTCATAATCCGGATCACACATTTCCAAGTGAAAGAGGACTTGATGAAACTGGCCAGAGAACAACAGCCCATCAGGCATGAGAATGCTGACATTCAAGTATTCGCAGATCTCTCTCAAAGGACACTCTCCAAAAGAAGAGATCTTAAACCACTCACATTGCTGCTGAGGAAATTGAACATACCCTATAGATGGGGCTTCCCCTTCCACCTGATAATATTATGGAAAGGCAGAAGACTCTCTTGTTCCTCTACCAAGGACATATCGTCTATTTGCAAGGAACTAGACATTCCTCCCCCTCAGCTAGAGGACCCCCCGGCTCATCAGGAAACACTACAAATTGCAAATGGATCTCCTCCACTCCCACAAAGAAGGGAGTGGATCCAAGCTCACCAACGCAAGACACCAAGATCTATACCTGCTAGAATATCTTCATTGGGAGAAAAAGGATGATAATAATTTAAGTATGTAGCTTTGTTCTCCTTTTTATGCCATCTTATGATTTTGATTTGGTTCTTTGTGTAAAAGTTCCACCTACCATAGCCCTCTTGCAAAACAGGGGCGTTCATGAATATTGCATTACAACAGCTCCCAGATAGACTGCAGGACTGCTCCTTCATTTAAGGTAATACCCACCTTGTTTCCTCTGCAGTCCTCATTTAGAGGTCCTGCTTGTTAATCCATGGTTTATTGTTGAAGTTGTACAATTCTGTATTCTTGTTTTCACTCAGTTGGGAGATTTTCTCCTGTAAGTTAGGATAGAAGTTAAAAGTGTACTGTTTATATTTTGTACTTCTCTTTCTTTTCTTTTTTTCTGTAAATTCTTTAACCTCGTACTCAGTGGGTGCTGTGCTCGCTCTGAAATACTCAAACTTTATCTTGCTATGAATAGGTCTCACAACTCTCCTCACCTCACGTTACACCAATGAATAAGCACAAGTCACAAGACCTAGTTATCAATACACACAAAACGCGAAGGGTCTAAACTGTCCCAATAAAAGAAGAATGGCCATAAAAGACCTACACAGCAAAGGAGGCCACATTTTACTACTCCAAGAAACCCACTTTAAATCAAAAAATATCCCTAAATACTTTTCCCCACATTACCCTCAACACTTCCATAGTACCAATCCGAATAAAAAAGTTAATGGTGTTAGTATTCTAATCCATAAATCTATCCCCTTCACCAAGACACATATTGTTTCAGACAAAGAGGGGCGATACATTTGTCTAAGGGGGCTGATGTTTGGGAAGCCAGTGACACTAGTGAATGTTTATGCCCCTAACTCTCACCAAGACAAATTCATATCCACAATTACAGACGTGATATACAAAGAAAGCAAAGGTTCCCTAATAGTTTCGGGAGACTTACATTTTCCATTAGACCCTACGGTAGATTGCTCAAATCCAGGTACCAGAAATAAAACGCCAAACTTGATTAACATCTGGAAGAAATTTAGAGCTTTAGGACTGCATGATGTGTGGAGATACTTTCACCCCCAGAAATCAGATTTCACCTTTTTCTCACACCCCAACCGAAATTACTCCAGACTAGATTACATCCTAGTAGACCACCTGATCTTATCCCACACCAAACAATCACATATTACACACACATCCTGGTCAGACCACTCCCTAGTGTCTTGCACAATTCGATGGCCCTCTGCTCCACTCCGAGCTTTTCAGTGGAGGTTAGATGACTCTATCCTACTAGACCCCGAACAGATAAAACTCTTCTCGAAACATATAAAATCTTATTTTGTATTAAATAATACCCTGGACGTAGACATCACTTCCCTTTGGGAAGCTCATAAGTGTACTATAAGGGGGGAATTTATCAAAACCAAAGCACAAATAAAGAAAAAGTTTAGGGAAGAGGTAGAACTCTTATCTAAGGATATTGCCAGGCTAGATTACGCACATAAGGTCAATCCCTCTGATGACTCGATCCTACAACAACTTAAAAATAAAAGAGAAAACTTGAATTCCATTCTGCTGATTAACTCACAGAGACAGCTTTTATTTCTCCAACAAAAATTTTACACAGAGGGAAATAAACCAGGTCGACTTCTAGCCAAAGCTCTTAAAAAACAACAACAGAACACGTATATCCATTCTATTATGACACCTCAGGGTAAACAAATAGAAGACACCAATGCCATAGCAGAGGAATTTAAAACGTTCTATCACAAACTGTATAATCTTTTCCCTAACAGACGCCCCCACTCTCATTCGCGCCTATGTTGCAAATATTTGGATGAGATACCAATCCCTCAAATATCTCTTGACCAGTATAAACTCCTTGACCAACCAATTCGCCCATCAGAAGTACAGGACGCGATAAAACAACTTAAACAGAACAAAGCTCCAGGCCCAGACGGTTTCACAGGTTTATATTATAAAACATTTGCAAAACATTTAATTCCACACTTAACAACCTTATTTAATTCGATCACAGAACCCCACCCTTTCCCCGACAGTATGCTACAAGACAATATCTCTGTTATAGCTAAACCTGGCAAACCCCCAACTTCCCCAGCAAACTTTAGACCGATCTCATTACTTAACGTTGACCTTAAACTTTATGCCAAAATCCTTGCCACTCACCTGAACCAAATTTTACCGTCAATAATCCACCAAGACCAGGTTGGGTTTGTACCCCACAGGGAAGCAAAAGATTATACGGTTAGAATCCTTAATCTTTTAGAATATATCACACAAAACAGAACCGCAACCATATTCCTATCGACTGACGCTGAAAAAGCATTCGACCGACTAGACTGGACGTATTTGCAAGAGACCTTGAGACGGTTATATTTCCCAGATTCTTTTATTAAAAAAATACTAACGCTATATTCCAATCCCACGGCACAGATAAAAATAAATGGCACACTTTCTGACTCATTTGAAATTAGAAACAGTTCTAGACAGGGTTGCCCCTTGTCCCCCCTCCTTTTCATTCTCTCTCTAGAACCTTTGGCTATCAAAATAAGGTTAAATAGGAATATACACGGAATAGATATAGACCACCAAACTCACAAATTAGCTATTTTTGCAGATGACCTACTATTCACACTCACAAATCCCCTCTCCTCTCTCCAACTAACCATCTCTGAATTGAAGCGCTTTGGGCTTGTTTCAAACTATTTGGTAAATATGACCAAATCCGAATATCTACCTATAAACCTCCCAGGACATCTCTTAGAGACCCTAAACTCATCCTGCCCCCTCAAACAACAGACAAAATATTTAAAATATCTAGGTATTTGCATTACACCAAACAAAACTGATTTACGTCTCTATAACTATGGCAACCTAATTACAGAATTCAAAACACTCACAACCACCTGGCTCCCCAAGAATATCTCTTGGTTAGGCAGAATTAATGCAACTAAAATGACTTTACTCCCTAAAGTCCTGTACATCCTCCAGACAGTACCCATTCCAGGCATTCAAAAAGACCTTGATACCCTACAGACAATCATTAACGACTATATATGGAGACGAAGGCCTCCTCGAATCAACAAAAATACGTTATTTAAACCCCCCATTGAAGGAGGACTAGGTGTTCCTCATCTGCAGTCATATAAATTACCAGTATCCCTACAGAGAATTTCTGATTGGTGTAAGTCAGAAGACCCCAACGCTAAAAGATGGTTACAAATTGAAAATGCTCTAACAGCCTCACACAATTTAAATAGAGTTTGTCGGAATCCGGCGTATACTAACAAATACTCCATCTTAACTCCCTCAATCACCAATGACACTTGGTCTGACTGGAGGAAGATATGCAAATCCCCAAACAAGATTTCATCCTGGTATTCCCCACTCACAACTCTCTTGGATAATCCTGAGTTTCATCCAGGCATGAACCAAACCTCTCCGCACCTTTTGCATCCTATTAAATATCTCCCACTATACACTCTAACAGATAACATACACATTGTTAAGACTAAGCCCCAGCTAGATTCTCTGGGGCACCCTTTCTTGACATCTTGGCTAAGGGTACATCAACTGCGACATTAAATGCTAACACACAAATACAAAGAAAGCTTAACACGCCAATTAACCCCCTTTGAACAGATTTGCATCTCAAGGGAAAATATCCCTGGAAAGATCTCTAAACTATATAAACTCATCCTTTCAAATACCTTCCCTCTCCTCCCTTCATATACATATAAATGGGACAGAGAACTTGGCACAAACACGAACTCAAAAACTTGGCATCATAGGTTTGAAAACCTTTATCACTCTGCCCATTCCACACATGCAAAAGAGACCAATATCAAAATCATGATGAGGTGGTACCTAACCCCGGCGCGAATCAAATATATCTTTAAAAAATCATCCGGATCTTGTTGGAGAGGATACCCTATGCCCTCAATAGGGTCACTTATCCCACATTTGGTGGTCTGAAATCTTTAATAACATTAACATAGTACTGAACACACAACTGTCCCTTAGGCCAGATCTAGTTCTACTTTGTCACCCACCTAATATCAAATGCAAAATAAGACGTCACCTATACCAAATAATGCTTAATGCAGCAAATCAAATGATCCCAAAAAGGTGGAAATCTACACAGACACCTAGCCTGCAAGATTGGAAAACACTAGTACATAGGAATTTAACACTGGAAAGACTGCACTATCTCAGGCTAGGGCAAATCTCCTTTTACCAAGATATGCTATTTTTGTGGGAGTCCTTCACCTTTGGTAACGCTTCGGTTAGTACTAAATGAGCAACTATATAAAGTCCCACCTAGTGACCTGTTGCCCGATACACCACGGACACTCTAATTAGACAACTAAAAGAGACCTTACTAACATTACGAGTGAGCACCTGAACGAACTAATCTGACTAGGAGCGAGTAGGGCACTTATTACATCTTAAGCTAATCTATTTATTTCCTTTCTTTGTTTTCATATACTATCCTTTTAGTACCTCTTAGTATACTCCTCGACAATTATTATCTCTGTATTGCTACAAAATTGATGTCGCTACTGGACTATTTAGTTATTTTAACCCATTTGCCCACTTTTGATACAAACGGGGTTTGCTCTCCTACAACTATTTTGAAATCTTTGCCTCTCATAAAACCCCGGAGCCTCAGCACAAGATGAAGAAGAAGAAACTAACGAAGGACATTTGGGTTTTATCCTTTAGAATTATGTTTCTATAACATGACATTGTTAATTCTGTAATGTTCTTAAATGACAGAGATGTATCTGTTGATTTTTCTTTCTGCTGTACTATATTTAATTGAAAATAAAAAGAAAACATATTAAAAAAAAAAATACTCCATTTGGAATACCCTAGGTTATCTGTTTTTTCAAATGGTATGCCATCATATGGGTAATTTTAATTCCTGGGCTGCCATACCACCTCATGGCAACATAGGCCCAGAAAATCAATGTGTCAAATTTCCATGTATGAAGGATGAAATTGGCAGGCACTATATTTGTCCCTTTAACTTCCTGAAACCCTATAAAACCTTTTACATGGGGGTATTGTTGAATTGTACTCATGGGATATCGCTGAACACAAACATGGATGTTTTATAGCAGTAAAACATATAGCGACGATCATATAAACAAAAAGTACAGTGTTTGTGAGTGTTTGTGGCAAGGTTTTGTGACTTAGTGGCTACAAAAAAAGACTACACATACTCCTTTTTCTTCTTTAACAAATGCCATCATGGGGGTAATTTCCATTCCTTGGCTGCCATACCGCCTGAAAGGTGACACAGAGCCAGAAAATCAATGTGTCACATTTCCATGTATGAAGACTGAAATGGGCAGGCCCCATATTTAGCCCTGTAACTTTCAGAAACCCCATAAAACCTGTACATCAGGGTATTGCTGTACTCATGTTACATGGCTGAAAACAAATATGGGTGTTTTATAGCAGTAAAATATATAAGGATGATGATATAAACAGTAAACGTGCAGTGTTTGTGTGAAAAACACACAAAAATATGAACACTAAATTTGGCCAGGTTTTTTTACTAAGTGGCTGCAACAAAAGACTGGACATACCCCTTTTGCAATACCCTGGATTGTGTACTTTTGCAAATGGTATGCCATCATGGGAATAATTTTCTTTTCTGGGCTGCCATACTGCCTTAAAGCAGACATAGGCCCAGAAAATCAATTTGTCATATTTCCATGTAAATGGTCAGGCCCCATATTTGCAAAAATTATATATAAAATTGATAATACTATCAATTAAAAGGGGGCACCAAAATGACACATATGTAGCAGAAATGCACAAATAATATACCAATATATAAAAATACACCAATAATATACCAATAATATTGGAACAGCAAAAGTGTCCTTAATAAAAAAGCAATCCTAGGGTAGAACTCCTGTAACATTCCTGGTAATCTGAATAGCTGAAAGACAATAAGAAACAAAAGAGGGGTGCCTCTTAGATTAATAAAGTCAAGCTGAAACTTGCATATATCATATAGATACAGTTCCACTCACATGTTAATAAGCACCACTCGGGTGGCAAGCTGGAATGTCTGAGTGATCCAGCGAACTCAAACCTGTCAGAGCAGTACCTTGGTTGGATCAATCAACTCTACCTCATTCAGGACACTGTCAGAACAGGCTCTTTGTATCGTCTCAGGGATGGGGTGTATGGGTGCTGTGTATCGTCTCAGGAATGGCATGTGACATCACTTAATCCCTCCACCTCCATAGAGTTTAGCCAAGCAGTCAGCTTGATCTGTGTTACTAACCACAGAAACCGGGCAACAAAAGTGTAACCAAGCTCACCAGGGGTTAATAAAAGGGCAAGGAGTATATAATAAAAGTATCAAATTTATTTAAAATACATACAGCAACAACAGCCTTATGAAACAGCATTACTATGCTGAGAAACACATTGTTGTATATTTTTAATTTAATGTTATGCTTTTTAAATACATTTTTAAATTAAATAATATAGCTGATTGCTCCAACTGGGTTCCTGCTCTGAGTGCTGGGTCACTCAAACATTCCAGTTTTCCACACAAGCACTACAAGTGGTGCTCATTAACATGGGAGTGGAACTTTATCTGTATGATATATGCTGTTTTCAGCTTGACATTATTACCCTATGAGGCGCCCCTCTTGTTTCTTTTAGGACCCATATTTGGGCTTGTAAAAACCTGAAATCCCAGAAAACCTTTACATGGGGAGCATTGTTGTACCTAGGTTTTACTGCAATAAAAAAACCTATTCCCAAAAAAAAATACCTATTCACAACAAAAATTGTGTGAGTGCATGCTTGGTAAAAATAAAATGTCTTCATTTCTTACACTTACTTAGATTTTATTCATATTAAATTATAGTTTATATATAAATATCTGATGTCAAATATTTGTCCTCTAAAAATATATAATGAGTGTGGGTGCACTTAATGTGAAAGAGGTCAATTATGGTTGGACAAACACATAGCACAAATTCTAGGTTTAGTTTACGTTCAGAACTTGGACAATTGTCTCCGTCCTTAAGGCGTTAAAATGCCATTCTCTATCTGAATCATGAAAGTTTAATTTTTATTTTAATGTCCTTTTAATAGAGGTTAGAATCAAATCAGTTTTATCATTTACTACTAACTGAAAAGTACTGGTTCTGATCTTATCTAATCTTAAAGCAATTATTGGATTATTTTATAATTAGAGATTTCTCAAATCACATAATTTTCAGTTGTCAGTTTTTAAAAAACCTTCATAATTATTAAATATAAATTTCTAAGATTATCTAAAATTGATTTAAAATGTCACACATAATACTGCCAGGTATATAATTTATTTAAATGTTTATTATTTTGTTTACACTGTAGCTAAGTTACTAAATGTAGCATACAAGAGGTGAGTATTTTGTGGCTCTTTGCGTGTAGCAGAAGTAGCAAGCGTATTATGAGTTGAAAGTAAACCCAATAGCTTGAGTGCAATGGAATTGAACTCATGTCGGGTTAACTTCAGAGTTCTTGTTAACTGTTATGCGAGACAAAAATGCTGCACAAAACACAGAAAAAATTTAAAAGTACACTTACACTCATAAGAACTGTCTGATAAAAAATATTTTTAAAGAAATTGCATTAAAAGTTATAAGGGCTCAAAGATATGAGGTCTCAGGTGTCATACAAATGGCTTTAACATATATATATATATATATATATATATATATATATGCATGCATGTCTAAATATTTGGATGTATGCATATATGTATATATATAAATAAATAAATAAATATGTGTTTATATGTATTTATGTATTTTACTGTATATCTACTGTACATATTTAACATTCCAATGTTTTCACTTACAGGATAATGTCCCTTTTTTATTGTAAATACATATTTCTTTTTTTTTTTTTTCTCCTTTTTCTCCCCCCTTCCAAAATATCACGCTTTAACAAGAAGTCCCCTTATCTAGTCTGATCTTGCTCAGAAAAATATAACACAACCAGTACACATGCAAGTTAATTACATTTATACACTAACACCTAGATTCCAAGTTTTGCGTTCGTGTTTTAACACTGAAAAAATGGTCATTTCAGCGTTAAAACAGCACTGCAGCCATTACAAGTTTTGTATAGCTGTACCACAAACCTTTTAGCCTGTAACGCAACGTCAGTCCCGCACTTGTATAAATGACGTTTTTTGCGTGGGATTTTCATAGGGCAGCCATTACAAGCCATTACAAGTTTCGCAGTGAGGCTAAAAAGCTTGCGTTACACCATATACCGACAATTTTGCAATCTGAGAGCAGTAGTTATGAGTTTTACGCTACAAAACTGTTACATAAAACTCATAACTAAACTGTCACAAAGTACACTAAACACCCATAAACTAACTATTAACCCCTTAACCAAGGCCCTTCCACATTGCAAATACTATATTAAACTTATTAACCCCTAATCTGTCGCTCCCAACATCGTCACCACAAATTAAATTTAATAACCCCTATTCCGCCGCTCCCCGACATCGTTGTCACTATAATAAAGTTATTAACCCCTAAACCGCCGCCCTCCCACATCCCAGACACTTTTTAAATATTATTAACCCCTAATCTGCCATGCGCCAACATCGCCCCACTATACTAAAATGATTAACCCCTTACTCCACTGCCACTATAATAAACCTATTAACCCCTAAACTGCAAGCCCCCACAACAAAATATACTAAATAAATCTATTAACCCTTAAACGAAAGCCCCCCACAATAAACTAATTTAAACTAGTAACCCCTAAACCTAACACCCCCCTAACTTTATATTAAAATTACAATTTCCCTATCTTAAAATTAAACTTACCTGTCAAATTAAAAAAACTAAGTTTAAACTAACAATTAAACTAATATAACTATTAAACTAAAGATTCAGTATATGGCGGTGACCGTATGAAGAGGATGCTCCGCGTCGGATGTCTTTAGGATGGACCTGCTCTGCGCTGCCGGGATGAAGATAGAAAACCCTGCCGGGATGAAGATAGAAAATGCTGCCTGGATGTAGATGGAGCTGTCTGGCTGAAGATGGAGCCGTCTGGATGAAGATGGAGCCTCCGGGATAAAGATCCTGTAAGTGGACTTCAGAAACTGTAAGTGGATCTCAATGGGTAGATTAGTTTTTTTTAGATAGTTTTTTTTATTTTGTGGGTTTGGGGGGGGTGGGGGTTTGTAATGTTAGTGGGTCTTTGTATTTATTTATTTTTAGGTAAAAGAGCTGTTTAACTTAGGACGATGCCCTGCAAAAGACCCTTTTAAGGGCTATTGCTAGTTTATTATAGATTAGGTTTTTTTATTTTGGGGTGTTTTTTTTTTAAATGGGTATTAGAATAGGAATAATTTTTATTCTTGATAATTTGTTTGTTATTTTGTGTAATTTTTTTGTTTGTTTTGGGGTGGTTTTTTTCTTTTTAGAATAGACATTTTTTATTTTTAATGGGCAGCAAAAGAGCTGAATGCCTTATTAAGGGCAATGCCAATACAAATGCCCTTTTCAGGGCAATGGGTAGATTAGGTTTATTTGTGGGCTTGGGGGGTGGGGGTTTGTATACTGTTAGGGAGTGTTTAATTTTCTTTTTTAGCAAAAGAGCTGGCCCTTGGTAGTTCATTATAGATTAGGGTTTTTTTTAAAGGTATTAGAATAGAAATATTTTTTTTTGTTTTGGATACTTTCGTTTGTTATTTTTTTGTAATGGTAATTTTTTTTATTTTTTGTAATTTTAGTGTTTTTTATTTTTGTAATGCTAGGTTTTAGTGTAAGGCAGCTTAGGTTTTATTTCACAGGTAAGTTTTTATTTATTTTAACTGGGTAGTTAATAACTATTTACTAACTAGTCTACCTAGTTAAAATAAATACAAACTTACCTGTGAAAAAAAATAAAACCTAAGCTAGCTACAACATAACTATTAGTTATATTGTAGCTAGCTTAGGTTAATTCACTGGTAAATATTTATTTAGTTTTAAATAGGTATTATTTAGTTAATAATTGTAACTTTAATTTAGCTCTAATTTTATTATGTTAAAGTTAGAAGGTGTTAGGTTACATTAGGGTTAGGGTTAGGTTTAGGGTAACATTAGGGTTAGGTTTAGGGGTCAATATTTTAATTTAGTTTGTTGCGATGTGGGGGGCTGACGGTTTAGGGGTTAATAAGTTTATTTAGTGGTAGTGATGTGGGAGGCCAGAGGTTTAGTGGTTAATAGCTTTATTTATCTCTGCATATATACACATATATCACTTTAGGAGATGCAGAAACAAACCCCAGTGTCCTCTGTATATGCCCTACAAAAATAGCAGAGGGAATAGCACTGTAAAGGTATACAAATTCTTAGTTTCTGCAAACAGCTTCAAAATAGCAAGGAAATAAAGAATAATCTTAATATAGCCAGATCACTCTCCAATGTATTAATCTTTCTCTATATTCAGCTGAATAATGTATTTACCACAGTCACAGACCTTATGGTTCTATGTAAGGTATAGCCTCGTGGAGGCTCCTCACTTATCCTGCTTGAAAATGTCTCCTGTTTTGAACACGCAGAGAGATCCGTCAGCAAATTCTCCAGGTACTGGCCCATGTGACTGTGCCCACACCAGCGGCTTGTTATGAGGTTGTGGCATGCTCCAGTGAGCTGGATAAAGTTCTGGGCAAGGTGTCCTGTTGAACAAAGCATATCATGAGGTGTCATGGGAACGACGCTCTCCCACCGTACAAGCGCCAAACGGAAAACACTCAATAGCTCCTCCCCTTCTTAAGCCACCCGCTTAAGTTACATGTGATACATATTTCTATATATAGCTGTATATACCTATACCTGCATATTTTTATATATATATAGATAGATATGTATTTTATATGAATAGTATCATATATATAGAAATATATATTTAATAATAGAAAATAAAATGTTCTTTCTATATGAAGAACATAGGAATATAAAATATGTATTTTGTGCATCACATTTCATGATTTAGGTTTTAATGCGGTCAGGTTAGCGCGCATGAAAGCAATCTTAAAGGGACAGTCTAGTCAAAATTAAACTTTCATGATTCAGATAGGGTGTGTAGCTTTAAACAACTTTCACATTTACTTTAATTATCAAATTTGCTTTCTTCTCTTGGTATTCTTTGTTGAATGCTTAAACATATTGTAAAATATTATGTTCACACTATGTTTAATGATATTTATTATTATTTTTTAAATATTTTACATTTAATATAATAATACGCCTTAAGATTACACCGTTTTCTTATGTGCTGACCAGACCACGTTAAAATCTAAATTATATATATATATATATATATATATATATATATATATATATATATATAAATATTTATTTAAGAATAAATAGAACATATTCTTCTATGTGAAGAACATTGGAATGTAAAATATTTAAAATTCATGACGGTTTAAGTGCACATGAATAAATTAAATTGGGTTAGCACACAAGTATGGGTATTAGGCATTTTCCATCTTCATGCTCCATTGAAGCCTATGGGGGAATGCATTAACCTGGTCGTGATATGAAAAGTTCCACTTTTGGCTGCGCACGAGCAGGAGGCATCATTGCCATGTATGCCCTTGTTTGTCGGACTTGGATAAACCTTGCCCTTATTAGATCACTGAGGTAAGGGGCTGGTGGCATTTGTATAATAGTTAAATTTGAGAGCTGCAAAGTATTTTGCATATATTAGAAGGAACGACTTGTATATAAAGGGCAGCATATTTTCTAAAAATTACTAAACCAATAATAGGCCAGATTACGCGTGGAGCCCAAAATTGCGCTTGCTGGTATTAGAAGTAAAGGACAATGCAATGTGACATCGCATGGAAGCTTTGCACTGACAAGAGCGCACTTTCATAGGCTCCAATGGGAGCCTTGTTCTGATGCCGATAGACACGGCACAAAACATAGTGCAGTGAAGGGGATAAGTCACGCAGTGTTGGGCAGCAAATTTTAAATATATGTGTATATGAATATATTCATATATATGTATATGTTTATGTGTGTATATAAGCATATTAACTCATAAATATATATAAATATAAGCATATACATATATATTAATAGTTTTAACACAGTCACCATAGACCGCAATGTAAAGCCACTTTTTTATTTCTAACACCCCACATCCACTCACCTTAATCAATCAAATCAACCAATAGGAATGCAAGAGACGCAATTTTGAAAAGGCTCCCTTGCATTGAAGATCCAGTGTACAACGGTTTCAGTATAAAGAGGGCGTTCCGCGCTGGATGTCTTCAAGGATGGATCCACTTTGCGCTGCCGAGATGAAGATAGAAGACTCCGCCTGGATGAAGACTTCTCGCCGCCTGGATGAGGATGGATGTCTGGACTTCAGAAACTGTGAGTGGATCTTTGGGGGTTAGTGTTAGGATTTTTTAAAAAATTGTGTGTGTGTGTTTTTTTTAGATTAGGGTTTTGGGCTTTAGGTAAAAGAGCTGAATACCCTTTTCAGGGCAATGTAAAAGAGCTGAATGCCCTATTAAGGGCAATGCCCATACAAATGCCCTTTTCAGGACAATGGGTAGCTTAGGTTTTTGTTAGAGTTAGTTTTTTTATTTTGGGGGTTTGGTTGGGTGGTGGGTTTTAATGTTAGGGGGTCTTTGTATTTTTTTCCAGGTAAAAGAGCTGATTTCTTTAGGACAATGCCCTAGAAAAGGCCATTTTAAGGGCTATTGATAGTTTATTGTAGGCTAGAGGTTTTTAATTTTTTTTGGGGGGGGGCTTTTTATTTTTATAAGGCTATTAGATTAGGTGTAATTGTTTTTATTTTTGATAATTTTGTTTGTTATTTTTCGTAATTTAGTGTTTGTTATTCTTTGTAATTTTTTATTTTTTGTAATTTTAGACTTAAATTATTTTTAGTAGTGTTAGTTTGTTTTTTTATGTGTAATTTAGTTATTTTAATTGGTAGTTATTTTAATTTTAGTATAATAGTTTATTAAAATAGTTATGTTATAGTTATACTGGCAGCGTTGTCGGGGAGCGGCGGAATAGGGGTTAAAAGTTTTTTTAGTGGTAGTGATGTGGAAGGCCAGAGGTTTAGAGGTTAATAACTTTTATTAGTGGCGGCGATGTCAGGCATTGGCGGAATAGGAGTTAATAACTTTATTTTGGTGTTGGCGATGTCGGGAATGGCAGATTAGGGGTTAATAACTTTATTTTGGTGTCAGTGATGTCATGGCGGCAGATTAGGGGTGTTTAGACTTGGGGTTTATGATAGGGTATTAGGTTTTCTCATTCCACGCTTCAGATGTTAGTTTTTTTTCTAACACTCTCTCCCATTGATGTCTATGGGGAAAGTGTGCACGAGCACGTCAAAACAGCCCTTGGATTTTGTGCGGTATGGAGCTTAACGCCACCATATCGCATGAACAAGGAGGCTTTTCAGAAACTCCTAATGGCAGCGCTATGGAGGGTGAGATAACGCAACTTTAGTTGCGTTCTTTTTGCACCCTCTATAGCGCAAAACTCGTAATCTAGGTGATTGTTTTTTTAATAGCTCTCCCCCAAATGCCTTATTTGGAGGAGGCAATCCAGGGTTATGTCTGCAGAAAACAAGGCTATCGACTGTCAAAATGCATTGCTTCACAGTTGTTAACAGTTAAAGCCAACTAGGGAAAGATATGTAGCAGTTACCCTTGAGAAGTCAAAAGAATGCATTTCAAATTCTGAAAAATAGAAAAGCTACAATTTTCTGAGCTAAATTACATGTAAAGGGGAGAACATAAATGAAAAAATAATTTTTATAAAAAACATCCCTTCAAGCCCCTTCAGTGCTAAACCACTATGCTAAAGCTATTAATTTTAGCAATTTTCCTGTAAAATAATCATAGATATCACACATTTTTTTACAGCAGACCAAATGCTTTGAGAAAATCAAAAGTTTTTTTTCCTTTTTCATAAATACATGTGAAAACACAACCATATGAAATGCAAAAAATAAAATAAAAAAATGGTGAACCGCTGACAGCCACCTGAGTATGTGACACCTCTGATGTCCCATTTTACTGTTAAATGTCACATAGTAGACAGGAGATTGCCATCAAGGTGCTACCTAGGGGGCATGAAACACTTATTTGAAAGAGGATAATCTTCTTTCATATGAGGTGTATTATGTGTGTGTGGTTTGAGACCCCTTAATTAAAGAGAAGGTTCCACTCTTTCCAATGTTTGGCTTCATGTCCTTCTGTGGTTTATAGTAAGGATTTGGGCCTGTAAAAGAGAACTCATTGTCTTCAACAAACACTTCCTATATGACTATTATTTCAAGTGCACTATTATCATAGGGATCGCCTACACCTACATTAGAGAGGAATGTGACTTCCTTCCAAATGAGAGAACTCATCTCGCCCTAACTAAATCAGAGAAAGAGATAGTTTTATAGGGGAGCAAGGATTCTTTCTTTTCAGATGACTGGTTGTGTGTTTCTGTTACAGACCCTTTTCCACTCAGCCTTCTTGTCCTGAGGGAGAAATGCTCCCTTACCTCCAGTTACATCTAGACCAGGCCCAAACAAAATGTTTTCTTGAAAAGGGTTTTTGCGATTGTTTGCGCTCCATTTTAATTGCGCTCATATTACAATTTACGCTAGAATCCTTACCGTGATCTCAGAGCTGTGGTTAACTGTTTAGTGAAACAAAAAAGTTGTCACAAAACACATCAAAAATACATTGCAAAGTACATTTACACTCATAATAACACTGTCTAATAAAAAATAGTTTAAAAAAATATTGCATTAAAAATTTATAAGGGCTCAAAGATATGAGCTGTCAGGTGTTAAAAAAAAAAAAAAAAAAGCCAAAGGGCTTTAAAATTGAGATATATACAGTACATATACATGTCTAAAGATGTTTAGTTATGTATTTATATATGCCTATTTATGTGTACATATGTATTAATGTATTTATATGTGTTTACAGACATATATAAAAATATAAAAACATTACTATATGTGTTCACATATATAGACATATACACTCACCGGCCACTTTATTAGGTACACCTTCCTAGTACCAGGTTAGACTCCCTTTTGCCTTCAGAACTGCCTTAATGCTTCGTGGCATAGATTCAACAAGGTGTTGGAAATATTCCTCAGAAATTTTGGTCCATATTGACATGTTAGCATCACGCAGTTGCTGCAGATTTGTGAGCTGCACATCCATGATGCAAATCTCTCTTCCACCACGTCCCAAAGGTGCTCTATTGGATTGAGATGTGGTGACTGTGGAGGTCATTGGAGTACAGTAAACTCATTGTCATGTTCAAGAAACCAGTTTGAGATGATTTGAGCTTTGTGATATGGTGCAATATCCTGCTGGAAGTAGCCATCAGAAGATGGGTACACTGTAGTCATAAAGGGATGGACATGGTCAGAAACAATACTAAGGTAGGCCGTGGCATTTAAACGATGCTCAATTGGTACTAAGGGGCCCAAAGTGTGCCAAGAACATATCTCCCACACCATTACACCATGACCACCAGCCTGAACCGTTGATACCGGGCAGGATGGATCCATGCTTTCATGTTTTTTATGCCAAATGCTAACCCTACCATCTCAATGTTGCAGCTGGAATCGAGACTCATTAGACCAGGCAACATTTTTCCAATCTTCGGTTAGCCTGTGTGAATTGTAGCCTCAGTTTCCTGTTCTTAGCTGACAGGAGTGGCACCCGGTGTGGTCTTCTGCTGCTGTAGCCATTGGAATATGAAATGTTGATATTTTCAAGTTGGGTTTGCGCTAATGAAAATATGACATGGTGTTCGCATGAGAAAGTTGGTGCTTTTTTCAACTTTTTTCTCCATTGACTTCTATGGGAGAATGCAAAAAAGCAATCTTGATTTTCCAATTTCTACTTTAACCGCAATTTTGGTTATCGCTTGAGAAAAAAACTGTTTCCTTTTAACTTTTAATATGAGTGCAATCTGACTAGCGCAAAAATTTAAATCCGAGCAGAGCATTCGCCATAGCAAAAATGCAAAATACCGCTCCACTTATAATGTAGCCCAAAATAAAGATGCCTGTTACAATGGTGCCCATGTTATTATGTACAATCCCAATTATGGAAAGATCGATTGCAAACTGCAATTGAAAGAGTGTACTGGTAGCACTCAACAGCAAAACACTGGTGAATTGGCCTGATATGCCTAGGTACTCGGCCCCAGACAAGACGATTTAAAACTTAACTTTTATTAGTTTTATGATAAAAAAAGAAAAAAGGGGTGTTAAAATTCCAACTAGTGTTGAAATGGGAGAATGTGACTCCTAGGGAGAATATTCTGGCAAATAGGTGATATGCTCTCCAGGTTGTGTTTACTTGAAGGGGAGGAAGAGATAATTACACATATAATAATTCCCAAAATTATAGGATGGTAGTTCTTCCTTGTAGCTACCCCCCTCTTTTAGGTAGATTCCTCACAAAATACAGGGGTGAGTGAGACCACAAAATAGGGAACCCCTAATTATAGTTTCCGAATGGAATATACTTGTATAGGAGTCACGATTGTGGATATTGTACTTTGAAATATCATGCAATAGTCCCCATGCACCACAACAGGTATTTAATTCGAAATAACAAATAAACTGGAATTGCTCTAATATGTAACCCCCTTCAAAAGGGCACTGTATTTACAGTTCTATACTGTTGAATGGACTCAAATAGCGGTGTCCTATCGGCTGTTCTAACTTATAATCATACCACAAGTGAATCAGAGTCAGTTCTCACTCTGTGAGAGTGTAACAAATATCTTCAATCCTAGATTCCTGGTTACTTTTTAATATTGCACTATATTTGTGCTTAACTTGTCTGTATTGATGATCTTAGATAGACAACGCGTTACCATATGTCCTAATAGGGAGCTATTGGTAGAATTCTAAAGGTAGTGTGACGTTAAAGTTATTAAGCCTAGGGGAAACCCCTTTTAAGATACCACCGGTTATATAGAACCCGCTATTTTTATATTATTATCAAAGTAATTTACTTGAGTATACAATGTTAGAGCAGTTCTAATAAACAGTAGATTCGTGTCTGTTCAGTGTGTTTGGTGCACTATATAAATCTCGAGATAAATTGTTACTCCAGGGTATTTATTGCTTGTATATTTGCAGTGGAGTCGTTGTACCGTTTGTAAATGACTCTCCGGTATTGTAATCAGTGTATTCCAGAATACCGGTGTTAGTATTAGCAGGGTCTCTATGTATTAGAGGCTTAATGTAGTTTAAGCTGAATCGACTCACGGCTTGGGTCTAAAGTACTTTGTATGCGGTTATGCACTTTGTCAAAGGTCAAAGCCTTTAGTGGCGAAACATGTCAGGGAAGCTGGAGACTATTCTCCTTTTTTAAACTTAAACAACTGTGTGGAATGGTAGCAGAATGTTTTATTAGAATTTAACTTAAATGGTATGCCTGCGTGTGAGTGAGACCTAGAAAAAAGAGCCGCTTCAGTTCTATGTAGCCTTACTAATGAAGGAATTCCTTCTTTAATGTAATTACCTAACGGTGTCCAATAACAAACAGGCACCTTAGACAGAAGCGGTGAGCCGACCCAGCTTAAACTACATTTGGTCTTTAAATATATAGTGCATAACCGCATACGAAGTACTTTAGACCCAAGCCGTGAGTCGATTCAGCTTAAACTACATTAAGCCTCTAATACATAGAGACCCTGCTAATACTAACACCGGTATTCTGGAATACACTGATTACAATACCGGAGAGTCATTTACAAACGGTACAACGACTCCACTGCAAATATACAAGCAATAAATACCCTGGAGTAACAATTTATCTCGAGATTTATATAGTGCACCAAACACACTGAACAGACACAAATCTACTGTTTATTAGAACTGCTCTAACATTGTATACTCAAGTAAATTACTTTGATAATAATATAAAAATAGCGGGTTCTATATAACCGGTGGTATCTTAAAAGGGGTTTCCCCTAGGCTTAATAACTTTAACGTCACACTACCTTTAGAATTCTACCAATAGCTCCCTATTAGGACATATGGTAACGCGTTGTCTATCTAAGATCATCAATACAGACAAGTTAAGCACAAATATAGTGCAATATTAAAAAGTAACCAGGAATCTAGGATTGAAGATATTTGTTACACTCTCACAGAGTGAGAACTGACTCTGATTCACTTGTGGTATGATTATAAGTTAGAACAGCCGATAGGACACCGCTATTTGAGTCCATTCAACAGTATAGAACTGTAAATACAGTGCCCTTTTGAAGGGGGTTACATATTAGAGCAATTCCAGTTTATTTGTTATTTCGAATTAAATACCTGTTGTGGTGCATGGGGACTATTGCATGATATTTCAAAGTACAATATCCACAATCGTGACTCCTATACAAGTATATTCCATTCGGAAACTATAATTAGGGGTTCCCTATTTTGTGGTCTCACTCACCCCTGTATTTTGTGAGGAATCTACCTAAAAGAGGGGGGTAGCTACAAGGAAGAACTACCATCCTATAATTTTGGGAATTATTATATGTGTAATTATCTCTTCCTCCCCTTCAAGTAAACACAACCTGGAGAGCATATCACCTATTTGCCAGAATATTCTCCCTAGGAGTCACATTCTCCCATTTCAACACTAGTTGGAATTTTAACACCCCTTTTTTCTTTTTTATCATAAAACTAATAAAAGTTAAGTTTTAAATCGTCTTGTCTGGGGCCGAGTACCTAGGCATATCAGGCCAATTCACCAGTGTTTTGCTGTTGAGTGCTACCAGTACACTCTTTCAATTGCAGTTTGCAATCGATCTTTCCAGTTTGCCTCTTTTAGTGTACAGCACCTAAGTCCCCACATATATTGATTTTGTGTTATTTCTCAAATTCCAGGAGAATACAACATACTGAGGGACACAGCTAATGTAGTGCCGTTGTTGTTTTTCTTTTTTGTCCTTACAATCCCAATTATACCTACTAGTAGCCTACAGGCTAAGACGGTGGCAACAAAAAGTAACCCTCTTCCAGGGGGGCATGTAGATTTTTAGGTAAAGGTGATTTTTTTTTTCAGGTGTACTTTTTAAACATTTTCATTTGTTTAACAAAAATGAATGTACATTTTTAAAGGATATTTAATACAAAATGAATTATAGTGCAGCCACCGAATATTTGGTACGAAAATTTCTTGGCCGCAAATGTCTAATATATATGTATATATATATATATATATATATATATATATATATATATATATATATATATATATATATATTTACAGTATATATATATATATATATATATATATATATATATATATATATATATACAGTATATATATATAAATTATATATATATATATATATATATATATATATATATATATATATATATATATATACAAATACGTTAACTTGCTCTATCTGAAATACATACCAAAGGATATACATATGAAATGAACAGTCTAGTCCAAAATAAACTTTCATGATTCAGATTGAGAATGTCATTTTAAACAATTCTCCAATTTACTTTTATCACCAATTTTGCTTTGTTCTCTTTGTATTCTTATTTGAAAGCTAAACCTAGGAGGTTGATATGCTAATGTCTAAACCCTTAAAGGCCACCTCTTCTCTCAGGGCATTTTGACAGTTGTTCACCACTAGAGGGTGTTAGTTCATGTGTATCATATAGATAACATTGTGGTCACGCACGTTGAGTTCAGGTGAGCCAGATCTGATTGGCTAAAATGGATGTCTGTCAAAAGAACTGAAATAAGGGGGCAGTTTGCAGAGGCTTAGATACAAGGTAATCAAAGAGGTAAAAAGAGTATTTATATAACTGTACTGGTTGTGAAAAACTAGGGAATGGGTAATAAAGGGAGTATCTATCTTTTTAACAAAAAAAGTTCGGGTGTAGACTCTCCCTTTCATCATGATAACACATTCCCTGTTAGATTACAAGCGTCGAAAAGCGTGAAAAAAATAGCTTTATTTTCTACGTGGGCGTGCATATATAAATATATAAATGGAGAAAAAAAATTGGGGGAAAAATTTAAGACCCGAGATCGTGCAAACTCCTTTGCATTTTCACTTTACCCATAGAAGTCAATGGAAAAAAAAACCACGCAAACAACATAGCATATTCACATTAGCAAATGTTGAATATTTACAGTAAATTCGAAGTTAAAATCTTTATTAAATATGCATATTGCATATATATGTTTTATCATGTTTTCAGTTACTTAATGGCAAAGGACTATAATGCACTTATATATATATACTGTATATGTATATATATGTGTACATGTATATTAATGTCTTTATATGTGTATATATATAACTGTAAATACATGTATACATATATAAATACATTAATATGTATATATATATATATATATATATATACACATACATACAAATACATCTTTAGACATGTATATGTATGTGTCTCAATGTTAAAGCCATTTGCCTGCCTTAACTTTTTTGTGCAATATTTTAATTTTTTTTATAATTTTTATTAGACAGTGCTAATATGAGTGTAACTGTATTTGTGATTTATTTTTTAAGTGTTTTGTGCAACTTTTTTGTTTTCATTAAACAGTTAACCAGTGCTCTGAGATCGCGGTAAGGATAGAAGCATAAATGGCGATTGCGCTCCACTTATAATATCAGTACAATGAAAATAGCTTGCAAAAACATTATTATGCTAGCGCAAAAACCGTTTGTGCTTCACTTGTAATCTAGCCCTCAATATTTAAACCTGTAAGTAATAAACTCTGCATATTATAAATCCATATTGGTTTACTTTGGAGGAGCTTTTTTTAGTAAAGTCCTATCCCCTTCATTTCTTTTCCACTTAAATAAATTGCAATATATCTTAAATCCTTTGAATTATTATTATGATATTCCCTAATGGGCACATAATGTTCTGATTCCTAGAGGATTCCTAATAGTACAAAAATGTTCTTTGATACTATCCTCATAGTATGTGACGTTTGTAATACTTTTTTCAGCTACAACCAAGTAGGTAGATAACTCCTGTGTCAGTACAACTGGTAGTATCTGCAATTTCATATTTATGTCCATATTTATGTCTAGAGGGGAGGGCATAAGGGAATTTCGATTCATATATCTAAACATAAAAGCCCACTTGATACACCGTTTGATGCTAGTGAGACACCATTTCACCATTTTTTAAAAGATGTGCAGCTCATGTGTACCACAAAAAGCTTACTCTTGCTGAACACGTTTCCACAGATATACTGTATATCCCCCCACCGAATAATTCTGCAGATGCTCATTGCTTTTGGGACATATCATTCTACACAAATTAAACAGTGGGAGTTAACCTTATGATGTAGTGACCAATCTGTTCCTAAGGATGAATAATGCACAAATATGGACTTAGGTTCAAAATCAGTTTAAACTATTTTATATAAAACACATGTTTCACGTTTAAATATTTATGTTTTCAGTTTTAATGTATTTTGTATTTATGTAATTTAATTAAGTTATTAATTAATAATTAATATTTATCAGGGTGTCTCTTCCCTTTACAGTGTTTCCAGGAATAATTCATAGTATCCAAAAGTTTTACATATTAAAAATATAACATGATGCTTCAGTCAAGAGTATTCAATGCTTTTTCACACTCCACAATATTTGTAATGCTTATTATGTTTATCTGACCTCTGGCATCTACTGACTTTATATCCTCTGCTTTTCTCCCTCTGCAACAACCCATAGAAAAGTAAGATATTTATATAAATCAAAAGAATTAATAGAATTCTTAGAAAATAAATATTAGGATTATAATTAAAATAATATACAATATCTTAACGACCCTCAACTATTTTGGAAAACTTCTAAAGTAGTTTTAAAGGCAGAAATGATATCTTATATGAAACACTATAAAAAATAAATAAAAAAAACAGCAGGAAGAACAAAAGTTCTTATAAACCAATTGGAAAATGCTTATGCACAATATCGTACTTGTAGATGCATACATGGTAATAAATGGTCAGATATCTCCCTCAATAAATGATATATTATATATGTCCCTATCACCCTTGCTATTTAATATATCACTGGAGCCTTTGGTATTCTTAATGAAGAATATTTATCTGGGTATTGAAACTGAGAAAGATAGGCTTCAAGTTGTACTTTTTGCTGATAATTTACTGTTAAATGTATCAGAAAATTAATATATTACCAAACTTTATATACCCTATTCATACGTTGCCATTAAAATTTTTGGATAGAGATATTAAACAGATTAATTTAGCTTTTAGGAGGAGCAAAATAAACCGAGAATTAGTTTATCTAAATTACAGATGCCTGTGAATAAAGGAGGGATGGGACTGCCAAATATAAAATATACAACTGGGCAGCCTTGATGATATTTAATATTAAGTGGATAACTGGGTATGAGAAATAAAAAAATAAAGCAAAATGTAACTACTCTTTAGCGTATATACCACATGCATCAACTTAGAACTCCTGAGTATACAGTATGTATGTATGTATATATATATATATATATATATATATATATATATATATATATATATATATATATATATATATATATATGTTTATATGTGTATATATGTATTTACAGACAATCATACACATATAAGCACATAAATACATATGTACACACGTATAGATATATATAGAGAAATATCTCTTTAAAAATATCTATTTAGCGCTGCGGAATGTGTTGGTGCTCTACAAATAGTACAAAGAACAAGGGGTTCGGTATACACTGTGACAAGTTGTGCTCGGTGTAGAAAGTCTGTTGTATAATACACCACTGACCACTAAAATAGTGAAAATACAATCTTTTGCAATCTTTTGCAGATAAATAAAACACAAAGTTCACATACCAAGCCTCTGTGAAGCATTCACAAATAGAACAGATGAGTCACATAAAAAAAAGGAGCCAGAACAGACTCACTTACTGCTCCTTTCCCAGACTTAGGCATATATGTAGCTCCAGACTCAGGTACAGATCCACCGGTATCTAGACATCAGGCACTCAGTACCTGGGATACAACCTCTGGCGTCACTCCCTTCAGTTAGGGCAGCCCATCCAGTCTCTCCGTGTGTAATCCTTTCACTCAAACGGCAGCATTCCTGCTACCGCTATGCCGTGTAGTTCCAGTCTTAGACGTTTTTCACAGGAGGGAGCATAATGAGTGATGAGCAGAATGAAAAGACAGCGTCTGACAGCGGCTTGGTGAACTGGCTACACCCGGTGAATAGTCAGTCCCTGCACAGCTGGCAGTAGTGATATAGAAAATAAGGAGGTCGGCAACAACTGACATAAAATGTTCAATTTATTAGAAAATCCAAGTTAAAAAGCGGAGGCAATCTCAAGATAAGCAGCAGTTAGGACAACAATCCAAAAGTAGCAGCTTACGCATTTCGGCTAATAAGCCTTTGTCATAGCTGATAGCCATAGATTACCAATAGCATTTAAAAAGGGAGCCTTACTTGCTAATTGGTAAAAACAAATTGTGAGAGTGTCTAGTGCTAAACAGCATGTTAAACACACAGTGCTGCAATACATTTGATGCCCAAGGTTAAGATGATACAGATCAAATCAAAACATTTTATCACAGTATTACAGTATTTTCAATATTGCAAACTGACAAATAAGGTTTAGATCTATCAAAAGGAATAATAATAAGGTGGTTACATCTGAACACACTACGGTCAATATCATAACCTGATAGATTCCATGGTAGGTATACACTGTATATAATCAGGGAATTATGTAATGCATGCATATTATAATGCAACAAACCAAACTATTCATATACTGACACATGATCATTATAAGGGAACAACAGGGAGATCCTATTCAAACAGATGTCCACTAGATGAGCACAAATAAAGTCATGACCTATAAGAAGGTAACAAAAGAGACCAAATACAACAGAGTGATAAATATATGTACAAATCTGTGCACTCTAAATAGACAATCTCATTCCCAATAATTGACCAGATCATACTCTGAGTTGAAGCCAAGGGGAGCTCTAGTTTGGAGAGTAAAGATCCAATACATCTCCCTTTTTTGAGTAGTTTGACCCTGTCACCCTCACGATTCCGGGGGACCACTCTTTTAATTGCCTGCCATCTCAGAGTATGATCCAATCCACCATGGGTTTTTTTATAAAATGCTGAACCAAACCAGTTTTAGACTTGGCTACACTAATGGTGGATAAGTGTTTGTGTATTCTAGACCTTATGTCTTGTGTAGTTAACCGTATATATTGGATTTACACAGGGTGCAAGTGAGAACTTATATGACAAAGTTAGAGGTACAGTTTAGACAAGAATGAATGTGATATTGTGTTCTAGTAACTTCAGATTTAAAGATGTCTGAGATGATAACCGACTCACAAGGTTGGCACCTATTGCTTCCATACCTAAACATACCTTTATGTGTTAACCAAGCTCCTGCAGTTAAAGTGTTACTGGGCAGTTGAGAGTGTGAAAGGAGATTTCCTAGGGTTTTTGTTTTCCTATATGAGCACCTAACTCCCTTGTCGACACAGTCCATTAGACCATCGTCGGCAGCCAACATATGAAAATGCCTGCAAGCCTGTCATTATTATTGGATTTATTTTGCCTGCACCCTGGCAGTTATTTGAAGCATTGTGAGTGCACTTCTGCTGGAATATATATATATATACATATATATATATATATATATATATATATTCCAGCAGAAGTTGGAATATATAATAATATATATAATAATATGAATAAATAGAACATATTCTTCTATGTGAAGAACATTGGAATGTGAAATATTCATATTTTCATGTCGGGTTTGCACACTTTAGAAAATTTGATTGAGTTTGAGCGCAAGTAGGGTGTATTTTTTTCCCCACTGTTCATGCTCCATTAAAGTCTATGGGGGAATAAGTTAATGGGGTTGTGATGTTTGAAGTTTGGATTTTTGCGTGCGTCAGGTTAGTTTGCGAGTAGAAACCTTTTACTTTTAGCTTGTAATACGTGTGTTACCCGATGCATACAAAAAGCTTACTTCTAGTGGAGTTAACAAGAGCACAGGAGCGATAAATAGTGTGACACTCGTTATCTGGCCCAATACCGGCCAAAGTTCAGAAATCATTATCTGCCAAAAACAAGCTCAAAATCGTGATTAATTCTTTCACCTTACAGATATATCTTCTGATAGTAAGTGAATAAAATGTGTGAATCCATTGACACATTTAGAAAGAGACATAGAGCTCCATGTTCTAAGCAACGAACACTTTTAGAGCCCTTACCTGCAATTCGGGGTGACTGACAGGCCCACCTCTCGAGCAATTAGTCAGACAAGAGCAGGGGCCGGCTCCATATAAGCATTTGAAGTTTTGAGAACTTTATCCGCCTGCCGATTAGTACATGTTGCCCATATTTAACAAGGTTCTTGAAAGTCATTTTTTTTTTATACAGCATACTTAACCGGTTAAAAACTCTGCAATGTTAATATTTGTCTGCATTTCAAAATTTTCATCAGTTAGTGTGCATGAGATCATTAGCAGGTAACACTCAATTTTAGTTATTAATCTTGCTAAAAAAAAAATAGCTCTTCATGTTTCACATTTGTGAAAAATTTTAAAAACATTTCAATAAACATATAAAACAAAAGACTTGAATTTTTGTAACATAACAATGTTGAAGACATTTTGAAAAATATAAATAATTATTATTACTTTATATCCAGGTGCTGAAAGGTTTGCTTTAGAGATTTACTGTAGATGCACTCCGTGCTTTCATTACAACTGGCATTTCAAAATTAAAAAAATAATTATATTCACTAATTGTAGAACATCTGCCCATCCTTTTAGTCCCAAATTTAAAAATAAATTACTTTGGGGATCACAATAATATCCTTTAAATATATTCGCTAGTAAATGAAAATCTTATTGCCAGATTATCTTAAAAAAATAAAGTATAATTTCTAAGTGACATTTTCTGTTCCTCCAGCACAGACTTCAGTACATACACCCGACTGCACTGAAGAAACACTTGCCATCTGTTGCATTATAGCTTTCATGATTTTTTAACATTTTGTTTTGAGATCTTAAATGCTAAGTAAAATGTCAAGTCATGTTAGAAAAATCATAGGTATTATACCATAAATGTTAGTTCTCCTTGCGTAAAGTAAAAGACAACTCATAATAATAAGCCTCATTTGAGTTATTTAAAAAAAGGAATATAGAAAGATTTATTTCAGCTTTTTAACACTCTTAAATCTTCTGATTGCTTTATATAAATAGTTCCTCTACAGAGATACTGTATGTGAAACACAAATGTATTTATTTGTTTACTTTATTTTTCATTGCCATGTGCAACTATCTTCAAAAAATGATCTACAACAAATCATTTAAAAAAATTTAAAGGGACAGTCTGGTACAAAATAAACTTTCATGATTCAGATAGGGTATATAATTTTAAACAACTTTCCCTTTTACATTTATCACCAATTTTGCTTTGTTCGCTTGGTATTCTTAGTTGAAAGCTTAACATAGGTAGGCTCACATGCTAATTTCTTAGACCTTGAAGGCCGCCTCTAATTAAAGGCATTTTGACAGTTTTTTATATAGATAACATTGTGCTCTTGCCCGAGAAGTTACCTAGGAGTCAGCACGGATTGGCTAAAATGCAAGTCTGTCAAAAGAATGAGATAAGGGGGCAGTCTGCAGAGGCTTAAATACAATTTAATCACAGAGGTAAAAAGTATATTTATATAACAGTGTTGGTTTTGCAAAACTGAGGAATATGTAATAAAGGGATTATCTATCTTTTTAAACAATAAACTTTCTGGTGTAGACTGTACCTTTGATGTCTTGAATTGATTTTTGTGCAGCACAGTCCCATATCTTTATGAATATCAATAACGTTAAAGTTTTCAAACATATTGTGCCTGGTTATCTTTGGGTGTAAAACTGTAAACCTTAATCTTTGCCATATTTATATTTTATTATTTTACTATTTATTCATAACAAAATACAGCAATGTATGTTGGCTATACCTGTTATGAAGCTTCTAATAGATAGATGTTTGCAATCATAATTGTGCAGGAGCCGAACTAGTCAATCATCCCAGGCATATCTGTCAGGGACATATCAGTCAGGGGTGTTTGTATTCTGCTAGCTTTGAGGTGAGGTTAGGAAGCAGTGTGTTTAGGACCGTTAGTTCTTAACTTGTGGTTGCACAGTTGTAATAGAGTTAAAAATTACTTTTCTTATCAGTTACCTATTGCTCTTTGTAAGCTTTGCAAAACTTAGTTACTTTACATGAGAGCGCCCTGTACTTAGGTAAGCTCAGAAGGGTGAATGAGCATTATATAGCAACAGTGTTTGCAGCAATTTTGTTAATAGTTTTATAGAACTAGTCACGTATATGCTCTGAGCCTATGTCAGTATGCACTCATTGAAAGGAGCTAAGTTTTCACAAATTATACCAAGAGAATAAGGTGTATTTGATAATCAAAGTAAATTGGACACTTTATATGAATCATGAAAGTTTAAATTTTAATCATCCAAAACCCTTTAATGTCAGTACTAAATTATTATCTCATTTGTGCTAACTCACCAATTATGAGCTAAAAATTACATTAGCTTGATTTGTTGATAAAAAAAGAGCAATAAGCAACAGTATGCAAAGTTATCCATAGTTTTCACTTAATTGAGCAGTTAGCACTGTGATTTAGTAGAGTGCCTTGGTGTACAAGCTACCACACCTATATTGCTATGGATCCACTTAAAAGTTCAAATGATAAAAAGCCAGGTCAGGACTCTACATGTTTAGGTTACAAACATTAGTTTGTAAAACAAAGGTTTCTCAATATACTCACACTGCAATGCCAAATGGGAACTGGGCTGGAGCTGCAAAGTGCAATGCGGACATCTTGTCCTATGGAGAGTGGTTGTTAAAAAGTAGTAAGCTCAACATTCTTTAGGATGGCTGCTATGAGCTAAACAAATATAAACACATAAATACACATGAATATATATATATATATATATATATATATATATACACACACACACATATATGTAAATATATACAGTATATATATATATATATATATATATACTTATCAATATGAGATTGCACAATGTGAGGGGTGTGCTCACCTTTGTGACATACTGTATATATATATATATATATATATATATATATATATATATATATATACAACACACAGAGAAAACCCAGCACTCACTTACAAGCTCTCAGCTAAGATTTAAAAGCAAAAATGGAAAGGTTAGTTACCGCATCTGGCCAAATGGGACAAGCCCAGGTACCTCGTCAAGGTCCTTTCCAACACCTGGGACCCTAAAACAGCCACACACAGAGAAAACCCAGCACTCACTTACAAGCTCTCAGCTAAGATTACATATTCCTGTGCACCCTTCCCTTGTTTTCAGTTTGTTTGGATTTGAAAGCTTGCATTGTGTGGCTGTTTTAGGGTCCCAGGTGTTGGAAAGGACCTTGACGAGGTACCTGGGCTTGTCCCATTTGGCCAGATGCGGTAACTAACCTTTCCATTTTTGCTTTTAAATCTTAGCTGAGAGCTTGTAAGTGAGTGCTGGGTTTTCTCTGTGTGTTGTATTAATTTGTTTTGTAATTTTCCCTATGGTACTTGCACCCAGACCTGTCTGGGGTTAACTGCTTGTGGCTCTGGGGACAGCACAGCTTCCTGTGAGTGCCAGTGGCACCCAGGGCTGAGCATGTTGCGGGGTCATGGGATGTGTATCCGGTCCGGTATGAGAGTGCAGTTCCCTTCCGTGTTTTGTATATGTCTAGGGTGGTTACATATTCCTGTGCACCCTTCCCTTGTTTTCAGTTTGTTTGGATTTGAAAGCTTGCATTGTGTGGCTGTTTTAGGGTCCCAGGTGTTGGAAAGGACCTTGACGAGGTACCTGGGCTTGTCCCATTTGGCCAGATGCGGTAACTAACCTTTCCATTTTTGCTTTTAAATCTTAGCTGAGAGCTTGTAAGTGAGTGCTGGGTTTTCTCTGTGTGTTGTATTAATTTGTTTTGTAATTTTCCCTATGGTACTTGCACCCAGACCTGTCTGGGGTTAACTGCTTGTGGCTCTGGGGACAGCACAGCTTCCTGTGAGTGCCAGTGGCACCCAGGGCTGAGCATGTTGCGGGGTCATGGGATGTGTACCCGGTCCGGTATGAGAGTGCAGTTCCCTTCCGTGTTTTGTATATATATATATATATATATATATACACACTTATCAATATGAGAATGCACACTTATTGCAACATAATCCAACGTTTTGGCCTCCACCTGGGCCTTTGTCAAGGTAACAATACAGTGAACATCACCACCCTTATATACTCTCTAGTATTCACAGGCCACTCCCAACTCCCAGGGAGCACAGCTTCTCTGCCATCTAGAGTAAACTGTACATAAATACATCTGTACACACATATAAACACACACACACACACACACATATATATATATATATATATATATATATATATACACAGTATATATAAACATACATATTTGTATATGTATGTATCTCTATGTTAAAGCCCCTTGCAGCCTTTTTTTTCTAACACCTGAGACCTCATATCTTTGAGCTCTAACTTTTTTTCCAATCATTTTTATTAGATGGTGTTAATATAAGCTTAACTGAACTTTGCAATTGCAATGTATTTTTTATTCGTTTTGTGATATTTTTTTGTTTTTCGAAAGCTAACCAGAGCTCTTAGGTAGCACTAACCCGACAAGCATTAACCTGAATTGAGCTCAAGCGAATGTGTTTACTTTTAACTCGTAATACCAGCAAAATTTAACCTGCGCGCAAACGATCGCAAAAACTCGATATTGCTTGCATGCAAAAGTTTGAGCTCTAAACTTAATCTGGCCCTCAATGTTTTAAACAAATGCATTTTAAATTTCCCTGATCTTTACTCAAAACCACTAGACAGTCTGCAAGTTCATAAGAACAGACCACATTAACACCAAGTTAAAATGAATAAATAAATAAATAAATAAAAAAATAGAGCATGCAAATTTAAGAGATTGTTCAACTAATTTTTTATTACTAAATTTACTTAATTCTCTTTGTTGTAAAGCATACACTACTGGGAGCTAGCTGGTAATGGTTGGTTACACACATATGCTTCTTGTCATTGGCTGGCCAGGGGAGTTTAGCTGGACACTAGTAGTGCATTGTTGCTCGGACAGTGACTTTAACTTTGATTCCATTTATTAAGGTCCTTGTGGACAATGTTCCCAGACAGGAAGCGTGTCCACACACCATCAATGCCTCAGACACAGCATCAGCTGCCAGAATGTAATATTACGCAAGTAAAGGCTTATGTAGCCCAATTTCCTGCTCTTATGCAACAAGGGCTTGCAAGCAACAGCGCAATAATAAAATGTTCTTACACATTGGAGTATTATTTTACATTTTTATGTCTTTTTAATTGCTTACATATACACAATGCATACATAGGGGTAGATTTACCAAGTAGTGGATGCTGCTATCTACCCCCGTACTTTTTGGCTCGCCGGAAATGTAAGATAAGAAGCAGTGGACATAAGACCGCTGCTCCTTAACTCGTCCGCCACCTCTGAGGCAGCGGACAGCAATTAGCCCGATCAGATACGATCGGGATGATTGACACCCCCTGCTAGCGGCTGATTAGCCGCAAATGTGCAGGGGGCGGCATTGCGCAAGCATTTCACTAGAAATGCTTGTGCAATGACAAATGCAGACAGCGTATGCTGTGGGGATTTATCGATGTGCAGCGGACATTGATAAATCTAACCCATAGTATAGACAAAAAGATGTGATCTATTGCCAAAGAAAGAAATCTATAGATTTTTTAGCTACATGTGTTATTCTGGAATTGTACTGTATATTTTATGGATAAGAGATGCCTTTTTACCCTCTCCTTTAGGGGGTGCATTGCTCTCCTTACATGCTATTTTTCGTTTGACAAGTGATCAAATAAGTAACATATGTAGATTTAAAATTGAGATGTTGCATTATAGCATAAGTAAAGTAAATGACACTAGAAATTAACTCTAGATTATTTGGTATATGCACAAATTTCACATGACATTCATCATAATAGGTGAATATCCAATATTTTTTTAAACCAACTAGTATTGTACATTGGTTCTGATTAAATAATCTCCTCTTATTTTGCCTCTATATGTTATAAAATGAATGCCCTTTTCTTTTCATGTCTGATCTCCTAAACACATAGGTAAAATGGATTTCAAAATATAACAAGTGTTTTTAAACTACATTATATGACAAAATTAACTAAGTTTTAGTTTAAAATTTGTCAATTTTAGAATTCCTGTTCTGAAATAAGATATCCCTATTTATGTTCGATGCTCTAAACTGAGGTATTAGTAATAGTGATACCTTGTTCCCTTTCCTTTAGGTGCTTTGTAAATTCCATTTCTTGTAACTCAAATAAGAGTTTTGTTGAATTATTATTGCTCAATTTCAGGTATTGCATCTCAGGGATTTCTCTCATAAGGTGTTAGGAGTGATGAAAGTCAGCTCTAATAATTTTGTTTACCTAAAATGGGTTTTCTAACCATCTCAGTTATAACAGTGACTTGATTTAGTTTCTGTCTTAAAGGAACATGAAACCCAAAAATGTTCTTTCATGATTCAGATAGAGAATACAATTTTAAACAACTTTCCAATTTACTTCTATTATCTGATTTGCTTCATTAGTTAAGTATCCTTTGTTAAAGAAATAGCAATGCACATGGGTGAGCCAATCGCACAAAGCATCTATGTGCAGCCACCAATCAGCAGCTACTGAACATATTTAGATATGCTTTTCAACCAAGGATATAAAGAGAATAAAGCAAATGAGATAATAGAAGTAAAAGTGAAAGTTGTTTAAAATTGTATGTTCTATCTGAATCATGAAAGAAATTGGGTTCCATGGCCCTTTAAGTCTATATTTATTCCCTTTTCGTTCCACAAAAAAAGTGAAACAAAGCTTAAAATAATTGGTATTCAAATATTTTACAATTATATTATGTTTTCAGTCCTATATCAAGCTAGTAACTGTATATGAAATTAGCATAATATACCACCTAAATGTTTCCTTTTATTTAACCTGTGCTAACTATCCAATGAGATGTTGTCTTCTTTTAAATAGCAAACGAATAATGTAGTCAGGACATTCTCCCAATGTTTTATTTAAAGATTCCCTTTCCAGAGACAATATGCATGTCTGAGGGTTTAGACTTTGATATTTAAATTTCCGAAACAATCTATCCCCCAAATAATTTTTTTTAATGTTCTATATTTGGCACACACTGGTTCATCAGTATATACATCATAAATCTCTGGTAAATATACAAATAAGTATTGCGAGAAGACAGAACACCAGGTACTTTTCTTGCCGTTGCTTACAGTGCTGGAAGTCCAGCAGAGTACAAGCAGAGCAGATGGAAAATATCTGTAAATAAGCTTATATTTCAGTAATAAGGGTACTCCCATTACAAAATTTAGGGCATACAGTTACATTGTGCAAGTTCCTTAGTCAATGTCAGGAACCAAAGGCCCAGACTTTTTAGGGTTAACAACAGGGAATTAAAAAATGAAAGAGGACAGGAGATCCACTTTAGCAAACACAGGAACAAGCACTCAATAGCAGGTTTCAGACAGGGTTTCACAAAAGCACTTCCATAATATCAGCCAACATATATCATTCACGCTACTAATGTCAGTGGAACAGACTTTTTAGGGTTAACAACAGGGAATACAAAAATGAAAGTGGACAGGAGATCCACTTTAGCGAACACAGAAACAAGCACTCAAAAGCAAAGTTCAGACAGGGTTGTACAAATGCACTTCCATAATATCAGCCAGCATATATCATTCACCCTAGTGATGTCAGTGGAACAATTTAAATGTTCTTCTTGCAATTTCTATAAAAATGAATATTGCAGCATTGGTAGGTACCATCAAGCATGGGGGAGGTCTCTCTGATTTGGTACTGTCCCTCATAAGTGTTGAGAAAATGAGGTGAGGAGAATGACACAATTTATGAAGACTGCTGCTTTCTTAACTCACCACATCTGATAAGTCTGGGATGATTGACAAGCCCTACTCTGATACAACCAATCATCACAGATTTTTTTTTTGGCCAATGTTAAATGCAGCAGGCTGGCTATGCTGCTCGCTCACCCTGAACTAGGGTGGAAAGGTTACCTAGCTGGAAACATTGTTTACTTGGAGGATGATACATGTCATTCATAGAATAATTACAAGTGGGGAGTAAATAAAGATTGAAGAAGACAAGACAAAGAAAGTTAATTGAGAATAAATGGAAGATAGGGTAAGATAAAGAAGGATAAGGACCTAAACAAATGATCATTGATGATTGTTTTTAAACACATAGTTAAACTCATGCACCAATCACCTGAGCAGGACACAATCAATGAATCTAATATGCATGCATACATTTCTTCAGATTGGGCATTATCCTGCGCAGATGTATGTGTTTAAGGAGTTACAGATAGTTTGCAACAAGTATTCGTTTAATAATTAATTGCGTTAATAGAGTACTCTATTTTTACACTATAATATCTATTTAAAATGATGCAGAGGTAAGTGATCTCATTGTCCCATCCTAATAGTTCTGCAGATTTCTCTCATCCCAGCTCAATACAAAACTTGATAAACATACTTTCCATGTTGTGGTGCATAGTCAGCCCAAAATGACAGCCATAATATAAGTGTAAGATTTACATCACAGGCTACAAATAACAATATATGAGAGTGATTTTTAACAGCATGTCAACACAAAAGGTGATTTTGTCTTGCTAATGTGTGACTCTGTTTTATTGTGAAGTTTTTTTTTTTATCTCTAAGTGGTTTGTTTCTGACACACTAATTGCTCATGTCAGCAATAGGAAGTCAGAGTTAATCAGGCAATCAAAAACTGTCAACCTTTGTTTCTTTTAAACTCCCAATGCAAATCATTCCTTGTCATTCTTCTGTGTCATCCATGTTTGATCTCATCAGCATCTGGACATGCTTGTATGGAGATGAGTTATGTGAAGGACATACATAATCTATGTAGTCTGCTGTGACCTCACTTGAGAACATTGTACATCAATATGTCAACTGGGAACGCTAAACTTTCAATTTACATTTTTTGCTGAGTAACAAAAAAATAAGATAAAGCCAATTGGAATAGTAGCACATTTTTTAGATGACTGAATTACACAGTAGTTTTTGAGCTGTTGGTTTATTTTCATACAACTCACATTACTTAAAGGGCCTAAAAGATGCAGTTATAACACTGCTCTAACATTTTATTATTGCACTATTGCTTAAATAGAACTGTGTTTTTGCAAAGTGTATAATATATTGCTGATCTGAACATGGACAGTGCTTGGTAGCCACACACCTGTGCTTTGCCTGATTGTCTCAGTGGTCATGTTTATCTCTAGACCAGTTATGCATTACCGGTCTGAAGCAGACTCTATGGGTTAGATTACAAGTGAAGTGCAGTTGACAGTACATGGTGCGTTATATTTTGTTTGGCCATGTACAAAGACTAGTGCATAATCTGGTGTTACAAATGGAGGGTAAAATATTTTAACCAATGCTTAACTTTTTTTTAGCGTGCCCTATACTTTTATGGATAGTGCAGGGAACACTACTAGTGGGCAAATTGCCTTTATGTGCCTTTAATGTATATTTATCATGATAGTGGTGGTTATGTTTTGGTTGAATAGTGAGTGAGTGAAGTGACTGAATGAGAGTGTGTTTGAAGGTGACTATGTTGGGGCAGAATTTAGGAAAATTAATCTGACATCCTTTGTTGAAGAGAAAAAGCTGGGAAAGTTCATAGGAGCTCTGGAGTAGGCACATATGCCTTTAGTAATATATGACAGCAGTGCTTGCAACAATGTTTGTAGCAATGGTATACACTGTTGCAGATACGGGATACTGCTGCCACAGAGTGCTTAAAGGGACACTGAACCCAAATTTTTTCTTTCATGATTCAGATAGAGCATGAAATTTTAAGCAACTTCCTAATTTACTTCTTTTAGCAAATTTTCTTCATTCTCTGTGTATCTTTATTTGAAATGCAAGAATGTAAGTTTAGATGCCAGCCCATTTTTGGTGAAAAACCTGGGTTGTCCTTGCTGATTGATGGATAAATTCATCCACCAATAAAAAAGTGCTGTCCAGAGTTCTGAATAAAAAAAAAAACATTAGATGCCTTCTTTTTCAAATAAAGATAGCAAGAGAACGAAGAAAAATGTATAATAGCAGTAAATTAGAAAGGTGTTTAAAATTGCATGCTCTATCTGAGTCACGAAATAAAAACATTGGTTTTAGTGTCCTTTTAAGAAGATACAAACACTCCTGGGCTCCTATGGGTCTTGCTAAGTTTACTCTTCATTAAAGGATTTAGAGAGATAGAGGTACATTTGAAAATATAAGTACACTGAAAAGTTGTTTTAATTGATTTGCTTTATCTGTATCTTAAAACTTTAATTATTATAGGCAGTTCCATTGATTTCTTGAGAGACACTGTATACTTTATAAACCTGATGTTAATGTGAATGAACATTTATCTTTATGTTATAATATCTAAATACCTCAATAAAAGATTATTAAATAAAATAATAATAATAAACGTTTAATTATGACTTTTCACTTTAAGAGTTTTGGAGAACTAGTACAGGGGTGGATTAACTGTAAAAGGAACAGAACACTTAGACATAGATAGGTTGCACTAAAGATGCTTGAGGTGGGAATGCTCTTGACTGGGCTGAACTGTCTATTGTCAGAGTTGGGAGTTGTTGGTTGAGATTTAGGTGGTCACCAATATCCTCGAGTCAAACTGGGGTATAAATAGTGAAACAAATACAGGACGGTTAGTAGCTCTGTATCATATCTGTGAAGTATGGGATTTAAGATCGGTGGTAAAGTGTACAATTATAACCTTAACCATGTAATGTATCCTCACATTTCAGCAAGAGTAAATAAGATTAGTGAACATTAAATACTATGGATTTTGGTGAGTTGCACAAGCAAAGTAAATGTCACTATGAGCTATTTTAGTAATAAATGGACATTATATTGAAAAAATCCCAGCATTTAAATATGTTGAAATATAATATGCCTAAAAACCTTAAAAAAATGTTAGCCAAAAGCTGTTTAAATTGAAACTAATACAGCATTATCAGTTGTGTTCTTCCTACCCACACTCATTGGCTGCTAGACACTAGCTTCTAATGTTAGACAGGTACAACAACCATTATTAGTAAGTAAACTACTGATACTATTGCTTTAGATTAAATGTAAAGAGTTTTACTTCATATTTTTAAGGCAACAAAATAAAAAGGGTGGGATTTATTATTTGGCAGGTTTACAATGTTTCCAGCTAAAGAACCTGTCCTTTTACAATCATGGTGAGTGAGCATTTGCATTTAACATTGCATAACAACATGTGCAGCTCTGCTCCTATCTCTCACAATTGAGTTGGGGTGATTTAACTCCTCCACCCCAGAGGCATAAACAAGCATACACCACCAGGGCTCCAAAATAGCCTCCTACGCTTGATAAATGGAGCTCAAGAAGTCTAAATCCTGAACTTTCATATTGACCATAGAACATTTTCAGTACAATGTCCCTTTATTAAAAGAATATGAAACCCAAAACTTTTCTCTTGTGATTCAGACGGAGCATACCATTTAAAAAAGTTATAAATTGCCTTCTATTATCAAATTTTCTTTGTTCCCATGATATTCTGTGTAGGAGATACCTAGGTAGGCATCTAGAGCACTACATAGCAGGAATTAATGCTGCCATCTAGTGCTCTTGCAAATGCATAACATTCTTGCAAAATTCCTGCCATTTAATGCATCAAAATGGGCCGTCTCCTAAGCATATGTCTTTGCTTTTCAACAAAAGATACCAAGAGAATGCGGAAGAATTGATAATAGAAGTAAATTAGCAAATTGTTTAAAATTGTATGCTCTGTCTGATTCACGAAAGAACAATGTTTGGGTTTCATGTCTCTTTAAACTTAAATTACTATGCAGTTATATTGGCTGCACTTGCAACCTAGCAAAGACATTAGCTGCAGCTGTGCCAATTATGATAGGCAGACAGACAGACTGTGATTCACATATAGGTGCATTTGTTTTTACAATATCAGTACATTTATATAGTTTCAGATTAAATATAAAATATGGGGGGAAATAAAACACATCTTTATGTTATAATTGTTTGCATACAATGAAAATGCATGTTGCTTGCTTTGAAAAGAAAATTAAATGCACATATATTAAGTACTGCAAATACAGAGATGTAACAATCCTATAAAGAAGCCGTTCAGCCCTGAAGCAATCAATTTAGTTACAAGAGCGTGGCAGTTTACAATGAGATAATAGGAGAGAGAAATCATTTATAGTTGTTGTAGTAAGCATGAAATGCTGGTTAAAATGAAACTTGCATATCATTGTGTGGATAGTGAACGTGTCAAGGCCAAGAGTTTTATCCTTGACATCTGTATTTAAAAAAAAAAAAAAAAAAAGTATATGTTTTTTCCTGGTTAACATAATAATAATAATTACTGAACAAATCTGAATTAGCCAATATTACCTCAAGCAGTGCTAGGCTCTAAGACGACAATTACTACACAGTATTGATTAACACCAGTTAGTAGTGTGTGTTGCACTACCATATACTGTAAACCATTACACCTTGGCACTACTTGATAATTTAGTGAATGAATTGTGCTCTGTCAAGGAGGAATAGTACAGCACAGTGCATAGCTTTTTGGAAAACTGAAGAAATGATAACTGTGGCCAGGGTCGGCTCCAAGGGGAGGCTTTGATGGGCAATGTCCACCCAAATGGAATGCTGTGCCCCCTCAAAAAAATTATGTTGTTATTGTATAAATAAGTGTGTTACAATGCTGGAAAGGTGGTAGCCCTAGTTATGATGCCAGTGGGTATTCACACAGCATATTGTGTGTGTATCACTTTCTCAGTGGAATGATGCTGACCTTTTACAAGCGGCACACAAAAACTGTTCCCTGCATAATGTGTGCAAACCAGACTCTTACAGGGAGACTGTATAGAATAATTCTCTTACACACAATGCGCCTTCACCTAGGGTAGCTATGACACCAGCCCCGAACTGTAAACGTTCTAAAAAAACTTTGTAAACCAGTCGCTCAATGGGAACAGTTCACAAATGATAGCAGCAACCACTCAGCAAATTGTGTACATATCAATCATGGTGTGGGTGTTCCCATTATACTGTGTATATAGCAGTCACACGCAGTAGGTGTTCCCAGTATAGCGTGTTTATCTATACCAGTCACACACAGTGGGTGGTTCCTTATACAATGCCAACCTCTTGTCCAGCCCATATGCGTGTCGTGCTCAAGTTATAGTTCAATGCCTGCACTGGACCAGCAAAACAAGCAGTAGGGGAAGGAGCCCTTCTCATCCGACAGCAGCAGCACACTAACTAAGGGAATGCTTCCACTTTACATAAACATGGCGGCCCTCAAAAGCGTACACCGGTTTCTGCATCACAAGTCACAAGCTTTTCTATTTACCATATTATACAGTGTTAACCAAGCTTTGACCCTTCTCTGTGCCCGCATTATATACCCACCGGGCAGGCAGGCAGCATTTGCTCTGAGCTTGTGACTGGCGTAGTGGGTCACTCACGATCTTGTACAGGCAAAGCGTGTGGTTTCCTGATGCTAATAAATCTTCACGTCACACATATTTTATGTCGTTTACTAACATTACCAGCTGATTACATTAACCAGTAGTTTACTCTCAGTCTGTATATGCATTTGCTTGATATATCCACTATAGTCTCAGTGCAGTATGAATTAAAAGTGCTTCTGTCAGATGCTTCGGTTGAGAGTGTATTTGAGTAGAAACGCTGATGTCACTCTGAGTGGTAATTGCACTGTCAGTGTAGCATTATTTTATTTCTCTTGTAAGGGATGTCCCCTCACTCTGCTCTTATTTTGACTCTCATACATGCTTTGCAAAAAATGCGTGCCCCCTCATGAAAAAAAAATGCCCCCCCCCATTTCATTCATTCTGGAGCAGAGTCTAACTGTGTATGGGTTTAATATATTGCAGCTTTCCCATTTAGTTTCATTCTATATAACTTCTAATTTTAAATCTCCTTTGAAGCCCTATGCAATTTCCAATTCCAAACTCAACTTCGTTCCCCCTCTTTTGCACAGTTCAGTAATCTCTACTGCACCTCTTTCATGATGAATCTGTCCCCAGCATTTAATTTATCCCTTCCTCATTTCTGTTAATTTTACTTTAATTGTCTCCATTTCTTTCAGAATCTTTCTACATCCATTCTATTCTTTTTTTACATGTGTTTGCTATTATTGTTCCTTAATATCTTTTTCACATATCCTTTACAGATTTGAATACCCATATTTATATTTGCTTTTCACCCAAGTCCATTCCTTTTTTACTTCCATCACTAGGAATGAGAGTACTGCAGACTGTCAGCATAGAATATCTATAGTTTGTGTTATGAACACTATTTAGACTTGCTGAGCTCTGATCCGTCCTGGTTAAGAATCAATCACTCCAGTGGGGTTTGATGTATTAGAATAACTATCCACATGCATTGTTCCATACTGTTATTAATGTTGTTACAACAAATGCAACCTTTGGTCAACATAAGCGCAGATATTGCTCTCATGCCTCATACTTTTTCAGAGCTAGACATTGAATTGTCTCCCATTTGTTATTGAAGAAATCTGAAAAAAATTTCTCCACTCATAAGAATGTTATGGTTTGTTGAGATCTGTGCATATCAGGTATTGGATTTTTTTGTACAAGAAACATGGGTAAGCATGTGTGCTCATTAAAACAGGTCTCATAGTGTCTATTTTGTATTTCTTACACACCCTTGCCTCATGCCATTCTTAAAGAGTTATGAAACAGTGCTAATTTAGTGACGAAAAAAAAAGTTAAATCTAACTGAAAACTACTTTAATTTAAAAGCTATTTTTTTTGCCTTCCTTTAGAGACTGGGCTGTGAAAGCAAGTAATAGACCCTGCACAAATTAAGCTAAAAAAAGTAAATACAAGGTAAAATCTTTTTTAAATGATGAATAATACACATTGCGATTATTTCTATTAAGTATAACCCACTGTTTATTACTTTTTTATTACAACAATGCCTGTTTTATATCTCTTTACATTTTATATTAGTATACTGTTGAATAAGTATGTAGAGATAACAGATCAGTTGTTTATAGTTATAGTTCTGTCTGAAATACAATACCTTAGAGTATGCCCTCAGATGAAATGCTTATATTGTATAGGTTGAACCATGCATGGATAATCGCTTAGGAGCCTGACAACATACCCTCACATATAACCCTTTTACTCTAATACCTCAACACAGCCCACCCATTGGTAAACACCCACATTATTACCCGCTTGGTTGAACACACACACTACCACATTGATAAGTCATCCAGTTGGTAAATTATCTAGTAAAATAATTTGCTTTTTATCCGCCATAACAAACCCCTAATTCCTAACTTCCCCAAATTATAAATTAATATCCATAATAAAACAAACAAATTTAATAAAAAACACAATCCTAAAGAAATGCTTTAAAGGGACATGAAACCCAAACATTTTCTTCCATGAATCAGATAAAGAATACAATTTTAAAAAAAGTTTCCAATGTATTTATATTATCGGATTTGCTTTTTTCTTTTGTTATTCTTTGTTGAACAGATATCTAGATAGGTAGCATGCACATCTCTGCAGCACTACCCGACAGGAAATAGTGCTGCCATCTAGTGCTCTTGCTAATATAAACATTTTTGCAAAATTGCTGCCATATAGTGCTGTAGACACGTGCACAATGCTGAACTTAACATCCTGCTTTTCAACAATGGATAACAAGAAAACAAACTGGAAATTTGTTTAAAATTCGGTTTTAAAATAGGGTTTTATGTCCCTTTAACTCTTCTCTTAATTTAATTTAACTGGAATTACAATAATTATCAAATAAATGGAAGTCATTTGAGACCCATTAGAGATATTTTGGGAAACTTCCTTAATACTATGATCTTTGACTCTTCCTGCAGATAAAACAATGCATTTGTAAATAGCTTAATTTTGCTGTTCCAGTTCAGTTACTATTTTTCTGGAGGATCCATCTTTGAGTCTCCTTTTTAAATAAAATATTTATAAGAATATAATAATATTTACAATTTTAGCATTTTTTTTAATTATGCTATTGATACATTGGTTGGTTAAAAATCGATATAATATCGATATATTTAAAAAAAATGTTTACTATATTTTTTTGCAGATAAAGAGCTGTGTGAAGATTTATTGGTTGGATAGCTTGATGGGATGTTGGTGAGTGTGTAATGCCCGCTGAGTGTGTAATGCCCGATCCTGTCAAGGGACTGTCAATCACTGAGAGCGAGCAAGCGAGTGAGTGAGCTCTCAGTGATTTCTCTTCGCCACCTCAGAGGTTTCATTTGAACTCACGATTGCGCAACCCCATTTTAAAGCCTGTTTATGAAAACACTTGTACTAATAGCGAGATTCATCATAGTGCAAGTGAGATAAACTTTAACAGAAAGAGGTTGCTAAATACCATTTCTAGCTGTTGGGTCTTGATCTCACTTTTCCTGAAGATCCCCTTAACTGTGCAGGATATAAAGTACTCAACAACACATATACATAAAGAGGTATACATATGTAAATCCTCTGGGGTTGCCATGTTCCTTGTTCAGAGGAGGATTGCCCGGTATTTTGAAGCTGGACTGACCTTACTATGTGGGATCAAACTGATATCATTTGTGAAAAACTGGGCTAAAAAATAGCTACTTGTAGGTGCTAACTCACCATAGAACAAGCTACAAAGCTGCTGTTCATTCTTGGTAGAGTGCTTCTCTTTCTGTATGTATTTGTATTATGACCCTGGGAAAGTGGCCCTAAGGGTGATGGGGGAAACCAGGCATTGAATCCTTGCCCAATGTGCTTAGAGAGATATGGCTGCACTTTAGTGATAAGGCTCCCAGAAGGCCAAAACATTTGTCCAGGGTTGCCAAGTTCCTTGTTCACAATTGGGCTAAAGGAGGCTGCTCCTAGGTAGTAACTCACCATACTACAAGCTGTTGAACTTTTGTTCATTCCTGGTAGATGGATTCTCTGTATGCACATGTAAATGCTGGGGCGAAACTACAGGGGGTGCAGAGGTTCGCAATTGTGAATGGGCCCCGAAGGGTGGGGGCCCAGCATCAAAAACAAAACAAAAAATACTGAAAAACTAATATCATGTGAGTGTGACATGATGTTTCACTAGTGTCTCTGACTACAGGGGTTAGTCTTTCTGTTTTTCCCTTTGTTGTTTATGTGTGTATGTTTGTATGTATGTATGTGACTGTGTGTGTGTATTTATGCATGTATGTGTATGTTTGTGGAACCAGCAAATTACAGACCATGTTACTACAGCATGGGGGGAGGGGGTAAACAATGTCACTATACAGTACCACTATATACAGAATGGAGGGGCTGGACTATGTCACAGACTACTGTGGTCACTTTATAAAGTACTGGGGTGGATAGGGTCAGGCCAGTCATCTCACCAGCAGATTACAGACTGTGTCACTGACTCACTATATACAGTACTGTTGGGTTAAACAGTGTCACTATATACAGACATGTAATCTGATTCACATCAGTGTAAATGTGTTCACTAACCTCTGCAGACCGATTATACAATAGTGAATAGCAATGAACTGAGCTTTGATGAATCAATACTATGTATTCTAATACACTTCTAAAATGTCTCCTGTGGTCAGTGCTGAGTTTGAAAAGGCAAAACTGGTCTTGAAAAATGTGTTAAAAAGGCTCTTGAAAATGGACTGTAATTGCTGGAAACTTTTTGGCTTCATATTAAGGAATTTCCTCTGAGAGATGAAAACGTGATTGTGCACTAAATAGCCAAAATCACTATTGTGATCAGGTAGAAACAAAAAGAGGCCTTTTCACCCAGATAAAATTGTGAAAAAGGTCTCAGCCTAAAGATTGTGATAGGCCCCCAAATTAGGTTATACAAAATTAAAATCACATAACATACATTTTTAGATAAAATTATATTTAGTTTTGTTTGATAGTAGATTTTAGCTATAAACCAAAATAAGATTTAAGGGACACTGAATGCTATAATAAAAGTAAATACTGTTTATCTAAAAATATAATTTCATTTTTGAGCACAATTGATTGTGCATATGCTCCCTGAATCATAAGCCCAAAACTCCAATTTACATTGGATGCAAGAAGAAGTAAAAAATAAAAGCACATGTGTGTTCCTTAAAAACTAAGCATTAAAATACCATCCTTTAGACAAAACAAAGAATAATGTACAGTGGGCATTGTAGTACATTTGTCTTCTTCATTTCTTCTTAAAGAAGGTTCTTCAAATTGTAATCCTCTCCAATAGTAAAGCAGAAACAGTTGTTTTCATCCTCTGGTGATGAGTAGCAGAAAGTACAAAACTAATACAGCAGTCTTAGTTTCAATTAAATTGAAATAGCTTAATGTAACTTCAGGCAAAAAAATAATAATAATGAGAGAGGAGAGAGAGAGGAGGAGAGAGAGGAAGAGAGAGAGAGAGAGAGAGAGAGGAAGAGAGAGAGAGGAAGAGAGAGAGAGAGAGAGAGAGAGGAAGAGAGAGAGAGAGGAAGAGAGAGAGAGAGAGAGAGAGAGGAAGAGAGAGAGAGAGAGAGAGAGAGAGAGAGGAAGAGAGAGAGAGAGAGAGAGAGAGAGGAAGAGAGAGAGAGAGGAAGAGAGAGAGAGAGAGAGAGAGAGAGAGAGAGAGGAAGAGAGAGAGAGAGAGAGAGAGAGAGAGAGGAAGAGAGAGAGAGAGAGAGAGAGAGAGAGGAAGAGAGAGAGAGGAAGAGAGAGAGAGAGAGAGAGAGAGAGAGAGGAAGAGAGAGAGAGAGAGAGAGAGAGGAAGAGAGAGAGAGAGAGAGAGAGAGAGAGAGAGAAAGAGGAAGGAAGAGAGAAAGGAAGAGAGAGAGGAAGAGAGAGAGGAAGAGAGAGAAAGAGAGAGAAAAATAAAGATAAAGAGAGAGAGAGAGAGAGAGAGAGAGAGGGAGAGACAGAGAGAATATGTCAACAATGCTTTTTAATATACATGATGTCCCTTTAAGGAGATGGGTTGTCTGGCTTTACCAATTCTAAAGTCTAAAAGAATCCACGTAAGGGTTTTGTGTTTGATTATTAAAGTCATATGAAATCCCTTTTAAATCTTTTGGGATTTAGACAGATCATTACATTAAAAAAAAAGAAAAAGAAAAAAGGTTTCCAGTTTACTTCTATTATCACATTTGTTTAGTTCCTATGATATTCTTTGTTGAAGAGATACCTAGATATGCGTCTAGAGCACTACATGATAGGAAATAGTGTTGCCCTTGCCATCTAGTGCTCTTGCAAATGGAAAACATTCTTGCAAAACTGTTGCCATAACAAGTAAGAAAAAAAATGTGGCTTCATGTCCCTTTAAGACCATTACAAAATCACTCAGTTTAAATATAAATGCAATCTACTGTCTGATACAACTTTCCCTAAAAAATGACATAACCATTATAGTTTGCACATTGTTGTGTTCCAGATGTCCAATCACCATATCTACAAGTGAAAATATCCTTAAAATACCTCACACAATATTATTTTCTTAAGATTTTATTTTAGCTTTATTAAAACTGGAAATGTTTCTTTGTATTGCTTGCAGTGGTTACAAGGCACTACTGTTATAATGGTGGCTACATGATTTGGTTTTAAGTAAGCTATATGGCATATGACCTCAGTTTATTCATCTTTGAGGTTTGATTCATTTGATCTGTGATTGGTTCTGTATTGTCAGTTATAACATTTCCCTTTAGTAGCTGTGGCAATAAAGCTTGTAGTTACTAGAGAACAGCCAGAACATTTAAATAAATACATGTCTAGTAAATAATTATAGCATTACATCAGTTATAATTAAAAAAAATGTGTTTGTGGCTTCAAGAGTAAAGTGCTGGTGAGGGGAAAATACTGTTCAGTTCTGTAATTTTAAAAAAAATAATGTATTACTTTTTTCAATTACAGAAGCAATATGCAATCAGTTGTACTACATGGTATGTCAACCTATTATAACAATCAAATGAAAAACAGCTATGTAAGGGGTCACAAAAAAATCTTCTACAGTTGCCTTAAACTTGAATATTTATTTAAGGAATGTAAAAAAATAAAAATGCAAAATATAATTTTATTTGATCCACAAAAAAAAATCTTCTTTCATATAATTTCTGTTAATGATTCTGGTCACTTAACCTTTGAAAACAAAAAATAAAAACAAAACGCTTTAGAACTAGCAATATATGTAATACTGTTAAGCAATTGAAGTTGTATCATGTTATATTAAATGCCATTTTTATTAAAACATATTATTAAAAATAGAATAAAGAAAAAATAGAAAAATAAAATGCTAAACAACATGGCTTGGTACAATTTAAGAAACAACTTATATTTTAAACAACTTTCTAATGTTTTATCTGTATTCTTTGTTGAAGGAGCAGCAGTGCACTACTGGGAGGCGAGCTAGCTGAATGCATCAAGGCCCAGATATTCAAAGATTCTCCAGCTTTGAGAGAAGTTGTAGTTCAGCCTTCGCCAAGGCTGAACTCGTTGAATTTTCAATAGAAAAAGGGGCTGAACTCTCCAGCACAGCGAGATCACTCTCATTTATGTATGTGATGCAGAGACAAGCCCAGTGTGATATAGCGCCACATGATATGAGAGTTTTGTTACACTTACACTTTGTGCATTGCATTTTAAATTACTATACATTTCAGATTGGGTCTGTCATGAGATGCAGGACATATGCAGGACACAGCAATGATGGTACAACTCTATTTTATTACAGAGCATAGCAATACACATCCAGACAGGTTGATTGTACTAAACTAACTGCGACACAGACACCGGACCTAAGCCCCGCCCACATGCTAGTGACATCACATCCTGCTCTCATCACATCTTCCCCTTTTTCAAAGGCAAAGCATACATTCGCATATATTAAATAACAAGGTACACCAACAGGGTATACAACAACATTTTGTTTTAGAACATTATAAAAACAGATAGATTAGAAAACATGAACAAATAAATTACATCCTGACTTGGACATCGGGGTAGACTACCCTAGTCCACAGTGACCATGGGATTATTCTGCCCATACTTCCGGTCACTGTTCTAGCTAAAGTCAGTCCCTGTATCGGGCCGGAAGCCTCACCACTCTTCCGCTTGATGTAACTTTGCATGAACTGTCCTCTGATACAGAAGATGGTGAACAAGAGTCTGCTGGAGGCAAAGATATATCCCCGCTATGATCTTGCTGAGGGGAAGGCACCTCTCTTAGAACAGGGGATCCCACCGGCGGTGGTACTGAGGTATCCGGTTCCAGACTCTCAGGTACAGGCTGAAGATGTCTTCGGTTACGGCGTGTAACCGTCCCTCCCTCTGTAAGGACTGTGTAAGACCTTGGTTCTGGAGAGCGGCCCACTACCGTAGCAGGCGTCTTCCATTTCTTCTCATCATCCAGTTTAATTCTGACACTTTGGCCCGCTTTCAGATCCTGTAAAGGCCTGACAGAATGTCTCCTGTCGTAGAAGAAACGATAACCCTTTTTGGCCTCTTCATCCCTCCTAAGGACTTCGTCCCGAGGAACAGGGCCAGGCGGCTTGAAAACACCCACTGAGGGTAAAGTGGTGCGAATCTGGCGTCCTAGCATCAGCTGTGCCGGGCTAAACCCGGTGGCTTGAATGGGCGTCGCCCTGTATGACAAGAGGGCTAGGTACGGTTCAGATTGCTTTAGAATGAATTTTGTTGTTTGAACTGCCCTTTCAGCCATTCCGTTGGCCTGCGGATAATGTGGACTTGACGTGGAATGTACAAAATCATATTCCCTGCTGAAAGCACTGAACTCTGTAGAAGCGAACTGCATGCCATTATCACTCACCAGCTCCATTGGAATGCCCCAGCGGGCGAACAAGCTCTTCAGGCGAATGATAACGGCCTGACTTGTGATATCATTCAGGGGTGCTATTTCCAAATACCTGGAATAGTAGTCGATAACAACAAGAAACTTTTTCCCGTGCAGTTCGCACAAATCAGCAGCTATTTTCTGCCACGGCCCCGCAGGCAGTGGAGTAGACATTAAGGGCTCCCTTCTCTGAGTAGGCCGGCGTTCCCGGCAAAAGGCACATTTAGACACGTGATTTGCAATGTCGGAGCTGATCCCAGGCCACCACACCGCTGTAGCTGCTCTTTCTCTGCACTTTGTAATGCCTAAGTGGCCATCGTGAATCCTGTTTAACATCTCCTTCCTCATGCTGACAGGAATTACAATACGGTCTTGGAACAGCACCAACCCCTCCAGCTCCGTGAGCTGCGACCTCTCTGGCTGGTAAGCATTTAAAGACATCCAGGCTGCCCGGCTCTCGGGCCAGCCATCTCTTATGTACCTTATATCTGTGTCCAAATATGTCTCTTTCTTTATCTCTTCCAGTTTCCTTGAAGAAATGGACTTAGAGGCCAGAACTGAATCAACATACACTTTTACATCCGACTCTGTGGAGGATTCTTCAGCAGCAGCCAGCGGGAGCCTGGACAGTGTATCTGCCACAACCAGCTGCTTCCCCGGCACATGCACTGCCTGAACATTGAACCTGAGCAGTCTCATTAAAAGTCTCTGGCATCTCAAGGGTGTTTTGTCGATATCATAAGAATTGATAAGAGGGACTAGCGGTTTGTGGTCAGTTTCCAGACTAAATTTCTCCAAACCCACTAGATAACGCTGAAAGCGCTCACAGGCCCAAACTGCAGCCAGGCACTCTTTCTCAATTTGAGCGTATTTTGACTCCGCAGCCGTCAGTGTGCGGGAACAGTAGGCGATGGGCTGTAGTTTGTTGTCATTCAGCTGCAGGAGTGCAGCCCCCAACCCATAACTGCTTGCATCAGCACTAACCACAGTCTTTTTTGAAGGGTCGTAGAACCCCAGCACTGGGGCAGACCCCAGCAGGGACTTAGCATGCAGGAACGCTTTTTCTTGTGAGGGTCCCCAAACCCAGGCAACATCTTTCTTAAGCAACTCTGTGATAGGGTGCAAAACTGTAGATAAATCTGGAAGAAACTTGTCCACGTAATTTACAAGGCCCAATATCTGTCTCAGCTCATGTACATCAGAAGGGCTTTTCATCTGTTCGATAGCCCGAATTTTCTCGGGGTCCGGCTTGATGCCATCCCCGTTGATGATATGCCCAAAGTAGCATAATTCAGTTTTCCTAAAATGACATTTTTCTTTATTCAGCTTCAGCCCAGACTCTTTGATAGCCTGCAGCACACAACTCAAACGCTGATCATGCTCTTCCACTGTGGACCCATACACTAGAATGTTGTCCATGACGACTGCTGTGCCCACGTGGCCACTCAGGAGAGAACTCATTTCCCTCTGAAAGATCTCAGGAGCGGAGGATATCCCAAAGGGAAGTCTGCAGAAGCAGAACCGACCTACCGGAGTGATAAAGGTAGTCAGTTTGCGGCACTTTGGATCCAGGGGGATCTGCCAAAAGCCGCTAGAAGCGTCTAATGTGGAAAAGAACTTCGCCCCAGCCAACTTCAGGGCTATATCTTCCAATGTCGGCAGCACAAATCTCTCCCTCTTCACTGCCTCATTCAACCTTTTCAGGTCCACACAGATGCGCACCATTCCGTTTTTCTTTGCAACTGGAACAATGGGGGCACACCAATCAGTTGCTTCAACAACCTCTTCAATAACCCCCATAGACTTCATGCGCATGAGCTCTTTCTCCACATGAGCGGGAACGGAATTCTACGAGGAGTAGAAATACTGTACGGGACTGCGTCACTTTTAAGTGCTATACGGACAGGTTTGCAGCTCAGTAGGCCCAACTCGCCAAACATATCTTCAGAGATCTCATTCACTCTGGCCACGAGGCCCAAGTCACAGGCTGCTTTTCTGCTCAATAAACTGTTAACACACTGACCTCGGATCACATGCACCCACATGGTGAACTTCCTTTGTTTGTACTCACAGCTGGCAAGAAATTTCCCCACACAATCAATGCGGCCACCAGGACTATGAACATTTGTAGTAACCTTCGCCAGCTGGGGCTGTCGAGGCAGTTTCATAAATTCAGCAAAAGACATTACAGTGATATCTGCTCCTGTGTCAATCTTAAAATCAACTTTGGCTCCCATTACAGTAAAAGTAACTTTCCAATCTTCCTCTGAGCTTGTCCGTTCCACAACAGACCCCACAAAAGACACTTCCTGACCCTCCTGGTCACTGTCCACCTGCATCTCCTTAATGTATTCAGTTTTACACACCACTTCAAAATGGCCTATTCTGTTACATTTTCTGCATCTTTTATCTCTGGCCGGGCATATAGCACTCTGATCATGAGCCCGGTAGCACCGTGTGCATCGGCCATGTTGCGCCCATCCACTTCTAGGCCTTTCCAGTATTTTAGATCTACCGCTCACACTGTGCCTTTCACTAGTAATTTTCCTAGACTGTTGCACTTCATCCACAATACTCTCAGACCTCAGATCAGCACTTTGCTTTTTCACCAGTTCACTCTGGCGGGCCATCCTAATAGCCCCATCTAACGTTAAATCAGGCTCTAACTGCAGCTTCAGGGAGACTTCAGCATCTGCAATTCCAATAACTATTCTGTCTCTGATTTGCTCTTCTTTAGCAACACCAAACTCACAGAATTCAGCTAGTTCATACAGGCTGCGCACGAATGACTCCACAGATTCTCCCACACGCTGATTACGTTTGTGAAAACAAGCTCTCTCATGAATCACATTTCTTTTGGGCACAAAGTGGGCACTGAGTTTATCCATAACTATATCAAAGTTAACTTCGTCCCCTTCTTGGAAAGTAAAAGCATTGAACACTGGCTCTACATCTTTCCCCATAGAATATAAAAGAGAATTAACTTGTACTTCACCACTCTCCTTGTTCAGTTTGGATGCAATCCTGAAGCGCTGAAACCGCTGACGCCATGTGGGCCAAGCTGCAGGCTGAGAAAAGTCAAAAGGCTCAGGTGGGGTAAACTTTGACATCGTCATCATCAGAAACAGAAGCGTAGTCCAGAACTTCTGACACCATGTCATGAGATGCAGGACATATGCAGGACACAGCAATGATGGTACAACTCTATTTTATTACAGAGCATAGCAATACACATCCAGACAGGTTGATTGTACTAAACTAACTGCGACACAGACACCGGACCTAAGCCCCGCCCACATGCTAGTGACATCACATCCTGCTCTCATCACAGGGTCCTTTAAGGATTATTGCATTTAAGCTTTTCCCTTTCTCATTTGTAGTTTAATACATTTAAATGTTGGTCTAGCAGTAATTTTACACATTCTGATTATGCTTTGAAAGTTTCTGTGCTACTTTACTAATTTAGGATTATAGTTTGTATAAAATTAAATTGTACTTTGTATTTTCTCCTGACAGTTTCAGAAAGTGGGTCAGGGCAGTTCTCTGGGTCTGAAGGTTTCTCACAAGTCTTGTGAAATTTTCTTAGCATTTTAAACAAGCTGGTCTCACTGATTTGTCTAGCCAGCTGTATACAGGTGAAGTTTGCTCAAAATTCACAATGCACTTATTTTAACTAACATAAAAGTAATATATACTTCAATATAGACAAAAGCAAATTAAATTATAGTGAAAAAAAATCAGTTTATTTTAGAATTAATGCAAACCGGACCTTTATTTCAGCCCCAGGGGTTTTCCAGTTATCTTCTCTCTCCCATGTGAAATTTTGTATCCCAGAGAGATTCATTGCTTTATATGGAAGTCATATTATCTCTCTTGGATTTCTAGGTTCCTCCCCTTTTTTTGAAAAGTTAGTGCGTTCTGCCCCTGTGAAGTCAGCACAATATTCTCTCTCCAAACTAGAGAATGTTTGATTATCTGGCTCATAGAAAGTAATTACACTCTTTAGGAAACTGAAGCTGACAGTTATTCAGTTTTAATTTAAATAAAAGACTTGCAAAGTGCAATCTAATTTATAAAAGATACACATATACATACAAAGTATGAGCCTAATTTGTTAAAGTAACACAGAAACTGTGAAGGCATAATCAGAATTTGAAAAAAAACAATACACTGCTGTACACAAAGTAAAATATAAAATAGAAAGTTTAAATGTAATTAAATGTAATTTGAAGTGTAAAGTGATCTAAAATAAAAAGCACAAAGTGTAAATGCAGCAGAACTGTCACGTCATTCAGTGCTATATTGCACTGGTCTTCACATACAGAAATGCAGGGAACGCCCATTGAAGAAGCAAAGCAAAATCTGCGTTTTTGAATATTTCACTAGGGATCTGGAAGTGCTGGAGGATCATTTTAGAATATCTCACCTAAACAGGGGTTTTGAATATCAGGTCCCAAGTGTTGACAATGACAAGAGCCATACATGTGCAGCCACCAATCTGCAGTTAGCTCCCAGTAGTTAATTGCTACTCCTGCGCCTATCTAGGTATGTTTCAACCAAGGATAACAAGAGAACAAAAAATAAATTAGATACTAGAAGTTGGAAAGTTATAATTGTTAGTTAAAACCGCATGTCTGAATCATAAAACTGTAATTTTTACTGTACTATCCCTTTAAAACCAAATTCAGCATCTTTAAACGCCTTTTCCACAGTCTAGTAAGTTATTTTTTTATTTTTATAATCTAGATTGCTAAATAAATGTAGTAACTACTTTGCCCACAAATTCCCCCTAGAGAAAATTCCTCTAAAAGAACAGTAACATCAGGAAATTTCACAGAGCCTAAGGGTTCATTTTTTTTGTAGCTACTCCATGATGTATTGACTATAATTCAACTAAGATTTGATTCTGGGTAGTGTTAACAGCAGAAGAGCAGTAGCTTTAATATGAGTGTGATGGAATTTATTTCAATCCTATGACTTTAGGTACCGTACAGTTATAGAGTTTAGCTTTCTGTGTAGAATATAGAAAGAAGAAAAATAATCAGCACCTAGGCTTTGTGGGACTGTAAAGATGCCAAGCCATATTTAGCACGTTTTCTCTTTTATTTATTACATGTTTAGTAATAAGGATACAAATGAAATTTTATATAATAAAACAGCTAGTACCTCGATAGCTCTGCAGTATAATACATGTTGTTGGCTCTAAAGCACTGTTTTTTGTTCTTTGTGTGTTTTTTTTTTAGATTTATGTAATACTCTAAGCTGAAATTGTATGTGTTGTTGAGCATTTGTCTTCCCATGTGTTACTTCACTGTTGCAGTGTCAATCGATCAAAATTGAGGTTTTGGCCCACACTGAAAGTCTCTGTTTCCTTTTTTTTGAGTTATTCACCTCAAAGCCATTCTCTATCTCCTACATGCATTAAAATTTCAGTCTAATTCTCTCTCCAAACTGTTACAATGAAAGAAAGAACAACTCAACAATTTCTCCTTCCACAGGGTATCATGTGATATTAATAGTGTTAGACATGCTTATTTTAAAGTCGTAAGTATTGTTTGATAAACGCCAACAATTCTAAATATATTTCCTTTGTACTCAGCATTTCTTTAAACAGTTTTGACATAAAACATTACAACACATATTAAAAAGCATTGCAATATAGATTGATTGGCATAAAATATTTTACTTCTGTGCAAAAATGATACTTGTCTTATGCTCCTAATAAATTCTGTAACTTAGTTTCTTTTCAGAATGCTACAAATTACCAAAGCCAGCTACAAAATACAAAGTGATTGCTTAGAGCAAAGAACAAACTAGTTTACAGCTAGCCATAATTAGCCACAACTAAAAGATATAAGATAAACATGCTTACCAGAAATTTCTTAGCAGTTTGGCAAATAATTTATTGAAAGCTTTCATTTTTTTTTAAAAACATTAATTTTGTACATAAGTCTGTTGTGCTGTATATTTCTATATATATTGATAGATAGATAACAATACTTGTTTTAAACGTTTAATGTCCATATAACACTTTAAACAACATTGCTGATATGAGGCTATGATTACAAGTGGTGTTCTAACTGTTGTGTGCAAACGATAAGGAATTTATCTCGGCTCTTTGCGAGCAAGTTGAAAGTAAACGCGTTCGCTTTAGCGCAATTGAGTTTAATGCAAGTCGGGTTGGAGCAACTTCAGGGCTCTGGTTAGAAAACACAAAAAAACAAAACACATCAAAGATACATCTAAAAATACAATTACACTCATAATAACACTAATAAAAATTATTTAAAAAAAATATTGCATATAAAAGGGTTTAAGATATGAGGTCTCAGTTGTTAGAAAAAATAGCTTGCAAAGGTCTTTAACATAGAGATACATACTCATATTTGTTTAAATATGTATGTATATATAATTTTATAGTGCAACATATACCATATAGCACAATTGTGTAAAACAACTACTTTATATATCCTGTGCAACAATAATCATGTGCATACCTGTTAAGCAAAACCTCAGTGTCATGAGTAAAAACTTTGCACTGCAGTAGTGTGCCCTGTCATAGATAAGTTAAGGTTAGCATTCATAAGGGGTTCTCAAAAGCTATGTGGTTCACTGAACCTCAGTCAAAGCGATTTACTGTTATTTAGGATTAGTCAGGTGCCCATTGTTTGTCTATATGATCCCTTTGTATAGCACTGTGTAGCTGTATTCTTAGTGGTATTTTAGATCCCTAGGGATTGACCTTTGTGTTACTTTCTGAATATTCAAGTGTTGCCTAATAGACAGACATTTGATCACAATAATAAGTCACCATGCTCACCTTGTAGTTACTTCTGTATGTGGATGTGTATAGATCCGTATTCTACTGGCTCTCCCAGCTTCCTAATATAATCGCGTCATTACGTCACACCACGTGACTTTTTGTGTATTGCATCACAAATGCATGGCTAATTTGCATAGCCATACACAACAATAGGGGGGAACTCAACCACGCTAGCATCATATGTTCCGTAATACGGCATCAGTATAGTCAGGCTCACACTAATATCCAAAAGTGTTATGGCCATCTTGTAGTTTAACATATGTCTAATCGTGCATCATGCAACACTTAGTGGGCTATGTATACCCAAAGTTTTGGATGCTACAAATACCATTATGTACCGTTTATTAATGACCCAAATGACATTAAATATATGTTCCTGAACATAATATCAAATATCCTCCATCAAATAGTCCCCCTCAATATTTAAATATGTTGTGTCAAGTATGGCTGGTATAGTTATAGGCGTAGAATCTATTGTTTGGATATACAGTTTATCAATTACAATTTAGCATTAGAAGGGACTTTGTTTATCATGTTTAAATAAAACGAAAGGATTATTTTTCTAAATCCAGTGAGTGCAGTTCCTCATTGCAATTATACAGATTATTCTGATTTAGCACCCTGGTTGCTGACTATTTTGAAGTGGGAGTACAGATACAGGAGTATATATATATATATATATATATATATATATATATATATATATATATATTACCAAAAAAATCAAAAATATATATAGAAATATATATAGAAATATTTATTTATTAATAAATAGAACATATTATATGTGAACATTGGAATGTCGGGTTCGCGCACTTCGTTAAACGTTTGAGAGTAAAGGTGTTTTTTCCCCTTTTCATACTGCATTGAAGTCTGTGGCTTTTGTGCGTGTCAGGTTAGCACTCGTGCAAAACCTTTTTGCTTTCAACTTGTATTACGCACGAGCAGGAGCACTAAATAGAGCGCCACTTGTAATCTAGCCTATGGATGGGGATTTTTACCCTCTAAGCATAAAAACTTAAAAATTGGGAAAGGAATATGGACTCAAACAGAAAAAAAATGTGCACTATTGTTTTCTGCCATCTAAGAAAAAATGTACATATTTCAAAAGTCACTTTTGGACTCTATACTGCTATAAAACCAAAATGGCATTTATTTATTTAATTAAGGGAAGCATGGTTGTTGAGCGCTACTGAGTGGTAGATGTTATTAGTATGTATATAATCTTAGCCACATTCTGATTATGTGCAGGTATGTTACCTTTGCTGAAAATATAGGTCTATAGCCAGATTTAAAAAGAATAGAGTAGTGCATCATCAGCAATAAGATACTGGTAAACCAGCAGAGACTATTGAGGAGTCTATGGCGTATGTGTTTGTCCCTTTCCAAACTGCATAACCCTAAGAGTATGCCTGAAATGTGGACCCTCAATATAGTGGGACATTAGGCTAGAGGTTAAATTTGTTTGTGCCTTTTAATGTATATATAGTATGCTATCCCGGCCGCAGGCAGTATATTTCTTATCTATAATAGGTTAGCACAGATCGGCAAATTACTGTTATGTACTATACAGAGGTTCTAATAGTCATAAACATAGTTAATGAACTAACACAACACGCCATGGAAATAGATAGAGCTCCTCTGCATGCTGGGTTATGGATAGTGTACTTTTGGTTCTGCAGTCTTACTGAGATATGGATAGCTGAGGCAGTATAAATAGTTCAGAAAACTATATTGGGCTAGGCTGTAGGTGTTGGACAATAAGATTTAGCTCATGAAAAGCATATTCTAAATTCTAACATTTATATCGGCACAAATGTTGGCGTGCCATCTCTATTAAATAACATTACTCTCGAATAACTAGAGAAATTAAAGGGGAATGTAATTAAAAGTCTATGTTACATAACATTCCAAAGCATTTTTCAGATAACAGTTGAGTGACATAGTATACACTTCCAACCCTCATATTTAACATATAGGTCTTAAAATAGACAGGGATCCATCTAGAAACATGGTATTGTGAGCTAATAAACCTGCTCATAAGAAACATCTCTAAACAAATAATGTATTAACCTCTTAAGGACATATGACGGAAATTTTCCGTCATAAAACAATTGAGCAAACTGAAAGCTGTGTCCTTAAAGGGTTAACAGTGACAGCAAATATAACAACACCATTTGTGAAACCATTAAAGTTAACTTAGTATAGATGTTATCACAAACCAGCTATGGTATTTCACTTCAGTCAGTAAGGGTAAGTCACTAGCCCACACCAAACCGATGGAAGTTTAAGATCAGTGTCCACCTTCTCCTTCTATTGGGGGTATAATATATGGGTATGTACTTGCCATCATGTAGGGATGCCCTCCATGGTTTCCATGTAGAGGCCTCACCAATTTGATGTTATTCAAGTGGGCTGCTATGTTTGAGAAAAGATATCACCTGATTGAAGGTTTTCGATAGTTCCATATTACACAAGACCTCATGCCAAATATACAGGTAGCTGAGGTGAACTGCATCCGAAAAACGGCCAAAAACATTCTCAGGCTGCACAGCATGGGCTTCCCATGACTAATCATTATCATTTAGGTCCACATCTATGTGAGTTAAAGCCAGATGTTTATCATTCGCCATGTCGAGTGATGCACATAGTTCCACTGCACAGTAAGGGGTAGGTTCATCTTCACCAATTTGATCCCGATGCAGGTGTTGCCTTAAATCTCTTGTGTGGTTAGATCGTTCAAGTCTGCCTACAGTGCTGTGCTCTGGAGCAATGGGCTCAGTATTCTTTGTAGACCCTATGTCAGTTTCTGAAAGTGACTTTGCAGGATAGACTGCACACGATGCTCCCATGTGTCCAGTGCCGCCATGCTTGGTATAGTCAGCAGTAATTTCAGTGCTTCATTAAGGTCACAATATAAGGTTCCCCAAAAGGAGTATTGATGTTATTATTTTTTAGCTTGATAGAGTCCAATTGTGAAGAACCAGATACTTTTTTCCTTCTCTACAGGTGGGGTAGTTGGAGCTGTGTGTAAGGCTGCCACCTTAGATCCAACTTAGATAGTTATGATATGACACAAATATGTACTTTGGATAAGGACGCCTTAAGGAATTTGTATACTAATCTGTTTTGAGTCGATTATAGAGTATTCTCCAGATAATTGGCATTCAAAGATGTTGTTGTCAGGGTATTCTAAGGGTGCAGATGCAGAAAATATATTTATTTGCTAAGATGTGATTATATGTATCACATCTCAATAAATAAATCACATAGTTGCCTGCTCTAAAGGACATGGTTGTCTGTGTTAAATCCAAATTTAATGTGCCAGTGGATTCCAAAAAAGTTTTAATATTAATTCTAATAATTTTTTTTTGAATTTTTCAGAATGACTATTCAGGGAAATAAATATTCTTTGGCTGCACTATTAGGTATTCATTTTGTTTAAATTAAACAAATATTAAATGTTCATAGAAAATTTACATTAGTTCTTGTTAAACTAATGTAAATAATATTCCAAAGCTACAGGTGAAAAAATTCACCTGTAGCAATATACTTACCTTTAGCAAGCTGGAGAGCCACACAAGCCCATTTCTCTTCTTCACAGAGCCACCGCTGTGCTAGTAGGAGACTTAGGCCTAGATTTGGAGTTTGGCGGTAGATGGGCTGTTAACGGTACGCAGGCTTTTTTCTGGCCGCACCATAAAATTAACTCTGGTATCGAGAGTTCAAAAAAATGCTGCGTTAGGCTCCAAAAAAGGAGCGTAGAGCATTTTTACCGCAAATGCAACTCTCGATACCAGAGTTGCTTACGGACGCGGCCAGCCTCAAAAACGTGCTCGTGCACGATTCTCCCATAGGAAACAATGGGGCTGTTTGAGCTGAAAAAAAGCAGCGTTCAGCTCCTAACGCAGCCCCATTGTTTCCTATGGGCAAACACTTCCTACGTCTGCACCTAACACTCTAACATGTACCCCGAGTCTAAACACCCCTACCCTTACACTTATTAACCCCTAATCTGCCGCCCCCGCTATCGCTGACCCCTGCATATTATTATTAACCCCTAATCTGCCGCTCCGTAAACCGCCGCAACTTACATTATCCCTATGTACCCCTAATCTGCTGCCCCTAACACCGCCGACCCCTATATTATATTTATTAACCCCTAACCTGCCCCCCACAACGTCGCCGCCAGCTACTTACAATAATTAACCCCTAATCTGCCGACCGCAAAGCGCCGCCACCTACGTTATCCTTATGTACCCCTAATCTGCTGCCCCTAACACCGCCGACCCCTATATTATATTTATTAACCCCTAATCTGCCCCCCTCAACGTCGCCGACACCTGCCTACACTTATTAACCCCTAATCTGCCGAGCGGACCTGAGCGCTACTATAATAAAGTTATTAACCCCTAATCCACCTCACTAACCCTATCATAAATAGTATTAACCCCTAATCTGCCCTCCCTAACATCGCCGACACCTAACTTCAATTATTAACCCCTAATCTGACGACCGGAGCTTACCGCTACTATAATAAATGGATTAACCCCTAAAGCTAAGTCTAACCCTAATACTAACACCCCCCTAACTTAAATATAATTTTAATCTAACGAAATTAATTAACTCTTATTAAATAAATTATTCCTATTTAAAGCTAAATACTTACCTGTAAAATAAATCCTAATATAGCTACAATATAAATTATAATTACATTGTAGCTATTTTAGGATTAATATTTATTTTACAGGCAAATTTGTAATTATTTTAACCAGGTACAATAGCTATTAAATAGTTAAGAACTATTTAATAGTTACCTAGTTAAAATAATAACAAAATTACCTGTAAAATAAGTCCTAACCTAAGTTATAATTAAACCTAACACTACCCTATCAATAAATTAATTAAATAAAATACCTACAATTACCTACAATAAAACCTAACACTACACTATCAATAAATAAATTAAATACAATTTCTACAAATAACTACAATTACATAAACTAACTAAAGTACAAAAAATAAAAAAGAACTAAGTTACAAAAAATAAAAAAATATTTACAAACATAAGAAAAATATTACAACAATTTTAAACTAATTACACCTACTCTAAGCCCCCTAATAAAATAACAAAGACCCCCAAAATAAAAAAATTCCCTACCCTATTCTAAATTAATAAATTTAAAAGCTCTTTTACCTTACCAGCCCTGAACAGGGCCCTTTGCAGGGCATGCCCCAAGAAAATCAGCTCTTTTGCCTGTAAAAAAAAACATACAATACCCCCCCCCAACATTACAACCCACCACCCACATACCCCTAATCTAACCCAAACCCCCCTTAAATAAACCTAACACTAAGCCCCTGAAGATCTTCCTACCTTGTCTTCACCATACCAGGTTCACCGATCCGTCCTGGCATCCGGTGCTGAAGAGGTCCAGAAGAGGCTCCAAAGTCTTCCTCCTATCCGGCAAGAAGAGGACATCCGGACCGGCAAACATCTTCATCCAAGCTGCATCTTCGATCTTCTTCCATCCGGTGCGGAGCGGGTCCATGTTGAAGCATCCAACGCGGATCCATCCTCTTCTTCCGGCTTCTCCCGACGAATGACGGTTCCTTTAAGGGACGTCATCCAAGATGGCGTCCCTCGAATTCTGATTGGCTGATAGGATTCTATCAGCCAATCGGAATTAAGGTAGGAATATTCTGATTGGCTGATGGAATCAGCCAATCAGAATCAAGTTCAATCCGATTGGCTGATCCAATCAGCCAATCAGATTGAGCTCGCATTCTATTGGCTGATCGGAACAGCCAATAGAATGCGAGCTCAATCTGATTAACCTAACTTAGGTTAGGATTTATTCTTAGGTTAGGATTTATTTTACAGGTAATTTTGTAATTATTTTAACTAGGTAACTATTAAATAGTTCTTAACTATTTAATAGCTATTGTACCTGGTTAAAATAATTACCAAGTTGCCTGTAAAATAAATATTAATCCTAAAATAGCTACAATATAATTATTATTTATATTGTAGCTATATTAGGGTTTATTTTACAGGTAAGTATTTAGCTTTAAATAGGAATAATTTATTTAATAAGAGTTAATTAATTTCGTTAGATTTAAATTATATTTAAGTTAGGGGGGTGTTAGTGTTAGGGTTAGACTTAGCTTTAGGGGTTAATCCATTTATTATAGTAGCGATGAGCTCCGGTCGTCAGATTAGGGGTTAATAATTGAAGTTAGGTGTCGGCGATGTTAGGGAGGGCAGATTAGGGGTTAATACTATTTATGATAGGGTTAGTGAGGCGGATTAGGGGTTAATAACTTTATTATAGTAGCGCTCAGGTCCGCTCAGCAGATTAGGGGTTAATAAGTGTAGGCAGGTGTCGGCGACGTTGTGGGGGGCAGGTTAGGGGTTAATAAATATAATATAGGGGTCGGCGTTGTTAGGGGCAGCAGATTAGGGGTACATAAGGATAACGTAGGTGGCGGGGCTTTGCGGTCGGCAGATTAGGGGTTAATTATTGTAAGTAGCTGGCGGCGACGTTGAGGGGGGCAGGTTAGGGGTTAATAAATATAATACAGGGGTCGGCGGTGTTAGGGGCAGCAGATTAGGGGTACATAAGTATAACGTAGGTGGCGGTCGGCAGATTAGGGGTTAAAAAAATGTAATCGAGTTGCGGCGATGTGGGGGGACCTCGGTTTAGGGGTACATAGGTAGTTTATGGGTGTTAGTGTACTTTAGAGCACAGTAGTTAAGAGCTTTATGAACCGGCGTTAGCCCAGAAAGCTCTTAACTCCTGCTATTTTCCTGCGGCTGGAGTTTTGTCGTTAGAGCTCTAACGCTCACTTCAGAAACGACTCTAAATACCGGCGTTAGGAAGATCCCATTGAAAAGATAGGATACGCAATTGACGTAAGGGGATCTGCGGTATGGAAAAGTCGCGGCTGAAAAGTGAGCGTTAGACCCTTTAATCACTGACTCCAAATACCGGCGGTAGCCTAAAACCAGCGTTAGGAGCCTCTAAGCTGGTTTTCACGGCTAACGCCGAACTCTAAATCTAGGCCTTAGTGTGGTGTCTCACAAGGTCTGCACTAAAGGAGAAGGTCCTTTAGTGCAGGCCCTGGGTGCTACAGTGCTGAGCCTCCTATTTGAGCGGCCAGGGCTCTGTGAAGAAGAGGACCTGGTTAGAGCAATTCTCCAGCATGCTAAAGTTTTTAACTATTTTAAGGGAAAAAATTAATACTGACGAATTTCATCAGTATCTATTCATTTTCTTTAAATGTCAGGCTGCATTTGTTCGGATATTTATTTTTGCAAAAACTCAACAAACATCCTTATTTCTTAACAAATTTGCGTTTGTGATGAAACCAAATGCACATCTACTGCATATTAATTCTTATTTGTATAGGGACAACCAAATAAAAGCTGAAAAGAAAGAAAAAAACATACAATATTAAAATAGTGTTTCCAAAGCATTGTATGTCTGAGCATTTTGGGAAATATCATAAATGTAATTTTAGAGTGACAGTAGTTATAAGTGGATATTTATTCCAGGCCTTGAGGCAAAAAGAGTGGATACATACTGATTTGCAGGCATCCTTTAACTCATGTTTTATCAGATTTATCAATATTATTACTTTTCATTTACTTAATTTTCCTTTTTATTACAATTAATATTAAACCTTATTATCTATATTGTCTCTTTTATTACCATTTTAATAACTAGGACATTTTAATAATTAATTATTATAATTATTTTGGTTATACAGTGGAAACACAGAATGCATCAATAATAAAAAATGAATTATTTATTTTATATGATATATGTGGTTGTGCATATGATGATTACAATATAGCTTGAGTGACAAAAAATAACTTTGGACTTGTAATATGAGTGCAAAAATAGAAGAGCTATTGATTGCGCTCGAGTGATGTTTATACACAATAGTGCTAACATTATTTAGCTCCACTTGAAATCTAGGTCATAATGTGGTATGGTATTTTCAAAGAAGAAAATAGTTACGGAGAGCCTCATAAATTAGTGCTGGGGTATTTATTTTTTTTATCCAAAAAAATATAATCAGGTAAGTGCATGTGTTTAGATCTTTACGGCATTTAGGATTAATACATTTTAGTACAAGCTTTGAAACCTTAATTATGCATTTTTGAAAACCCTTGAGTACATGCCATAATAAATGGACTTTACCTTTTTTGATCAGATCATCACTGTAGCATAATTACATAATTTATCAATTGTATCTACCTTTATTATTTAATGATAATATAAATTGTAGCTTACCTGTATTACTGATTTTATTTTTGTTTTTTTTATTTATATACTTCATACTTCAAACTACTTAACCTTTAGAAAACAGAACAAAAAAAAACCAAAATATATATTTATTAAGAATAGTTCATTGTTATATAAAATGCTAATGGTTCCTGTAATTGATGTATGAGATGATTTATCAGTTGCTACAAGCCCTTTACAAGAAGGCAGCTACACAGTTTGATGAAAGCAATGGGAGAAAGGATGATGGATATCCCTGTTCATTTTGCTCTTTCAGAACAGGGATCTAAATGCTTAAGAACCATTCTAGATGAGCAAGTTTCTGTTTTTGCTTATTGCAACACTATGCTATAGAAAATTGAATTTATGAATAAAATTGGAAGCGCTATGTTTATTAAATTAACACAAGGGAACTGCTATTCATTTTTAAAATTGCTATATGTGTGCACTAGAAATTGTAGATGAAATAACAAAAATGTGTGCAAAAAGCAGGGCGTATAATGGATTACAAAAGCGTGAAATTTAGTGTAAGTGACCTTGGATGATGGCATTTTCATGAATGCGGAATGAATGTACTTGGGTTATGGTAATTCCATGAATCTTCTGAAAATGACCTTCTTTTTTTCAGGCTCTCCTTGACACGCAAAAGTTGCTTAGAACAAAAGTTACAAATTTTACATTTAATCTGGGATTTTCAGGAAAGTTCTATCACACAGGTATGTAAAGTAAATAAAAGGAATTTTAATTTACCAAACAGTATTTTTAATTTATATACATGTCATGCAGTTTAATAAAATCACACTTATTTATGATTTGCATTCATAGCTCTGATTAACACTGTGAACACTGGAGGATTGATATATTTTCCCTGTGTAGTTGATAAGAGTATTTGCAACATTTTAAATTGGTTACTGTGTACGTATGACAATATATAAAATATTATACAATTATTTGGATCAAATGTAATGTAATAAATTATTTAAAGTGAGAAGGTGTAAATTGCCTAATCCTCTTGAAAAGCTACGGGACTTCTAATATTTCAAATATATGCATGTTTACATTTAGTTATGTCTACCATAGGCAATACATTCAAAAGTTGATTTATTCATTTTGGTAGATCCATAACCAGTGATGTCGCTGGGTGGGGGAAAGGGGGGCTAATTCCCTAGCAAAATGGCTGCCTCCCCAATGGTGGATTCCCGCCACTACTGTGCCCAGGCATTGAGCAGCTCCAGCCAGCCCTGACAGTGGTACCTCCAGCCCCACTTATATTATTTGGATTTAATGTATTCTCAAAAAAGAAACAAAGGCAGGTGTTAAAAATATATTTGCTAAATCTTTATGTGATATTGCCACTTATAAAAGACTATCCTCTTCACACACTATTTGCATAGATATTTTTAAAACTGTGGCAACACTATATATTTCATTAAAAATGTAACATCCTAGCACAAGTGAGTTGTATTTTTCTTTTGAGGATTAACACTTGATATTAATTCTATTAATAAAGCCTCCTGCTATGGTCTTTAAAAAATGACATTAGTTGAAATGCCTTTGTAATCAAGTCAAACGAGCTTAGCAGAGCAATTTGAGGACAAGTTGCTCCTCTGAGTACTGAAAAATGTTCCTGGCACTAAATTGCAGCTAGGTTCATATAGAAAGAGAAGTGCTCTACCAGGAACAAACAACAGCTCTGTTGCTTGTTCTATGGTGAGTTGCCACCTAGGAGCAACCTGTTTTAGCCCAATTGTACTTTTTCATAGAGAACTTTCTTGGAATATATCAGTTTGATCCCATGGCCTGCCAAAGTCAGTCCAGCACCAAAATACCAGACAATCCTCAGCTGAACAAAGAAGATGGCAACCCTAGAACAGGACTTTGGAGAGTTAATAGAATCTATCTATCTATCTATCTATCTATCTATCTATCTTATAGGCCAAAAGTATGTGGATATCTGACCATCACACCTATATGAGCTTATTGGACATACAATTTCAAATCTATGGGCATTAATATGGAGTTATGCAAAAGGGAAAGATGGCACCTGTGTTACAGCTCAAGGCAATTACAGTTCTCCAATGCTTGAAAATTTTAAACCATCATTAAGTTCAGAGAACCCCAATTCCCCTTGTCTCTTTGACAGACCCACAGTGTTTTCTCACCCTCAGACGATTTCAATGGTCCTGGGGGAAATAGATTTTGCTGGCTTCTTGGCTTGCAGCGACTCAGTGCTCAGGTTCGATCAATAATGTACCTTCCTTTTCTTTCTTGCCCGACAATTCCCCTCTTCAATTACTCCCTTGTTGGCGGGTGACGTGATCATTCTGATGCAGCAGGATCGAGTCCCTTCGTGTTTACAGTGGTGGTGGTGGTTATTGCCAGGAGAATCCTAGATGATGTGCTCACTTGTCTTTCGTAGTTCAACCAATCCTCAATTAAAAAAGGAGCACTCTCACAGCAACGGATATAAAAAGTAAAAAAGCAAAAAGTAACTTTTATTCTTCGGCTTAAAAATCCATACAGGATTCAAATCCACTCAGCAACAGCGGGGGTGGAGAAAGGAGGTCACTCCTCAACTAACTGCTGCTGACGCATTTCGGTTATCACAGCCATAATCGTAGCTACCTGGATTTGATTCCTGTATGGATTTTTAAGCCAAAGAATTAAAGTTACTTTTTACTTTTTTTACATTTTATATCCATTGTTGTGAGGGTGCTCCTTTTTTTGATTGAGGATTCATTCATATGGAGCCCCCCCCCCCCCCCTTTGAAGCTATTACAGCCATGCTTCTTCTTGAAGGCCTTCCATTAGATTTTGGAGTGTGTTTGTAGGAAATTCAGCCTTTTCAGGCAAATAAGCATTTGTGAGGTCTGGCACTGATTTTGAATGAGAAGGTCTTGCTCAGTGTTCTAATTCATCCCAAATATATTCAGTGCAGTTGAGGCCAGGCTCTGTGCAGGCCACTCAAGTTGCTTGACATCAAACTGCATTTTTATGGACATTGCAGCGGCAGAGTTATGCGGTAACAGGAAAGAGCCTTCCTCAATCTGTTGCCATAAAGTTGTAAGAGCCAAGTTGTCTAAAATGTCTTTGTATCCTGTAGCAATAAGATGAGCCTTATCTGGAACTAAAGATCCTAGCCAAACCCCAAATATATTCAATGCAGCTGAGACCAGGCTCTGTGCAGGCCACTCAAGTTACTTGACATCAAACTGCATATTTATGGGCATTGCAGGGGCAGAGTTATGCAGTAACAGGAAAGAGCCTTCCTCAATCTGTTGCCATAAAGTTGTAAGAGCCAAGTTGTCTAAAATGTCTTTGTATCCTGTAGCAATAAGATGAGCCTTATCTGGAACTAAAGATCCTAGCCAAACCCCCGAAAAACTGCCCCAGACCATTATCACTCCTCCACCAAACTTTTCAGCAGGCACTATGTATTCCAGCAAATAGATCCTTTCATCCTCAACAACAATATTATTCCATCAGACTGCTATATAGTGAAGAGTCATACATCACTTCAGAGAACCCATTTCCACTGCTCCGGAGTCCAGTGTCCACATACTTTACACCACTCCTGCTAACATTTGTCATTAAGCATGTTGATCTTTGGCTTGTGTACAGTGGCACGGCATGGACATGCATATCATGAAGCTCCTGATTCACAGTTTTTGCGCTGATGTTGCTTCCAGAGTCAATTTGGAACTCTAAAGTGAGTCATGTATCAGATGATAGGCAATTTTTAAGCACTACGCTCTTCTGCATTCAGAAACCCCACACTGTGAGCTTGCATGGTGTACCATTTCATGGCTGGGATATATGCTTCCACTTCACTATTAAATGACTTACAATGTACTGGGGCAGATCTATTAGAATATAGAAAAGGGATCGAGATGCTAGCTGTGTGATAACCCTACAGTCACAAAATATTTTAATATAAAGGTAACTCACTAAGGGTATGTTGGCTAAAGGGTCAAAATGTGTACCAAAGTGTGTACCATCGTACTGGCCTCATTGAAAACACACCTACTGCTGTTTTTTGGCACTGGATCATACAATAGAGATCCCTTTGATTGCCACTAACTCATAAATACTATGGCTCCCAGTGCTTGTATGAATGAGTTAGTGGCAATCAAAGGGATCTCTATTGTATGGTCCAGTGCCAAAAAACAGCAGCAACTGAAAAACCAGCACTAACAAGCTGTAATAGTTCAGAACGGAGATCTCTCAAGTTTGCCTAAACATGGCGTACTCACTCTGTACTTCAATGGGAGTCAGACGACTGCGGGGCTCCAAGGCATCCTCTCTTCTAGTTTCACTGAAGAGACTCTGGGACCTTCACTCTGCCTATATGCAGCTCGTCCTAGTTCCTCCCTAAAATGTGAAATAAAAAGTTCAATGCTTTATTTAGTCCAAAACTTTAAAAGCATAATCAACATGGATGGATAGGGAAAGAGAAATGCCTAATTAAGCAGATCTATTAGGGCAGAAATTTAATGAACTAAGTTGTGGCAAATGTGCTATCCACATTTAAAGCCACTGTGCTCTTCAGTATGACCCATTGAACTGGACATCATATAAAAGGGGATTATTGTTAAAAATATATGTATTAGATCCATTGTTTACCAGAGTACTGAAATGGAGAGAGGACCTCAGTTAAAGTTAATAGGGCTTGGTTTCATAGCTAAGGATAGTCGTGTTGGGACTAGATCATGGTAACTGCAGCTTGAGGGGGCTAAGGCAGTGGCAGAAATGGTTAAATGAGGAAGCAAAAAGGAGTTCTGGTGGAGTTTGTAAAATTGCAGTACATACATTACATTTTAATAAAATAACGATAATTTTGGACTGAAAGGTACAAGATGCAACATGAGGGGCGCTAGTCGTGATCTTAGATCAGGATGTACCTAAAGAGTTGGGAGACTGCGATGGCGCAACTTATTCAAGTCCATTACTGGGAGATAAAGAAAGACTTGAACGCTATAAGGGATAAGCTGGCAGTACTCTCATCTCAGCAACCACAGGTGGAGATGGAGGCATACGAGTCTGCAGTTACACCTTCTCTGCAAAGCACCATCGAGGATATATCAGATTTCACAGGAGGATTTACTCCTGGATCTGTTTTCTGCTGTCAGGAGGAAGCATTTGACGGCCTACAGAATGATCCGTTTGACTCCAGTGACCCAGGAAAATATAAAGATCCCCCTCTCTGGCTGACCGGTGATGAGCTGTACCACACAGAGAAATCTGAGCGGTTCAGTCACACCACAAAGCTCCTGTGTAATCAACCTTCTACCGGACGCTTTTACGCCCCTTATTTTTACAGCAAAAGTAAAAGTATACTGAGTTTGGATGTAACCAGCTACAAACAAACCCAAAAAGGGGGCGCTTCCTAACACTAGGTAAACAAACAACAACAGTGCAAATAAAATATATAAAAAATATACATAGACCATACGATAACAGAACATAAAAGTCCAATATAGTCCAAATAGCGGCTGCTCTCTGTCAGAGGACAGTCAAATCCTGATGTGTTGTGATCTGCAGAAAAATGACAGAGGCGCCACCATGGCCTAGTACCACCAACACAGTGGGAAAAAGGTGCAGAATATCAGATTATACTCACAAAGATAAAGCACTCAATGGTGCTTATGGAGCGGACTGGAGCTTCACAGTGGTCCAGATCACTGAATACAACCAGCAATGATGTTAAATCAAAAGAGACCTTGTGGAAGCCCTCCTATAACCTGTTCAAAGATATAAGCAAACAACCATAGCCCAGTAACGTTGAGACAAGGGCAAAAGGAAATAGATTGATTGCACTTACAGGATAAGAAGCACCTCCAGGTGCAGTAACCGCAGACTGGGACTTTGCAGCCTCCCAGCTGACTGTGGAAACCAGCAAGTAAAAGAAAACATTTGCTTTCAAGATTAATAAATAATTAAAAAAACAATATCTAGACATATGTTTATAACATCGAACAAAGCAGCTAATAAAATAAAACATATAAAAATGTGCAAATTAAAAATATATTAAAAATATATAATATATATATATATATATATATATATATATATATATATATATATATATATATACATTGTATTATATAAAAAATATACATTGTATTGTATAAAACATACATCTCATCACCCCCTCCTCTCCCTATACATGATAATTTGTTAACATATTGAAGTACTGAACATAGGTACAGGTATAAATATATTCCTAAAGCTAACTGATTACTCTCAACACAGTTAAGCCAAAAACCATTGATCAACAAAGGTACACCAGATTATTGGGTGTATAACATTTCCAAATGATATAGCATATATTTTACAAAAATGACTTATTGCTCACAGTTTAACAAATGCAAAAACACAAATTGAACTTGACTAAATAAGCACATCAAATGAGCGTTAGACCTGCCTTTAAAATGATGGTCGATCGCTCGATTTTCACAGGGGTAACGTTTGTTATAAAAGAAGTCAAAAGACTTGTTTGAGTGTGGTGAACATTCATGGCGTCACTGCCATTCAACCTCCACCTGAGAGGTACCTAAGTGTGTGGAGGGGTGTGTGCCTAAGTACCAATCGCAGTATAGTAAAGACCATGGGGAGACGGTATCTAACGTGATTCAGAGCATAATCATTCACAACGTCACAGATAATACAACACATTAAAAACACAGCTGTGTTTTTAATGTGTTGTAATAAACACTTTTAATATATACAATTTGCTACTTTGATTCTCTTTGGACACTCTCATTTGAAGTCATTTCGATACTGTTGGAGGCGGAACAGTGCCCTCCTGACAACTTAGCCTTTTTGGTGAACACCATTTTGGCTTCTGGGAGTCTTTGCTTAAGAAGAGAGTTTACCGGACAACTCTGAGGTTCCGGTTTGCCCAGCCAGCACCACATCTTGGTGTTTTTTTACACGTGAGTGCATTTGAGCTACAATTTATATCTTGATACACTATACGGAATTATGCTATGTGGCGCCTTCTCTATTTCCTTATAGATTAGCTCGTTGTGGATGGCCTTATACATCGAGGAGAGCTGCCTTACACCTCTATAACTTTTGGGGATAATTTTGGACTCTATTTGGACTTTATTTTTGTCTATCTGTATGTTTATATTTACAATTTTGTATGTTTCAAGCTATTATTATATTATACATACCTGTATGTTTATGCCTAAGTGATACTACGTTTAGGAAATATATGTATTAAGAACTGTGAAACCATCTGCAATTTTGCTATTATTGTATATCTAGATAGCGCCCCTATCTCATATAATATTGTATAATCCTTTCTAGGGTGTACATATATCTATATATATTTTGTACATACCATTGGAACCCGCTTTACAGCTATAGATGAATAGCTGATTCTTTTTGCAAAACATATGTATATAATGCTTCAAGAACTTGTATTTTTTAAAAACCATACACCTAGATTACGAGTTGTGCTTTAGGGTTAAAAAGCAGCGTTAAGGGGTCCTAACGCTGCTTTTTTCCTAACGCTGGTATATTTTCAATGGGACTTGCATAATGCCAGTATTACGAGTCTGCAAAAAAGTGAGCGGTACAGCCTCTCCTGTCAAGACTGATACCGCATTTAAAAGTCAGTAGTTAAGAGTTTTGTGGGCTAACGCCGTAGCATAAAACTCTTAACTAAAGTGCTAAAAAGTACACTAGCACCCATAAATTACCTATTAACCCCTAAACCGAGGGCCCCCCCCCCCCCACATCATAGACACTAAAAAATATATTTTTAACCCCTAATCTGCCGAACCGGACATCGCCGTCACTATAATATATATATTAACTGATTGGATCAGCCAATAGGAATGAACTTCAATCCTATTGGCTGATTGGATCAGCCAATAGGATTTTTTCTACCTTAATTCCGATTGGCTGATAGAATTCTATCAGCCATTCGGATTTCAAGGGACGCTATCTTGGATGACGTCATTTAAAGGAACCTTCATTCTTCAGTTGGACGTCGATGGAAGAGGATGCTCCGCGTCGGATGTCTTGAAGATGGACCCGCTCCGCGCCGGATGGATGAAGATAGAAGATGCCGTCTGGATGAAAACTTCTGCCCATCTGGAGGACCTCTTCTGGCTGGCCTCGATGAAGACTTCTGCCCGGCTGGGTGAAGACTTCTCAAGGTAGGGTGATCTTCAAGGGGTTAGTGTTATGTTTTATTAAGGGGGTATTGGGTGGGTTTTAGAGTAGGGTTGGGTGTGTGGGTAGTGGGTTTTAATGTTTGGGGGGGTATTGTACTTTTTTTTACAGGTAATATAGCTGATTACTTTGGGGCAATGCCCCGCAAAAGCCCCTTTTAAGGGCTATTTGTAATTTAGTATAGGGTAGGGCTTTTTATTATTTTGGGGGCTTTTTATTTCATTAGGTGGATTAGATTAGGTGTAATTAGTTAAAAAAACTTGTAATTATTTTATTATTTTCTGTAATTTAGTGGGGGGGGGGGGGGTTTCATACTTTAGATAATTTTTTTCAATTGTATTTAATTGTATTTAGTTTAGGTTATTAATTTAATTATAGTGTAGCGTTAGGTGTAATTGTAACTTAGGTTAGGTTTTATTTTACAGGTAAATTTGAATTTATTTTAAATAGGTAGCTATTAAATAGTTAATAACTATTTGATAACTATTGTACCTAGTTAAAATAAATACAAAGTTGCCTGTAAAATAAAAATAAACCCTAAGCTAGATACAATGTAACTATTAGTTATATTGCAGCTGTCTTAGGGTTTATTTTATAGGTAAGTATTTAGTTTTAAATAGGAATAATTTAGTTAATGATAGTTATTTTATTTAGATTTATTTAAATTATATTTAAGTTAGGGGGTGTTAGGGTTAGGGTTAGACTTAGGTTTAGGGGTTAATAAATTTAGTATAGTGGCAGCGACATTGGGGGCGGCAGATTAGGGGTTAATAAATATAATGTAGGGTTCAGCGATGTTGGGGGCAGCAGATTAGGGGTTCATAACTATAATGTAGGTGGCGGTGGTGTCCAGGGCGGCAGATTAGGGGTTAATAATATAATGCAGGTGTCGGCGATGTCGGGGACAGCAGATTAGGGGTTAATAAGTGTAAGATTAGGGGTGTTCAGACTCGGAGTTCATATTAGGGTGTTAGGTGTAGACATAACTTTTATTTCCCCATAGGAATCAATGGGGCTGCGTTAGGAGCTTTACTCTGCTTTTTTTGCAGGTGTTAGGTTTTTTTCAGCCAACTCTCCCCCATTGATTCCTATGGGGAAATCGTGCACAAGCACGTTTTACCTGCTCACTGCTAATGTAAGCAGCGCTGGTATTGAGGTGAGATGTGGAGCTAAATTTTGCTTAACACTCACTTTTTTGCGGCTAACGCCGGGTTTGTAAAAACCTGTAATACCAGTGTTGTCTGTAGGTGAGCGGTGAGGGAAAACTGCTCGATAACACGGCACAGCCTTACCGACAAAACCTGTAATCTAGGCGATAGTAAATACATGACACCCTCAATCAGTAATATACTGGTTGCTCTGTGCTACAAACACCTTTGGTAAGATATAATCGTGCCTATGTCATTGACTTAAAACAAATGTTAAATTGTGGTCAAAGTGATGACCATATATTAATATTTTGAAGGGGAAATGAGTGATCATTCATTGATTGTAAAATTCTGTGAATTGTGGTTAGAAAAGAGGTGTAAAACTACTATATATGATAATATGTGAAATAACATATGTGATATAACCTCTATCCTGTGTAATTCGATACATTTTGAAAAAAATATGTATATATTAGTGTTCATTTGGGATATATAAATGCTAGCTGTTGTGGTGAACTAGTGTCCTCTATCAGATGATGTGTGCTAGTATAAGTACAATACATATAAACATATAAAATTAAATACCATATTGTTTAGATCTAAATGACTATAAACCAAGGGCTAGCAGATAGTGCATTAGAGCACCTATAAAACACAATAAATAATCTTATAGTCTATAGAACCGATAAAATACTGTTATCTAACCTAAAAGCAGAAGTAATATATCATATGGTAATTAATAAACTTATGTGTATAGTAGTGAAATACTGGTATTCTAACCTAAAATCATGAATTGGAACAAAGTATAATGATAGTGTATGGTACAAAGGTGTGAAATGTCTAGAATAGAAAGGATCGGTTCTAATGTATAATCTATTATATAATGGCATATTCTTTTAGATTTTTTGCTTGATATTTATCTCTAACAACTTTACTAGGAGCCAGAGCAGTTTTTATAATGGGGGCTCTTCTATAGACCACCTTGGGTTTGGGGCCCAAAATTTTCTTGAGGGTAGGGTCGTTGGTAAGGGCAGGCCAATGTTTGTTAAGAATATAGTTAATCTCACGATGGTTAGAGTTAAACCTTGTGATAAAAAGTGGTCGATTTGATTCTTTGAACGATTCCTGTGGCTTTTCCGTTTTGTTGAAATAACATGTCCTATCCTCATTTCTGACTCTATTCATTTCTCTGTCAATTAAATCTAGCGAATAGCCTTTCTCTTGGAATCTATTGCTCAGACGATTGGCAATAGAATCCTAGAAAAAGGCTATCCACTGCCATTGCTCTTCCAAGTTGTCAGGTATTCAACAAAACTGTCACGCACATAATTTGAGTCAGTAATGATCACAAATTCATGCATACCTTGTTCAATAGCGATCTCAGTGGTTTTTAGAACAGCAGTAAGTTTTGCAACTTTACTGGATCTTGGTCCAATGTTGAAACCTACCGAAATATTTGGGAATCTATTTACCCAAGTTATACCAATGCCAGCGACTAATGTGCGCTCATTATCAATAGTGGCATGGTAAGAACAACCATCAACATATACCCAAAGTAATGTTTGACACTGGGCCTCATTGTATATTTTATATGGGGAAAGCAATTGTTCCTCCAGGAAATCCTCTTCTATTAACTCTTCCCCATGATCCTGGATTCTTTTGTTTTGCTTACAGCAAATTTCTAAAGGCCAGACTTGTAAGGAAAGTGTCCAATTGGCAATGTGGCTATTGGACAGGTTCCCATCTCTTATTCTCTCACTTTGCAGATATAGCAAAGGCTGGTAGGTAATTTCTACAATAATTTTCTTGCCCTGTATGTAGCTGCGGAAATTTTGTAGAGCCCATAAAGTAGATAAGAAGGCTTTTTTGCATTCACTAAATTTTATTTCTACTGGGGATAAAGTTTTGCTTGCATAAGCAATGACTTTGCTTAAATTATCATGCTTTTGGTATAAAACAGCCCTGATGCTTATATCTGTGTAACCTGTCTCTAAGTATAAAGGTTTACCTCCTTCAGTGTACGCTAAGCAAGGTGCTTGAGTGAGTTTTCTCTTCAGCTCCCTGATGGCTGTTTCTTGAGCATCACTCCAGTGCAATTCTTTAGAAGAAGTAGCAGTGGTTTAGCTAATTCTGAATAATTATCAATAAATTTGCAAAAATAATTTGTCATACCTAGGAATGATCTTAATTCCTTTATGTTTGTTGGGTTCTTAGAATTTATTATAGCTTCCACCTTTTTCTTCTGAGGATTTAGTAACTTCATGTCCCATGTAGGAATAATTTGACACCTGCCTTTTTAAGTTGGCTGAGGACGTGTTTAAGTTCTGTGATGTGTTTTTCAAAGTCTGTGCTTTTGAGTAACACATCATCAACATAAGATAAGGTCCCCCTTTACATTGCATCAGGCATAGCCTTATGCATGAATAAGGCAAAATCATGTCCAGAATTTATGTATCTAAACGGGAGCCTTTGGAATGCATACTGGACCTTTTGGAACAAGAATGCAAGCTTATACTGATCCTCCTCATTTACCGTTATGGTCCAATATCCCTGTGCACAATCAATGGCAGTGAATATTTTGGATCCCTGCATTTGTGCTAATCACTGGTAAATATATGGCACAGGCCAGCCAGACATGTACACTTGTTTGTTTAGCTGTTTTAAGCCAGCACACAAACGCCATTGTCCATTGGGCTGAAGAACACATAGAATAGGATTGTTATAGTAGCTATGCACCTGTCTGATAATACCCCTTTCTTCCAGGTTCCTTATGATTTCTGCAAGAGAATCATATGAGGCTAAAGGAAGTCGGTATTGTTTAACAAATACAGGTGGTGCATTGGGATCTGTTTGGATTCTTGCAATGTGCAGGTCTGTAGTCCCACAGTCATTAGAATCCCTAGCAAAAATATCCTTATACTCCATCAGGAGTTCTCGTAGCTGTCGGCGTTCATCATCACTGGAACAGCCATTAGCTAAGGAGATTTGCTCTTCGACTATTTGCTGAAATCCTGGAAAGCTTTCAGGCTGTCCTATCTCATAGGCTTTTTCCAACCTAGAGGTGAGATCCCCTTGATTATAATTTACATTGCCCCCATGATTCTGGGTATTGGGGTATTCTTGCTTCTTCAATGTTACAGATGCCTTCCTCTGAGCTGAAGGGATAAATAGACTGAATTGTAAACAATCTCTCTGGCATAGATGCAAAGGATTGTTCTATTAACTGTTCTTCAGTTAATTATCCTTCAGGTATTAGCCCAATTACATTATTCTGGAATCCAAAAGTGTAGTAACTGGATTCTAGAGCGTATCCTATGGTAGTTCCCTTGGACAAGGTGATATCCTGTGGGGTCATGTTATGCACAATAACATGTATTTGAATAGTTCCAATATTTACCATAGGAGTATGGGTCATTGTTTCATTCTATGGGTGATGCATAATTTCTGACCTCTTTTTACCTGTAAAGGATAAGAGGAATTTATCAGCCCCAGCAGGGATTACAAATTGTTAGACACCTGCATATTCACAACATATGGCATTTGATGGTTTGATTTCAGGGCTGCATTTTCATCCTGAAATACTTCAGGGTCCCCCTTTAACCTGCTCCAGGGGCAAAGGTTATTCAAATCTATTTGTATGGCATATCTATGTAAGATATCATTGCCAATGTATATTTGAGTTTGGGGATTGTTTAAAACTAAAAACAGGTGCTTTGCTGATTTATTACCTATGGAGATTGATCATAAACATTTAGCTGTGATGTTATAGCTTTCAGATTTGTCATCTAGGTCATAGACCCAGAGATCTTGGGGAAAAACCGTACACTTTGAGAGAGTCACCCCCAACACCTATTAGTGAACTATCAACTCTCTTTGGTTTAGGTTTGTGGGGTGTTATTTCATTTAGCTGTGTGTAGTACCTGTGGGATAAAATAGTTGCCTGAGATCCATTATCAATTAATCCCATGATAGGGTTAGTAACTGAGTCCTGGAGTTCAGCTAATACATAATATCTTCCTGCAGTTTCTACCATTTCACACATAACATTAGCATGATTACACATCTGTGGGCTTTGCTACGAGTTACCTGAATCCGTCACGTTACCTGATGCAGGAAATATTCACTCTCAACATTCACTTCCTCTATAATAGGGCTGACTGGGTTCCTGTGTACTGCATCTGTGGGAATAAAGTTAGGAGACAAATGCAAAAGAAGAGGTTTGTTAGAGATTCCAAGCTGAGGCTGCCTGTCATCACTGCTAAATCATCCGTTTCTGGTCTGTGGGGAGAGAACATGATTAGTACCATTATTGACATTTATCATTTCATTTGGTATATCTCTCTCCTCTCCCTCAGGTAATACCGGAGTATTTATTACTGTACCTGTGGCCCACTGCTGGCCACTGGTTGTACCCCTAAAAAAGGATTATTAGAGTGCTGAGCCGTCAAAGCTTGACTCATATTAGTAAATATTGTTCATAATTGATTTAACTGCGTACTGAGTTGACCCACTTGATTATACAAGCTCTTTTTACCCATGTACCGATTTTTTGATATCCCAGGGTATTGATTCCTGGATCCTTGGGATCCCTCAGAATCATAGCTTTTTTTTCTATTTTTATGTGTTTGCCTTTGGGGTCCAACTTGTTCAGTGTTAATATCTTGTGGAGCACTATTTACTTTGGATGTCTGGTTATCCTGAGAGTATTTTTGCCACTTTTGGTATTTTTTTTTTAATGGGATACCGATTACCTTGTGGGTATTCATCTCTTTGGGGGTAACTTTTTATCTGGGTATGCTCACAATTTTGAGTATATTCCCTCTGTACCTCGACCCTTGTTGGGGGAGGGGGTCTGTTTTCTTGGGCCACTTCTGCATTTGTTTTCTTTTTGGACTCTAAATTGAGGGGGCTAGGTGACACCCTAGTTTCTGCCACAACTTTTAATCCCCTGTTCACCGGACTGCTGAATAGAGTATAACTTTATACTCTCTTTGATAAGCCAGTCCAATGAGTACTTCTCAGCAAAATCACTAGACAAATTAATTTTGATGTATGCGGGCAATGCTTCATAAAACAGATTCCCAAATTCTGAGCTCTCAAATTTGGGGTAGTCTTCGCCATACTGTACGCACTCTTTAGTGCAGAAAGGAATTCTATAGGGCTTTGATTCGCGCCACATTTCAACCTGTATACGGCTATTTTAGTGGCTGTTTTCGTGCGATATTGCCCAAACTCCTTTTTGCACTGTTGCTTTGTTTCACTCCAGGAATGAATATCCAGATCCTTCAGTGAAGCAAAGAACTTGTGATGTTTACCCTCAAATACCCAGGGCAGAAATGTAATTTTTGATTGCTCCCTATTGACATTTATTATGGATAAAGCATTTTCATAGGCCTCTAAGTGGTCAATTATAGAATTGGTTCCCTTGTTGGAAAATGTAGGTACTGCACCACTTAAGAAAGTAATTATTTTAAGGGTGTCATATACCTTATTAGATGTATCTTGGGTTTTCCTAGGGACCTTATTTTTGGGGCTGAAGTGCCCCCTATCTGCATACTTTTACTATGGAGAGACCCCTTATGCGCATTAGTATTATATGGGCTATCTGGATAGCTGGTTCTGCCACCTGACTCACTACTAGAGCTGCCTTCCCCTTCTGACGTATAGCAGTTCCCTGAATTTAAAACATGAGGTGACTGTCTATGTGGTAGGTTTGCCTCTGACCCAATAGGGGTCCTTTGTATAAATTATTCCCTAATGTTCTCCAGTTCATTTATCATAAATTCTTTTAGGGTTTTTAAAATATCTTCATTATTATTTTCATTATTTTCACTATCAATGGAGGGGTTTCATTATGGCGACCCTTTTGTTTAAATTCATTTAACTCTTTCTGGCTCTGTGCGAGTTGTTTATTTAAATGTTCTATTTTAGCTACTAAATTTTGGTTATACTCTTGGAAGATGGCCATGTCTTGTTTAAAAGTAACAATTTCATTTTTGGATATTTCTAAATTCTCTTGCATTTGCGTGATGAGCGAATTTCATCTTCTAGCTCCTGTAATTGCAGCTCCTTTTCTATAAGGTGAGTGGACATTTTGTCAATTATGTATATTACAAGTGGCAAGGATTTGAGTATTAGTTCATCAAGCTTTTTAAAATTTTTGCATTGGTTAATTTTTAATAATTCCTGTAATAACTCACTTTTTTAATTCCACCTTCCATTATCAATGGCAATATTTTTGGAATTGGTGGTAAGCATATCCATATAATCAGTTAAATCACCGGCAATATTACACCTATTTTTAATGTGGCTAATTTTAAGGGAATCAGCTTTAGTAAGGGGTAATTTTGGGGGCTCATTTGATTCACTTCTAGTAACAGACATTATTATTTTGGCTTAGTATTTGGTTAAATTTAAAAGCTAATACAATTTTGACCAAAATTTTTTTTTATTTCTAGATAATAATTATTTTTAATTTACTACAAAATATGTTATATCAATGTGATATGTTATATCAATGTAAAAAAAATAATAAACTTCAGCCATGCCTCCAAATTATATGTTAGTATTTGACTAGGTTACAAAATAATTATTTATTATTATCTTAAAAGTAACCTTCAGTAAAATGTTGGTGTATTTATCTCAACAGTAGCCAACCAATAAGATGTATATACGTAACAATATATTTATTGTAATTCAATTCCTTAATTCTAGATTAGTTTTCCTTATAGACACCTTGAATTATATTTATGTAAAAACTTGATTATGAATCAATTATACACGCTTATTCCGTTACAATATTCTATACCAAACAGATCATAAAAATATGTCTCTAAAATTAACCTTACTCACAATGAATTGCTCATTAATAATACCACAAATAAATTCTACTGCTACAACTTATAATTAGCCAATAACTCTAATTTAATGCCAAATATGGATTACAAATTTACAGCGCTTAATTTTTGCAACCAGAGATTTAACCACAATAACCAATTTAGGTGCAGTGCTAAGAGACTCCACAATAATAAAACTGACTTATAAATCTGGAGTTCTAAATTACACAGGACTATGAATATAAACTTAAAATACCAAATATGCTCTTTAAATTACCAGCTTTAATTAAACTGTAGCAACAATGAATGTCTTTGTTTTAAAACATTGAATTACAAAACTCCATACATTACAACAAGACCAATTTGCAAATTTCAACTTTTTAAGATTAATCCAGTTCACTGTCATAAATAAGAAAGGTATTTGCAATTTCTGGAGATAAAATTAGCTTAATTTTGTTTTCTATAAACCAAGGCAGCAAGATAAGTCAGAGAGTTAAAACTCAGCAGCATGACCTCTTTTTATTCCAGTGCAAGAGAATATATCACATGATAAATTCCACATTTTTTATTCTAATCATTGGTGAACCTTTTGGATATGCTCTTGTCTTTTGATAGGCCCTTTGAAGCGGAACATTTAATTGGCTTACTGGGAATGTACATGGTTATTTGATACTTCAATCCCCTTTTGGCTGCAATTCTCGCATAAACCACCAGAGGGCGACATAAGCATTAAAAACATATTCATTTTCAACACTTCTACAGCTTAATTAATATATAACTCAATATGTTCATTAAACACACCTATAATTTCCAGCATTAATACATTATATGTTCAATATGTATGGGATTATTCAAAACGATTTAATCTGAGTATTTTCATGCTAAACATGATATACTACTTATAATATTTTAGAAGGCGTATATTGTCATATTTTCCATTTGCATAACTATATGATATGACTCAGGCCACACCATACAGGCAATCCTGCATCACCATCTATTAGCCCCATCTGGAGTCCAATCTGTCCCTCAGATGTCTGGAAGATAAATAAATTGGACATTTTAAATTGACTATATAGCTACTTATTAAATTCAGCAAATACTTATCTAATATGTTAAAGCTAGGCATTTCTCTCAGATCCACATTTATACAATTTATTTGGACAGTCTGAGGTACATATTAAATATTTGAAAACTATATAGATAATTTGTATAAACTTAAATCTTCAAGACCTTTATGCTTTTAAAATACACATTCTGCTATTGAGATATATGCTGCCACAAAGTCTGGAGTCTGTTTATTGAAAACTCAGCATGTACCAATTTACACTGAAGCGTGAATGGTCACTTCCCCTGTCAACCGTTTTTTTTGCATACACTTGGACTTCAAAAGATTAGCTCTAGACTGAGCAACTGTTGTTCCTGCATGGGGTCATCATCTATCTGGACTTTTATTTGGGCAATTATTTAAGTCATAGATTTTTATCTGAGCCAAGGTATTGAAGACAGACTCTTTGTAGATTGGGACAAATGTTTGCAATGCATCCTTGACAAACGAGAAAGGGGGGTTGTGCTACAAACAGCTTCACAAATAAATGAATTATTTGGTGCAAATATATATATATATATATATATATATATATATATATATATATAAATAAAGTAATGGAGAGTGCAGTCGCCAGGGCTTTTCAAAGTGCACTCTCCATTACTTTCTATTCACCTATCTGTTGAGTGCTTGTCTACTTTGAACTTTATATATATATATATATATATATATATATATTATTAACACTCATCACAGATATCCTGACATACAATAATAGGGCATTTTTATTAAGGCAGCATTTTTGTAATTTGTGTTATTAGTAATCTTTTTAAGCATAGTTTAGTTATCATGAATATGTTCTCATTTATTAAGATTCTTGTATACAAGGATCCGAGACAGCAGAAACATTGTTTCCAAGACGTAAAACCTCTTTAGTTAGATATTTTAATAAAATTATGTGACAAAAGAGAGGAAAATTATTTTCTGATTAAATGGTTCCATTACTGATGCAAAATTTCTGAATAGGAGGTTAATCACAATCTTGCACTTCAGTAGAAATAGACATTTGAATGCCAGCATGGATTTTCAGTGTGTTTTACTAATGATCACAATCATAAAATGCTTCTGCCATTAATACCTGAAGCGAGAACTCTTTACCTCCCTAAAACAACACAAAGTTATTATCTTCATTGGTAATTTTACAATTTTGTAATCCAAAAACTAAATGTGCATGAAGAGCAGGTAGGTTGTTTGATCCCCTTTTCAAGTGTCTAGTGATGTGGCATGTGCAACCCTTCAAGGGATTTTAACAGAGGCATTATGGATTTAGTGGGCATGTTTGTTTGTTGGGTTATTGATCTGGCTAATTTGTATTATTGTAAAATATATTTATTTAATTTACTTTAATTGATCATCAAAAAGTGTTTCAATAGTGAAAAATGGGCCCTTTAATGTTTTGCCAATTATCAAGAATTTGTACACTGTGTGCAGAATTATTAGGCAAATGAGTATTTTGACCACATCATCCTCTTTATGCATGTTGTCTTACTCCAAGCTGTATAGGCTCGAAAGCCTACTACCAATTAAGCATATTAGGTGATGTGCATCTCTGTAATGAGAAGGGGTGTGGTCTAATGACATCAACACCCTATATCAGGTGTGCATAATTATTAGGCAACTTCCTTTCCTTTGGCAAAATGGGTCAAAAGAAGGACTTGACAGGCTCAGAAAAGTAAAAAATAGTGAGATATCTTGCAGAGGGATGCAGCACTCTTAAAATTGCAAAGCTTCTGAAACGTGATCATCGAAAAATCAAGCGTTTCATTCAAAATAGTCAACAGGGTCGCAAGAAGCGTGTGGAAAAACCAAGGCGCAAAATAACTGCCCATGAACTGAGAAAAGTCAAGCGTGCAGCTGCCAAGATGCCACTTGCCACCAGTTTGGCCATATTTCAGAGCTGCAACATCACTGGAGTGCCCAAAATCACAAGGTGTGCAATACTCAGAGACATGGCCAAGGTAAGAAAGGCTGAAAACGACCACCACTGAACAAAACACACAAGCTGAATTATCAAGACTGGGCCAAGAAATATCTCAAGACTGATTTTTCTAAGGTTTTATGGACTGATGAAATGAGAGTGAGTCTTGATGGGCCAGATGGATGGGCCCGTGGCTGGATTGGTAAAGGGCAGAGAGCTCCAGTCCGACTCAGACGCCAGCAAGGTGGAGGTGGAGTACTGGTTTGGGCTGGTATCATAAAAGATGAGCTTGTGGGGCCTTTTCGGGTTGAGGATGGAGTCAAGCTCAACTCCCAGTCCTACTGCCAGTTTCTGGAAGACACCTTCTTCAAGCAGTGGTACAGGAAGAAGTCTGCATTCTTCAAGAAAAACATGATTTTCATGCAGGATAATGCTCCATCACACGTGTCCAAGTACTCCACAGCGTGGCTGGCAAGAAAGGGTATAAAAGAAGAAAATCTAATGACATGGCCTCCTTGTTCACCTGATCTGAACCCCATTGAGAACCTGTGGTCCATCATCAAATGTGAGATTTACAAGGAGGGAAAACAGTACACCTCTCTGAACAGTGTCTGGGAGGCTGTGGTTGCTGCTGCACGCAATGTTGATGGTGAACAGATCAAAACACTGACAGAATCCATGGATGGCAGGCTTTTGAGTGTCCTTGCAAAGAAAGGTGGCTATATTGGTCACTGATTTGTTTTTGTTTTGTTTTTGAATGTCAGAAATGTATATTTGTGAATGTTGAGATGTTATATTGGTTTCACTGGTAAAAATAAATAATTGAAATGGGTATATATTTGTTTTTTGTTAAGTTGCCTAATAATTATGCACAGTAATAGTCATCTGCACACACAGATATCCCCCTAAAATAGCTATAACTAAAAACAAACTAAAAACTACTTCCAAAACTATTCAGCTTTGATATTAATGAGTTTTTTGGGTTCATTGAGAACATGGTTGTTGTTCAATAATAAAATTAATCCTCAAAAATACAACTTGCCTAATAATTCTGCACTCCCTGTATTGTGGGGGAACTTCCGGGCGGCGGCCATGACAGGATGCTTGATTGTTAGCTGCTAAAGGCTTCTACATCAATCTGTCTAAAATCAACATTTATATACACCATCACTTTGTTATACACAGTATAAGAGTTTCATCTGAAGGAGCCCTTTAATTAAAACTAACCATTATTCCGATCAAAGCCAGCTACAATTAACCAGAGACTTTCTGAGGTTGAGGCCTCCTAACTAACCCTATACATCTATAGCGGGGATTAATTTGTCAAGCATACCGGATGGAGCCCGAGGAAGCTATTCTACTTGAGCAGATCACCAACATCTTGGATGAACATTTTGCTCATCTCACAAGAGCATTAGTTGCAGCATGGGGAAATGACGGCGACACAGTCCCGCAGCACAGCATGGACATAGTGAATGTGCTACCGCTTAGCCTAGAGCCTATAAAGGAGGGGAACCTCTTAGTAATAAAGCAGAGAATGCTAGTACTGGATGTCGCTGCGTATCCTGAACAGGTGGGGATAAACTCTTTCACCACACTCCCCGATGCCCTACATTCAACCCCTACAGATGCGGGTCGCTATGCTGTCCAGAAGAAACAGGAGGCCCAGTATAGTACTGTGTCTGCGGACACCCCACTTCTGCAGGTAGTCAAGACGACATCAAATGCGGACGGGCGACTTCCTAACGTGATAAACAAAACAGCAGCGGTCCCGCATTGTTTTGAGCACAGCCTGCTAAGGAACTCTAGTTCTCTGTGGCTTATTCCGAGAAGTCACTTCCAGAGAGCTTGCTTGGATCTCTGTTGTTGTCCTATATACCCCAAGTCCTGTATCGTTGTGTGGAAGACCAGTGTAGGTTAGTTAGCAGCATATACGTGGACTATGGAGATGAGTAGTAAACTCCTTACAAATTCTTATGTACGCAAACACCTAAAGCCACACAAACCTTTTGACTATTCATTTGCGAACTTAATGTGGCCTGGACTCACAATTGTTATTCGCTCAAAATTATAAGTTAAATAGCAGTCTTTTAATTAGGCAACGCATAAACATGATAATGCTTAATCATAAAGTTTCCCCATTTTTACCGGGTAATGGTTTACTATAGTGGCTACAGCAGCAATCTATAGATTTCCTTTATTTGTGTAACTTTGTATTTTTGGTTCTTATACACATCTTTGCTAGTTTCTTGCCTACTATAAGAGCTGTAGAAACAAGAGTCCCAGTTTAGCACCTTACCTGCATAGACTTTTTGACCTCTCACCTGTGAACTAAATGTGGCCTGGACTTACAATTATTACTTGCTCAAAATGATAAGTTAAATAGCAGTATTTTTGTTAGGCAACGCATGAACATGATAATGCTTAACTATAAAGTTCCAGCGTTTTTTACTGGGTAATGGTTTGCTATAGCAGTGAATTATAGATTGTATTTATTTCTGTAACTCTGTTTTTTTTGGTTCTTCTGCACATGTATGATAGTCTTTTGTTTACTATAAGAGCTTAAATCACATATATTCCCGCAATAGCAACAGTGACAATAACTGATTGTGATCAACCTAGAAAATGATCAACCAAAAATCATTAACATGTTAATAATGATCAAACACTAAATTGTGATGATCAACCCCAAAGTTTAATAATGCCTAGTTATTTGAAACCCATTAGAAATATAGGATTCTTCTGAAAAGGCTTTACATTTTTAAAAATGTCTTTTTGCACTGCCTAAACCCATTTAACATCTAGTTTACCATATTGGATGAGAGCCTGTGTGTAATTGTTCTTAGTGTTTTTTTCCCTCTGGAAATGGGAACAAGGACAACTTCACAATATAATCCATTTTCTTTTGGAACCTCCCTTACTTGGATGTACACAAGCCCACACAACAGTGAAATGGCATATGTTCACAGGCAGTTAACAGTGTGTTATCTCTATAAATGGGAAGAAGCAAACATTAGATATAATCATAATAAAATAAATACTTATAATGTTGCAGCTGACTTTCTGTAATAAAAGATGTTGGTCTTTACAGGGAAGCACACAATCTCATTTAATGATTACATTTCAATTTAAAAATACAAATTGAGTCTTTAATTAGCACTCCCATCTGGCTTCCTGTATATAATGTTCTGAATGCTCTAAATAGTTTAGACATATTAGGGTGGTAAGCTTGAAATATATCTGTTTTGTAATGCATTGGAACTCCATGAGTAAATAAATAAATGTTGAATTAAAGTATAATATGTACACAATTTCATCCTCACTTGCTTTTTCCTAGTAAAACTCCATATACATTGTTACCAATGCACAAGAGGATTCTGGGTAAGATATGCAAAATCTCAGACTTTTTGCTTCAAAATACTGTTTTAATACAGCGATCCCTTAATAGGGTGTTTGCAGTAAATTCAGAAATCACTGCTAGACAGCCTGTTTCATTCTTATTAGAACTCTTCAGTAGCAGATATATTTCTGATTGCTGCTTGGGTAAAATTAATTTCAGGATTAAATCAAAATTCATTAAAATTATGGTGGAGATAAAAGTTTGAGATTAAAATCCTCCATGTCTCAAAAGTAAATCAATAAAAAAAATTGTATAGGCAATTAGCACATCTGGGCCAGTATTCCTGCTTGCTTTTCCCCAGTAAAACTCCATATACATTGTTACCAATGCACAAGAGGTAAGATCTGAAAATAAGATATGCAAAATCTCAGACTTTGTGCTTCAAAATACTGTTTTAACACAGCAATCCCTTAATAGGGTGATTGAAGCAAATACAGAAATCACTGCTAGACAGCCTGTTTCGTTCTTATTAGAACACTTCAGTAGCAGAAATATTTCTGATTGCTGCTCAGGTAATGCTCATTTCAGGGTTAAATCAAATTCCATTAAAATTATGGTGGATTATGGCACATATAGGCAATTATCCCCGCTTACTTTTCCCCAGTAAAACTCCATATACATTGTTGCCAATGCCCAAGAGGATTCTGGGTAAGATATGCAAATTAGATATGCAAAATCTCAGACTTTTTGCTCCAAAAAACTCTTCAGTAGCAGATAGATTTCTGATTGCTGCTTAGGTAAAGTTTATTTCAGGGTTAAATCAAAATTCATTAAAATTATGGTGGAGACTTCAGAACTGTTATTGTTTAAAAAGATAGATAATCCATTTATTACCCATTCCCCAGTTTTGCATAACCAACACAGTTATGTTAATATACTTTTTTTTTACCACTGTGATTACCTTGTATCTAAGCTTCTGCAGACTGTCGCCTTATCTCATTTCTTTTGACAGACTTGCCATCTGAACTCATATGGTAAACCAATGAAAAGAGACAATTGCGAGTAGCTACCAATCACCAGCTAACTCTCAATAGTTTAGGATGTTTACATATTCTTTTCAATAAAGGACACAGAGAAAACAAAGTAAATTTGATAATATAAATTTATTTAAAAGTCTTTTAAAATTACATTATCTAAATTATTAAAGTTGTATTTTTACTTTATTATCCATTTAATTTAAAAAACACCCATTTTCAATGGTGTCCATGGGAATTTATTTAAAAAGTGCCATTTTCATTGATATCATTGAATATTTTGTGAAACAAACAAAAAACATTTTCATTGGTTTTATTATGTAAAGAGGACCATTTTCATTGGTGTAATTTTTATTGGTGTAAAAAACAAAGCACTCCTTTTATTGGTGGTCATTTATATACCTAGGGGTATATTTATTAATGTGCGAGTGGACATGATACCATGTAGTGTATCATGTCCTCTGCACATCAATAAATGCAGACAGCATACGCTGTCATCATTTATCATTGCACCAGCAGTTCTAGTGAACTGCTGGTGCAATGCGACCCCCTGCAGATTTGCAGCCAATCGGCCCATAGCAGGGGTGTCAATCAACTCAATCGTATTTGATCGGGTTGATTTCTGTCCACAGCCTTAGAGCAGGTGGACAAGTTATGAAGCAGTGAAGCTTAATAACTTCTGTTTCTGACGAGCCTGAAGGCTCGCTGGAAACAAGGGGCATCAAGCTGCATACTGAGCTTGAGTAATCGGCCCCATGGTGTCAGAATTGTTGTCAAGGGGGTATTTTGTGAAAAAGGTAATTTTTGGGTATTTATGGCTACGGGCTAGTTCCTGACTGCTGACACTTCTGGATCACTGCTGGCTTATCTCCCCATTCCATTCCTTCCCAATTCACTCAAAACCTTATATATAATTAAGTCCTACATCTAAACCATAGTATGCTGGAAGTTCTATTTCCCCTATATCAAAGCTATCTTACTATATATATTGGAGTTACACTATTATCACATTTTGGTATTTCCTCAGGTACAGAGAAAGAAGATAAAGGAGATGACCTTTTATTGGCATCAGTGGATGAGTTTTGGTGGTTTCCTCATATGTGGAGTCATATGCAGCCTCATCTCTTCCATAATGAGTCTTCATTGGTGGAACAAATGATTCTAAACAAGAAATTTGCTCTGGTAAAATTATCAATTCTTCAATATAGACATATATTCTTTTTTTATAAGTTTACTCTTCATAGAAAAGATAATTAACTCCAAGAATTACATTAATACGAGTGCTGTTTTCATTGTTGAAAGACCTGTCCAGCTCCTATGTTGTCCTAGACTTGAATGTTTAACTTATTTTTGTGATAACAGGATTTGGAGATTTCTCTCCCATTCACTGCATGTTAAAGCCAGGAAACAATATCAACAAAAAGAAAAATGTCCAAAAATGCTGTTAGGCTTCAAAGTAAAAAAAAAAAAAAACTATTACCAAACTAAAAAAAGATATGCTCTTCTTCATTGGTTAATTCGTTCTTAGGTATATGGGTACATAAAAAAAGAGTCCTCGTGGAAAATCACCTTTACATAAGAAACCCTTCAATATACAGTGTGCTGTATAATGATGTAAGTTTTTATATACTATACCTTGATGAGTACATAAGTATACTCTGATGAATATGTTGTGATGTATAATTACTAAATATCTATAGACTAATAAGTATGCTGCACAGTATAATGGCTATGAGTATCTATAACCAGACAATGATCACCTAAATACATAACTGTATAGACTTACTGCTATTCCCCCCCCCCCTCTCAGGTTTGGCCCCTTGCTGCCTCTTCACCTGCTGCACCAATGTTAGTTCCCCTCCTGATCACTTAAAGTTTTCAACCTCAGTACTAGTAATGTTAGTGTTTACACAAATAAAGGATCTGGGGCAGACATCTAGTGTGCTTGTTTGTGTAGCATACATCCAATAATGCTGTCTGAAGTCACACAATGCAAATCTGCAATGGATCTTGGGATAAGTGACACAATTTAATTATTTATACGATGGCCTAGATAGAACAATTAACACAGTATCCAGCCTAACACATTTCCTGCTATCTCTGAGCACATCATTAGAGGCATAACTAACCACATATTATTGACTGTTGTGAAAAATAACAGTTTTTAGTATTAATAAAGATATACAAAGCCAGATGTAGGTTTTTCCTTACAATATGTTTACCTTACTTGTGATTAAGTTGTTCATTTCTTAACATATTTACTCTGGAAGGCTGTAAATACAGTTTTAAGGAATTGTTCAACAATTTTATTATGGCATACATACGCATTCAATGTACAAAGCACATCTGTATATACAGGTACATTAAAATAGTCCCTGCAATATTTATATGTATAAATACACATAAAAAGTGAGGTTATATCAATATGCTTCATTTTGGTTGTATCCCTTAAGGCTTCAAGCTTCCTATTTGCAGTAATAAAATATTTGTTGTTGTAACCTTGAAATATAAGCTAGAAAACTATAAAACGTAGTGTAAAGAACTAACACTTTTAAGCATTATGCCTCATTTCCTTTTATCTTACATTTTTCTTTTCATATGGCAGAGAAGACTTTGTTCATCTAACTTATAAAAGACAAGATGCTGAGAAATGCAAATGTTTCATTCTTTAAGTTTCTTTGGAGTGTGATAAACCATCTAGTAAACATTATGCTTTTGTGCAGCATACGTTAACAGCTCAATGAAGTAAAATATTGAAACAGAGAAAGCTGAAGTAAAAATCAGTGGCTGAAAAAAATATATATATACGTATAAAAAAAAAATACTTGAAGAAATATCAAGCTGAGAACCGTATCTTTGAACAATATATTTTTAAAATTGCATCCCTACCTATCTTGAACCTGATGTTGTATAAAATACAGCATGCACAAAATAGATGTTGTATTGCTTCAATTACTACCCACAGATATATATATATTTTTTTCAGTTCATGTATTTCACTTTCACAGTTCTTTCCCAGCTCTCTGATGTTCCCTTAAGGTTTATAACCACCCACTCCTTTCATTTAGTTTAATGTTCCTATACTGTTAGTCACCACAGTATATAGATGCCACATTTTGTGATACTGTTGTAGACAAGCTAAAAGTGTGTATTAAGGATAACACCAACAGACAACTGCTTTCTGACTTGACATTTAAGAAAATGCAAAACTGCAAAACAACTAACAAGGGTGTGCTGAAACGATCTTGTGTAATCTAATACATGAATTTGCACTGAGCTCTAAAAGATGTGTTTTCACATTTAAAACTTAAAAGCCCTTTTATTCTCTCAGGGGACCTGTAATATAGTATATTAGGAAGAAAACAAATGTGCGTTTTAAACAATATGACATCATACAGGTAGGATAGTTCATTTAAATCTTATTAATGTTTGCCATCAAGCACAAACACATACACACACATATATATATATATATATATATATATATGTTGTCTAATACACTACTTAGGGCTAGATTATGAGTGCTATTTATCACTCCCGTGTTAATTCTGCTAGAAGTAAACTTTTTGCGTGCATCATGTAGCGTGCGTATTACAAGTTAAAAGTAAAATGTTTTTGCACAAGCGCTAACCCAACACGTGCAAAAAAACTAATTTGGAATATCGTGACCACATTAAGGTATTCCCCCATAGACTTCAATGGAGCATGAAAAGTGGGGGGGAAAAATAACACCCATACTCAAGCGCAAACCCGATTGTGTTTTCTTGTGTGGGCTAACCCGACATGAAATATTACTATTTCACATTCCAATGTTCTACACATTGCAGAATATGTTTTATTTATTCTTAAATACCTTTATATATATATATATATATATATATATATATATATATATATATATATATATACAGTATCTCACAAAAGTGAGTACACCCCTCACATTTTTGTAAATATTTTATTATATCTTTTCATGTGACAACACTGAAGAAATTACACTTTGCTACGATGTAAAATAGTGAGTGTACAGCCTGTATAACAGTGTACATTTGCTGTCCCCTTCAAAATAACTCAACACACAGCATTAATGTCTAAACTATTGGCAACAAAAGTGAGTACACCCCTAAGTGAAAATGTCCAAATTGGGCCCAAAGTGTCAATATTTTGTGTGGCCACCATTATTTTCCAGCACTGCCTTAACCCTTTTGGGCATGGAGTTCACCAGAGCTTCACAGGTTGCCACTGGAGTCCTCTTCCACTCCTCCATGATGACATCACAGAGCTGGTGGATGTTAGAGACCTTGCGCTCCCCCACCTTTCGTTTAAGGTTTTCCCCACAGATGCTCAATAGGGTTTAGGTCTGGAGACATGCTTGGCCAGTCCATAACCTTTACCCTTAGCTTCTTTAGCAAGGCAGTGGTCATCTTGGAGGTGTGTTTGGGGTTGTTATCATGTTGGAATACTGCCCTGCGGCCCAGTCTCCAAGGGGGGGGGATCATGCTCTGCTTCAGTATATCATAGTACATGTTGGCATTCATGGTTCCCTCAATGAACTGTACCTCCCCAGTGCTGGCAGCACTCATGCAGACCCAGACCTTGATACTCCCACCACCATGCTTGAATTTTAGCGAGACACACTTGTCTTTGTACTCCTCACCTGGTTGCTGCCACACACACTTGACACTATCTGAGCCAAAAAAGGTTTATCTTGGTCTCATCGGACCACAGAACATGGTTCCAGTAATCAGCAAACTGTTTGCAGGCTTTCTTGTGCATCATCTTTAGAAAAGGCTTCCTTCTGGGACGACAGCCATGCAGACCGATTTGTTGCAGTGTGCGGCATATGGTCTGAGCACTGACAGGCTGACCACCCACCCGTTCAACCTCTGCAGTAATGCTGGCAGCACTCATACGTCTATTTCCCAAAGACAACCTCTGGATATGACGCTGAGCATGTGCACTCAACTGCTTTGGTCGACCATTGCGAGGCCTGTTCTGAGTGGAACCTGTCCTGTGAAATTGCTGTATGGTCTTGCCCACCATGCTGCAGCTCAGTTTCAGGGGTTTCGCAATCTTTTTATAGCCTAAGTCATCTTTATGTAAAGCAACAATTCATTTTTTCAGATCCTCAGAGAGTTCTTTGCCATGAGGTGCCATGTTGATCTCCCAGTGACCAGTATAAGAGAGTGTGAGACCGATAACACAAAATTTAACACACCTGCTCCCCATTCACACCGGAGACTTTGTAACACTAACGAGTCAAATGAAACTGGGGAGGGAAAATGTGGACATTTCCACTTAGGGGTGTACTCACTTTTTTTTCCTATGGGTTAGACATTAATGGCTGTGTGTTGAGTTATTTTGAGGGGACAGCAAATTTACACTGTTATACAGGCTGTACAATCACCACTTTAGATTGTAGCAAAGTGTAATTTCTTCAGTCTTGTCACATGAAAGATATAATAAAATATTTTCAAAAATGTGAGGGGTTTACTCCCTTCTGTGAGATATTATATATATATATATATATATATATATAAATATATATATATATATATATATAGTATATGATTTTTAAGTAAATATATATATATATATATATATATATATATATATAATATCTATCCAAATGTGAAGAAGATTATGTGAAGAATATTGATGGGAAATATTCATATTGTCGGGTTTCGCATTCTTGAATAAAGTGGTCAGGTTAGCGAGTGAGTATTAGTGTTATTTTTGGGGCAGTTTTCATGCTCCATTAAAGTCTATAGGAAAATACGTTAACGTGGTTAGTTCAACTTTTGTGCGCAAAATACGGGAGCGCAAAATAATGCTCCATACCTAATATAGCCCAATGTATTATATGGTATGTGATTCATTCATTTTATTTATCTGGCTAACATTCTTTTTGCAATGATAGGTTTGTCTCCATATTGGGGCACTGCAATTTCTAATTATTTTTTGGAGAATATTTTAGCGCTTTGATCTTTAGAAAATACCAGAGTGTATTAATATGGGAATGGAACAGTAGGTTAGATAATATATTTATTTGTAGGGATTTGTACCAACAGAAGCTTGAAACAACTGCACTAACCCAGCATCAGTCTACATTGTGCAGTATTACTGCTGGCTGACCTGCTGTTTTTATTATTTAAAAAGTTAAAAAGTCAGGACTGGTGGGATTAGCATGCATACCAACTCATTGGAGTTTGACTGGGGGTAGGGTGGAAGGGTTTTTGAACTTTCTTTGTTGCCCGAAAGCACCATGGGTTGTCAGTCCTCTCCTGGAAATTCTAATATCATGAGCTGGTCTTCTGTTGGATTAGAAGCTACTATTGCTTTACAACAATTTTTTAATTACACAAAAATTATCTTTTGATGTGGACAGGTTAATGTCTTTTCTAGGAACATGGCATTCCCACTGACATGGGATACGCAGTGGCACCCCATCACTCAGGCGTTTATCCGGTACACATGCCACTCTATGATGCATGGAAGAAAATTTGGGGCATCAAAGTTACAAGTACAGAAGAATATCCTCATCTCAAACCAGCCCGATACAGGCAGGGATTCATACATAGAAACATTATGGTAAGTCTTTACTGACTGTAAATAATAGTAAAAATATATGAGATGTAAGATTTAATGTATATTAAGAGCAATATGATGACACACATATTAAATAGAATAAATAAAGACAATTTTTCTTTATTTGACAAATATAGAAGTTGGATAAGTAATGTTCTAGTAAATGAATATATGAAAAGTGTTATAAACTTAAATAATGACATTGTACATATCATTTCTAAAATAAATGATATAAATACAATTTCACTTCATACCATCACACTGACCTATGGCAAAGTCAATGTTAAAGGGGTATTCAAGTTAATAAAAATCCATATTTGAAAACCAATAGAAAATATATTTTATGCACAACTCTTCCCCAAGTATAAAATGACCTATGGCTGATACTGGTCACTCCCTACTTCTAAATTGGCTAACATTGGCATACTTCATAATAATTTCAACTTTTTAAATCATCATAGTAACAACATTTAAAAAAAAAAGAGATTTTAAAACACAAGTAACAACTTAAACATCCCTTTAAGCATAAAACTGAACATATTTATATACAATTTAAAACTACTTTCTTTAAATATTTGTAAATCAACATAGTTTACAATGAATGCATTAAATTTGTAGCTTTCTTTATACAGAATATCTTATTTCTTGCTTTTAAATTATTTATTATCTCTGCCTAAGGGCAAAATAGCACCCACAATCGTTTACTTGGCGGCTGAATTATCCTGTTTCTATGCAAGCCTTCAGGCTCACCGGAAATAGCAGTTATGAAGCAGTGGTCTAAAGACTGCTGTTCCATAACTTGTCCACCTGCTCTGAGGCTGCGGACTTCAATCCGCCTGATCCTATAGAACTGCTTGTGCAATGGTAAATGCCAACAGAGCATGCTGTCGGCATTTATAGAGGTGCGGCGGACATGATACGGTACATTGTATCATGCCCACTCACACTTTCATAAATTGGCCCCTTGGTCTGCATTTCTCCCAAGGTAGATGGATTTATTTTAATGAGTTTGCCAAGCTCAGTTTAATTTATAGTAGAAGTTGTTTATCAGCTAGTCAGTGCCTGAGTTTGTAAACTGCTCATGGTTTCAGTTCTCCCATAGAGTCTGATATTCAAAACCTTGCTGGCTTGGAGAGAATTCAAGCAAAATCTTTGGGATTTTTTTAGACCTTGTATTGTAATGGAGTATCTGTTTCACATAAAGAACACTGCGTAGCAACATTAACATTTCTCAAGATAAAATTTGTGTTTCCAAAATATTTTTAAGGGCTTCACCATACCGAAGAGACTTCTTAAAATATCTTGCAGAGGTTTTGAATATCAGGCCCATAATCACAATGTGATACACAGAGGCGTAACTAGAAGCCACAGGGCCCAGGTGCAAGAATCTAAGAAGGGCCCCCCCACCCCACCCCCCAAAAAAAATGAATTTGCTACATATCTTTTTTTTTTTTTTCTACATTAAACACATACAAAAAAAAGTGATTCAGATTACATGTCTGCAAAAGGAGGTACCCTGTGCCCACAGTCTGTGAGATGGTCTGACCCCCTATTACTGTATATAGTGACACTGTTTAACCCACAGTACTGTATATAGTGAGTCAGTGAAACAGACTGTAATCTGCCGGTGAGATGGCTGGCCTGACCCTAGCCGCCCCAGTACTTTATAAAGTGACCACAGTAGTCTGTGACATTGTCCAGCCCCCCCTGTACTGTATATAGTGGTACTGTATAGACTGACACTGTTTACCCCTCGCCCCCCCATGCTGTAGTAACAAGGTCTGTAATTTGCTGGTTCCACAAACATACACACACACATACATGCATAAATACGCACACAGTCACATACATACATACACACATACACACATAAACACCAATGGGTAAAACAGAAACACTAACCCCTGTAGTCAGAGACACTAGTGAAGCATCATGTCACACTCACATGATATCAGTGCAGGCAGTGGCAGGTCAACGTTTTTTAGTGCGACCTCTGCACCCCCTGTAGTTTCGCCCCTGGTGATACATAAAATCTATACGTCCCCTAAGATTCTCTATACAAGCACACTAAGGTTCCGATAAGCTCAGGCTCATAGCTTTGGTGAGATTATTTAAAAAGTCTCATTAGAACCGAGAAGTCCCTCAAAGATTTTTAGAAAGAAAACTTTCAGCTTGAGAGCTGTTTATCTATCTATGCAAGGTACCGGATGTGACAGGGAGACACATACATTACAGTATACGGCTCAAAAAAGCCCCCAAAGATTTTGTGTGAGTTGTCTCCATGCTGGTGAGGCTTAGGCTACTAGGCCTGAAGAGGACTGCACCATTTTACCCAGTAGCTTTTCATTTCACAACAGAAGGTTAAACTTAATTTTGAGTTTAATTAAATGGACATACTACTGCAAAAACGTCATGCTCTTATTCTTTTCAACACTGCATGAGCGAACCTGCACCAAAACAAAAATCAGATTCATAAGTTTGGGCCATAGTATCTATTTCACATTAATATAAAAAACCCAACAATAGTATCTACATCACATAGATATAACAAAACAGAACAAGAGAAAACAAGAGATTATAGAATGGAAAACTTAGCAGATACCTTAGAGGTAATCTGATGGCCATTAGGACAGGGAGCTCAACATTAAAGGGGCAGTCTACTTGAACATTTTTATTGTTTAAAATGATAGATAATCCCTTTATTACTCATTCTCCAGTTTTTCATAACCAACACTGTTATATTAATACATTTTTTACCTCTGTACCTTGTATCTAAGCCTCTGCAGACTGCATTTTAGCCAATCAGTGCTGACTCATAAATAACTCCATCAGAGTGAGCACAATGTTATCTGTATTGTACAAATGAACTAGCACTATTTAACTGTAAAAACTGTCAAAATGTATTGAGATAAGAGGCGGCATTCAATGACTTAGAAATCAGTTTATAGGCCTACTGAGGTTTAGCTTTCTACAAAGAATATCTAGAGATCTAACCAAATTTGATCATAAAAGTAAATTGAAAAGTTGTTTAAAATTGCATGCCCTATCTAAGTCACAAAATATAAGCTATCACAAGTAGCTTGATGCCCCTGTTTCTGGACCACTGCTCCATAACTTGTCTGCCTGCTCTGAGGCGGCAGATAGAAATCAACCCAATCAAATATGATTGGGTTGTTTGACACCCCCTGCTAGCAGCTGATTGGCCGCAAATTTGCAGGGGGCGGCATTGCACCAGCAGTTCACAAGAACTGCTGGTGCAATGATAAATGCTGACAGCGTATGCTGTCGGCATTTATAAATGTGCGGCGGACATGATACGTTACATCGTATCATGTCCACTCGCACATTAATAAATTTACCCCAAAGGCTCTTCCTAAATAGGATCGCGGGCTGGAGGGCGTGCCTAGCATCATAGGAACTCTCCCCTGACCCGATACCATCATTGAAATCACACGATTGCATGACCCTTCACGTGATTTCAATTTGTTACTTATTTGTTTACATCAGAACTTTGTTCCGATGTAGACAAATAAGTATGGGCAAGAAGGGGGTAATAAATTGGGTAGTTTAGCAGATCTAGAACCTCCCTAATATAGCCACTGTCTACAACTAGTATTGATGCTAAAAGCGTCTAAGTGGAATGATAGATAATTGGTAAAGAACTACAACTGGCTCCTTACTACACGTACTTCATCTAACAGATACTGCGCTGTCAACATGATGTATTTGCAGCATCAATTGAAATTTATATATAAGCTCTCACAAGAATGAACAGCATTTTATTGTCATTTTCAGAATAATAAAAATAAAGAGGCAGGTAATATTTCAATTTTTTCCCTGACCTTATAAGCATTGTACAAATCAATATTAGAATATAAGGTTTAACTCTTTCATTGAACACCAGTTTTTATCTTTTTGTGTTCTGACAAGCAAATAACTGCATCGTAGAGCTGAATAGATTGGTTATTTGTTGCTGCACTAACATTTTTACATAAACCTTTTACAGAAGAATGTCCTAGAATCCTACAACTGTTTGAATTGTACAATGAGTAAAAATACATTTTTAAAAGGCAAAATAAAAAATACAAAATCTCACATATATGTTGATCAATGCATGACTGAATTTGCATGGTGTCCATAGGGCCGATTTATTAAAGTGCGGGCGGACATGATCCGCTGTAGCCGATCATGTCCGCCCTACATCAATAAATGCCGACAGCATAAGCTGTCTGCATTTATCATTGCACAAGCATTTTGTGTGAAATGCGTGTGCAATACCACCCACTGCACATTCATGGCCAATTGCCCGCTAGCAGGGTGGTGTTAATCATCCTGATCGTATCTGATCGGGATGATTGCTTTCCACTGCCTCAAAGGTGACAGACGAGTTAAGGAGCAGCGGTCTTAAGACCAGCACTTCTTAACTTAAGTTTCTGGCGAGCCTAAAGCTGCCTCTTAAATCGGCCTCCCATATGTTTAAGGTAGCTACAGCATGCTATTGCAACACTGTCTCAAGAACAGGTCTTTGTACTCTGTGTTGACAAAAGAGCTTAGCAAAACTGCTACCATATAGTTACCCAGATCTTGCACACTTCCTACCTAGGTATTCTCTTCAACAAATAACACATTACAAATTAAGTCAATTTGACGATAGAAGCAAATAGGAAACTAGACATATGCAGCTGCAAATAATTAGTTTTGGACACATTTTTTTAAATGAAAATTTGTAAAAATTAGTTTTCAACAGTAAATGTAAATATTTCTTTGCTACAGGTGAAAAAGTCCACCTGTAGCCTTATACTTACCAATAGCGAGCTGATAGGAGGCTTAGCACAGCAGTTCCCAGAGCCTGCACTAAAGGATCTTTACCTTTAAGGCAGGTTCTGGGATTTGCAATATTAAGCCCCCTATAAACACGGGCCAGGGGTCTCAATTAGCGTGGCTATCCGGTGCACTAGCAGTAAGTATTTATTTTATTTAAAGGAAACTAATGAATTTCATCAATTTTTTTTTCATTTTCTTTCAATTATTTAAGGCATTCCTTTGGATATTAATTTTGTGAAAACGAGTCTAATTACACTGGCCTAGATTTAGAGTTTGGCGTTAGCCGTGGTTTTAGGCTACCGCCGGTATTTGGAGTCACTCAAAATAGGGTCTGACGCTCACTTTCCAGCCGCGACTTTTCCATACCGCAGATCCCCTTACGTAAATTGCGTATCCTATCTTTTCAATGGGATTTTTCTAACTCCGGTATTTAGAGTCATTTCTGAAGTGAGCGTTAGACATCTAACGACAAAACTCCAGCCGCAGGAAAAAAGTCAGTAGTTAAGAGCTTTCTGGGCTAACACCGGTTTCTAAAGCTCTTAACTACTGTACTCTAAAGTACACTAACACCCATAAACTACCTATGTACCCCTAAACCGAGGTCCCCCCACATCGCCGACACTCGAAAAAAATGTTTTAACCCCTAATCTGCCGACCGCCACCTACGTTATCCTTATGTACCCCTAATCTGCTGCCCCTAACACCGCCGACCCCTGTATTATATTTATTAACCCCTAATCTGCCCCCCTCAACGTCGCCTCCACCTGCCTACACTTATTAACCCCTAATCTGCCGATCGCAAAGCGCCGCCACCTACGTTATCCTTATGTACCCCTAATCTGCTGCCCCTAACACCGCCGACCCCATATTATATTTATTAACCCCTAATCTGCCCCCCAAAACGTCGCCTCCACCTGCCTACACTTATTAACCCCTAATCTGCCGACCGGACCTGAGCGCTACTATAATAAAGTTATTAACCCCTAATCCGCCTCACTAACCCTATCATAAATAGTATTAACCCCTAATCTGCCCTCCCTAACATCGCCGACACCTAACTTCAATTATTAACCCCTAATCTGCCGACCGAATCTCGCCGCTATTCTAATAAATGTATTAACCCCTAAAGCTAAGTCTAACCCTAATACTAACACCCCCCTAAGTTAAATATAATTTAAATCTAACGAAATTAATTAACTCTTATTAAATAAATTATTCCAATTTAAAGCTAAATACTTACCTGTAAAATAAATCCTAATATAGCTACAATATAAATTATAATTATATTATAGCTATTTTAGGATTTATATTTATTTTACAGGTAACTTTGTATTTATTTTAACCAGGTACAATAGCTATTAAATAGTTAAGAACTATTTAATAGCTAAAATAGTTAAAATAATTACAAATTTACCTGTAAAAGAAATCCTAACCTAAATTACAAATAAACCTAACACTAGACTATCAATAAATTAATTAAATAAACTACCTACAATTACCTACAATTAACCTAACACTACACTATCAATAAATTAATTAAATACAATTGCTACAAAGAAATACAATTAAATAAACTAGCTAAAGTACAAAAAATAAAAAAGAACTAAGTTACAAAAAATACAAAATTATTTACAAACATAAGAAAAATATTACAACAATTTTAAACTAATTACACCTACTCTAAGCCCCCTAATAAAATAACAAAGCCCCCCAAAATAAAAAAATGCCCTACCCTATTCTAAATTACTAAAGTTCAAAGCTCTTTTACCTTACCAGCCCTGAACAGGGCCCTTTGCGGGGCATGCCCCAAGAAATTCAGCTCTTTTGCCTGTAAAAAAAACCATACAATACCCCCCCCAACATTACAACCCACCACCCACATACCCCTAATCTAACCCAAACCCCCCTTAAATAAACCTAACACTAAGCCCCTGAAGATCATCCTACCTTGTCTTCACCATACCAGGTTCACCGATCAGTCCAGAAGAGCTCCTCCGATGTCCTGATCCAAGCCCAAGCGGGGGGCTGAAGAGGTCCATGATCCGGCTGAAGTCTTCATCCAAGCGGGCCAGAAGAGGTCTTCCATCCGATTGAAGTCTTCATCCAAGCGGCATCCATCCGGAGCGAAGCGGCAGCATCCTGAAGACCTCCACCGCGGAACATCCATCCTGGCCGACGACTGAACGACGAATGACGGTTCCTTTAAATGACGTCATCCAAGATGGCGTCCCTCGAATTCCGATTGGCTATTTATGATAGGGTTAGTGAGGCGGATTAGGGGTTAATAACTTTATTATAGTAGCGCTCAGGTCCGGTCGGCAGATTAGGGGTTAATAAGTGTAGGCAGGTGGAGGTGACGTTGTGGGGGACAGATTAGGGGTTAATAAATATAATATAGGGGTCTGCGGTGTTAGGGGCAGCAGATTAGGGGTACATAGGGATAATGTAAGTAGCGGCGGTTTACGGAGCAGAAGATTAGGGGTTAATAATAATATGCATGGGTCAGCGATAGCGGGGGCGGCAGATTAGGGGTTAATAAGTGTAAGGTTAGGGGTGTTTAGACTCAGGGTACATGTTAGAGTGTTAAGTGCAGACGTAGGAAGGGTTACCGCATAGCAAACAATGGGGCTGCGTTAGGAGCTGAACGCGGCTTTTTTGCAGGTGTTTGGTTTTTTTTCCGCTCAAACAGCCCCATTGTTTCCTATGGGGGAATCGTGCACGAGCACGTTTTTGAGGCTGGCCGCGTCCGTAAGCAACTCTGGTATCGAGAGTTGAAGCTGCGTTAAAAATGCTCTACGCTCCTTTTTTGGAGCCTAACGCAGCCTTTATGTGGACTCTCGATACCAGAGTTATTTTTATGGTGCGGCCAGAAAAAAGCCGGCGTTAGTTTTTCGGGTCGTTACCGACAAAACTCCAAATCTAGGCCAGTGTTTTTTATCACAAATTCACATTCATAACAAAACAAATGCACAAGCCTATTGGAAACCTTTTTAAAACTGTTTGTTCTATCTGAATGATGAAATAAAAATGTGGGTTTCATGTAATTTTAAGTGGGTGCCGATTGGTGGGTATGCTGCATTTGAAAGCTTACCTCATGCATAAGACCATACTAACCAATAAGTAGCTATGTATGCTCTCTGGGCATTAAGTGCTGGAAAAATTCTAAAGCAGCCTTTTTTTAATACACATAACTATGCAAAGTGCCTTCTGCTATAATGCTGGGAATGAATAATCTTCCATTTCTCTTTAATTACATTACAATCTTTTTTTAAGGGAAAAAAAAGCAAATTGTCTAAATAGCCTTTTTTAAGCCTTTATGAAACTACTTTTATATTTTAATAATTGACCATGTAAGGAACAAAGAAATATTCCAGTATGCAAAAGTTGAAGTGAAGGTTTAGGTTAAGCACCAGCCAGAGGGATTTACATATTCTCTTGGCTGCCCTTTCTGGGCATAGATCAAAGTAGCAGAGGATTCTTGGTATTGTTTGCAATTACTAAGGCAGAGGATTTTCAGACATTCTCAGTGAATGGGCTGAATTCTAATAAGGTTGCCTTTAAAATATTCCTTTTTATAATTTCAGCAAAATACATCTTTTGAAGACTTGTATTTTTTTAGGTTTATCATAAGCTCCAAGATATAGGACAGCAGTGTCAGAAACCAATTTACGGGAAAACCATTTTTAAGACCTTCTATCTTTGAAATCCTAGGCTAGCAGATCTTCATTGGAAATGCTTTCATTTTCTTCAGCTGCAGAGTTGTAGAGAAGAGCATATAATAAATTCATTATGTAAGCTTTAGTAAGAACATTCCTTTTCTATACTACTGCCCTCTGCGCCTTTGAAATATAAATACAATGGTAGTTAATCAGCAGTACCAGAAGAATTGGAACAATAACTTTATGAGAAACATATCCGTAGGATAATGACATCCAGGCATCTGTGATGAAAGGGGACTTACATTTCTTGAAATATAAAAGTCAACTCCCAACATGAGAAAAAAAGAACATTTATATGAGATGTTTTTTTTTGTTTTTTTTTTCTAAAAGGTTAAATTTTATTTCATATAGTTTTGGATTAAGCCTTTTGCAATTTTATCTTTTTTCTACACTTCAGTACACAAGTTGGATTTAGGGCGTTTGAATACAAGAGAAAAATATCTTCCACTAGAATTTGTTAACATAGAAAACTCTTATCTCTAGTTCTGTTAAATGAGGAACCTTTTTTTCTCACAAACAAGAATGCAAAGATCCATTAACTTAAAGTGCATAAAAGTTTCTAAATGACACTATGATAAAGTTTCTAAATACTCAGCTTTATTGGGAACAAAAGGCAATTTCCACATTCACAAACTGATAAATGAAACCATGAGGTGTTTAAATAGGGCCATTGAATATAATGTGTATTTATGTTAGTAAAAAAACAATAACAATATATTTGTATTTCATATAATACAATTTATTTTATTCATGGTAAATGTGTCCTTGAGGTTTAGGACAAATCTATAAGCCATACAGAAGGTTAGAATCAGTAAACCAGCTAAACCATTGCTACTGAAACATTATTTTTTAGATACAATTTGCAGCTCACATCCTAATAATTAATATATTTTTCCCATCTTCAAGATGTATATATTTAAACTAGAGAACTGTTGAGGTCCTAGCAAAGTTATCTGCACACATAGGAAGGAGTCCATGTCTGGTGTCCCCTTTTTCCCTTAGGGAGACATAATACACACAGAGAGAAGAACACTCTCAGGAAAAGCATCATTGGGCTAAAAGAAGATGTACCCAGGTGGTAAATTGCTATATACTGTATATATATATATATATATATATATATATATATATACACACACACACATATAAAGAAAGAGAAGAAAAGGAGAAGAGCAATCTTCACTCTTTTTTCCCACTCTTTCTTAATGCTATCTCTTTCTCCACTTTCACTTTTCCTCTCCAATCTCTCTGACCCTGTTTACTCTCTCAGAAGTAACTGTCTAAGCACTAATGGGGTCCCTAAAGCCCTAAAGGAAAACATATGCTTGTCCTTTCTTGCATATATAATAAACCTTTAGATATTTCTAGACATTCACTCACTAACTTTCACCCGCTACTGTTAAATTTCCACTCGCCAATGGCTAGTGGGCTAGTGAAAATTTTGAGACCTGTAGATAGATATATATATACATCTCTTTGTGTTTTGTATTCTATTATGTTAACTTAGTAGTTGATATAGCAGGCTTACGGGGGGGGGGGGGGGGGAGTAAGCAGTGTAACGTGAATTTTGCTTAGGATGTTATAAAACAAAATAAACTTTGGGAACCAGTGCATTTACGTCTATAAAATAATACAAAACATTAATGAAAACTTGCAAAAGAATAACGTTACGTGAAAGATTTTACTATGAGGATATAGGCTTTTATGTGTTGATTTATGAAAGTAATAATGCTAAATAATGTATTCTCTAATATTAAAAATCCATTACCTGCATAGCAAATATTTTCTGTTACAGGAAGCCTCTTGCAGTGTGGGATCAATAACTGTAGAAGTGCCTGTCTTTCAGAAATTCCATTTTCAACAATGGAAAGATTTGCAGTGTGTTAGAAACACGTATACTGTTGATTGTAACTGCGCAATACAATATTTCCAATGCATGATTTGATTAATGATTTCTTAAGAACCCTTTTTAATACTTTTCTGAAAGTACTTATTTTACAGACTTCGGTTCTATTATTTCTGAAAGTGAAAACTGCCACCATTAAAATTATTGAAAGCATAAAGAGGGAAAAAGTCACTATGGAATATACTAATAAGCATGATAAAAGACCTTACTATGCCATTATCCTTGTGTATTTCAATTGCTTGACTATTATTTTTCAGATTCAGATATATTGTCAAGGCATGGTCAATTTGTCTTTCCTTAGTGAAGTAAAGTATACAGAATGTGTTTAATTATAGTGTCCTTATTTTCTATAACAACTTCAACGCCACTGAACAAATCATTGTAGACAAGTCGAGTAATGAGAGAACCCACTATGTGATCATATATCAGGTAGAGAGGATGTTATTGCAGTATTTCAAATGTATTCACCAAGTCTATAAATACAGCTTGCTTGTAAATATCTTCTATTATGTTTTTTCAATTAGGTTCTTCCCAGGCAAACCTGTGGTCTATTCACTCACACTATTTTCTATAAGGAATATCCTGGAGGACCAAATGAACTTGACAGAAGTATACAAGGAGGGGAACTTTTTTTTACCCTGGTTCTTAACCCTGTAAGTATTTTCTCAGAAAATGTTAAAAATATGGTATAATATTAAATATATGGTGTTACTTTTTCTAATGACAAATCAATAGCTAAGTCTTCTGAATGGAATGCAGGAAATATTATTTACATAAATTGCTTAAATATTAATGATAAAAAAGTGCATTGAAAGGACAAATAACCGATAATAATAATAATAATAATAATAATAAAATGGATTCAGATAGAATATGCAATGCTAAATACATTCTAATTAATAGTGGATATAAAAGTCTAAACACCCTTATGAAATTGCAGATTTTTGAAATGTAAACACAGAATTAACAACAATGTTAAGGTCTGAATTTTTCAATTCATAATTTGATATTTCAATAAACAAAAATCCAGAGAAAAAAAAACAGTTATTTATTAGGAACATTTTAAGTAATAAAAAAAGCCTGCAAAAACCTGATTGCATACGTCTGCATTCATAATAGAGGCTCGAGCTGTGTCTAAAGTTAACCAATCACGTTTTAAATCATGCCTGTTGGTAAATAGCCTATGGAAAGTGATCCTGATTAAACCCAGATTAAAGTCAACTGTTGCTGCAGGATTTGCTTGACTGTTTGAGAGCCATAGGGGCCCATTTAACAAACTCCATAGCAGTTATGAAGCAGTGGTCTAAAGAGCAAGCGGACAGGAATCGCCAGAAATCAACCCGATCGAGTATGATCGGGTTGATTGACACCCCCCTGCTGTCGGCCGATTGGCCGTGAGTCAGCAGGGGGCGGCGTTGCACCAGCAGCTCTTGTGAGCTGCTGGTGCAATGCTGAATACGGAGAGCGTATTGCTCTCCGCATTCAGCGAGGTCTTGCTGACCTGATCCGCACTGTCGGATCAGGTCCACAAGACCTTTAATAAATAAGGGCCATGGTCTGTAAAAAGTTGCCAAATAAAATGTAAGAGTTAATTGTTGAAAAGTACCAATCAGGTAAATTATGAAAAAAAATTAATTTAGTCACCCAAGAAAAAATGTTATGCTCTGACAAGACAAAGGTTATACTGTTTGGCCTACATTGTAAAAAATATGTTTGGCACGAAGCCAATAAAGCCAATAAAGCTCATCATCCAAAGAACACCATATCGACTTTGAAGCATGGTGGTGGTAGCATCATGCTTTGGGGTTGCTTTTCTTCGGCTAGGTCAGGGGCTTTTTTCCAAGACTGAATAATGAATATCTACAAATATCAAGACATTTTTGCACAAAACTTGCTGGCCTCTGTCAGAAAGCTGAAGATGAAGAGGAATTTCACATTCCAACATGACAATGACCCAAAGCAAACATCCAAGTTGACCAAGGCATGGCTTCAGATTAGGAAAATTAAAGTATTGGTATGGCCCAGTCAGAACTCAGATAAACTAAAGTGCACGTCCATAGGCTCCAACGGGAGCCTCGTTCTTATGCCTTGAGACACGGCATGAGAAATAGTGCAGCGAAAGGGGTAAGTCGCGTAGCGATGGGCAGCAGATTGTAAATATATATGTATATGAATATATACATATATAGTTATATAATATGTGTATATACACATATTAGCACATAAATATATATGTATATAAGCATATACATATATATTTACAGGGAACACACAGTTCCCATAGACCGCTATGTAAAGGCACTTTTTAGTGCCTTTTTTTTTCTAACAACCGCCAACTTTAACCCCTCATAACTGTTCTCTGGTTAATTTTCTGAGCATTAATTGCTACAGCGAGCTTGGGGTAGCAATAACCAGCCACTTGTAATGGCTGGTTATTTATAGTGTGCCCGTAAATTGAAGAATTTGCCCATTTACGGGCACACAATAAATTAGCCATCCACTTGTAATCTAGCCCTTTATTAAATATGAATATTGCATAAATATTATTTTACATGTTTTTAGCTACTATAATACATATACACATGTATATATATATATGTATCTCTATGGTAAAGACTTTTGCAGCCTTTTTATTTTTCTATTACCTGAGACCTCATATCTTTGAGCCCTTTTAACCTTTTTATGCAATTTTTTAAAAATAATTTTTATTAGGCAGTGTTATTATGTGTGTAACTGTACTTTTACATGTCATTTTGATGTGTTTTGTGTACATTTTTGTCTCACATAACAGTTTACCGGAGCTCTGAATTCACGCTATCCCGATGCACGTTAAATTCAATTGCGCTCAAGCATTTACTTTCAACTTGATATGTGCCTACTTCTGATGTGTGCAAAGAGACGCAATAAACCTCTTTTTGCTCGCCCATAACTATTAGATTGCCACTTGTAATGTAGCCCACAATTTGCAGTCTATAGACTTAAAAGGCTTTGTTCAGAGATGACATGAGGCGTATATACTGCACGAGATTTCCTTAGCGTTTATTTACGGGAATATATATATTAGCATATATACATCATTTTATCTGTGTACTGATTTTAATATAATTTATTTTATTGTTAAGCCCAAGTGGGAAGACCAGTATATATATATATATATATATATATATATATATACAATAATGTGAAGGGGACGCAATTGCATATATGGACATATTTTGAGCTGAATAATAGTATAAATCACTATTCATGTATAGGCAAAATAGCCTCAATTAAGTTTAACGATTTAGTGGTGCAGACCCTTGAAAAAATGTAGCATGAGTAGACCAGAGAGGCGGCCTCAGGAATGTAATCCTGAATAAAAGACAGGGAAATTCAGCACTCTTTTATTAAAAAACAGCTCGTCTCACATAATTAAGTGAGGTGACAAAATTTGGACGGGTAATGACGTTCCCCCCTCTACTCCAAGAAAGGCACACACAGACTTAGTTTGTAAATTAATAAGTTTTTATATCAGTGATTTATAATAGAGTACATTCACCTAATGAAAATTAATAAAACAGAACTGAAAATAAGCAAATCAAAATAAACCTGACCGGTCAGGGGTACATGCTAAGTGATAGGTGTAGCGTCAACAATACAATATAAAGTGGACCATATTCAAGGTCTAAACCCAGATAAACCCTGTCATGAGCTCCGCTCGTAAGCGTATAGATAGGAGCAAAATATTCAATAGAAACATGTTAGGGTTTCAGCAAGGCCGAAATGTTAAATAATGGTATCACACTTCAAGCCTGGAAAGAGGATACATAGGTGTTCAAGCTTTGTATAATATACAGCGTTTCAAGCTTATACCTCATATGTCCACTACAGTCTGACTACACCCAGCTGCACACAGCACCCCTGTAGGGGGGATTAACACTGGGCAGGTTTACCAAGGGGATCTAAGCAGACTGTAAAGTGGATCAAATGGATATGTACAGCGTGTTATGCAGACATAGAATATAACACATTGATAGCCACTCTTGATAAGGGAAATATGTATGGCACTGCTAGGGTCCTGCCGTAGGCTATAAAGCAAGCGTATAGAGAGTCATGCAGGTTGAGGGTTAAAGCAGCTGCTGTTATTAGAGTGAGTTCATCAAGCAGTCAAATAGGTTAGTGCAAATCAGAACCTTGCAAGTCCCATACAATCACTGTAAAAGCTCCCAAATATCAGAGGTACTCAGCATGTATAACACTTCAGATAAAGGTAATGCAACTGCCATTATTTTTGTAGAATACCATCGGCAACTTCAACCGAAATGAACAGTTATTGTTTGGCAAGGAGGTCTTAAGTCCGCATACTCTTTATCCAATATCCAAGTACCTCTGATATTTGGGAGCTTTTACAGTGATTGTATGGGACTTGCAAGGTTCTGATTTGCACTAACCTATTTGACTGCTTGATGAACTCACTCTAATAACAGCAGCTGCTTTAACCCTCAACCTGCATGACTCTCTATACGCTTGCTTTATAGCCTACGGCAGGACCCTAGCAGTGCCATACATATTTCCCTTATCAAGAGTGGCTATCAATGTGTTATATTCTATGTCTGCATAACACACTGTACATATCCATTTGATCCACTTTACAGTCTGCTTAGATCCCCTTGGTAAACCTGCCCAGTGTTAATCCCCCCTACAGGGGTGCTGTGTGCAGCTGGGTGTAGTCAGACCAGTGGCGTAGCGTGGCTTCTCAGCGCCCAGGGCAAGGCAAGAATTGCGCCCCCCTAATCCATTAGCACTGACTGAGTCTCTTCCACCAGTACAGTAGGGATTGGCAAATTTGCTTTGAATATAGGAGACAGCTCAACAACTTAGGAGACAGGTTTTTGTTTTAAAACAAACAAAGCTTTATTTTAACAACAAAATTATATACTATATATATATATATAGAATTCTAAACTCTACATTCATCCTTAAAAATTAGGATTCAATATGGTTGCAGGCAACCATTACTTTATTATATACATTAAGTAAGTACATTATATAACTTAACAATTAAATTTTTTATGGTTTAATATTTAAACATGGGATTTAATTTTTAAATACATCTGAGCCAGCATGCCAGAGTGTGAGAGTGATCTATGCTGCTTTAAAGTGAAAGCCAGTTATTTTTTTTTAATTCATTTTTAACCTGGGTAAAACATACAAGATGTAGATCATCTACATCTTGTATTTTTTATTTTACCCAGGTTAAAAATGAATTTGAAATAAAATAACCAGCTTTCACTTTAAAGCAGCATAGATCACTCTCACACTCTGGCATGCTGGCTGGCTCAGACTCTGGGTCCTTTGGAAGTTGGAATTTGGCTGGCTGGCTCAGAGTGACTCTGGGTCCTTTGGAACTTGGCTGGCTGGCCCTGCGACGTCACCTGGGTAACGGTAGAGGCTAAGCTGCATTTTGCGTGCGTTGCCATTTCCAATCCCTATTCCCCAGGGCCCAGGCAAAAACAGGGGCTATAATAATTTAATTATAATTCTGGCTGGCAGTGGCACTGGTGGTCTGGTTCTGATACGGTCCCGGTGATGAGTTTGGTAATTTCTGTTGACACTACTTACCTTATCATTGCGGGCGCGGCGTACTAGTCAGTCTGACTCCACTCTGGCTCTGCTGCTCTGACTTCTTCCTCCCTCCTGACATGTGCGCTGGGAGTGGGAGTGGACCGTGCTAACTAGTGGCATAAACACTAGTCTAGCAGCAGGTAACGGTCGGATAGGATTACACTCATAAAATTATATTTAAATCATTACACAGCACGTCTTGACTTCAAAGTAGTAGACAGTTCACTTGAGAGACAGAACGGCTGGGCGCAGGCGCCTGTCAGATTTTTTTAGCCTCCCTGTAGCGCCGCTAGAAGTGGGACTGTGACTGTCTACTGTCTTGAGATGGTGGGGACTGGGGAGGCTGGGAGCCCCCCCCACGCTACGCCACTGAGTCAGACTGTAGTGGACTTATGATGTATAAGCTTGAAACACTGTATATTATACAAAGCTTGAACACCTATGTATCCTCTTTCCAGGCTTGAAGTGTGATACCATTATTTAACATTTCGGCCTTGCTGAAACCCTGACATGTTTCTATTGAAGATTTAGCTCCTATCTATACGCTTACGAGCGGAGCTCATGACAGGGTTTATCTGGGTTTAGACCTTGAATATGGTCCACTTTATATTGTATTGTTGACGCTACACCTATCACTTAGCATGTACCCCTGACCGGTCAGGTTTATTTTGATTTGCTTATTTTCAGTTCTGTTTTATTAATTTTCATTAGGTGAATGTACTCTATTATAAATCACTGATATAAAAACTTATTAATTTACAAACTAAGTCTGTGTGTGCCTTTCTTGGAGTGGAGGGGGGAACGTCATTACCCGTCCAAATTTTGTCACCTCACTTAATTATGTGAGACGAGCTGTTTTTTAATAAAAGAGTGCTGAATTTCCCTGTCTTTTATTCAGGATTACATTCCTGAGGCCGCCTCTCTGGTCTACTCATGCTATATATATATATATATATATATATATATATATATATCAATCTAAGATTACCAGCACTCGCTATTCATTTCCAGCGTCGGGGTGCTCCCAAGTTATTAACATGAATTGGTGGTTCAAGTGAACAGAGGCACTTGCCGTGTGTCAAAGTTGTGCTTTATTTATCTCATGTGAGTAAACGTTTTCGGGCTGTGATGCCCGTCATCAGACCTCACTGTTTGTCATTTCAGGAGTCTGATGACGGGCATCACAGCCCGAAAACGTTTACTCACATGAGATAAATAAAGCACAACTTTGACACACAGCGAGTGCCTCTGTTCACATGAACCACCAATAATATTTCCCAAATGTTTGGCAATGTTTGGTTACATATTGAGTTACAAACCAGCAGGTGCATAGTTACCTGCATCCTTTCTGCCCATCTGCTCCAGCCATTTTTTTTTTTTTTAGTTGTCTCAAGCTGTACATCCAATCACAATCCATACTACCAATGCAGTGAAACTAAGCATCATAAGAAATCTCTAATTAATGAGATGCAGGTCAGGCGTGAGCCAGAGCTATGGTGATGTCTTATGGACGAGATATGTGGTGTACTATGATGATATAGAATGTGTATATATTTTTTTGCCTTACTGCAATTCGCATCCAAAGTATAAAGCCCATTTTATTTCCACATTTGGGAATTTAACAAAATCATAGTGATAATTGTGTAAGGGAAGTCTCCCCAGTGGGATGGCTGTGCATTAACAAGATTACTTGAAGATGACTTGCCTATTGACTGTGAGTCATGTTCTCACATAATGGCTGGCTATTAACCTATTTTTATTTTAACTTATGTTTTAATTTTTGTTCTTTATATTGGGATACATTAAAATAAATGTTTTATTTTGTTTTAATCTAGGTTTTGGTCTTTTCATGCTATTGTAAAAATTGGATGATTTGAAGTATGAATTTTAAGTGTGTGCTTACAAATACTTATGTTTTTCTCTCTCCAGCTTTGGGGTAGATTTTTGTATAAAAAAAAAAAAAAATCAGTTTTCAGAACACTTTGCTTTTATCAAGAGCACGCAGACAGACAGATATATATATATATATATATATATATATATATACAGGATAGATAGACAGACATAAAGCTAGATAGATATAGATATATACAGGATATATAGACAGATGGATAGACAGATAGATCGATCGATAGATAGATAGATACACATATTTAAAGTGGAAATAAAAGGAAGTATTTATGTGCAACTCTTGCCTAAGTATTTATTTCTCAGTGGCTGGCGGGGACAACGCTCACTATTTTTTTTTTTTTTTTAACACAGGAAGATCTTTTCATAAAACAAAGCACTTTAAAAAATTCTGAAAAAAATCTCTCTTAGATGAAGCTGTGGTAATTTTTGAGTGCAAAGTCCATTTTAGAGTAGCTGCATACATGGGACACAAATCCTAATCAAGATCAAAAGCTTATGCTCCCAGTTGAATCAACTTTTTGTGTACTGAAAGTTCCCTTTTTATATCTGTGAGGCTGTGATCAAGACTGCAGAATCGTTGCCAACTATGAAATTTTTTTTTTTATTCTTTGTTTGACTGTGTTTAAGTTCTGGATTTAGTTACATCTTAGTGCAAACTCAAACTTTGGTCTTAAAGAGCCAGTTTAGTCAAAATTAAACTGATTCAGATAGGACATGCAATTTTAAACAACTTTCCAATTCACTTTTATCATCAAATTTTCTTGGTATTCTTAATTGAAAGCTAAACCTAGGTAGGCTTATCTGCTAATTTCTAAGCCCTTAAAGGCTGCCTCTGATCTCAGTGCATTTTGACAGTTTTTGACATTTAGACACTGTTAGTTCATGTGTGTCATATAGATAATATTGTGCTCACTCACGTGGAGTTATTTAAGAGTCATCGCTGATTGGCTAAAATGCAAGTCTGTCAAAATAACTGAGATAAGGGGACAGTCTGCAGAGGCTTAGATACAAGGTATCCCCAGAGCAAAAAAGTATATTAATATAACAGTGTTGGTTGTCCAAAACCAGGGAAAGGGTAATAAAGGGATTATGTTTCTTTTTAAACAATAAAGAATCGGGAGTATACTATCTCTTTAACATTTACATTTAAATGGAATGTCTCCTGGTCCTTTGATAATAGGAAGATTATAATTTTAGAACTTAAAGCAATGGTAAAGTTTCCAATTCGTATAATCAGATCCGGAATGAAAACATTATTATAGATGGACTTTAATTCATCCATTCTAATGAAGATACTCTATAATTTACTTTTTAATAAAGCAATGGAATTCTAAAACCCAGCATTCCAGTTGCCCACTTAAAAGTAATTTTTTTTGTGAGCTAATGTTTTGAACTGTTCTCCAATTGGCGCTGTAGCCATATGGCACTAGGATAAAAAGTAATAAGTTATAGTGTAGCTTCATTAGAATGGATTAATTAAATGGACACTGAACCCAAATTTTTTCTTTCATGATTCAGATAGAGCATGCAATTTTAATCCACTTTCTAATTTATTCTTATTATCAATTTTTCTTCGTTCTCTTGCTATCTTTATTTTAAAAAGAAGACATCTAAGCTTTTTTTTTATTCAGCACTTTTTTATTGGTGGATGAGTTTATCCACTAATCAGCAAGAACAACCCGGGTTGATCACCAAAAATGGGCCGGCATCTAAACTTACTTTCTTGCATTTCAAATAAAGATACCAAGAGAATGAAGAAAATTTGATAATAGGAGTAAATTAGAAAGTTGCTTAAAATGTCATGCTCTATCTGAATCACGAAAGAAAAAATGTGTGTATAGTGTCCCTTTAAAGTCCATCTAAAATATCATTCCCATTGCAGATCTGATTATACGAATTGAAAACTTTACCATCATTTTAAATCTGAAAAGCTCCTTTATTTGCATGGCTGAAGACAAAATTTAAGACATGATTCATAAAAAAGCTGTTTTTACATAATTATAATTCTGCTCTCACTGGGCTAATAATTTTATTTTTAGATTAGATATTAATTAATTATTTTCAATTACTGCAACCAGTGCAAATTTGCCATGAAACAGTGCCATAGTTTTTGAGATATTCAAAGGTACATAAAGGGCCAGAATACAAGTGGAGTGCTAAATATCACTTACATATATACGGCTAGATTACGAGTTTTGCTGTATGAGTGAAAAAGCATAGTTAAGGCTCTTTTTCACTACCGCTGGTATTAAGAGTCTTGCGGGTTTAGCTGCACCGCACACTTTTTTGGCCGTAACGCAAAGTAACTACCGCAGCTTTCAAAAAGTCCTTTTTCAATGGGACTTCCTTTGTGCCGGTATTACGGGTCTACAGCACCAGATATGAATATGAATCTTCTTTATTTAATAGTTAAAAGCATACAAAGAACAGGTATGTGACGTTTCGAGACCGTAGTCTCTTAATCATGCATACATAGTAGTGCACCTGTCTCTTAATTTAAAAGTAGCATCAACCAATCACATCAAGGATCCACAATAACACACCTTACACAGGGAGTAACCCTTTCACTGCTCACTTAAACATATGAATAGAATTATGATCCAAGAGTGAGATTACTGCCATCTATAGTTAGATATAGGTAATTAAAAACAATATAAATACATAAAGACTAGGTAAATTACAAGTAAAGAGCAAATGTACATATACAGAAATTTACATTTTTCTCTCAATTTCACACTTTTATGTTTTAAGGCATAGATACTTATTTATGTATATGATAGTAATACACATAATTTATTATAATGTGTGCCTTAACTTTTTATCATAATCATTTAAAACGTGAAATATTATAGCAAACGTGTATCGACTACAAGTTTGCTTACCACTCTGAACCATAGGAACAAGTTCATGATTAGATAATCATGAATATATATAGAGGGATATATCCATCCAGTACAAAGATTTTAAGTGTGTTTGCTTAGAGGAAGACCGACAGATCCCATTCTCTATTTAACCCCTTCGGGTACATGGAATCCAACTTGTGGATCCAAAATGCCTCTCTTTGTTTTAAGAGCATATCTCTGTTACCTCCCCCTCTAAGCACTCCCACTTGGTCTATAATTTGCCATCGTAACTGGCTAATTTGATGGCCATATTCCACAAAATGGCAAGCTACTGGTGCTTTATCATCTTTCTTTCTGATGTTTGATTTATGTTGTTTGAGCCTATTCCTCATGCTTTGGGTCGTTTCACCTATATAAATCCGGGCACACGGGCATTTAATGATATACACCACATACGTAGATTCACATGTGTAATAAGATTTTAACTTAAATTTATTACCATTTATAGGGTGTACAAATTCCTTGCCCTTAATTACAGAATTACAGTTACCGCACCCCAAACATGGGTAACAACCAACATTCTTCTCGGTGATATATCTTTCTTTATTTGTCTGTTTAGATCCTAAATCAGATTTAACTAAAAAATCACCAAGATTTTTAACACGCTTGTGGGCCATAATAGGTTTATTCTGGAATATTTTCATTTCTTTGTTGCAATCCTGGATACTATGCCAGTGCCTTCTAATGATATTGGATATCTTATTACTGTACTCATTGTGTTGGGATATAAAAATTAATTTATCATCTTTTGTTTGTTTAGCTTCATTTTTATCCTTTCTTTGTACAGATTCTGTATCTCTTGATTAATTAGCCCTGCTGGGTACCCTCTATCCAGAAACTTTTTACCCATTTCCTTAAACCTTGATTTTTTGATGTCTTGCTCACTTACAATTCTATCCACTCTAATTAATTGACTCCTAGGTAATGAATCCTTCAATCTATTGTTGTGAAAGCTATCATACCTCAAAAGGGTATTACGATCTGTTTCTTTACAATGTATATCAACTTTCAGTTCTGTACCCTTTTTGTAAACCTCAGTGTCAAGAAACACCATCCTTCACTTAAATTTAAAGTGAACTCTAGGCCTGCAACCTCATGATTGATTTCCTCTACAAAACGGACTAGGGAGTCCCTGCTGCCCCACCATATGCCAACGATATCATCTATAAATCTCCACCAGATGGCGCCATACTTTAGAAAAAGCTGATTATTGTAAACAAACTTCTCTTCAATGAATTTTTTCGAAGAGAAGTTTGTTTACAATAATCAGCTTTTTCTAAAGTATGGTGCCACCTGGTGGAGATTTATAGATGATATCGTTGGCATATGGTGGGGCAGCAGGGACTCCCTAGTCCGTTTTGTAGAGGAAATCAATCATGAGGTTGCAGGCCTAGAGTTCTGTAATTAAGGGCAAGGAATTTGTACACCCCGGTGCCGGTCTCACCTTGCAGTGCGGTATTACGGGTCTGCCAGGGAGAACAAAAAGTGAGCGGTACAGCCTATACTGTCAAGATCCATATCGTAAACTGAAAGTCAGTAGTTATGGGTTTTATGCTACAACGCCGTAACAAAAAAACTCATAACTAAAGTGCTAAAAAGTACACTAACACCCATAAACTACCTATTAACCCCTAAACCGAGGCCCTCCCGCATCGCTAACACAAAAATAAAATTATTAACCCTTAATCTGCCGCTCGCGACATCGCCGCCACTATAATAAACATATTAACCCCTAAACCACCGAACTCCTGCATCGTAAACACTAGTTAAATATTATTAACCCCTAATCTGCTGTCCCTAACATCGCTGCAACCTACATTACTGTTATTAACCCATAATCTGCTGCTCTGACACCGCCAACACCTACATTATACTTATTAACACCTAATCTGCCGCCCTGACCTTGCCACCACCTACATTACACTTATTAACCCCTAATCTGCCGCCCCTAACATTGCCGCCCTCTACCTACACTTATTAACCCCTAATCTGCCGCCCCTAACATTGCCGCCCTCTACCTACACTTATTAACCCCTAATCTGCCGCCCCCAATGTCGCCACCACCTACATTACACTTATTAACCCTAATCTGCCGCCCCTAACATCGCTGCCACCTACCTACATTTATTAACCCCATAATCTTCTGCCCCCAACATCGCCGCCACTATACTAAAGTTATCAACCCCTAACCCTAAGTCTAACCCTAATCCTAACACCCACTAACTTTAATGTAATTAAAATCTAAATCTAAATAAAACCTACTATTAATAACTAAATAATTCCTATTTAAAACTAAATACTTACCTATAAAATAAACCACAAGCTAGCTACAATATAACTAATAGTTACATTGTATCTATCTTAGGTTTTATTTTTATTTCACAGGCAAGTTTGTATTTTTTTAAATAGGTAGACTAGTTAGTAAATAGTTATTAACTATTTACTAACTACCTAGTTAAAATAAATACAAATTTACCTGTAAAATAAAACCTAACCTGAGTTACACTAACACCTAACCTTACACTACAATTAAATCAATTACATTTATTAAATACAATGAACTAAATTACAAAAAAAACAAACACTAAATTACACAAAATTAAAAAAAAAATATCAAATATTTAAACTAATTTCACCTAATCTAATAGCCCTATCAAAATAAAAAAGCCCCCCCAAAATAAAAAAAAACTCTAGCCTAAACTAAACTGCCAATGGCCCTTAAAAGGGCCTTTTGCAGGGCTTTGCCCCAAAGAAATCAGCTCTTTTACCTGTAAAAATAAATACAAACAACCCCAACAGTAAAACCCACCACCCACACAACCAAACCCCCCAAATAAAATCCTAACTAAAAAAACCTAAGCTTCCCATTGCCCTGAAAAGGGCATTTGTATGGGCATTGCCCTTAAAAGGGCATTTAGCTCTTTTTCCGCCCAAACCCTAAGCTAAAAATAAAACCCACCCAATAAACCCTTAAAAAACCTAACACTAACCCCCGAAGATCCACTTACAGATTTTGAAGACCCCGAAATCCATCCTCAATGAAGCGACAGAAGTCCTCAGCGAAGCCGGCAGAAGTCTTTATCCAAGCGGGCCGAAGTCTTCATCCAAGCGGGCCGAAGTCTTCATCCAAACCGGCAGAAGTCTTCATGCAGACGCATCTTCTATCTTCATCCATCCGTGCGGAGCGGCTCCATCTTCAATACATCTGGCACGGAGCATCCTCTTCTCTTGACGGTTCTTCTCGAATGAAGGTTACTTTAAGTGACGTCATCCAAGATGGCGTCCCTTGAATTCCGATATAAGCCAATCGGAATTAAAGGTGAAAAAATCCTATTGGCTGATGCAATCAGCCAGTAGGATTGAGCTTGCATTCTATTGGCTGTTCCAATCAGCCAATAGAATGCAAGCTCAATCCTATTGGCTGATTGGATCAGAAAATAGGATTGAAGCTCAATCCTATTGGCTGATTGCATCAGCCAATAGGATTCTTTCACCTTTAATTCTGATTGGCTGATATAATTCTATCAGCCATTCGGAATTCAAGGGATGCCATCTTGGATGACGTCACTTAAAGGAACCTTCATTCTAGAAGAGCCATCGTCAGAAGAAGATGCTCCGTGCTGGATGTCTTGAAGATGGAGACGCTCCGCGCCGGATGGAGGAAGAAAAAAGATGCCATCTGGATGAAGACTTCAGCCCGCTTGGATGAAGACTTCTGCCGGCTTCACTGAGGACTTCTGCCGCTTCGTTGGGGATGGATGTTGAGTCTTGGGGGGTTAGTGTTAGTTTTTTTTTAAGGGTTTATTGGGTGGGTTTTATTTGTAGGTGTCTATATATATATATATATATATATATATATATATATATATATATATATATTTTTTTTAATTTTGATAATGCAGAAAATAGATTTGAACCTTTAAGGAATCAAAATTCAGAATCCCCTCGTTGGTACCAACAAGGGGCAAAACCAAGACCACCTAGAGGGACTAATCACTACTTTAAACAACAATATAAAAATAAAAACCAAACCCCAAAAAATACAGGTAATGGTAATAGAAGTAATTTTTTAGCCACTCCCCCATGGAGACAGTCCATTTTACATCAAAATCACCAAAAATCACAAACTCCTCTATATACTTTAGAGACCCCAAGAAAACCAAAGCGTCCTCAAGAAGATATAAAGGGAGCAGAGGGGGGGGGGGAAATATAGGCAAAAGGAACAGAAAAAGATGGAATTAAGAAAAAATAGTGAGTCAATTTTCAATTTATCGAGTAAAAAATTCACTGATACTGAAGTATTGCTCCTCTCTAAAGGTCTAAATTTCACTCCAGAAACAAGACCAAATGATTTTGAAGTATATATAGATACCCATATATATATATATACGTAACATCACACTAAAACGATACTTTGAATATAATAATTGTAAAAATTTCAAAACCTTAGGAACACAGGATTCTAGTACTTTACAAATTCTAGAGGATCTCATTGTAAGTAATCCATCACAATTAGAGAATGAAAATACAGTGATAAACGATACTGAATTAATTAATTTGTCTCTTCATGAAGACACTGATGGAACTATACAACATTGTCCCCTTAAAAGGAAATCCATATTTTATCCTCAAAACAGCCAGAGTGAGTATATAAAAACTTATAATAAATTGGTTTGTGAGGATTTAGAAAAATTGTTTTCTAAAGAAAAACAATTAAAAACTAATAAATTTAGAGATAATTTAACTCAAAATGAAAGGAAAGTATTAAAGGATCTTATGACTGATCATAATGTAGTATACAGAGCGGCGGATAAAGGAGGTGGAATTGTCATTCAAGACAGATCCACCTACCTTGAAGAGGCTAAAAATCTATTAGGCGATAAAAACACATATTTACCCCTGTCTTACAACCCTACATCACAATATAAAAAAGAATTGTGGAATCTCCTCTTTGGAGCTAAACAAGAAGGAATTTTAAATATTAATGAATTTAATTATATCTATGAAACATATCCAAGGATTGCCTGTTTTTATCAATTACCCAAGTTCCACAAAGATGCCAATTATCCTCCATGTAGACCAATTATGTCAGGTATTGGCTCTTTGTGTGATCACTTATCAAAATATATTGATCATTATTTACAACCCCTAGTTAAAACTAGATCATATGTAAGAGATACAGTGGACATAAAAAACAAATTAGAAGGGACTATCTGGAAAGAAGATTACATCTGGATTACCTATGATGTATCCTCTCTCTATACAAGTATCCCACATGAGAATGGTCTAGCTAGGGTTAAAGTGGAATGTCAGAAAAGTGAATTTCCGAAAACTCAAATAGATTCTTTAATAGACTCAATGCACTTTATTCTTAATCACAATTATTTTCTATTTGAAGATGTATTTTATAAACAGATACAGGGGACTGCCATGGGGACTACATTTGCACCCTCTTATGCCAATTTATATATGGCAGATTTTGAAGAAAATCATATATGGGCAAATAATCCCCATGGCAGTCATATAATTCATTTTTATAGATACATTGATGATATTGTAATAATCTGGCAAGGCGACACTAACAGTGTGGAAGAATTCACCAAATACATTAATAATAATAATTATAATTTAAAGTTCACATATAATCTATCAAATGTATCAATAGATTTTTTAGATTTAACCTTATTTGTAAATAATGAAAATAACTTAGTGGCAGTGAAAAACTATAGGAAATCTACAGAACGCAATGGACTCCAAAATGCGCATAGTGGTCATTTGAAATGTTGGAAAAATAATATCCCGACAGGCTAATATCAACGAATAAAATGAAATTGCACAAAGGAGACGGATTATGAAAGAGAAGCAATTATTCTAACAGCAAAATTTAGTAAAAAAGGCTACACTAATCAACTTGTGTCCAAAGCTAAAGACAAAGTAGATAAAATGGATAGGGACTGTATGATTAAATATAGAAAGAAAAACACCAGCACTTTATATACTGATTCAAAACCAAAATTTGTAACCAAATATAATACGGCACACCACCAGATAAGAGAGATTTTAAACAAACACTGGCAAGTGTTATTATTGGATTCAATTTTAAAGAATATTTTAGGTCCTTCTCCTGAAGTTCGTTTTAGAAAAATAGAGATATAAAGAATCACTTGGCACCAACAAAATTAAAAAATAAAGCCAAAGAAAATAATATTCATTGATTTGGAAGCATACATGGCCTATATGGTTGTAAAGTAAAAAACTGTGTGATGTGCCCTCACATTAGTAACAATCATACCAGTTTCCATAATTTTAATAAAAGTAAAGAATTAAAATGCAAAAATAGATGCACTTGCATAACAACACATGTAGTATATCATTGTCCTGTTCGTGCAATTTAATCTATATCGGGAGAACAAAAATACAAATAAAATATAGATTTAGAGAGCATTTAAATAATATAGAACATGGATTAGTGTATCAGCTCATTTTAAATTCTTTCATAATAAAGACCCCACAAGTCTTAAAATTAAAGTTGTTGAATGGGTTCCCATTGACAAGTGGGATACCAATAGATTGTAAAGATTGAGGAAACAAGAAACTTATTGGATAAAAACACTAAATAGTCTCCAACCTAATGGTCTCAATGTAGACCTAGATATACAAGCGTTTTTTACTTAATACTGAGAAAGTTTTTTGAGTGTTAAAAACCATAAGGGGAAACAATTCATATTGCTATAAACTAATGTTGTTTTAATTTTTCACATTCAAACTCTTAATTCCTTTATACAACGATAATTTTAGTATAACTAACTACGGCCTAGATTTGGAGTTTGGCGGTAGATGGGCTGTTAACGCTCCGCGGGCTTTTTTCTGGCCGCACCATAAATTTAACTCTGGTATCGAGAGTTCAAACAAATGCTGCGTTAGGCTCCAAAAAAGGAGCGTAGAGCATTTTTACCGCAAATGCAACTCTCGATACCAGAGTTGCTTACGGACGTGGCCAGCCTCAAAAACGTGCCCGTGCACGATATCCCCATAGGAAACAATGGGGCTGTTTGAGCTGAAAAAAAACCTAACACCTGCAAAAAAGCAGCGTTCAGCTCCTAACGCAGCCCCATTGTTTCCTATGGGGAAACACTTCCTACGTCTGCACCTAACACTCTAACATGTACCCCGAGTCTAAACACCCCTAGCCTTACACTTATTAACCCCTAATCTGCCGCTCCCGCTATCGCTGACCCCTGCATATTTTTTTTAACCCCTAATCTGCCGCTCCGTAAACCGCCGCAACCTACGTTATCCCTATGTACCCCTAATCTGCTGCCCTAACATCGCCGACCCCTATATTATATTTATTAACCCCTAATCTGCCCCCCACAACGTCGCCGACACCTGCCTACACTTATTAACCCCTAATCTGCCGAGCGGACCTGAGCGCTACTATAATAAAGTTATTAACCCCTAATCCGCCTCACTAACCCTATAATAAATAGTATTAACCCCTAATCTGCCCTCCCTAACATCGTCGACACCTAACTTCAATTATTAACCCCTAATCTGACGACCGGAGCTCACCGCTACTATAATAAATGGATTAACCCCTAAAGCTAAGTCTAACCCTAACACTAACACCCCCCTAAATTAAATATAATTTAAATCTAACGAAATAAATTAACTCTTATTAAATAAATTATTCCTATTTAAAGCTAAATACTTACCTGTAAAATACATCCTAATAGAGCTACAATATAAATTATAATTATATTGTAGCTATTTTAGGATTAATATTTATTTTACAGGCAACTTGGTAATTATTTTAACCAGGTACAATAGCTATTTAATAGTTACCTAGTTAAAATAATAACAAATTTACCTGTAAAATAAATCCTAACCTAAGATATAATTAAACCTAACACTACCCTATCAATAAATTAATTAAATAAACTACCTACAATTACCTACAATTAACCTAACACTACACTATCAATAAATTAATTAAACACAATTCCTACAAATAACTACAATTAAATAAACTAGCTAAAGTACAAAAAATAAAAAAGAACTAAGTTACAAAAAATAAAAAAATATTTACAAACATAAGAAAAATATTACAACAATTTTAAAATAATTACACCTACTCTAAGCCCCCTAATAAAATAACAAAGCCCCCCAAAATAAAAAATTCCCTACCCTATTCTAAATTAAAAAAGGTAAAAGCTCTTTTACCTTACCAGCCCTGAACAGGGCCCTTTGCGGGGCATGCCCCAAGAAAATCAGCTCTTTTGCCTGTAAAAAAAAACATACAATACCCCCCCCCCAACATTACAACCCACCACCCACATACCCCTAATCTAACCCAAACCCCCCTTAAATAAACCTAACACTAAGCCCCTGAAGATCTTCCTACCTTGTCTTCACCATCCAGGTTCACCGATCCGTCCTGAAGAGCTCCTCCGATGTCCTGATCCAAGCCCAAGCGGGGGGCTGAAGAGGTCCATGATCCGGTCAAAGTCTTCATCCAAGCGGGGCAGAAGAGGATCTTCCATCCGATTGAAGTCTTCATCCAGGCGGCATCTTCTATGGTCTTCTATCCGGAGCGAAGCGGCAGGATCCTGAAGACCTCCAGCGCGGAACATCCATCCAGCCCGACGACTGAACGACGAATGACTGTTCCTTTAAGGGACGTCATCCAAGATGGCGTCCCTCGAATTCCGATTGGCTGATAGGATTCCATCAGCCAATCGGAATTAAGGTAGGAATTTTCTGATTGGCTGATGGAATCAGCCAATCAGAATCAAGTTCAATCCGATTGGCCGATCCAATCAGCCTATCAGATTGAGCTCGCATTCTATTGGCTGATCGGAACAGCCAATAGAATGCGAGCTCAATCTGATTGGCTGATTGGACCAGCCAATCGGATTGAACTTGATTCTGATTGGCTGATTCCATCAGCCAATCAGAAAATTCCTACCTTAATTCCGATTGGCTGATGGAATCCTATCAGCCAATCGGAATTCGAGGGACGCCATCTTGGATGACGTCCCTTAAAGGAACAGTCATTCGTCGTTCAGTCGTCGGGCCGGATGGATGTTCCGCGCTGGAGGTCTTCAGGATCCTGCCGCTTCGCTCCGGATAGAAGACCATAGAAGATGCCGCCTGGATGAAGACTTCAATCGGATGGAAGATCCTCTTCTGCCCCGCTTGGATGAAGAATTTGACCGGATCATGGACCTCTTCAGCCCCCCGCTTGGGCTTGGATCAGGACATCGGAGGAGCTCTTCAGGACGGATCGGTGAACCTGGATGGTGAAGACAAGGTAGGAAGATCTTCAGGGGCTTAGTGTTAGGTTTATTTAAGGGGGGTTTGGGTTAGATTAGGGGTATGTGGGTGGTGGGTTGTAATGTTGGGGGGGGGTATTGTATGTTTTTTTTTACAGGCAAAAGAGCTGAAATTCTTGGGGCATGCCCCGCAAAGGGCCCTGTTCAGGGCTGGTAAGGTAAAAGAGCTTTTACCTTTTTTAATTTAGAATAGGGTAGGGAATTTTTTATTTTGGGGGGCTTTGTTATTTTATTAGGGGGCTTAGAGTAGGTGTAATTATTTTAAAATTGTTGTAATATTTTTCTTATGTTTGTAAATATTTTTTTATTTTTTGTACTTTAGCTAGTTTATTTCATTGTAGTTATTTGTAGGAATTGTGTTTAATTAATGTATTGATAGTGTAGTGTTAGGTTAATTGTAGGTAATTTTAGGTAGTTTATTTAATTAATTTATTGATAGGGTAGTGTTAGGTTTAATTATATCTTAGGTTAGGATTTATTTTACAGGTAAATTTGTTATTATTTTAACTAGGTAACTATTAAATAGCTATTGTACCTAGTTAAAATAATTACCAAGTTGCCTGTAAAATAAATATAAATCCTAAAATAGCTATAATATAATTATAATTTATATTGTAGCTATATTAGGATGTATTTTACAGGTAAGTATTTAGCTTTAAATAGGATTAATTTATTTAATAAGAGTTAATTTATTTCGTTAGATTTAAATTATATTTAATTTAGGGGGATGTTAGTGTTAGGGTTAGACTTAGCTTTAGAGGTTAATCCATTTATTATAGTAGCGGTGAGCTCTGGTCGTCAGATTAGGGGTTAATAATTGAAGTTAGGTGTCGACAATGTTAGGGAGGGCAGATTAGGGGTTAATACTATTTATTATAGGGTTAGTGAGGCGGATTAGGGGTTAATAACTTTATTATAGTAGCGCTCAGGTCCGCTCGGCAGATTAGGGGTTAATAAGTGTAGGCAGGTGTCGGCGACGTTGAGGGGGGCAGATTAGGGGTTAATAAATATAATATAGGGGTCGGCGGTGTTAGCGGCAGCAGATTAGGGGTACATAAGGATAACGTAGGTGGCGGCGCTTTGCGGTCGGGAGATTAGGGGTTAATTATTGTAAGTAGCTGGCGGCGATGTTGTGGGGGGCAGTTTAGGGGTTAATAAATGTAATACAGGGGTCGGCGGGGTTAGGGGCAGCAGATTAGGGGTACATAAGTATAACGTAGGTGGCGGTCGGCAGATTAGGGGTTAAAAAATTTAAATCGAGTGGCGGCGATGTGGGGGGACCTCGGTTTAGGGGTACATAGGTAGTTTATGGGTGTTAGTGTACTTTAGAGTACAGTAGTTAAGAGCTTTATGAACCGGCGTTAGCCCAGAAAGCTCTTAACTCCTTCTATTTTCCGGCGGCTGGAGTTCACTTCAGAAACGACTCTAAATACCAGCGTTAGAAAGATCCCATTGAAAAGATAGGATACGCAATTGACGTAAGGGGATCTGCGGTATGGAAAAGTCACGGCTGAAAAGTGAGCGTTAGACCCTTTAATCACTGACTCCAAATACCGGCGGTAGCCTAAAACCAGCGTTAGGAGCCTCTAACGCTGGTTTTTACGGCTAACGCCAAACTCCAAATCTAGGCCTACATATTTTATCATGTATAGATTTTAACTTAGTATCATATTTTTACTATATTTTGTTCACATATTTTATATATTATTATCAGTTAATTCGTCATGAAATTATAAATATGTTTATTTAAAAGTGTTATATACATATTTTTATAGTAATATAATTGGGATTCCAATTTACATTTAGTTTGAAATAATTCACATATTCAATGTATATCACTGAGGTATAATTTGTCTATTCATAATAACAACAATTATTCTCTTGACACTCGCTGAGCTGTAAAAAAGTTTTTGGGTGCAGTAGAATATTTCCCTATTGATCACTATTATTATTATTTTTATTTTATTTAAGAATTCTACAGAAACGGTTGGTTTTAAATAACATTCGGCTAGATTTAGAGTTCTGCATTAGCCTTAAAAAGCAGCATTAAGGGGTGCTAACGCTGCTTTTTAACGCCCGCTGGTATTACGAGTCAGGGAGGTACAGGTGTACCGCTCACTTTTCTTTTGCGACTTTTAGCTACCGCAAATCCCCTTACGTCAATTGCATATCCTATCTTTTTAATGGGATTTGCCTAACGCCGGTATTACAAGTCTTGGAAGAAGTGAGCGGTACAGCCTCTACCTCCAAGACTCCTAACGCATAAAAAAGTCAGTAGTAAAGAGTTTTATGGGCTAACGCCGGAACATAAAGCTCTTAACTAAAGTGCTACAAAGTACACTAAAATCCATAAACTACCTATTAACCCCTAAACCGAGCCCCCCCACATTGCACACACTAAAATAAAATTATTTAACCCCTAATCTGCCGACCGGACATCGCTGCCACCTACATTATACCTATGAACCCCTAATCTGCTGCCCCTAACATCGCCGACACCTACATTATATTTATTAACCCCTAATCGCCCCCCCCAACGTCGCTGCCACCTACCTACACTTATTAACCCCTAATCTGCCGACCGGACATTGCCGCCACTATAATAAATGTATTAACCCCTAAACCGCTGCACTCCCGCCTCGCAAACACTATAATAAATTTTATTAACCCCTAATCTGCCCTCCCTAACATCGCCGCCACCTACCTACAATTATTAACCCCTAATCTGCCACCCCCAGCGTCGCCGCTACTATAATAAAGTCATTAACCCCTAAACTTAAGTCTAACCCCAACCCTAACACTCCCCTAACTTAAATATAATTTAAATAAAACAAAATAAATTTACTATAATTAAATAAATTATTCCTATTTAAAACTAAATACTTGCCTATAAAATAAACCCTAATATAGCTACAATATAACTAATAGTTACATTGTAGCTATTTTAGGATTTATATTTATTTTACAGGCAACTTTGTATTTATTTTAACTAGGTACAATAGCTATTAAATAGTTAATAACTATTTAATAGCTACCTAGTTAAATTAATTACAAATTACCTGTAAAATAAATCCTAACCTAAGTTACAAATACACCTAACACTACACTATCAATAAATTAATTAAATAAATTAACTACAATTATCTAAACAAAAATACAATTAAATAAACTAAACTATAGTACAAAAAAACACTAAATTACAAAAAATAAAAAAATATTACAAGAATTTTAATCTAATTACACCTAATCTAAGCCCCCTAATAAAATAAAAAAGCCCCCCAAAATAATAAAATTTCCTAACCTATACTAAATTACAAAAGTAATCAGCTCTTTTACCAGCCCTTAAAAGGGCATTTTGCAGGGCATTGCCCCAAAGTAATCAGCTCTTTTACCTGTAAAAAAAAAGACAAGAACCCCCCCAACATTACAACCCACCACCCACACACCCCTACTCTAAAACCCACCAATCCCCCCTTAAAAAAACACTACCCCATTGAAGATCACCCTACCTTGAGCCGTGTTCACCCAGCTGGGCACCACAGGTCATCCGATCCATCCAGAAGTCTTCATCCGATGGGGCACATCCGGACCGGGAGAAGGCTTCATCCAAGCGGCATCTTTTATCTTCATCCATCCAACGCAGAGCATCCTCTTCTGACGACGGCTAACACTGAATGAAGGTTCCTTTAAATGACGTCATCCAAGATGGCGTCCCTCGAATTCCGATTGGCTAATAGGATTCTATCAGCCAATCGGCATTAAGGTAGGAAAAATCAGATTGGCTGATTGGATCAGCCAACAGAATTGACCTTGCATTCTATTGGCTGATATTATAGTAGCGGCGACGTTGGGGTCGGCAGATTAGGAGTTAATAAGTGTAGGTAGGTGGCGGCGACGTTGGGGGTGGAAGATTAGGGGTTAATAAATATAATATAGGTGTCAGCGATGTTGGGGGCAGCAGATTAGGGGTTCATAGGGATAATGTAGGTGGCGGCGGCGTCCGGAGCGGAAGATTAGGGGTTAATAATATAATGCAGGTGGCGACGATGTCGGGGGCGGCAGATTAGGGGTTAATAAGTGTAAGGTTAGGGGTGTTTAGACTCGGGGTTCATGTTAGGGTGTTAGGTGTAGACTTAGAAAGTGTTTCCCCATAGGAAACAATGGGGCTGCGTTAGGAGCTGAATGCTGCTTTTTTGCAGGTGTTAGGTTTTTTTCAGCCAGCTCAGCCCCATTGTATGCTATGGGGAAATCGTGCACGAGCACATTTTTCCAGCTTACCGCTACCATAAGCAACGCTGGTATTGAGAGTAGAAATGGAGCTAAATTTGGCTCAGCGCTCACTTTCTGAGGCTAACGCAGCTATTCAGAAAACTCGTAATACCAGCGTTGTTTAAAGGGAGCGGTAAGAAAAAAAGGAGTGTTACCTCCACAGGTTTTTACCAACAAAACTCTAAATCTAGGCGATTGTTTTTAGCCTTGGTGTTAATAACAATTTCTTAATATACAATAATAAGGTTAACAATATAGCTTCAATGTTTTTTAAAAAATGAATCGTTTTAAAATTTTCAACCGGATTATAAATGGCATAGTATTGTTTTTGCTATTAGCAGGTTCAGTATATTGTGAATCACTCTGTCATCATATTGTATCATGTTTTTAACATCTGATTGGGCAGTTGAAACCCAATCAGAACTTTCCTTTGAGCCATACCTCCACATCCTGTTTAGGGCTTTAAAAACACTGAATACAAACACATGTTCATAAACTTAACAGTTTTTAGACATAATCTCCTGTGAAGCTTTGTTAGCTAGCAGTGTGTAGCAGCAACAATATAGCTAAGGGGTTTATATGTTTTATGTATTTTATACTTGACTAGCTTACATTGTATTAAAATTGCATTGCCATACGGCTAGGCAAGGTGTGTTCTCAATTTATAGGTTCCACCTGCTGTAGCCGGCTTGCTAATATATACAAAGCTAGTGCTTGTTTTAAACATTAATAAAAAGCTTATAACCACAGAAGTTGTTTTCTTCATTGGACCCTGCTCAAGGATACAACTTTACCTATGTGCTTATTTTCACCTACTATCTTGTGAGTAGTTTGTAAAAAATACATGGGGCTTACCAGGTGTTTAATCTACACTTAGATCTCTGTTTGCACTTTCTCTCACCCCCTTCGAGGTGTCTATATATGTATACATGTGTATTTATGTATTTATATGTGTATACATGTATTCACAGACATATTTACAAATATAAACACATAAATATATATGTACACGTATATAGACATATATATATAAGTGCATTAGAGCCCTTTGCCATTAAAGGGATAGTCTAGTCAAAATTAAATTTTATAAAAAGAAAGAATGTGCTCCAATGGCACAATAACGTCAGGATTTTATCCCCTTTTGTTGATCCCTCTGATATGGACTACTCATACAACATCAGCACTTATTACAAAGTGCCCCTGCTATCTCAACTGTGGTTAATATCCTGAAGTCATTGTGCCATTGGAGCACCTTCTTTCTTTTTGTATTTCTTTACTACAGTGACCATTTTTAATATTGAAGACCTGACCGTGGCATCAAAACCATTTCATTATCATTCGCATATGGAGTGGCGCCTCTGTTTTACTTCTTAACACTTTACAGTGGGACTAAGAATATTCTCTTAAAATCAAAATTAAACTTTCATGATTCAAATAGAGCATGCAATTTTTACCCCTAGAGTGAAAATAGTTTACTTTCAACTCATAATACGAATGCAACTGGACGCAAAAATCTTAATTCTAGCGCCATTATCGATCTAGTGGAAGTGCACAATATAGCTATAGTTATAATCTAGCCCATAGTTTAAGTGCTATTCTGGTGGGGTTGACCATAAAAATCGCACTAATACAGAGTATATATTTTTTTAAATCTTTGTGCTTTATAGCAATAGGGATATTTTGTATTACATATAATATTTTTGGAAAAATTATCATTTTTATTAAGGAAATACTCGAAAATTTAGCCAGCTCCTCGTCTCTTCTTTTATCTTAGAAAAAATAGGGATAACATTTAATTTATACCATCTTTCTATTGAGGGGGAAATATTTACACCTAGATATCTGAAACAACATTACTTTTCTACTCTTATCTCTACTCTTTCTTCAAACCCAAAACGTCTGTTCTCCACATTCAATACTCTTCTCTGTCCACCCCCACCTCCCACTACAACTTCTCTCTCAGCTGAAGATTTTGCCAGCTGCTTCAACAACAAAATCGACTCCATCAGAAATTAAATCAGCTTGCAACATACTACCGGTCTCCCACCCCCCCAAAAGTTCACAATCATCCAAAACCCACATAGCCAAACATTTAGCTCTTTTGCCCCTGTTACAGAGAAAGAAGTTTCTGCCCTTATACTATCCTCTCACCTCACTACCTGTCCCCTCAACCCCATCCCCTCACAGCTACTCCCCTCCCTCTCTTCTACCCTTACCCCTATACTCACCTCTCCCTTAGCACCGGTATATTTCCCTCATCTCTTAAACATGCACTCTTCACACCTATCCTCAAAAATCCTTCTCTCGATCCAACCTCCCCATCCAACTACTGCCCTATTTCCCTACTCCCTTTTGCCTCAAAGCTTCTTGAAAAGCTAGTATAGGCACGTCTATCCCATTTCCTTACATTAAACTCCTTCCTTGACCCACAGCAATCTGGATTTCACCCCCTACACTCCACAGAGACAGCAATTGTTAAGGTTACCAACCACCTACTTACAGCAAAGTCCAAAGGCCACTTCTCTCTACTTACCCTCCTTGATCTGTCTGCAGTCTTTGATACTGTTGACCACCCTCTTTTGTTCCAAACCCTCCATTCCTTCGGCATCTGCGACAAAGCTCTCTCGTGGTTCTCTTCCTATCTGTCTAACCTTACCTTTAATGTAGCCTTCTCTTGGGCATCCTCTGCCCTGTTACCTCTTTCTGTATGCCGATGACACCCAAATCTACCTCTCTGTACCAGAACTATCTCCTTCCTTGCTAACCCGTGTCACTAACTGTCTCTCTCATATCTCATCTTGGATGTCCTCTCACTACCTCAAGCTAAATCTCTCCAAAACTGAGCTCCTTATTTTCCCCCCTTCAAAAATTTCCTCCCCCCATTTCTCTATAACTGTTGATAACTCAATCATTACCCCAACCCCACCTGCCTGATGTCTTGAGGTCACACTTGACTCAGATCTATCTTTCACTTCTCACATTCCGCCCTTGGCTAAAGCCTGCCGCTTCCACCTTCTTAAAAACATCTCTAAAATTAGACATTTCCTTACACACGACACAACTAAGATTTTAGTCCACTCTCTCATCCTTTCCCGCCTCGACTACTGCAACTCCATCCTCTCTGGTCTCCCTAGCTGCCGCCTAGCTCCTTTACAATCCATAATGAACGCCTCTGCCAGGCCTATTTTCCTTACACGTCGCTCTTCATCTGCTGCACCTCTCTGTCAATCCCTTCACTGGCTTCCTCTTGTCTCCAGGATTAAACACAAAATTCTCACTCTGACACACAAAGCCCTCAACTGCACTTTTCTCCCTTACATCTCAAACCTTGTCTCCAGATACTCTCCCTCCCATCCCCTTCACTTCGCTCATGATCTCCTACTCTCCTCCTCTCTTGTTACCTCCTCACATTCCCATTTACAAGATTTTTCCAGACTGGCTCCCATCTTATGGAATTCTCTCCCTTGCTCCACAAGACTCTCCCCTAGTTTTTAAAGCTTCAAGCGCTCCCTGAAGACTCTACTGTTCAGGGTTGCATACAACCTACACTAACCTTTGCTATCTCCACTGCTATCCCCTTAAAACTAATAGCATGTAATCCTACGAGCCCAGCAGTTTGTAGTTCACATTCATAAAAGCCGACTACAACAGTGCAACTCTCGGCAGGGCCCTGTACCCACTTGACCCCTGTAAATGTTATTTTGTATACCACCTATGTTCATAGCGCTGCAGAATCTATTGGCGCTCTACAAATACCTGATAATAATAATAATAACGAGCTTGTCACCTCTTTAAATACTCTCTCCTCAAATTAATCTTTATCCCAATGTATCCACAATATTTCTGATTTCAGAGTATTCACTTTATACAATAAAAAATATCCATATTTAGAGAAGTAGCATATCATGTCCGCTGCACATTGCTGCACATCGATAAATGCCAACCCCTGCAGATTCGCGGCTGCTAGCAGGGGGTGTCAATCAACCTGATCGTATTTGATCGGGTTGATTTCTGTCCACCACCACAGTGCAGGCGGACAAGTTATGGAGCAGCGGTCTTTAGAAGGCTCGCCAGAAACAAGGGGCCTCAAGCTCCATACGGAGCTTGATAAATATGCCCCTATATCTAGGATTCAGAGTATATTAATTAAGAATTTCTAGCAAAAAAGCAATAAATTGTCTGTATGGAGGGATATTTTCAGTTCTTTATCTCCTACCCGAATCCCTTCTATTTTATCTTTCAAGCAAATAGCTAAAGGTTCTATAGCTATGTTCAATAAGAGGTGGGAGAAGGGACAACCAAGAAAGGGGACAACCTTAGCGTGTCTTCTTTACAGATGGATTTTTCTAGACAACTGCCCATTTATTACCAGAGAAGTATATGACTATTATATATTTTCTTTATAAATTCTAATACTTTTACTCTAAATCCAAATTTCTTCATCGCTATAATCAAATGATCTCAAAAGAGTGCAAACATGTGCATATATATGTTTATATGTGTATGCATATATTATATGCACATATTAAAACATGTTTACACATATGTATACACACACATATATTATATTTATTTCTATATATATCTGTATATATCTATACCTTTATATATTAATGTAGATATATAGGTATAGATATATATTTTCCTAAAAAAGCATGAGATATATATTGAAATAAATATTTATAAATAAAAAGAACATTATATGCTTTGTGAAGAACATAGGAATCTAAAATATTTATTATTCACTTAGGGCTAGCGCTTTTGGTTTAACGTGGTGTCGGCTTAGTGCCCGAGCGATAGATATTAGTTTTTTTTAAAATTGCACTTTCCATTGAAGTTAAAGCGGTCGCAATATCGGAAGTCCTGTAGTTAGCTTACATCGTGTTTCTCTTGTGCGCTAACTTTTTACTTTCCATTTGTAATACTTGCACTATTCTGTGCGTGTTTCAAGTTTACTTTCAGCTGTATTAGCTCTCAATCATGAGTGCTACATAGCTCTCCACTTGTAATCTGACACTTTACCATAATCAGTATCATGGCTAATTCCATAACATACAAGGCCTTTCCTTAGACATTTATTTGATTTCTATTTTTTAATTTCCTGTATGGGATGTTTTAGAATTTCTTCCTAAAAACTATTTTATACTAAATTCTGTTGGGAATAGTGTGCCTTAATTGTCAATTTTATTTAAGTCATTTAAATCTGGTTAATTATGCAGTGATAGCTTCAGGTAGAATGCTTGTTTCCCATCAGTGTGACCTTGAAACATTACTAGCTCTTTAAAAGTGCTGATGTTTAAAATCTAGTGAGTTTCTATTTTATATATATATATATATAAAATATCTATTTATATCTGTATATATATATATATATATATATATATATATATATATATATATATATATATATATATATATAAGAAGTAAGTGAGTTGAATCCACCACCATAGGTTTTAGTAAAATTTCTTTCCCACCTGTGTGCACGTTACCAAGGAGTATCAGCCAAACTCCAGTGTATACAGTCCATGTAAAAAACAAGGTAACAGCACCACAGCACACAATCTTCTTTTAAAGGTGAAAAATCTTTATTTGAGGTTTAGCAACCAGTAAAAAGCGACATTTCGGACCTACATAGTCCTTAATCATGCATAAGTTAAAATCAAACAAACAGACTTTAAAAAGGGTATCTGGACCAATCATGCTTCAATTCTCAGTGTTAATTGGTTTAACCCATACCTATCCAGGTTTGTAAATTTCAACAACACAGTGGCCTCTAGTGGTACCAGAATATATTCCATCATTTAAAACCATTATAAAAACAAATACAAATCATAATCTCTATTCAGACCATATGGATGTAATGTGTTCAGACGTTTAATCCACCATACTTCTTTCTGTTTTAATTTTAGTTCCCTATTACCCCCTCTTCTATGATGGGGGATATGGTCAATCACTTGAAAGCGAAGCTGGCTTACTGTATGACCCATATTTGTAAAATGTGCTGATACTGGAAGTGACATATCTTTTGATTTAATGGATGCTTTATGTTGACTAAACCTATCCCTGGCGGCTTGGGTGGTCTCGCCAATGTAACAAAGACCACATGGGCATTTAAGTAGGTAGATTGCATAGTTGGTTTGGCATGTATATAACCCATTGATTGTATATTGCTTTCTTTTGTCATTTTGTGCTAAGAATTTCCCTTTAATAACTGAATTACATTGAGCACAGTGTAAGCAGGGGTAACAGCCTTTATTAGGGGTAGTTAGATAATTTACATCAGACATTTTAGTTGTACCTATATCAGCTTTTACTATGTGATCCCTAAGATTTTTTACCCTTCTATATGATGGCATAGGGGGGAGTTTAAATGATTCTATCTCTGGATTATATTTTGACAAAAGATGCCAGTGTTTTCTTACTATTCTAAAGATGTCATTGCTCTTGTCACTGTATTCCATTGAAAGCACTAATCTATCTGTTCCTTTCTCTGTTGGTTTTTTATCATGTACTCTATCCAAATCCTGAATGTTTTTAGCGATATTTTCTTTTGGATATCCTCTTTGGATAAATTTATTGCCCATAGACACTAGTCTTTCTTGCAATACTTTTTGATCTCTAACTATTCTTTTAGTACGCAAAAGTTGACTCCTGGGTATGGATTTAAAAACAGTATCAGGATGGAAACTTTCATATCGCAGCAGAGTATTTCTATCTGTGGGTTTTACATATAGATCTGTACTTAATGTATTTCCATGTCGATATACAGTTGTATCCAAAAAGTTAATCTTTTGGATAGAGTAAGTAAGGGTAAATCTTAGGCCTGTCATGGAGGCATTGATATCCTCAACAAACTGTATCAGGGACTCCAATCCCTGCTTACACTGTGCTCAATGTAATTCAGTTATTAAAGGGAAATTCTTAGCACAAAATGACAAAAGAAAGCAATATACAATCAATGGGTTATATACATGCCAAACCAACTATGCAATCTACCTACTTAAATGCCCATATGGTCTTTGTTACATTGGCGAGACCACCCAAGCCGCCAGGGATAGGTTTAGTCAACATAAAGCATCCATTAAATCAAAAGATATGTCACTTCCAGTATCAGCACATTTTACAAATATGGGTCATACAGTAAGCCAGCTTCGCTTTCAAGTGATTGACCATATCCCCCATCATAGAAGAGGGGGTAATAGGGAACTAAAATTAAAACAGAAAGAAGTATGGTGGATTAAACGTCTGAACACATTACATCCATATGGTCTGAATAGAGATTATGATTTGTATTTGTTTTTATAATGGTTTTAAATGATGGAATATATTCTGGTACCACTAGAGGCCACTGTGTTGTTGAAATTTACAAACCTGGATAGGTATGGGTTAAACCAATTAACACTGAGAATTGAAGCATGATTGGTCCAGATACCCTTTTTAAAGTCTGTTTGTTTGATTTTAACTTATGCATGATTAAGGACTATGTAGGTCCGAAACGTCGCTTTTTACTGGTTGCTAAACCTCAAATAAAGATTTTTCACCTTTAAAAGAAGATTGTGTGCTGTGGTGCTGTTACCTTGTTTTTTACATGGACTATATATATATATATATATATATATATATATATATATATATACACACAAATACAAAATTTTTTTTTTAGCACACCTTACAAAAAGTTTAAATCAACATCTGGGAGTGCTGCCAATACGACCCAGTAATTACACAAACAAAGAGGTATCAGCGCACATCCATTTTCAAAAGCACAACATATTTTTTACTGCTGCAAAAAATTGCCTGCATATACATCAAGAGACAACTATTCTTTTTTAAATAATATTGGGAACTTAGTCACACAATATGGCCATATTTTGCTTAGCCAGTCACCGCTTACAAGGTGCCCCAATTCGACTGGTCCTACTCTAAGTCCTTTTGCCACAGAGGGCTGAAACATTCCTGCTTTTACTCTTCATAATAGAATGAGACTCCCTGGCTTTTTATTCACAACTCTTTAACACTGTAATGAGCACACCTGAACTTGGGTGGGGTGCTTAAACCACTGGGAGATGGTCAGTCTCCCTGGTAATTTTAAATACAAATACAAAATTTGTTTTTTTAGCACACCTTACAAAAAGTTTAAATCAACATCTGGGAGTGCTGCCAATATGACCCAGTAATTACACAAACAAAGAGGTATCAGCGCACATCCATTTTCAAAAGCACAACATATTTTTTACTGCTGCAAAAAATTGCCTGCATATACATCAAGAGACAACTATTCTTTTTTAAATAATATTGGGAACTTAGTCACACAATATGGCCATGTTTTGCTTAGCCAGTCACCGCTTACAAGGTGCCCCAATTCGACTGGTCCTACTCTAAGTCCTTTTGCCACAGAGGGCTGAAACATTCCTGCTTTTACTCTTCATAATAGAATGAGACTCCCTGGCTTTTTATTCACAACTCTTTAACACTGTAATGAGCACACCTGAACTTGGGTGGGGTGCTTAAACCAATGGGAGATGGTCAGTCTCCCTGGTAATTTTAAATACAAATACAAAATTTGTTTTTTTAGCACACCTTACAAAAAGTTTAAATCAACATCTGGGAGTGCTGCCAATATGACCCAGTAATTACACAAACAAAAATATGTATATATACATATAAGTATTTAAATATATATATTAATATATATTTCTATATATCTACCATCTATCTATCTATCTATCTATCTATCTATCTATCTATCTATCTATCTAGCTGTTTGTCTATATACTGTACTGTACTGTATCTATCTTTAAATCTGTATGTGTGTGTGTGTATATATATATATATATATATATATATATATATATATATATATATATATATATATATATTTCTCATATGAGTTCACAGGAGTGCCAATAATTGTGCTACAGATTTATTTAACAAAGATGTATATATATATTTTTTTATAAACCTGTGTTATGTTTGCAATTGTTTGACATCCATGAGAGCAGAGTATTTTTGTGCATATTTTGAACAAAAGATCAAAAGAAGGTTAAGACAATTTTTCACAGCCTTCTCAGCCTTCTTTGCTCATATTTACCAAGGGTGCCAATATTAGTGGATTGCATTGTATATTTATATATATGTATATATATATATATATATATATATATATATATATATATATATATATATATATATATATATATATTATATTTACCATGTTCTATAATGTGAGTAGTACACAAAGCTGTATAAGATCTTTCGTTTCTTGGCAATTTCTCACATGGAATAGCCTAAATTTCTCAGAACAAGAATAGACTGAAGAGTTTCAGAAAAAGTTTTTTTTTCTTCCTATCCTGAGCCTGTAATCGAACTCACAATTGCTGATGCTTCAGATGCTCAACTAGTCTAACGAAAGCTAGATTTATTGCTTTGTTAATCAGCACAACCGTTTTCAGCTGTGCTAACATAATTGCAAAAGGCTTTTATAATGATCAATTAGCCTTTTTAAATGATAAACTTTATGAAAAAGAAACAGAGGCGCCACAATGACTTAGTACCACTAACACAAGCGATAGTAATATGGACAAGGAAATATACTCACAAACGTGATGCACCCAATGGTGCTAGTGGGGCGGGCTGGAGCTTTTCAGTAGTCCATCTAACTGTAATCATCCGGCCGTGGACCCAGGTTTGAATTTTCTTACAGGGATACTCCCATTCATCTGTGTATGGATGAAAAGCACACACACATAGCCCAATACCGTATAGACAAGAGCACATAAGTGAATAATGATTGCACTTACAGACTAAAAAGCACCTCCAGGTGCAATACAGGCGGCCTTGGACCTTAACAGCCACCCAGCTAACTGATCCAAAGGCAAGTAATAAAAAGCAGTATGGGATACTCCAAGGATTCACAGAAAGAAAATAAGTGTAGCATCCAAAAAAGCCACCAAATGACAGCAAGTGTATATATAAAAAACAGGTTCTTTATTTAAAAAAGTGACGCATTTCTCAGCCACTAGAAGGGCTGTTTCCTCAGGCTATGTTAAAAACATATGATATACACTTGCTATTTAAAGGACAAACACACTTCCTGATAGGTTAAGACATTCATTGGTAACATCTGTGTGTAGTAACAATTGATTGTTAGTTGACATGGTAACAGCAATACAATTGCCACAGTGCAATGGTAATACAAAAATATATAAACATATACATTTTAACCATTAATAGTCACTTTTGCAAGCAAACAAACTCATCATATAAAAATTGTTTTCATATTACTATACAAACATAATAATAAATATAAAAACATTGATGTCCGAGATCATTACACAATTTATACATAATTGTATCTTACATCATGTAATAAAAATAAATAAAATAGAATATAAAGTTATCTAAAATGTGATTACTGAAAAAGCAGTATTTGTTATAGAAATCGCCCTTATACAAATATTTTGTCTAGTACTACACAATGATATCCTGGAACTGGACATGGGCCAAAAATATGGGTGTATACCAACCTATGTGCGACTTAATAATTGCGCAAAACTCCCAGGGGACCTGTGAAAAAAAGGGGTGATCAAACAAGAATAATCCTGGTCCCACCATCCATTGGTCACAAGCCTCTCACCGGTTCCATTAGATAAAGAGAAGAGAATGTGTATACCCTAGGAGCAGAGATCAGATGTAGGTGGGGCCAGAACCACTCTATCAATAGAGCCGAAGAACGTCATAGTAAATAATACGGACGACCAATCCCTGGCTGCACCATAAATCTCTTCCATGTTTATAAACTAAAAGGGAGACAGTCTAATAGGAAGCTGTAACAGCCAATGACAAGAGTGTTACTATTAGCCCTACACCAATGTGTGCAGAAAAACTATGATTATACATATAAATTTGTCAGCAAATGTCTCCACTGAGAAGATATTGACCACAATTCCAAACATAACGATACCCATATTAAAGGTCATGCCTGGAATGGGTCAATAATTACAAGGTGGAATAAAGGGGTCAAGAATTAGGTAACATTCCCAAACCTAGAAAGTGACTAAAATGAGATCGCTGTATAAACAAAAGATTTATCATCAATTGATAACAAACTGATAGTATGTATCGATTGATAATGGAGAATATAATAATGACATAATCAGAAGATTCGCACAGATTTATGATCAATTAATGATAAAATAATATTAAATGTAATACATATAATACGAGAAATCTATATACATGTATACTAATACTTCAGTGAGAAGTTGGTGATACTTATACCGTGTAGTGAGAGTGGTGTATCTAATAAATTGTACTCTTTATTGATCAAAAGAATGATGTATGCAGCCCATGGTGAATTAAATAAAGACAACTAACAAGAGAAAATACAAAGTGTTGGGTCTGTGTGTACTCCGCCAGAAATGTTGAACATATGTCCCCCATAATAAATAATATAGATGGATGATAGTGGGTATGAGGAAGTGTTATTACTATGTCTGCTCCACCAACTTGAATAAAAATATGTGCTCCATAATATATAATAAGGATAGATAAAAAGTGGTGTTAGTATTAGATCTTAGACTTAGAGTGTAGAGGTACTAGATCAAAATCCCTAATGTGAATGAAATACTTGTGTAATATTGCTACATTATATAATATACACATAAAGAATTGATGATATTATTCGTGCTAGATGTGTGCTTTGAGGGTAAACTATAAATTAATAATGGTGATATAGTGATAAATGGCGTTTATAGGAGCAGGCTAGTTTGTACATAGGCCACATCACCATAGGGAGTGGTTAAGTATTCTAACACTGACATATAGATTCCATGTCAGGATTAGTCCATCTGTTCAAATGAACGCCACATAATGTATTTGGTGGGTATTAAATGAAACAACCAGATGTGGAAGGTAGTGTAGATGCTTGGGCATAAAATAGGTGCATACTCTAAGATGTGCCTTAAATAAGGTTATAAGTATCAATATCATGTGAAGAGGTAACTCAAATGACAAAATGTTAGTGTGAACAAAATGATCAAGTAGTACATGGCACCCATGAAAAGAGGATTGCTTGGGCAAATGCAGAATGACTTTAGATAGAACATTAAGACATGCACAAAAGAACCTAATAAAAATAGGTACCCCCATCTAAATGAGTGCCATATAAAACTCATAGGCATAATATAATGGGCCTAGTGATTATAAATAACTGTACGCAACCAGGTGAAAGCTGCCAAATCTAAGTTTTTGTTTAGACCATCGGGCTGTAGAGTTTTTAATTTCATAATCCAATAAGATTCTCTCCTTCTCAAGGTCACAAAGGCATCACTATGAGATCGGGGAAATCAGCTCAATGGGTGTAATCTTGAAGGGATTTTTTTTGTTTATTATTATAAAATAGACAATGTCTAGATACACTGCGGGCTCTAGATGATAAACTTGGATTACCAAACACAACATGCCATTGGAACAAAGGACAGATGGTTTCTGGTAATAAGCCTCTGTGCTCCTATGTAGATGTTCTATTAAAAATCAGTCATTTCGAGCTACAAATGTCTGAGTGATCCCAAACCTTTGAATATAAATAAATATAATACATATATATATATATATATATATATATATATATATATATATAGAGAGAGAGAGAGAGAGAGAGAGAATTAAAAATTTGTGCAAGAGCTAGCAGTCCCATGAAATTTCTTAGTAGCCCACTTTTTCTATTCCAAATTTTCAAGGTGTCAAAAATAAATTTGTGATATGCGTTTATACACTTTTTTTACACAGTTGTATTAAGAATAAAACACTTTGTATATAGTTGTACATTTATTAATAATATAAATTATTGACTTACCTAAAAGAGACATTTCTCACACACACACACACACACACTTATCTCTGTCTCACATACACACACTTATTTTTGTAATCATTATAGCTGCAGCTTCTAGACACTCCCCTTCTTAACTGAGCACCAATATATTTTTTATAGATTGGGAAAACTGATAGTATTGGGGTATGTTTCATGGCCCAGTTTGAATACTGGTGCTTTAACCTTATCCAATATGATTTTCTTCTTCTTCTTCTTATTATTATTATTATTATTATTAAGGGGATAGCTTGGCCAACACAATTTAAAAGTAATATTTCAAACTGGTAGATTTAATTTAGAGACCACACAAACAATAACAATATTTTGGATGACATATAAAAATAGCGGTTCCATACCATAAGTGTGCTGATAGATATATGTGATTATTAAAAGCATAATTACTTATTTTGTGATATTTCACCTTCAAGGGAGGTTTTACAATGCTTTATCGTAGTTGCAAGGTTAGGGTTAATTTAACATTAAAGTACTATAGTAAGTGAAAAATGTTTTATTTTTTTTAAATTAACAATAAAGTATTGCTTTTTCTTTGTGTGTCTTAGTGAGAATAATTTAAATGTATTCTATATTGTTTATGGTATGGAACATCAATTTGAATTAATTTAGATTGGAGCTGTTTAATATGAATCTAACCATCCTGGTCTATATAAACTATGGGTATCTGTTTAAAAGCTGGGAGTCCTGTCCTTTGGATCATCTAATTCCAGACTACCCTTCAAGTTTCAATTAAGATTACATCTTGTGTTTAATTCTTAACCTGTGGCTTTCAAGATCTTTTAGGCTTTAAATCCAATTATTATTCCAATCGTCTAACTTCATTTGTATATTTTATTTATTGTCTTATCTTCAAGTCTAATTAACTTTGTGATTTCCCTTGTCTTTATTTCATCTGTCTTTTGCTTCATCTCACCTTCGTACCTATGTCTCCATTCATTGTATTGAAATATACATTTAAAACAGTGCACACATGCATACATTCATATACATACATATATACATACACATGCTTACACACATATATACATACAAACATATGTCTACACACATACAAATACACATACATATACAGTATCATACAAAAGTGAGTACACTCCTCACATTTTTGTAAATATTTTATTATATCTTTTCATGTGACAAAACTGAGGAAATTACACTTTGCTACAATGTAAAGTAGTGAGTGTACAGCCTGTATAACAGTGTAAATTTGATGTCCCCTTAAAATAACTCAACACACAGCCATTAATGTCTAAACCATTGGCAGCAAAAGTAAGTGCACTCCTAAGTAGAAATGTCCAAATTGCGCCCAAAGTGTCAATATTTTGAGTGGCCACCATTATTTTCCAGCACTGCCTTAACCCTCTTGGGCATAGAGTTCCCCAGAGCTTCACAGGTTATCACTGGAGACCTCTTCCACTCCTCCATGATGACATTACGGAGCTGGTGGATGTTAGAGACCTTGCGCTCCTTCACCTTCCATTTGAGGATGCCCCACAGATGCTCAATAGGGTTTAGGTCTGGAGACATGCTTGGCCAGTCCATCACCTTTACCCTCAGCTTCCTTAGCAAGCCAGTGGCCATCTTGGAGGTGTGTTTGGGGTTGTTATCATGTTCGAATACTGCCCTGCGGCCCATTTTCTGAAGGGAGGAGATCATGCTCTGCTTCAGTATGTCACAGTACATGTTGGAATTCCTGGTTCCCTCGATGACCTGTAGCTCCCCAGTGCCGGCAGCACTCATGCAGGCCCAGACCATGACACTCTCACTACCATGCTTGACTGTAGGCAAGACACACTTGTCTTTATACTCTTCACCTGATTGCCGCCACACACGCTTGACACCATCTGAACCAAATAAGTTTATCTTGGTCTCATTGGACCACAGGGCATGGTTCCAGTAATCCATGTCCTTAGTCTGCTTGTCTTCAGCAAACAGTTTGCAGGCTTTCTTGTGCATCATCTTTAGAAGAGGCTTCCTTCTGGGACGACAGCTATGCAGACCAAATAGGATCTGAGCACTGACAGGCTGATCCCCCACCCCATCAACCTCTGCAGCAATGCTGGCAGCACTAATACGTATATTTCCCAAAGACAACCTCTGGATATGACGCTGAGCATGTGCACTCAACTTCTTTGATCGACCATGGCGAGGCATCTTCTGAGTGGAACCTGTCCTGTGAAACCACTGTATGGGCTTGCCCACCATGCTGCAGCTCAGTTTCAGGGTCTTGGCAATCTTCTTATAGCCTAGGCCATCTTTATGTAGATCAACAATTCTTTTTTCAGATCCTCAGAGAGTTCTTTGCCATGAGGTCCCATGTTGAATTCTAGTGACCAGTATGAGAGAGCGTGAGAGCTATAACACCAAATTTAACACACCTGCTCCCAATTCACACCTGAGACCTTGTAACACTAACGATTTACATGACACTGGGGAGGGAAAATTACTAATTGGGCCCAATTTGGACATTTCCACTTGGGGTGTACTCACTTTTGTTGCCAACGGTTTAGACATTAATGGCTGTGTGTTGAGTTATTTTGAGGGGACAGCAAATTTACACTGTTATACAGGGTTTACACTTACAACTTTACATTGTAGCAAAGTGTCATTTCTTCAGTGTTGTCACATAAAAAGATATAATAAAATATTTACAAAAATGTGAGGGGTGTACTCACTTTTGTGAAATACTGTACACCTTTAACCCCTTCCCAGCCCAGCACCTGATAAATAAGTGGCTGGCTAATGCTACCAGGAGCTTTCGGTAGCAATTCGCTCTCAGAAAATGAACCAGAGATCAAATCTCTGGTTAATTTTCTAAAAGTTAAAAAATTGCCTTTATTGTCTTTTATTTTTTTATGAAAAAAATTTACTTTTTTCATAAAAAAATACTGCATGGAGCAGTTTCTAGGGGTTAAAGGTGGTGGGTCTGGGGTGCCTTTACATAGCGATCTATTGTTTGTTCCCTGTAAATATATATGTATATGCTTATGTACATGTATATTTATGTGTAAATATGTGTATATACACATATTAACAAATAAATAGATATGTATATAATCATATACATATATATTTATATTTGCTGCCCATCGCCGCATGACATACCCCCTTCGTTGTGCAAGTTCTCATGGCGTATCTTATGAGAACGAGGCTCCCATTGGAGCCTATGAAATCATGCTCTCGTGCACTGGTATTACTTAGTTGAGTGCTAGTATTGCTTTCGCGTAATCGATATTTAGTGCTCAACTTGTAATTTGGCCTTTATTTCAATTGTAAACCCTTATTTTACTTTTATTATGTATAAATGTAAATTAAATATTTTATTTATATATATTATATAGGTGATTTGTTATGCATATATTCTAGTGTTAACACTTTACTTCAGGTCTCCAAAAGTGCTAAATTTTCCATTGCAGTTTTGTTTTGTGCTCGAGTGCAAAACTTAACTCATCACTTGTAATATAAGAGAAAATAGTGCACTCTCTGCTATCCATTCAGAGCATAGGGTGCGCAAAAAATACTTAAGATTCTCTGGTAAATTGTCCACTATTATGCAGGTTTGGGCTTTGGATAATGCACATTTGGATAGCACATGGAATTTTTTAAAAAAAATATCTTTATTTTTGTGTGCAACATACAGGAGGAGAAATACATCTTACATTCAACATGGTCAAGATATAACAAAGTTACAGCATAAATGATGTCTCATGTGGATAATCTAATCTGACTGTTCTCCTCAACCGTAGGAGGGCCAATGGCTTTTTAAGCTGATTACAATTCAACTAAAGCGTATAATCTTGGCCTGTAAATCGATGGGTCAGTCTCCCTGTAAAGCATATTTTTAATTTATAGACAGTGTAATCCCTATTAACATAAACTAACATTTGCCAACTCCACCTCATCTCCCTTCCCTACTAGTTCTCTAGTTAATCCAACTCCCATTCACCTCTTAAATTTGCCTCAAGCATATATTCTGTGTTTCTGAATGGTGCTATGACCATCTTACGCAATGTAACTGGGAGTGTACGAATAAGTGGTTCCCATTTTGTCACAAAAGACTTTACTCTCTTAGTCATGTCTCCTAGTCCGTCTGACTGTTCGATAAGCATCTGATTTAGCAGTGTCTGCTTTAACTGTGCCACAGTAGGTGGGTTGCGTTTGAGCCAGTTCTGAAATATCAGGCATCTAGCCAATAAGACTATGTTATACATGATTGTTTGAGAAATTCCCAGTGTTCCCCCAAAGTCTAACAGTATGATATTTCTAAATGTCAATTCTCTAATATGAGTACGCTTACCTAAATTTGCCCAGTAGGTTGTCATCTTCCAGAACTTAACTAGCTTAGGGCAACTCCGCGACATATGCTTAATGTCCGCATCCACCCATCCACACTTTGGGCATTTATTTTCCCTATCTGTTTTCCATCTCTGAAACTTTTTGGGTGTTATATAACTATCGTGCAAAAGTTGGAAGTGTGATTCCCTCACCTCTGACGAAAGGGTGGCTCGCTTAACCTTATGTATACTTTCGTCTATCTCCTTACTAATCACTTCTTCACCTAGTATGGAACTCCAGACCTCAGCAATTTTGTTTATACATGATGTGTTTGTCAGTTTAGTCATTTTCTTATATAGTGGTGATATGGATGTGTTACCTTGTTCTACTAGCTGCACACTTTGCATAATCTGTGATTGTTCAATTCCTCTTTTCTCCCTAAGTAGTGTTGTGTAGTAATGCCTGGCCTGAAGGTAAGCATAGTGATGCATTCTAGGATCACCCAAACATATCCCTCAAAGCCTCGAATGTGTGCATGTGGTTCCCCCCAGGCATCAAAGTCTGACCCACAGTACGCAGTCCTAGCTCCCTCCAATGAATAAAGGCTTCCGACGTTAAACCCACTGGAAATTCAGGATTCCCCCCACATGGTACGTAGGATAGTATTCTATGGTCTCCCCCCAAGTGTTTACATGTCTGTCTCCAGGCTCTCGCAAGCTGGTTCAATAGATCTATGTCATTCAGGTATTTGGTTGCTTGTGAATGGGTCATGTGTGGTATCATTTCTAGTACCCAAGGTTTAATCAGTGTGTTTTCCAATTTGATGTTTGTAAATTTCTCTTGCCCTGTCAGCCAATCTATGACGAACTTGCACTGAGCTGCCCAGTTATAAAATTCAAAGTTGGGCAATGCCAGTCCACCCATCTCACGTGATGCCATGAGCTTTGAGTAGCTAACCCTAAGTTTTTTATTAGCCCATACAAACTGGAGGACCATTCGTACAACCTTCTGTAAATCCGACTTCTTAAGTAATAAGGGCAATGTCTGGAAAAAGAAGAGTATTTTCAGGAAAAAGACCATTTTTATAAGACCCACTCTACCTGACAGGGATAAAGGGAGCGGGGACCATGTTTTAAGCAGGTTCTTTAGCTGTCCAAGCAGGGGACCATAGTTTATTGAATACCACTTCTGTGGGTTAATATTAAGGGTAATACCCAGATACTTAAAATTCCCTTCCACTACCCTAAAGTAAAAGTTTGGGATTTGCTTTTTATCATTTGATAGTAGCCAAATTATATTTTGTCTGTGTTGATCGCATACCCAGAGACCTTGCTAAACTGATCAATTAACTCCATTAGTTTTGGGGCATTTCTACAGGGATCCTGAACAAAGAGCACCATGTCGTCAGCGAACAGTGAGACATGTAAAACTGTCTCACCTATCTGCATTCCCTCCAATTGTTGCCTAATTTTCCATGCAAGGGGCTCAATATCTATGTCAAAAAGAAGCGGGGAGAGGGGGCAGCCCTGTCTTGTGCCTCTATGAAGCATGAAGGGCAGTGTGGTCATCCCATTAATAAGGAGAGAAGCCTGCAGGATTTTATATAAGTTTGATACCACCTGTACAAAGGAGCCTTCTATTCCCATCTTTTCTAGTGTTTAAAAGAGATGTTCCCACAAAACCTTATCGAAGGCTTTTTCAGCATCAATTAGTAATAGGTCTGCTTCTTTGTGATTCTCTCTCCTCTTGCTATCTTGTGGTAACTTCCAATAATATTGAATGACTGTTTGAACTGTTTGAACTCTCCTAATGTTACCACTTTCTGTTGGGGTAGACCTCAAGGCTCTGTCCTTGGTCCCCTTCTCTTTTCAATCTACACGTCGTCACTAGGTTCCTTAATAAAGTCCCATGGGTTTCAATACCATTTGTATGCCGATGACACCCAAATCTACCTCTTTGCACCAGACCTACCTCCTTCCTTACTAACCTGTGTCACTAACTGTCTTTCTTACATATCATCTTGGATGTCCTCTCACTACCTTAAGCTAAATCTCTCCAAAACTGAACTCCTTATTTTTCCCCCTTCTTCCAATGTCTCCACCCCAAAATTTTTTATAACTGTTGATAATTCCATCATTACCCCTACAACGCACGCCCGATGTCTTGGGGTCACACTTGACTGAGATCTTTCCTTCACTCCTCACATTCAGTCCTTGGCTAAAGCCGGGCACTTCCACCTTAAAAATTGCTAAAATTAGACATTTCCTTACACAAGATACAACCAAGATTTGAATCCACTCTCTCATCCTTTCCCGCCTCAACTACTGCAATTCCGTCCTCTCTGGACTGCCTAGCTGCCGCATAGCTCCTTTACAATCCATTATGAATGCCTCTGCCAGGCTCATCTTCCTTATTCATCGCTCTTCATCTGCTGCACCTCTCTGCCAATCCCTTCACTGGCTTCCTCTTGCCTCTAGGATTAAACATAATATCCTCACCCTGACATATAAAGCTCTCAACTGCACTGCTCCCCCCCTACATCTCAGAACTTGTCTCTAGATACTCTCCCTCCCATCCCCTTCGATCAACTCAGGATCTCCTCCTCTCCTCCTCTCTTGTTACTTCCTCACATTCACGTTTACAGGACTTCTCCAGACTTGCCCCCATCTTGTGGAATTCCCTGCCTCACTCCATAAGACTCTCCCCTAGTTTTAACAGCTTCAAGCACTCCCTAAAAACTCTACTATTCAGGGATGCATACAACCAACACTAACCTTTCCTAATGCCATTGCTTTCCCCTTGAACCCCTTAGATTGTAAGCCTATAGGCCCAGCTGTTTACAGATCGCTTCATAAGAGCCGACTACAACAGTGAAACTCTCGGCAGGGCCCTCTACCCACTTTACCCCTACAAAAGCTATCCTGTACACCGACTATGTTTACAGCGCTGCAGAATCTGTTGGCGCTCTACAAATACCTGATAATAATAATAATGTTGAGGACAGAGAATCTCCCTTTAACAAAACCAGTCTGATCACTGTGTATAAGCAACAGTAGGACGCTAGCCAGCCTGTTGGCCAACATTTTTGTTAGGATTTTATAATCCTGGTTAAGCAGGGATATAGGACTGTGCTAGGAGGGGGTCACATCCCTCTTTTGGAATAATACTAATGTGAGCTTCCGCGAATCTGGCCGAGGGCACCACTGTGTCGTCTAATAGTCCATTAAACAATTTCGCTAGAGCTAAAGCTATTTCTGATCCCATCATTTTATAAAATTCCACCGGCAGCCCGTCCGGGCCCGGGGATTTCTCTAGTTTTAGATCTTTAATTGTGACCATTACTTTCTCAGGGGAGATGGGGCAATTAATTTTCCTAAGTTGGTCCTGCTCTATTTTTGGTAACTGGATTGAGGTCCAAAATCTCTCTCTATCTGTGACGTGTACTTGTTGCTCCGAGTAAAGGCCCCTGTAGAAATTAGTAAAGGTTTCTTGGATGTCTGCCTCTTTATTCAATATGACTCCCCCCTGTTTAACCGCTAAAATGGAACTTCTTTTAGTAATCAGTTTGGTAACTCTGGCTAACAGTTTCCCAGTTTTACTCCCAAACCTATAGTATTTGGCTTGTGTTTTAGCATGGGCTTTGTTAGTTTGTTGGAAAATGTAATTGTCTTTCAGGGCTTTGGCTTCTTTATATATAAGTCTATTTGTACTATTAGTATTTCTGAGATATTTGTTTCTAGCATTTAAGATGCGTGTTAGAAGTTGTTACGTTTTTAGTTTGCTCTGTTTTTTAATGGATGTGGCATACACCGGTATAGCTCCTCGTAGGACAGCTTTGGCCATTTCCCAGAACAGGAGGGGGTCGTCAGTGTGTGCCTCATTAAGTTCTGCGTATGTGTGCCATTCACCTAGAATATGCCTATAGAAATTTGGGTCTTTGTATAGATATGTCGGGAAAATCCATTTGTTAGGTTTACGATTAGTGTGACCTATGTGGATCCTCACCGCTATGGGGGCATGATCCGATATCGTTATCGGATCTATTGTTGCCTCTACTACTCTGGGGTACAGGGTTAATGATACTAGGAAATAATCTAACCTGGACAGAGTATCTTTTGCTACCGACATACACGTTTATTCTTTATTCTCTGGATATTTGGCTCTCCACACATCTTGCAAGCTCAAAGATCTCGCCAGCGTGCGTATCACCAAAGATTCCTTCTTGGAGTTCATGACTCTTTGAGTTGTGAGAGTATTTCTGGCTGGATTGGAAAATCTATCTGCAGGGACCTGGGGGGCAATGTTATAATCTCCTCCAATGAGGAGAGGCAATGTAGTGAACTTTATTATTTCCGAGTGTAGTGCCCTCCAGAACATTTGATTTTGAGTCTGCGGCCCATATACTGCAACCAAAGCGAAGGATAGTCCCCCAATTTCTAACTGAATCATGACAAACCTCCCTTCCTGATCAGTCTGCTTTTTGGTAATAGTGTATTGCAGATTCTTACTAAGCAGGATCGCCACTCCTCTGTTCATACGGCGTGTATATAACCTCCCCCACCCAACTCTGTTGTAGTTTTTGGTGTTCTAATTGCGATAAATGTGTCTCCTCCAGAATGGCGATGTCAGCTCCTCTGGAGTGTAGGTAGCGTAGAATTGATCTGCGTTTTTGTAGAGAAGTGATACCCCCCACGTTCCAACTCATAATACATAAATGACTACTCGACATAGTGTAATCCCCTGTGTGCTTTATGCAGTGATATGTATGGTATGGTTGAGGGTTGTATTGTGGCTACTTTGAAATACCTTGACCGTTTCATCAGTATTCTGACCATATTCTTTCGACTAAGACTAACCCCCCCTTCACTGGGCCCCAGGGAGAGAGGCGAGCATCCTGTTGGCTGGACAAAAAAACATTCAATAAACAACATGGAAAACATTTTAGAACATACATCGCAATTTTCAACAAAGTGAACCAGTTTTTCCCTAGTATTAGACTAGTATTCATAATCTAAATTCTTTTTGTACCGTACACCTCTCCCCTGATTCTGTATTTCCTAGTAGAATGCTAAGCATCCATATCCTAATTCCTTCCCCCTCCCGAGTTCCCATAAGCTAAAGGTCAAGCCTTACTAAGTAATTTCAACTAAGGAATATCCCCTCCCCCCCCGCTAAAGGAAAGGGCAATCCCCCAGAATTCTTCCAATACCTTAATATATTTGGGGGGTTAACATAAGCTGCATCCTGAAATATATTACAACAACTGAATTTGTCGGGGGCTGAACACTACTGGTGAATATAAGTAGAAAAAATGAAATCTGTTAGTGCTCAGCCAATCAGCTTCTTTACCCTGTCAGGTTTTCTCAGCCCCATTACTTCTCAAATATCTCTAGTTACTTCATAACATTGCTATAGCAAAACCTTTTAACTTTTAACTTTATAACCTTTGTATTGTGAGAGTCAATGTTCAACAGCCAACCCTCTATGGGTCTAAGCACATGGAATTTTAAGAAACATTTCAATGTATTGCTCACAGAAGTACATTGCTGCTCTACAACTCAGGTTCTATATGTGTTTAATTAATATGCAGGGGCTGTACACTTAGTTATATACAAGCAATCGTGCATTAATAAAATAATCTATCACAACGTTTTTACCTTTAAATGTATGAGGCAAACCTTGAAAGATTGCTAAGGCAAAAGAAAAAAAGAAGCTGAAATAAAACAGTGGATGTAACCTAAAAAAACAATTCTAAACACAGATGTTGTGTCTATAAAGAGGATACGTTTGCAATAGAAACTGTAAAAAAAATGCAAACAACAAAAGTAAAACAAAAAGCCATGTATGTCAGGAGTTGAAAGACTGTGCAAACAAATACTGATTTGCTACAAAGAACGGGAATGAGACTTCTTTATTAATCAAAACTGAAATGTTTCCCATGTTGCTGACATTTTTGGAGACCATTATCTGATTTTACTTAGAGTGATGTCCTTTGATTTTGCTGTGCTAACATTGAAATGAGAAAGATGACCTACCTAACGGGAAATGATAAACTAATACATGTAAATGTATATGAAAAAGAAAATGGCTTATTAGCATTTTAAGGTCGAGAAAGGAGAGTAATATGCTGATAGATAGAGCAACGTCCTTGACGAAAGCTTGGTAAAAAAGCTGAAATACATCTTAAAACAACACAAGTAAACTTCACAGTAATATAATTACAACTCAAAAATGGAAAATAGGATTCTGTCCACCATCTTAACTTACCATATAATGGTAGCTTTATTAGAACATAAATTATGTTCAGTACTAGTATTTCCACTGACACCAACACATATCACAAATCAAATCTGTTAATCTAAAAAGAGCCATAAAACAAGATTTATAGCATTTCATCAAAAGCCTTTCTGGCCTCATGAATTCTGATTACCTATAGTCATCATACTTGTAACATATTTAAACACCTTTAAAGCTGCAATACACTGCATGTCTAATTGGAAATTAGGATTTTAATGACAGAGAAAAAAAATGCTGTTTTCAGAACACCTAGCAGAAACTGCGTCAAACAGAAGGAGAAGACATAAAAAACAAAACATTTTCTTAATTTATTTCTATATAATATGGACATTGCAGAGCAGAGAAGGGCATTGTAAGTTCGCAAATTGTATTTCATTGTTACCTAATGGCTTCACAAGATATTTAACGAAGGGATAAATAGCTTACATTGTTCCACACAGCACAGCTGCACAATATTAATCTTAAAAAAAGGCATTAGTTTGAGACTTACTCGTAAAGTGACTTTTACTCTTCTAATTACAGTTTTAGCATTTTAAATTTCTGCCAACGGGATCTAAAATATGGAGGATATAAGGAGTTAAGATTGCACATTGGGCAAATGCACATTTTTTAAATGTATTTTGTGTTTATATATAAAGGATTAAATGTTAATAGAAGTAAGGAGGAAATATCTAGCAAAACTCTGAACAGAATCTAAAGAAAATGATGAATATTAACATCATTCAGAAAAGGTGTAGAGGCATGCAGTGACATCTGGTGTTTGCCCCTAGCTGTGTTTTTTTTAGGATAATGTCAATCTTTTGGTTGGGTGAGCATTTTAAAAAAAATGTGGTAATAGCTTGTCACCCATCTGTGACATCAGTCAGTGCCAGTCCCATTCTATTTAGTTCTAAAATGATAATCCATAAACTAGTTAGATTCTCCAATCATTCAGTCCCTATACATCACTTTGAATATGTCTTCTAAAATTCATATTGTCTAAGACACACCTTCTACATTTTAGAAAGTGGAAGTACCACTTTTTTGTGTTCATTGGAAGTTTCAAGCCTTTTTAAGTAGACACTCAGAAGGAAATTAAAATTATTTCGTCATTATGGCTTTTCAAAAATCATTATTTCTTAATTTGCTTGTAATATTATAGTTCAGTGTAGGAAGCTTGTTAGGCATACAAGAAGGGACAGATTTAGCACTTTCCCTTGACCGTAATCTTCGATAAAAGTAATCTTTTTGCACGCATCGGGTAGTGCGCATTACAAGTTGAAAGTAAAAAGTTTGCGCGCGAGTGAAATCCAAAGCACACTAGCCAAATATCGAGATCATGTTAATACATTCTCCCCATAGAATTCAATGGAGAGCACAGAAGAAAAAAAACCTTATACCTATCACTCGCACACAAGCCCAACAGGAGTTATTCATATTATTCCAATGTTCTTCACTTACAAAACAATTGGCTAGATTACGAGTCTTGCATTATGAATAAAAAAACAGCGTTAAGCCTCATAACGCTGCTTTTTTACTAACGCTGGTATTACGAGTCTTGCAGATTTAGAGGCACCGCACACTTTTTTGGCCTTACCACAAATAAACTTACGCAAATTGTGTATAGTCTTTTTTTCTATGGGACTTCCATAGCGCCGGTATTACAAGCTTGTCCTGGGAGGCTAAAAAGTGAGCGATACACCCTATCCCGTCAAGATTCGTAACGCATTCTAAAGTCAGTAGTTATGAGTTTTACACTACAAAGCTGTAGCATAAAACTCATAACTAAAGTGCTCAAAAGTACAATAACACCCATAAAGTACTGATTAACCCATAAACCAAGGCCCTCCCACATTGCAAACACTAAAATAAAAATATTAACTCCTAATCTGCCGCACCCGACATCGCCGCAACTATAATAAACATATTAACCCCTAAATCGCCGCACTCCCACCTTGCAAACACTAGTTAAATATTATTAACCCCTAATCTGCTGTCCCTAACATCACCGCCACCTATCTACATTTATTAACCCCTAATTTGCTGCCCCCAATGTCACTGCCACTATACTAAATTTATTTAAATCTAAGTCTAACCCTAACCCTAACACCCCCTAACTTAAATATAATTGAAATAAATCTAAATAAACATTTATATTAATAACTAAATAATTCTTATTTAAAAATAAATACTTACCTATAAAATAAACCCTAAGCTAGCTACAATATAACTAATAGTTACATTGTAGCTAGCTTAGGGTTTATTTTTATTTTACAGGCAAGTTTGTATTATTTTAACTAGGTAGTTATTAACTACTATTTAATAACTACCTAGCTAAAATAAATACAAATTTACCAGTAAAATAAATCTAACCTAAGTTATACTAGCACCTAACACTACACTACAATTAAATAAATTACCTAAATTAAATACAATTAAATAAATTAAATAAAATTAGCTAAATTACAAAAAACAAACAAACACTAAATTACAGAAAATAAAAAACAAATTACAAGATATTTAAACTAATTACACCTAATCTAATAGACCTATCAAAATAAAAAACAGCCCCCCCAAAATAAAAAAAACCCTAGCCTACACTAAACTACCAATAGCCCTTAAAAGAGCCTTTTGCAAGGCATTGCCCCAAAGAAATCAACTATTTTACCTGAAAAAAACACAAACCCCACAACAGTAAAACCCACCACCCACACAACGAAGGCCCCAAATAAAACCCTAACTAAAAAAAACCTAAGTTCCCCATTACCCTGAAAAGGGCATTTAGCCAATCTAAATTGTATCAATTATATCAGCCAATCGGAATTAAGGTTAAAAAATCCTATTGGCTGATGCAATCAGCCAATAGGCTTGAACTTCAAGGGCAATGGGGAGCTTAGGTTTTTTTAGTTAGGGTTTTATTTGGGGGGTTGGTTGTGTGGGTGGTGGGTTTTACTGTTGGGGGGGTTGTTTGTATTTTTTTTACAGGTAAAAAAGCTGATTTCTTTGGGGCAATGCCCCGCAAAAGGCCCTTTTAAGGGCTATTGGTAGTTTAGTTAAGGCTAGGGGTTTTTTTATTTTTGGGGGGGCTTTTTATTTTGATAGGGCTATTAGATTAGTTGTAATTAGTTTAAATATCTTGTAATTTGTTTTTTATTTTCAGTAATTTAGTGATTGTTTTTTTTTTAGTAATTTAGCTAATTGTATTTAATTGTATTTAATTTAGGTAATTTATTTAATTGTAGTGTAGTGGTAGGTGTTAGTGTAACTTAGGTTAGGTTTTATTTTACTGGTAAATTTGTATTTATTTTAGCTAGGTAGTTATTAAAAAGTTAATAACTATTTAGTAACTATTCTACCTAGTTAAAATAAATACAAATTTGCCTGTAAAATAAAAATAAACCCTAAGCTAGCTACAATGTAACTATTAGTTATATTGTAGCTAGCTTAGGGTTTATTTTATAGGTAAGTATTTATTTTTAAATAGGAATTATTTAGTTATTAATAGTAAGTTTTATTTAGATTTATTTTAATTATATTTAAGTTAGGGGGTGTTAGGGTTAAGGTTAGACTTAGATTTAGGAGTTAATAAATTTAGTATAGTGGCGGCGACGTTGGTGGCGGCAGATTAGGGGTTAATAAATGTAGGTAGGTGGCGGCGATGTTAGGGGTGGCAGATTAGGGGTTAATACTATTTAACTAGTGTTTGCGAGGTGGGAGTGCTGCTGTTTAGGGGTTAATATGTTTATTATAGTGGTGGTGATGTCCGGAGCGGCAGATTAGGGGTTAATAAGTATAATGTAGGTGTCAGTGATGTTGGGGACGGCAGATTAGGGGTTAATAAGTGTAAAATTAGGGGTGTTTAGACTCGGGGTTCATGTTAGGGTGTTAGGTGTAAGCATAAATTTAATTTCCCCATAGTAATTAATGGAGCTGCGTTACTGAGCTTTACGCTGCTTTTTTGCAGGTGTTTTCAGCCTGCTCTCAGGACTTTTTTTCAGCCTGCTCTCCCCATTGATGTCTATGTGGAAATCGTGCACAAGCACCTGCAACCAGCTCCCCGCTGACTTAAGCAGCGCTGGTATTGGAGTGTGGTATGGAGCACAATTTTGCTCTACGCTCACTTCTTGCCTTTTAACGCTGAGTTTGTAAAAACCTGTAATACCAGCGCTGTAGGAAAGTGAGCGGTGAGAATAACGTGCAAATTAGTACCACACCCCTCATAACGCAAAACTCGTAATCTGGTCGAATTTATTTTTTATTGTAAACTATATTTAATAGTAAAATTAAATTTTCTTCTATGTGAAAAATATGAGTATAGAGCTTTGCATTTTGCTATTTAGGTGTTGGGTTAGCGCACATGAAGAATTGCTAACTCAATGCATTTTTTTTAAATATTATATATAACAAATTAAAAAATATTTATAACTATTAAAAAATATTATACATACTGTAATATATATATATATATATATATATATATATATATATATATATATATATATATATATATATATACACACACATACATACACTTGGATTGATTAGAATTTTTCATAGCATTTACAATAACAATTTACCTTATCTTGTATGTAAAGAACATTAGAGTATACAGTAAAATAAATACATAAATGGTTATGTACACACACACACATGTATATATATATATATATATATATATATATATATATATATATATATATATATATATATACATATATATATATTTAGACATTTATTTGTATCTTTTGTATCTATATAAATAATATAGCTCTTTGTAGTCAAACACCTTGTCATGTACCTTGTCATATACTGTACCTTTGAACCCTTATATCTTTTTTTTATATATTTATCAGATAGTGTTTATATGAGTGGAACTGTAATTTTTTTATGTATTTATGTTGTGTTTAGTGCAACTTTTTTGAATGCACTATCCTTTACATGAGGGTTCCATGTAACCCTAATAGCCCTAAATGTTCTTTAGAAAGTTAAAAGGTGATACTGTCAATAATGTAGATTTTAGGGTCTTCAGAGAAAGGTCCTCCTCCTCTTGTACAAATTTGTTTTATTTAGTCTGTGTTTTTAATCATTCTGTAACACTATCTGTGTACTTGATGCTACAGAATGTGGCAGAACTTTAGAAATAAATTATAATAGTAATAATTATTATAGCAATAATACATCTGATTGATAAGCTGACTATGGCAAACCACCTAATATAGAGATCTCTAAACTTGAAGGAATTGCTGTTTTTTTTTGTCAATTTCCCTATTGTTTCATAAAATACAAAAGGCAAAATAACAAGTCGTGCAGTAGGGATTTTCCACACACGATATGGTCTTTTCACAATCAATTTCCATTCCGCAGATATTACAAGTCTTGAAAAATCGCATTTGCACTTGCGCATTTGCCTTTTACTCAAAAATCCTTTGTGCGCTCGAAGAGCTGTAGTTAACAGTTTTACCGCAACATAAAAAAATATTACTATTATCAGTTATTTGTAGAGCGCCAACAGATTCCGCAGCGCTATAAACAAAGGGGGAGTACAACAAAACAATTATAGGGTAGAGGGCCCTGCCAAGAGTTGCACTGTTGTAGTCAGCTCTTAAGAAGGTGATCTACAAACAGCTGGACTTTTAGGCTTACATGCTAAGAGGGTTCAGGGGATTGCAGTGGAGGAGAGGAACTGGTATTAGGAAAGGTTAGCATAGGTTGTATGCGTCCCTGAACAGTAGAGTCTTTAGGGAGCACTTGAAGCTTTTAAAACTAGAAGAGAGTCTTGTGGAGCAAGGCAGAGAGTTCCACAAGATGGGAGCCAGTCTGGAAAAGTCCTGTAAATGGGAGTGTGATGAGGTGACAAGAGAGGAGGAGAGTAGGAGGTCATGAGCAGAGCGAAGGGGACGGGAGGGAGAGTATCTGGAGACAAGGTCTGAGATGTAGGGGGGAACAGTGCAATTGAGGGCTTTGTATGTAAGAGTGAGAGTTATGTGTTTGATCCTAGAGGCAAGAGGAAGCCAGTGAAGGGATTGGCAGAGAGGCACAGCAGATGAAGAGTGACGTGCAAGGAAGATGAGTCTGGCAGGGGCATTCATTATGGATTATAAAGGAGCTAGGTGGCAGGTGGGGAGACCAGAGAGGACAGAGTTGCAGTAATCAAGGCGAGAAAGAATGAGAGAGTGGATTAAAATCTTAGTTGTGTCTTGTGTACGGAAGTGTCTAATTTTAGAGATGTTTTTAAGGTGGAAGCGGCAGGCTGTAGCCAAGGACTGAATGTGAGGAGTGAAGGAAAGATCTGAGTCAAATGTGACCCCGAGACATCGGGCATGCGGGGTAGGGGTAATGATGGAGTTGTCGACAGTTATAGAGATATTGGGGGTGGAGATTTTGGAAGAAGGGGGGGAAATGAGGAGCTCAGTTTTGTAGAGATATAGCTTGAGGTAGTGAGAGGACATCCAGGAAGAGATGTGAGAAAGACAGTTAGTGACACAGGTTAGCAAGGAAGGAGATAGTTCTGGTGCAGAGAAGTAGATTTGGGTGTCATCGGCATACAAATGATATTGGAAACCGTGGGACTTAATTAGGGAACATAGTGATGACGTATAGATTGAGAAGAGAAGGGGACCGAGGACAGAGCCTTGTGGTACTCCGACAGAAAGTGGTGACGGGGCAGAGGAGGACCCAGAGAAGGCTACACTGAAGGTACGGTTTGACAGGTAAGAAGAGAGCCATGAAATGGCTGTGTCACAGATGCCGAAGGATTGGAGGGTTTGGAGCAAAAGAGGGTGGTCGACAGTGTCAAAGGCTGCAGACAGATCAAGGAGGATAAGCAGAGAGAAGTGGCCTTTTGATTTAGCTGTAAGTAGGTCGTTGGTGACCTTAACAATAGCTGTCTCTGTGGAGTGATAGGGACGGAATCCAGATTGCAGCGGGTCAAGAACGGAGTTTAACGTAAGGAAAAGGGATAGGCGTGCATATACTAGTTTTTCGAGAAGCTTTGAAGCAAGAGGGAGGAAGGAAATAGGGCGGTAGTTGGATGGGGAGGTAGGATCAAGGGAAGGTTTTTTTGAGGATAGGTGTGACCAGCGCATGTTTCATCGATAAGGGAAATGTACCATTGCTAAGGGAGAGGTTGAAAATGTGTGTTAGTATAGGGGTAAGGGTAGCAGACAGAGAGGGGAGCAGCTGTGAGGGGATAGGGTCAAGGGAACAGGTAGTGAGGTGAAAGCGCAGTATAAGTGCTGAAACTTCGTCCTCAGTAACAGAGGAGAATGAACTAAGTTTCAGGTTATGAGGGTTGTGGTTGAGTGAGAGTATTTGAGGGGGGAGAAAATGGAATTGTGTTGAGAGCTGATTTCATGTCTGATGGAGTCAATTTTGTTAATGAAGTGACTGGCAAAGTCTTGAGCTGACAGAGAAGTTGTATTAGGAAGTGGGGGAGGGCGGAGGAGAGTATAGAAAGTGGAGAACAGACGTTTTGGGTTTGAAGAAAGATTAGAGATAAGAGTAGAGAAGTAGTGTTGCTTGTGGAGATTAAGGGCAGAATAGTAGGAGTTCAAGATGAATTTGTAATGAAGAAAACCAGCTGAACTCCGTAATTTTCTCCAATGCCGTTCAGCAGTACGGGAACATCTGCATAGGTACAGTGTCAGAGGAGTATGCCAGGGCTGGGGATGAGTGTGTGATTTCTGAGCAGTGGTAAGAGGGGCGAGATTGTCAAGGACGGATATAAGGGTGGAATTATAGTGGCAGATAGATTGTTCAGGGCAGGAAAAGGTGGAGAAGGATGAGAGGAGTGGTTTTAGGGAATTAGCAAGTTGTTGCTGATCTAAAGACCTAATGCATCTGTGAAGTTTGGTGTGAGGAGTAGAAGGTGGGAGAGTTGTAGGAAGGGATGATATGTTGCAGGTAAGGAGATGGTGGTCAGTAAGAGGAAAAGGGGAGTTTGAGAAGTTTGAGAGAGTGCATCGATAGCTAAAGATCAGGTCAAGGGAGTGACCGTCTTTGTGAGTGGGAGAATCAGTCCATTGTGACAGACCGAAAGAGGAAGTGAGTTGCAGAAGTTGTTTAGCAGATGAGGCAGTGGGATTGTTAAGGGGGGTGTTGAAGTCGCCAAGAATGAGGGCATGGGTGTCTGAGGAAAGGAAATAGGGTAGCCAGGCAGCCAAATGATCTAGAACTTGGATTGCGGAGCCAGGGGGTCGGTATATCACTGCAACACGTACAGAGAGAGGGGAGAATAAGCAAATCATGTGGGTTTTGAATGAGGAAAAAGTGAGGGAAGAGAAAGGGTGTATTTGTTGAAAGGTGCAACGAGAGGAACGAAAAAAATACCTACACCACCTCCTTGTCTATTACCAGACCTAGGAGTGTGGCTGAAGTGGAGACCCCCTTGTGTCAGAGCAGCAGTGGATGCTGTGTCTAGGGAGAGAGCCAGGTTTCTGTTAGGGCCAGAAGGTTGAGGGAGCAGGAGATGAAGAGGTCATGTATAGAAGTGAGTTTGTTGCAAACAGAGCGAGAGTTCCAGAGTGCACAAGTGAAAGGGGTAGTGGCTTTAGATGCAAGAAGAATGTGAGTAAGGTGTGCAGAGTTTTCCAAAATACATTACAAATTACAGTTACACACATATTTATATATATAGAGAGATATGTTTAACTATGAAGATATTTCACATTACAATCTTATGCACATTAAACAATATCTCAGAGGGATTTTAAAAGAGATATTTGCATATAGATCTTGAGATATCTAGACATATATATATACACATATATATCTCGCAATAAATAAATATATTAGTCCAAAAATCATCTGATATATAGAGAAATATTTATAAATAAATAGAACATATTCCATTAAGAAAACATTCTCGCAGTATAAAATAATAACATTTTCATGTACACTTTTCGAGAAGAATACATCATGGGCTTTGGGCAACAGATTAGGGGGCCCATTTATCAAGCTCCATATGGAGCTTGAAAGGCCGTGTTTCTGGCGAGCCTTCAGACTCGCCAGAAACACCAGTTCCATAACCTGTCCGCCTGCTCTTAGGCCGCGGACAGAGATTGCGTGAAATCAACCAGATCCAATACGATCGGGTTGATTGACACCCCCTGCTAGCGGCGATTGGCCGCAAATCTGCAGGGGGCGGCATTGCACCAGCAGTTCACAAGAGCTGCTGGTGCAATGCTGAATGTGGAGAGCGTATTGCTCTCCGCTTTCAGCAATGTCTGTCGGACATGATCCGCTAATCGGATCATGTCGGACAGACATTTGTTAAATAGACCACTAGGAGCTTGGGTCTTGGGAGTTAGCGCCGTCGGATAGATCATATTCTAATATATAATCCAGTCCTCTCTAGAAATTCCCTCGGCAGCTTTCTCCTTCTCTGATTAAGTTTTTCCATTTATAAAATGTTTAACATTACCCACTCTATGAGGAAGGATATAACATTAGACATTAATATATCCTCTGTAAATCCAGATGGTTCAGACAGAGTTGACTATAACTCCATCTTTAAAAACTTGGAGAAACTTCTCATTCAAGAAGTTAAGTTTAAAGCAGAGATCACCTTTCTGAAAAAATGCCTGGACCTTAACATTATCCCGAAAGGGCTTATTGTTTGAAAAGAATGTGCCTTCCAGACTGATAATCCAGATTTTAATAAAAAATGGGCAGACACACTCATTACAGCCTCCAGGTCACTCATGCAAGCTATTCTAGAGCACAGAGAGGCTATACTACTACAGGTAGACATAGACATCAAAAATAATGAAGTTGATTTAGTTGGACCAGATGGTCTAGTCATTGAGACTCAAGATATCTTAGACAAAAAAGATAGCCTTGATAAGAAAATCACCAAGATTAGGGACGACATTACACTCAAGAAGAGCAAGAAATTAAATAGGAAACTCAATCTTTTGAAAAATTTGGATAAAGATGAGAACAACACTAATAATGAACAGAATAGGGAAAATCAACCATCCATTGGCCCTAACAGTAACCCACATAAGGAAAATGAGGGAGGATGGACGACAGTGACATACAAGAAAGATAGACCTAAATCACATATCCATAGAGGAGACAATCAACATCATGAACATAACAAACAAAGAGACACCTATGATAACCATGAAATCTGACCACCCTATACCAATTCAAATTGGAACACAGATAGATATAACCATAATTGGAATAGACAACAATACAGAGGCCCCTGGAACTCCCACCGTCATAATGGAATGAGAGAAAACTGGGAGGACAATAGGAACACTAACCCACTACATAGGACAAGACAACAGGATAGAGAATATTACCCATCCAGTCTTGAAAGAAAAACCCAAAGGGGGTATTTCCCATACCATTATGATGAACCTATTTACCAAAGGAACAATTTTCATCCTCCAGGATGGAATCAAGGGAACAGAGCTCAGTATGGTTACAATCAGTCCCCAAGATGGAACCAAGGTTTCAACCAATCCCCAAGATGGAATAGATATGGAAGACCTCCATACGTAAATAGGTATCATTACCATCCACAAAATGGAGAACAAGGAGAAAGGTTCAATAATCAGAACCACCATTCCTTCTACCAGGAACCCCGTAATCAGAGGAACACACCCCACACACATAATATGACATCTCATCGTGATGACATAGAATGGAGAACCCCACGTGTGGAGTACATACAAGGAAATACTAACAACAGAACAGGCGTCAAGGATCCAGTAGATAGTCCTCTGGCCTCCTCTTCTAGAAATCATCATTTTTTAGAACTACACCAGAAGACTACCAAAGAGCTGGAAAGAACAACCACAAAGAGAAAGATGTCGAATTCAGATGATCCTCAAATCCCAAACGAAAAAAGAAAAACCATAGAGGAAAGAGAGGGGGAAAAGAATGAACAGAACCAAGAAAAAAGAAGAAACCGGAACGTTGAACTCCAATAATACTACTAAAGGGATTTACAATCTCAGTTCCACCACTCTATCTAAACAGGAGAATTCTATCCTGAGCTATGGACTTTCCTTTGCACCATCCAAAGGCCTTAACAAATTTGAAACATTTGTTAATATTAAAGAATTTGTCAGAAAATTAACATCGAAACGGCATTACATGAGGTCTCCACTGGAATACCATCAGAGAGTCCCTATCAATGGCACGCAATCTGACACTGACAATTACCAACATACGGATCTTAAGCCCAAATCTACTTTTTATCCAACAGCGAGCAAAGGAAGTGCCATTGAATCATTCGAAACTGTAGTTTGTAATGAATTGAAGAATATTAATCACAATCAACTTTACAAACATAAACAAAATTTATCGAGGAACCAAATTCGGACCATCAGAAGCCTGGAGAAGAACAAAGATTTAGTAATTAAACCTGCGGACAAGGGAGGAGGTATTGTAGTCCTTAATAAAGCTGATTACGAAGCAGAATGTATGAGAATCCTGTCCGATCAAGACACATATGAAAAACAATTCAAGGAAGAAATTGATGATATCTTGGGAGAAGCTTATGAGAACAATATACTGAATAACAAAGAATTTCGGTATATAGGAATCAAACATCCTATTACACCAGTGTTCTACTATCTACCCAAGATACATAAGTCACTTCATCAACCACCGGGAAGACCCATCATATCCAGGATTGGCTCCCTTTCCAGTAACCTATCTGAGTACTTAGATAAAAACCTCCAAAAGTAAAACTACCCTCCTACATACGTGACTCTACACAAATACTTAACATCCTGAACAAAATCAGTTGGGAAGAAGGTTATCTACTTGTGACCTGTGATGTGGCTTCCCTCTACACCAGCATACCACATGAGGGTGGTGTAGAGGCGGTACAATATTTTCTAAATAAAGACCCGACTATACCAGATAATCAGAAGACATTCATCCTTGAAGGGATCTCCTATATCCTAACCCATAATTACTTCAACCACAATGGGACCTTTTATAAACAACTGTGTGGCACAGCCATGGGGACCAGGTTCGGGCCTTGCTATGCCAACCTGTACATGGGCAAATGGGAATCAATCTTCTGGGATTCCTGCCCAGCAGGCGCGGACCTGGTCTCATATCATCGATACATAGATTATATTTTAATGATATGGAAGGGCACAAGAGAAGACCTGGAACATACCATTGTGGTTATGAACAATAACATCCATAACCTCAAATTCACCTATGAAATAAGTAGCTCAGAGATCACCTTTCTAGACCTTAGGATCACAGTCGAAAACAACAAAATCAAAACATCAAAATACTTCAAACCTGTGGACTGTAGTCACTACATACACATTAACAGCTGCCACCATTCCAGGTGGAAAAGAAATATCCCCAAGGGACAGTTACTTAGACTGAGAAAAAATTGCTCAGACCCTGACCTATGGGAGACACAAGCCGAGACCCTCAAAGCACGTTTCATAGAAAGACGATATGAGGAAGAAATGATAGACAAAGAGATTGAAGAAGTTAGAAAAAAAGATCGTAATGAACTACTCAAGTATAAAGACAAGAAAAATAAGACATCAAATGACAAGAATACTATTGATGTAGCATTCATCACACAATATTGTGAGAATCGATATCTGATAGAGAGAGTAATTGAAAAGAACTGGCCTCTATTGAAAAACGATGACACCATAGGGGAAACACTGGCAGACAAACCAAAATTCATCTATAAGAAATCAGACAATCTAAGGAACATGCTATCACCTAGTGTCCCACGCTCCAGAATAGCAGGAGTACAAGATGTCTTTGGCAAAACAATCAAAGGCTTTTTCCCATGCATAAATTGCAAAGCATGCAAAAGAGGTCTTAAAACTAAGAAATTTACATCTAACAACTCTAGGATGGAACATCTAATTAAAGACCTTATAAAGTGTACAAGCAAGGGTGTAATATATGTAATCCAATGCAGCTGTGGACTGCAATATGTGGGCCAAACCTCAAGACCATTAAAAGACAGGATTCGAGAACACATCTTACAAGTCGAACACGGCAACACTGAAACCGCTATGTATAAACACTTCACTATTTACCACAAAAGCAACCTTAAAGACTTCAGCTATTATGGGATTCAACGAATTAGACCTAATTGGAGAGGCGGGGATTATGAAAGAAAACTTCTTGTAGCCGAATCAAGATGGATCTACAAACTTGACTGTCTTTATCCTAAGGGCCTCAATAATAAGGAGGACTTATCCCATCTATTACATCTGAAATGAATGACCATACATATTGAACACCTACAACACCTTTATAATAGACACAGATATCTATATGGGAACACCACTCTATGTATACTTGCAACTAAGCCAGTAGTTTAATTTAAGGTTCTAAACACTTCCCCAGCACACTATCTCAACTATTAGAATATACTGTTCTCCATTTATAATAACTATCTATAACTACAAAATAATCAGGAAATTTACTCCTCCTATTCTTGTCGTTTTTAAGCTAATGTTTTCCAATTAATGTCAATTTTAACACGACTCTGATCTCTCTATCACTGTCTAGCAGTCTGGATTTACCAATTCCTCAATGGAAAATTACAGACAGGTCATAATCCTAATGACCCATCTATACTCTAGATAATATATAAGTTATTCACCCAGAGAACCGATATAACAATCGGCCTTATTATCTAATATTTTAAGGATTAGATCTATTACATTTACCAATTAATATTTACTATACAATTTTTAATAGGTTCATACTTAAGATACAGATACCACATCATAGGTTCACATGAATATTTACCTGTAACAATAGGTGGACGATCTAAGTTACACATGTTATAATTAAGTTCCAATACCATATTTATAATATCTCTTAAACAAAATATACAAACTATGTTATATCATTAGGAGTCACAATACACCTATCAGTTTTTTGTAACACTGAACACATCTCAGACACATGTCTACCCCCTTTTCAGGCAAGTTCCGGTTTTGACGAAATAAACCGACTTCCGGTTTTAGTCAACTTCCGGTTCTTATTCACTGCCGGTCTAGCGGCGAAACCGGATATCCGGTCTTAGACGCCAAAAAGGTAAACAACCACTTAACAGGTACCTACTACCCAATCAGCCTATAGGGATATCAGCACACGAAGATAATAATTGTTGAACACTACCACATTAGGAAAAGATGGGCTAAAATATTTTAATATATCACAATACTACGAAATAGGCCAAATCTAATACCGGAACCCCCACATCCGGTTTATCTTTACTTCCGGGTCTAAAGGTCAATTTTTGGTGCAATTAGGAAATTTGGCGCAAATTTCACAACCCAAACAGGTATATAACAAGCAATCTCACCAACCATATATCAGTCTTGATAAAGGCCCTACTGGTGGGCCGAAACTCGTTGGCATATATGGTGAGTTTTATTCCTATTATTGTATACTTATTTTAAACAATACTGCTCTATGTTGTATTTTTCTTTTTCCACAGGGATTGGATCTTCTAATATTTTTTCACAGGATTTTATTTTTATATTTGTTTTTTATATCAAGTACTTTTTATGAAGCTTGTTCACAGTAACTTTTGCTAACCAGTGCTCACAGTTTTTTCACTGTTTGATTTATGACACTTTTTGATATTGTTTATATTGGATTTTTCACTGTTGGATTACTTTCAGTATTATCACAATCACTGATGCACATATATTTTTTGGATTTTTTGGATTTTTTGGATTTACACTTGGATCACGAGGATATTATAACTGACTCATACATCACAACTTTTTAGACTTTATATTATTATTTTTTCATTATTTTTTCATTATTTTTCATTGGATTTCCACACATTTGGATCACGAGGATATCTTAATTGACTTATAGACTACAACTTACTAAACTTTATTCATTTTTTATTGACATTTTTAATTGATTTTTTATTGAATTCCACACATTTTTTCTTTTGGTATTACCACATATACTCTTTCTCTCTGGTCCCACGACCCTATTCCCCACTGTTGTCTCTTAGGACCTCCAATCCATACATGTTTTACAATAATATACAGTAACCCTACTGTATTTTATTTGTATTGCTCTAATCTCTTTGAAAATTGTTTTTTAATATTAATTATGTTACTATCGATTGTTCTTATTAAGTATTATGGATCCATATACTTTTAAGCTTTTTTAACTTGTTATCACCTGCAGATATTATATGTTATATTAAACTTGTAATCATATGCAATATTAAATTTATTAAATTTGTCAATTTGGGCTATTTTAAGATACCTATTGTGCTAGTGTACTTAACGACACTTTTAGTTCACACCCATATTTAGACCTAGCCTTTCACTAGGCGCTCCTAACACATCACAATTCTTTTAGACTCTTTTCTTGGGTATCTAGAGACCCAATTGTTATAGGAGCTTGGGTCTTGGGAGTTAGCGCCGTCGGATAGATCATATTCTAATATTAAATAGACCACTAGGGCTTTAGTGGGTTTTTTTCTATTTGTCTTCTCCATTGACTTCTATGGGCGAATGCTCACGGGATTTGGCTTTTTGGATTAGGCTGGTTAACGCGCGCTACTGCAAGATACCAGCTGACAGTCCATCATCTAAGCTTTCTTTTTCTCCTATATAAAATGTATCTAATATTTTTATTGTTAAATATGTTATTCCTACACATTTGCTGCAAAAATGTAAGAAGGTGCAAAGTGAGAAAAAATATATATTTTTAATGATTTTTTATTATTGTTAAAAGCAGAGAAACCCTTTTGCGACAAACACTGTTCTCAAGGTAAAAACTGACTTTATAAAATTAGGACAGGGGCTTCATAGTACAATGTTAACGATTGTGTTAGGTGATCGTTTCTCCCCTAGTGAGGTTGTGTGTTACCTCTTTTGGCTGTATACTGTACCTCTATCTGTTGGCTTCATAGTACAGGCAAGACTTCTTATAGAATCTCACAAGCCCAGAAAACTTTGTAGAATCATTCCCCCAATGTGGAACCATATATTGTTAATAGAGGAAATTTAGGGCTCTAGTTATCAAGCAGCGGAAACTGCTTTGGAGCCCTTGCGCTACAGGCTGGCTGATGTGACCCTGCTTCCCAGAAGTTAAGAAGTAGCAGTCATACAACTACATTATCGTGCACTGGTATAAAAAATTGGAGCGCTAATATCGCTTGCACAATAGCAATATTTAGCGCTCCACTTGTAATCTAGCCCTAAATAAATGCTAAATAGAATAAAGCATTCAAAGAAAAGATTAGTCTGAGAATAACATGTAGATGGATTTTTTTAAAGTTGAATTAGTTGTTTAAATATTGACAAAATAAGTGTAATTTTTTACTGTCTATAAAGCAATGGATGCTGCCATAGATGTATATATACATTGTGCGGTACTTTGGTATCAGGAAGCTCCATCAGTCTCTAGGCTTCTGCCTGCATATGGAACCGGAGCATGATCGGTGCTCCTGTTCAATATGAGTGTAGAAGCCAGATTGTTACACACAGTGACACTGTCTGGGGGGAGGTAGGACGACCACTACATTACAAAAAAAAATACATTTAACAAAGGGTTTTATAGGAACTGGCAGACAGCTGCCAGTACCTAAGATGGCAGATAATAATTAGAGGGTGAAGGCTTATAGAGCTGTTTGGGAAGGATCAGGGAGGTACTGTCATGGATACCAGGCTGCTAAGGTTAAACCTCCACCCCCTCTACCTAGCCCCCTCATATTTCTCCATGGATTTGAACTTTTGGGAGCTTTTGCAATCTCCAGGACACTTGGTTTTGTTCATTTTGGTGTTTTGCACATCCTCCCAGAGGAGCTGTTCTCTGACCGGAAAAACCCTTCTTGGCTGACCAGGCTCCTGGAACTTCCAGCCGCACCACACTGGATACCCGCTTCACTTTACCCCAGTTCGCTCCAGCGGCCCCTTGCCCCAGAGCTCCGCTCTTTTGGGGATTGATAGCTCCTAGGGAGGATCAGAGGTGGGGTGATTGCCAGAGGGTAGTTCCCTTGGGAACCGGGGGTTTTGGACACCCCCACCTCCATATCTTTCCCAGGCTGTAATTCCGGACCCCATCGACGGATCATGCCACTTTTTGGACTGTGACATATGTGGACCAAGAGCTTTCCAAGGACTCCCTGCAGCTGCTCTTTATTACTGAGACTCTATAAGACAGTGGACACTATGGGGGGTGCCAGCTTGTCGGGAGGGGCAGGAATGGCGGGAGATCTGGGGGCCTGATAAGGCTCCTTATAAAGATCAGTTTGTGTATAAAGGTAGTGTGTTTTCCACAATAAAGTTGTTCTTTGTGTTTCACCTGAATGCTAGTCTGGTTATTTGGGTGGGCTCTGCTATAATCACTTTCTCCGCTACATAGCAGTATGTTCCAGGTATAGGAAGGTCCTTTGGCAGAGCTGCCCAGTCAGGGTAGCCAAAATCCATCACAGGTACAATGCAGAAAAAAAAATTAAGAAAAAAAAAAAACTTACATTTTTATATTGGCAGACTGTCTGCCAGTACTTAAAATGGGGTGACAAGTGGGGGTGAGGGAGGGAAGAAAGCTGTTTGGGAGGTATCAGGTGGTGGTAAGCTAAAATTAACCTTACAAGCTAATTAGCCCCTTTACTGTCCAGAATAATAGAAGTGTGGTGCACAGCTGCAAATAGTGGCCTTCTAATTACCAAATAACAATGGCAAAGCCATATATATATATGCTATTTCTGAACAAAAGGGATCCCAGAGAAGCTTTTACAACTATTTGTGCCATGATTGCACAGTGTTATGTAAATAATTTCAGTGAGAAACCCAAAGTTTGTGAAACAATAATCATGTCCGCTTGACCTTGCTAAATGCCGACAGTGCACACTGTCGTCATTTAACATTCCATAAGAATTTCTAGTGAAATGCTTATGCAATGTCACCCCCTGCTCATTGGGGGCAAATTGTCCGCTAGCAGGGGCTGTCAATCATCCTGATCAGATCAGGATGATTTCAATCCACTACCTAAAAGGTGGCTGACAAGTTAAGGAGCAGCGGCCTTATGAACGATGCTTCTTCCATTTCAGAAGAGCCTGAAATGATGGGGCTCCAAAGCAGCATTCGCTGCTTAATAAATTGAGCCCTAAGTCTTGAATTTTGTGTAAGACAGAGTTGTAAGGAGCAACAGTGGTTAAAATTCTTGACTTTTTTTTTTCCTGAAAAAACAAACCCAGATCATGGGGTCAATTTATCAAGCTCCGTATGGAACTTGAGGCCCCTTGTTTCCGGCAAGCCTTCAAGACCGCTGCTCCATAACTTGTCGGCCTGCTCTGAGGCAGCGGACAGAAATCAACCTGATCGAATACGATCGGATTGATTGACAACCCCTGCTAGCGGCCAATCTGCAGGGGGCGGTATTGGACCAGCAGTTCACAAGAACTGCTGGTGCAATGATAAATGCCGACAGCGTGTGCTGTCAGCATTTATCGATGTGCGGCGGACATGATATGCTAAATAGTATCATGTCAATCCGCACTTTAATAAATATACCTCCTTGTCTTTGTGAGAGCAATGCAAAATATTTTAACTTTAATTATAGAGATTCAGAAAAGAAAAGAGGAAGCATTTTTATTAAAGTGATAGCAACCACAGGAATAATATAATATATGTCTTCCTAAACCTTGTCACTTTTCATTAAAATAGTCATTAAGACTTACAGAGAAACCTGGGAGATGAAATTGGAAGAGTAATTCCTTTTTATAATATCAACAAATAGCTGAAAATACAAGATTTGAAACCTCATAGGGCTCTTCCTCAAACAGTGAAATACATATGTAAACATAGACATAAGAGATTCAGGCAACTTGTATTAAGAAGAGCTATTCTACTTGCTGGATACTAAACATTTACAATGTTTTTTTTCTCTGCAGTGCTGAATGTGAGGTTATTGGAATCTTTGTAGAAATAATTGAATTAGTTTCTAGGAAGATTCTTTGTCAAGTAATTGTGTCCAGTATGCTAGACTATGACAGTTCAATATCTGTGCTGAAGCAATGTTCTTCTAATAGGAAATCAATGCACAATGATATTCTGTTTCAAATAATGTTGGAAATTATACAGGATTAGATTGGTTTACATGGTTTACAAATGCTGTAATTTCTGCTATACTTTTTTTTCTTCACCTCAGTCTATAAATATACAGATAGAGAGATGTAAAGATATGAAAAAAACATATTTGAAATTACAAAATTCCCAGCTATTGTATATACTGTATATATTAGGCTTACTAATAATCCTTTCTACTAAAATGATTTTCAGCATTTTAATTAAGCCCTTAAAAGTGCGTAAAATGTAGATATAGGGTTTCTTTCAGGAAGCAAATGCATCTTTAGAGACCAAGTTGTGCAGTCTGTTGCTTGCTAACTTCTCAGTTACCTCAGAGGTAGGAAATCAAAGTTATTCCAGACTGATCCAACTGTAATGATTGACAAACCTTGCTAATTGCAATTGGATGCATGAGAGCAGGAGGTAGGAGTGCACAAGAAATTATTGTGCAATGCTAACTTACTCCAGAGGGTGCTGGATCACTGATGGCCACTGCAGGCAGATAGGTTACCTGCTTGGGAACATTGCCCCTTCACAACTCTTTAAATATTACCCCTAGTGTGTTGATTTAGCATTAGTGATTAAATGTACTCTATGTTTTTAAGTCTGCTTTATTGTTTGTTATTTGTTTGATGACTTCACTTTTCATGGAAGTGTGAACTATGTGGGTTTTCCTACTTGAATAAATATAAATATATGCTAAACAATTTAAAGTTCTCCAATAATGAGCCAAAATATATTTCTCAAGAAACTCCAGTTGTTGATTGATTTTTTTGATGGATTTAAATAGTAATTGATGCAGGTCCACATGCTTTCTATCACCTAGGTTCCGAGTTTTGCGTTAGGGCTTTTAACGCTGAAAAAATGGCAATTTCAGTGTAAAAGCAGTATTGCACTATTGCGAGTCATGTCGGTATAGCTATACCTCAAAAATTTTAGCCTGTAACGCAACATCCATCCCACACTCAAAAAACCCACCAACCAACCAACCCCCAAAATAAAAAAGAAACTAACATTAAAAAAAAACCTAAGCTACCCATTGTCCCTAAAGGGGCATTTGTATGGACATTGCCCTTAAAAGGGCATTCAGCTCAAAGCTCTTTTTCAAAAGCCCAAGCCCTAATCTAAAAAAAAAAAACCCCAAAAAATAAAATACCTAACACTAACCCCAGAATATCTACTCACGGGTGCTGAAGTCTGGACATCCAGGTGGCAAAAAGTCTTCATCCAGATGACAACATCTGCATTGCAGGGGTGTCTTCTATCTTCATCCCGTCGAAGACATCCAGCGTGATTTTTTTTTATAGGTAAAAGAGCTGTTTAACTTAGGGCAATGCCCTACATAAGGACCTTTTAAGGGCTATTGGTAGCTTATTGTAGGCTAGGGGGTGTTTTTAGTTTGGGGGGCTTTTTTATTTTTATAGGGCTATTAGATTAGGTGTAATTGTTTTTATTTTTCATAAATTTGTTTATTATTTTTTGTAAGCTTAGTGTTTTTTATTTTTCATAATTTAGTGTTTATTATTTTTTGTAATTTTAGATTTTTTAAATTTTTCTCGTAGTGTTAGGTTTTTTAAATGTATCGTTTAGATTTTTTAATTGGTAGTATTTTTTATTTTATTAGAATAGTAAGGTTAGGTTAATTTATTTAGTTTAATGTTAGGTTTATTTTTTTATTTATTTTTTTAATAGTTTTTTATTGAGGAACAATATAAGTTTAACAAAATAGCCAAAACAAGAAACCAAGTGTTACATGATCTGTACAATCATACTACTTCAAGGTATCAACATATATAGTTCTCATAACACCAAATGACATTGACTATGTTAAAATTGGCACAATATATAAGAAACAAAGTGGTTTTACTCATATAGTAAGAACATGTATGTATATATTGTTTCCTCATTTCTTTCTTTTTTCGTTTATGCAAGATACTTTCATATGTGTAGAAATATATATTTAGATAACAAACTTGTATCTTAACCTCTAAACATTCAGTGCATCCTAGATATAGTAATTATTTCCCAAAATTGGGTTCATGCCATTCTTGCCTTAGTGTTTAATTCATCTCTCTATGGAAGTGAATTTGTGGAATTGGTTTGTAATAGGGTGTATATATAAGAGGGTACTAAGTACTCAGGATTTCAGTTATTAGTGTAGCGGCGGGAGAGGGGAGAGGAGGGGGGGGAGAGGGGGGAGGAGAGAAGGAGAGAAGAAAAAAAAAAAAAGGGGAGATAAAGGGAGCAAGTCATTCAGGTCACTTCTTATCAGGAATCGTATACTGTATAATTTCTATATTTCTATGGACAATGTACCACACTCCATTTGCTCCAAATCTCCTGGTAAAGTTCTAGCTTGTTTAAGTATCTAAATGCAAACTCTTCCATCTGTCTAATATGGTCAATTATTGCGATTATTTTTTTGGGTGGAGGGCAGGAGGATTGCTTCCAATCTCTGGCAATAGCCAGCTTGGTGGCCATAAGAACGTACAGGGCAATATGTTTGTTGGCTTCAGACATGACTGGTAGTTTATGATGCAGAAGCCCTACGGATGGCACTTGACTCAATGAAATGTCAAGTGAATTGAGAGAGTTAAATGCAAATGTTAGGTTTATTTTTATTTCACAGGTAAGTTTTTATTTATTGAAATATAGTTATATTGTATTTTTAATTTAAGTTAGGGGGGTTAGGTTTAGGGGTTAATAGTTCAATTTAGTGTTTTGCATTGTTGGGGGCAGGCGGTTTAGGGGGTTAATAGGTTTATTTAGTGGCGGAGATGTGGGAGGCCGGAGGTTTAGTGGTTAATAGGTTTATTTAGTTGCAGAGATGTGGGAGGCCGGAGGTTTAGGGGTTAATAACTATATTATAGTGTTAGCGATGTTGAGGAGCAGCAGAATAGGGGTTAATAACTTTATTATAGTGGCAGAAATGTTGGGGAGTGACATATTAAGGGGTTAATAACTTTTAATAATGTCGGCAATGTCGGGAGTGGCAGATTAGGAGTTAATAACTTTATTTAGGTGTCGGCAATGTTGGGAGTAGATTAGGGGTGTTTAGACTAGGGGTTTATGCTAGGGTGTTAAACTTAACTTTTTTCCCCCCATAGACGTCAATGGGGTTGCGTTACGGAGATTTTTCATTTCCCACTTCAGGTGTTTTTTTCTAACACTCTCTCCCCATTGATGTCTATGGGGGAAAGCGTGCACAAGCACGTCAAAGCAGCCCTTGATTTTTGTGCGGTATGGAGCTTAACGCCACCATATCGCACGCACAATGAGGCTTTTCAGTAACTCATAATGTCAGCGCTATGGAGGGTGCAATAAAGCAACTTTTTTGCCGGTAGGTTCAAACCCTGTTTAGCGCAAAACTCGTAATCTAGGTTGTATATGAAGGGATGTATGTATATTGTGATGGTTTGGTATTTTAAGTGCCCTATCAGATTGTATTAAAATGATCTGCAGGATTGAAACAGTATTCTTTATTGACTATGTACTTATCAGTAGAAAAATGTAGCTAACCTAATGTGATCTATTATATATATTTGCAGTATTAATTAAGTGCTTTGCTAGAATCTGTATTGATAAGTCAGTAACATGTATAAACAAAATCAATCTTGTAAATCAAGTTTTACTACAGTTCTATGCTTTGTTCAAACTAATTCCTACCTCTAATAAACTTTTCAAAATATATAAACATATATTGCAATCTCATTCATTAGCTTGTCAGTTTATGAGTCTAATGGAGCAGCAACAGCTGTTATGAACTTTATAAGTACTAAAAAAAAGAAGCCTTTGGGGTAATATAAAACAGCATTAAAATGGCACATATAGTGTACACAATGGAAAATTAATTGTAAAATTTGTGTTCAGGGAGTTTGGCATACTCTGGTGACCTGTAAACATTTACCCAGCAACTGGAATACCTTAGCAGCAAAAAAATATATATTTAGGTTGTTGCAAGAATAGTAATTTTAATGTATTAGTTGCTCCAGCTAAAGAATAGAGCAATACCAATTAGTATTTATTTTAATTGCATTTATAGATCTAGGTTAAAAACAGATTCTCTACCTACCCTGCATTGAAAAACAATCAAATACCACACCATACATATGAGGTTACCGCTATGATGGAAAGGAAAACTACTGTAAAAGAATTGGTTTCTCTTAGTTCTCTAATTTTTCTTATTCAGCAGATCTGATAGCTGTGGAAACTGTATCAGACGTAAGTGGCAGAATCTATTTGCATCCTTTCCAATCTAATTTGATCCCAGTTTCAAAATGTTAAAGGCCATTGAAATTTCTTGTTCATGACAGATGTGTCCTGGGAGTTTTTTCAAATGTGTACAGTACAGAAAGAAAGAGAGAAAAGTACAAAATTTACCCTAGGGTATATACCCTCATCATCCATTATCTAAAGACATTGCATTAATCAGTTCTATTCTCTGGATGGGTGACTGCAAGCAATATTCAGTTCTAAGTTAAAAAACATGTAATTTTTGTAAAAGTCTGAATATTAACTATCCTTTTTGGGGATGCAAATGCTTGAGGAAATATATCCAATACATGGAATGTAGACACGATAGGAGACACTTTCTATATCTTACTAAATTAAATATTGTAATAGTCTTAATGGGTCTGATGTTGAAATATTGTTAAAACTAAGAGGGGGAATGATAATCTTAGGAGCCTTTATATTAGCAGTTACATCAGTTATAATTTAATAGTTGTAGTTTAACTTTGTCCTAGAAATGTAAATTTAAATACGAATTAATTATATTTTAATAAATAGAACCATAAGGGAGCAATGCAAATTTATTCTACAACAGTCAAGGTGTTAATAGATACAGTTTGACTTGTACATAATCAGAATAGACTATACATACAGGTAGAAAACCCTTTACCCAAATTGTTTGGAACAGGAAAAGGTTTGGATTTCGTAATAGTTGGGATTTTGGAATACTTTCATCTTTATCTGATATAATTTAGGCAATGTTTAAATAGTATAATACAGTTTATCGATGTAAAGGTAGTTTTGAATCATTTTTAATACTTTTGTGACTTACAGGAAGGGAAAGTAGTAATTTTTATTAATTTTATTCAAAAATAAAATATTAATTAAACAATTTGGATTTTGGAATTCTTAATTTGGGAATATGTATCTGTACTAAAAAGTATATGTATCTTGTAATCCTGCACCACCAGTTCTATAGTAGACACTCATCCATAAAAGTAGAAAAAAAGCTTTATTTCAACAATGCATCTTAAAAACGAAAATCCATAAAAACAATGTGTATCCAAAGTAAAGCCCTGAACCTTGGTTAGCGCATTATGCCAAACATGTTCCTGGCTTTCCCTTAGCCCTTGGTCACTGGGTTATAAAGAGGAAGATTAAATAAGTTTAAGAAATAAATATCCTAGTAGCAGGGCAAATTAAATAAAGTTCTAGATTATTAAAAAAGCAAAATACAATAATGGAGTAGAAAAAAAGACAAGCGCAACCGTGATTCACTGTATCGGCTTTATTTCAGTTAGAGCCTTGACTACAAAAATCACACTTACAAGATGCAAAATTAAAATGTGCCCATAATGTCAATCACGCCTCACTGATGTTCCGGTCCGGCTTACGGTTCTCTGTCAGTTTATTAATGGAGTGCTGTTGTCGATATCTCCCCAATAATGGATAGAACTGCCGGACAGAGGGTGGGCTTTTACACCAACAATGGTATACAGTTTTTTAGGATATCACTAATCACCTGAACGCGTTTTGTTTACTCACGGGTAAACTTTTTTAACAGGAAGTGAATGGATCTTCAACATACTATAGGCCTTTAAATTTACCGGGCTTTGATCTCATTGGTCTGTATCAAATGACCAGTAATGCCCTTAAAATAGTAACAAATGCAATAGATGTTTTAGCAAGAAGAAAAGCTACTAAAAATCAAATCAATAAGTTATGAACATAGGACCACCTAGATGAAAAATATTTACAAATACTCCTGTATATACAATAATGCTAATTATTTTGTTGGAATTACTACCTTACAAGAAGTAAATTGAGATAAAAAAACTAAAAAGAATAAAGGGGTACATATTTTGACAAAAAAACAAAATAATAAAATTAGCTTTCCCCCAAGAAAACATAAAGATACACTTTATGTAGTCATAATGATCCAAGCATTGCATTGTGTTGTTGAACTCAGGTCTTCCATTAGATTGATTAAGATCCATTAAAGTGTTCAAACATCTGAGGAACATTATGTAAAAACTTGTAAGTTGATAGGAACTAGTTGATGTCCTGGCTACATCAATACTTCTCTAGTCATAAAAAGATATTATAATTAGTTATTCAAAATAGTACAAATAAAATAAAAGGAGGAAATATCTTTTAGTCATAGTCCTTAAAAAAGAAGTAATTAGGCGCCTAAAAAATTAGTTCAATACCAAAGCATCTGGTCAGAAAAGTAGAGAATGCACTCTGTGTTTGCAGAACAATAGCCCTGAATTCAGCACACCTGATGCTCGATTTTCCAAAACAAGATAATTTGACGACAAACTGAGAGTACAAAGTGCAGTTGGTATGAGTAAAATGGATTTGATTAATAAAAAGACTATGCTGTTTGTTTAAAACACACACATGCACACCCAAAACATCATGCAGATCAGCACAATGTGCAAACAATATAGTCAGAAACAAAGAAAAATGCATCAAATGAATGTTTCATACAAGATACTGAAAATTTCATTTTTTGATTCACATCAGCAATGAATATATAACTGAAAAATCAGCAATAGTTAATTTTATCTAATTGAACAGTATAAACATTACATTATTTTTTGTCAAAGGTGGAATTTTTAAATTAAGGTGTTCCCATGCCACCCTTGAATATTCATTTATATACTTTTGTGATTTATAATTGTGGCAATTAAAGAGAAATTTTTAAGCAGAATACAAAATTGAACATTTTTATTAATGAAGAATAAAAAATTTTTTTTTTACTGAGGCCTCGATATTCAAAGCATCAACAGACCATCAATATACTGTATCACTGGCCTAGTGGGCCTCGCAGTCTGACGCTCTGTCAAGATATTCAAAGAAAAGCAGTATATCCTAGGAATGCTGGCAAGCTGCGATGTCTCTCCCTAGTTAATGGAAGTGTGACGTCACCACCTGCATCGCCACTTGTTGGCATATTGCTGTGGCATTGAAGTGGGTCTACACAGCGCAGACAGTGAGCTCACTGAAACTAAAAATAGTTTCCATGTAGGCACACTCCAAATTTTGCTGCGGGGACCTAAGTTTAATTACACCTACAATAACTACCTCAGGCGATGTAGTCTCGACAGCTGATAGCAGGTGAGACAAACATGGCTGCTACCCTCCGTGCAACTTGCACTTTGCTGATTCAAACATAGAACTATTGATATTGACAGCAAATAGCCATAGGCTCAGCAAGTCTGCCCAATATTTCCTAAAGGTATTCACTTATCTAGTTTGTAGGATAGCCTTATGTTTTTCCGAGGCATTCTTAAAGTCCCCCACAGTGTTTGTCATTACTACCTCTTGTGGAAGTTTATTCCATGAATCAATCACCCTTTCTGTGTTGATGTGTCCAAACCGAAGTGCAGACTACTCCCTAATTAAGCCCCAGTCCATCACTTCTTAAAAGGGGTTCCTATCGAGCAGAGTACAAGGGATCAAGTCGCCCTTTTATTTTGTTGTTGGCAATTTCATGAGGCAAAAAATACAAAGAGGAAAAAGAAGCGCTGAGTCTTGCAGTGAATCCACAAAAGTTTATTTGGCAATTTCATGAGGCCCCTAGGGATACCACTTGTTTGGGGGTGCTACCTTCTAGAAGGAATGGGGAACTCTTCAATGCCAGTCCCCCATTCCTCCCAGAAGGTAGCACCCCCAAACAAGTGGTATCCCTAGGTGCCTCCTCAAATTGCAGACAATATACTAAAAGGGCAACTTGATACCCTCCACCCTAATCAATCGGCACCCCTTTTAAGAATCAATGAACTGGGCTCAATTCCAGTCCGGTGCTGATTTCCATGCCGAAAGGTTTTGTTGGCCCACTGGCGTTTATCTCCTTGACAAAAAATGCATCATCATGTATAATATAGATTATTTAAAGTATTGTAGCTATCTTGAAATGTATTCAATAGTTGCTTGCTGTTATTTCAAACATAAATATATATTTGAAAATATATGTTTATGTTTAAAATAATAGAAAGCATCATTAAATATGTATATAGATATATGCAATGCTTTAAACTATACAGGGAGTGCAGAATTATTAGGCAAATGAGTATTTTGACCACATCATCCTCTTTATGCATGTTGTCTTACTCCAAGCTGTATAGGCTCGAAAGCCAACTACCAATTAAGCATATTAGGTGATGTGCATCTCTGTAATGAGAAGGGGTGTGGTCTAATGACATCAAAACCCTATATCAGGTGTGCATAATTATTAGGCAACTTCCTTTCCTTTGGCAAAATGGGTCAAAAGAAGGACTTGACAGGCTCAGAAAAGCCAAAAATAGTGAGATATCTTGCAGAGGGATGCAGCACTCTTAAAATTGCAAAGCTTCTGAAGCGTGATCATCGAACAATCAAGCGTTTCATTCAAAATAGTCAACAGGGTCACAAGAAGCGTGTGGAAAAACCAAGGCACAAAATAACTGCCCATGAACTGAGAAAAGTCAAGCGTGCAGCTGCCAAGATGCCACTTGCCACCAGTTTGGCCATATTTCAGAGCTGCAACATCACTGGAGTGCCCAAAAGCACAAGGTGTGCAATACTCAGAGACATGGCCAAGGTAAGAAAGGCTGAAAGACGACCACCACTGAACAAGACACACAAGCTGAAACGTCAAGACTGGGCCAAGAAATATCTCAAAACTGATTTTTCTAAGGTTTTATGGACTGATGAAATGAGAGTGAGTCTTGATGGGCCAGATGGATGGGCCCGTGGCTGGATTGGTAAAGGGCAGAGAGCTCCAGTCCGACTCAGACGCCAGCAAGGTGGAGTACTGGTTTGGGCTGGTATCATCAAAGATGAGCTTGTGGGGCCTTTTCGGGTTGAGGATGGAGTCAAGCTCAACTCCCAGTCCTACTGCCAGTTTCTGGAAGACACCTTCTTCAAGCAGTGGTACAGGAAGAAGTCTGCATCCTTCAAGAAAAACATGATTTTCATGCAGGACAATGCTCCATCACACGCGTCCAAGTACTCCACAGCGTGGCTGGCAAGAAAGGGTATAAAAGAAGAAAATCTAATGACATGGCCTCCTTGTTCACCTGATCTGAACCTCATTGAGAACCTGTGGTCCATCATCAAATGTGAGATTTACAAGGAGGGAAAACAGTACACCTCTCTGAACAGTGTCTGGGAGGCTGTGGTTGCTGCTGCAAGCAATGTTGATGGTGAACAGATCAAAACACTGACAGAATCCATGGATGGCAGGCTTTTGAGTGTCCTTGCAAAGAAAGGTGGCTATATTGGTCACTGATTTGTTTTTGTTTTGTTTTTGAATGTCAGAAATGTATATTTGTGGATGTTGAGATGTTATATTGGTTTCACTGGTAAAAATAAATAATTGAAATGGGTATATATTTGTTTTTTGTTAAGTTGCCTAATAATTATGCACAGTAATAGTCACCTGCAGACACAGATATCCCCCTAAAATAGCTATAACTAAAAACAAACTAAAAACTACTTCCAACACTATTCAGCTTTGATATTAATGAGTTTTTTGGGTTCATTGAGAACATGGTTGTTGTTCAATAATAAAATTAATCCTCAAAAATACAACTTGCCTAATAATTCTGCACTCCCTGTATGCATTGTACATGACTATGCATATAATTTAAACATTGACCCCTAAATTGCCATAACCTAAAACTAAAGTTAAGGCCCTACACATAAATATATTTAATATGTAAAGTAATGCATAGTTATGTAGAATGCATATTGTTGAACTATTTGCATATACATTAAAATGTAATTAATGTCGCTTGTTGTGTTTATTATTTGTTATTAAAGACAGTATAATTCCTAGGTCTCTTCTTGGGAGAATAGGTGGAAAGTTGGGTCATATTATTACCTCTTAATTGCAATGCTTAACTGTCTTTGCAAAATTGACTTATATCTGTTTGTGGGAGAAATACTTGCAAATGTAAATTTGCCAGAAGACTTGGAAAAAAAGCAAGTTCTACCTATGGCACTTCCAGATGTGTTAGTGTATCTGTGGACAGGTCGGTACTACCCTACCCTACCCAGTTATTAGACCACTATGACTGAAATTATTCCAATTCTGTGAATCACTCTATGAAGACATATTTGACCCAACTGTAGCTCTGTTCCACCATAATTTGGAAGGCTTAGGTGCACCAAAAATAATCTTAATAGAACAATAAATTCAAAATTAAACTTTCCTAATTCAGATAGAGTATGCGATTTTGACAAACTTTCCAATTTACTTCTGTTATCTAATTTGCTTTGCTCTTTTGGTATGTTTTGTTGAAGTGCATACCTAGGTATGCTCAGAGCAGAAATGCACTACTGGAAGCTATCTGCTGATTTGTGGCTGCACATATATGCCTGTTTTCATTGGCCAGTCAGATCTGTTCAGCGAGCTCCCAGTAGTGCATTGCTGGTCAGAAAAGAAATAAAGTGTGAGTTCCCTTTTTAAAAAAAAAACAAAAAATGCTACCCAAAATGTTGTTGTTTTTTTTCTAACCCCTAATCTGCCATCCCCCAATATCGCAAACTATCTAAATTAAACTATTAACCCCTAAACCACCACCCCCCCACATTGAAAATACCAAAATAAACTATTAACACCTAATCTGCCATCCCCCCACATCGCAAAATACCTAAATTAACTAATAACCCCTAATCCGCCATCTCCCACATCGCAAACAATCTAATAACCTCCTAAACTGCCACCTCCACATTGCAAAATTCCTAAATAAACTATTAACCCCTAACCCCTATTAACCCCTTAATTTAGGTATTTAAACCCCTTAATACCTAAATTAACTATTAACCCCTAATCTGCCATCCCCCACATCGCAAACTATCTAAATAACCTATTAACTCCTAAACTGCCACCCCCCACATCGCTAAATTCCTAAATAAACTATTAACCCCTAAACCCCCATCCCCCCAAATTGCAATTTCACAGCACTTGTAATGTCAGCTGATTGCAAAATCACTATTGCACTTGCTCAAAACCATTTGTGCCGCACTTGTAATCTAACCCTATGGCCTCTATTTATCAAGCTGTCAACAGCAAATACGCTGGAATTCCGCAGCGTATTTGTGGTGAGCTTGATTCGCCTTAGTTATCAAACCCTACAGACTGGCAAAAGTAGAATTTAGGGACGTAATATACGATCCGGTGGACTCAGTCCGACACAGATCGATGCTTACGTCACTAAAGATGTACCGAAAGCAAGTTCAGCACAATCTGACTACTTTTGGAAGTTATCAAATTTCTACCAGGTACGCTCGCCACTATTCCGGCCCTGTGTACCTGGTTTTCAATCCGCCGCCCTGGAGGCGGCAGATGCCATAGGAATCAATGGGAGTCGGAAAGCAGCAAAAGCTTATGTTCGCTGCTGCCCGATATCCCATTGATTTCTATGGGAATGTCTACACCTAACACCCTAACATGAACCCTGAGTCTAAACACCCCTAATCTGCCGCCCCCTACACCGCCGCCACCTACATTATAATTATTAACCCCTAAACCGTTGCTCCCGGACCCCACCGCCACCTACATTATATTTATTAACCCTTAATCTGCCGCCCCTACACCGCCCCCACCTACATTATATTAATTAACCCCCTAAACCACCACACTCCTGCCTCGCAAACGCTAATTAATTATTAATTAATTCGCTGCCACTATATTAAATTTATTAACCCCTAAACCTAAGTCTAACCCTAACACCCCCTAACTTAAATATAATTTAAATTAATCTACATAAATATTCCTAGCATTAAATAAATTATTTATTTAAAACTAAATACTTACCTATAAAATAAACCCTAAAATAGCTACAATATAACTAATAGTTACATTGTAGCTAGCTTAGGGTTTATTTTTATTTTACAGGCAAGTTTGTATTACTTTAACTAGGTAGAATAGTTACTAAATAGTTATTAACTATTTTATAACTACCTAGCTAAAATAAATACAAATTTACCTGTAAAATAAAACCTAACCTAAGTTACACTAGCACCTAACACTACACTACAATTAAATAAATTACCTAAATTAAATACAATTAAATAAATTAAATACAATTAGCTAAATTACAAAAAAACAAACAAACACTAAATTACAGAACATGAAAAACAAATTACAAGATATTTAAACTAATTACACCTAATCTAATAGACCTATCAAAATAAAAAACAGCCCCCCCAAAATAAAAAAACCCTAGCCTACACTAAACTACCAATAGCCCTTTAAAGAGCCTTTTGTGGGGCATTGCCCCAAAGAAATCAGCTCTTTTACCTGAAAAAAAAAATACAAATCCCCCAACAGTAAAACCCACCACCCACACAATCAACCCCCCAAATAAACCCCTAACTAAAAAAACCTAAGCTCCCCATTACCCTGAAAAGGGCATTTAGCCAATCTAAATTGTATCAATGATATCAGCCAATCGGAATTAAGGTTAAAAAATCCTTTTGGCTGATGCAATCAGCCAATAGGATTAAACTTCAAGGGCAATGGGGAGCTTACATTTTTTAGTTAGGGTTTTATTTGGGGGGTTGGTTGTGTGGGTGGTGGGTTTTACTGTTGGGGGGGGTTGTTTGTATTTTTTTTTACAGGTAAAATGCCCCGCAAAAGGCCCTTGGTATTGGTAGTTTAGTTTAGGCTAGGTTTTTTTTTTTTATTTGGGGGGGGGGGCTTTTTTATTTTGATAGGGCTATTAGATTATATCCAAGCCGGGCAGAAGAGGTCCTCCAGACGGGCAGAAGTCTTCATCCAAACGCCATCTTCTATCTTCATCCATCTGGAGCAGAGCGGGTCCATCTTCAAGACATCCTGATGCGGAGCATCCTTCCAGGCCGATGACTACCCGATGAATATTCCTTTAAATGACATCATCCAAGATGACGTCCCTTGAATTCTGATTGGCTGATAGAATTCTATCAGCCAATCGGAATTAAGGTAGGAAAAATCCTATTGGCTGATGCAATCAGCCAATAGGATTGAGCTTGCATTCTATTGGCTGATTGGAACAGCCAATAGAATGCGAGCTCAATTCTATTGGCTGATTGGATTGCATCCGCAGGTAAATGCCCGTAGCTCCCTTGGGCAAACCCGGGCCACACGCCCTGTAGCAGCACACAAAAGGCCCTCTCCTTGGCCGAAATTTTCAAAAATATACAAGAATTGCCGCTTGGGTAAAAATGTGAAAAGCTTTATTCAATCAATAAAATCCTTATTGCTAACGTGCAGTAAACTTTAAATAGAAACAATTCATCACAGAATTAGGCCAGACTGACGCGTTTCGGCTCTTATGCCTTATTCATAGACTCGCTATGAATAAGGCATAAGAGCCGAAACGCGTCAGACTGGCCTAATTCTGTGATGAATCGTTTCTATTTAAAGTTTACTGCACGTTAGCAATAAGGATTTTATTGATTGAATAAAGCTTTTCACATTTTTACCCAAGCGGCAATTCTTGTATGTAATTGTAAATTAGGTTAGGTTTTATTTTACAGGTAAATTTGTCTTTATTTTAGCTAGGTAGCTATTAAATAGTTAATAACTATTTAATAACAATTGTACCTAGTTAAAATAAATACAAAGTTGCCTGTAAAATAAAAATAAACCCTAAGATAGCTACAAGGTAACTATTTGTTATATTGTAGCTATCATAGGGTTTATTTTTTAGGTAAGTATTTAGTTTTAAATAGGACTAATTTAGTTAATGATAGGAATATTTATTTAGATTTATTTAAATTATATTTAAGTAAGTGGGTGTTAGGTTTAGAGTTAGACAGGTTTAGGGGTTAATATGTTTATTATAGTGGCAGCGGTGTAGGGGGGCAGATTAGGGGTTAATAAATATAATGTAGGTGGCGGTGGGCTCTGGGAGCGGCGGTTTAGGAGTTAATACATTTATTAGAGTTGTGGTGGGCCTGTGAGCGGCGGTTTTGGGGTTAATAACTTTATTTAGGTGCGGCGGGGTCCGGGAGTGGCGGTTTCGGGGGTAAAACAGTATAGTATAGTGTGGGTGCTTAGTGACAGGGTAGCAAGAAAGCTGTGAAAAAGCCGGAGAGCAGCGAGATCGATGACTGTTAGTTAAGAATAGTCCGCTGCTCATCGCACCGTACTTGGTGCGCGTTTTTTTGATAATTTTGGAGAACGTATTCAGGTCCTCGGCGGCGATGTTAGGCGAACTTAGGCGAGCGTATTGGTGCCGGCAAATGCAAGAAAGTCGACGGCTTGATATATAGGGGCCTCTGTATCTATACTGTGTATATATGTTCTCTACTAAGCAATATTGTGATATAGAATACTAATACATTGACTACTGATTAATTATTTGTGTATGGAATCAAGAACATTTTCCATCCGTTATAATTATGAAAGAAAAATGTAAAGTTGCATGTCCCTTTAAGTTGCAGAGCTCTTCTATTTGTAGACCTTGAAGTAATTATATTCATTTCTAGTATTCAGGCTTTATTTGCATTATTTTACATCCCCTTTTATTCATTATTTCCGCTATGGGTAGGTTTCTCTTGCAGCTGGAGTGAACTGGCAGGCTTATTTATAGATGTTTGTTCTTTTCTTTTTACTGAAATTACAATTATTTATTTTATTTATTCTGGTTCCTAACCTATTATCTAATCCCTTAAAGCAACTTGTCAGAGAACTCTGAGCAGCTGTTAGGAACTAACCCATTGCTTATACTACCTGTAAAATAACTTGAGGTTGTTATCCCTGAATAAGTTGTACTACAAAGTATGCTGTTGTTGTTATATCAGTCTTATAATGCAAATTGTTTTTGTATTCTATGTGAAACGCCACAAAAAAACAAATTTAAAAGCAAAGAATTGCTGCTCACTGCCATTGTTGCAGCTGCCATCAAGCTTTAATCACTGTATAGCAGGATGTTAATTGTAGCTTCCATGTCATTCACAATTTTTAGCAAGATGCCAGCAGCTTCAGCAGCACAAGGAGGCAATGGGGTCAATTTATTAAGCAGCAGATGCTGCATCGATGCCCCATGGTTTCTGGTCCGCCAGAAACGGAAGTTAAGAAGCAGCGGTCGTAAGAAATCATCCTTTTACGATACGATCTGGATGATTGACGGCCCCTGCTAGCAGCCGATTGGCCACGAGTAAGCAGGGGGTGGCATTGCACAAGCAATTCACCAGAAATGCTTGTGCAATGTTAAATGTGAATTATGTCCGCTCGACCTTTGGTAAATCTACCCCAATATCTTAGTTCCCCAGGAAGTTTCTGTTCCCCTTCACTGCAGTGAGGAGCCTGTGGGAGCCATTGCTTCAGGTTTGCATGTAGATGGGTTAAGTTCTCTGGTTATAAATATATACTCATTTTTGTGTCTGGCTATCATTACTCAAAAAATGTTGGTATTTTTTATATTTGTTAAGTATGTATCTTTAAGTAAAGTTCTTATTTTAAAACTAGTTTTGTTTGGGTTTATTTTCCTTATAATTAATTAAAATGAATGTTCTTTCTCACACAAAAAATATGTGGGTGCACACCCTAATGAAATCTGTGGGTGCACACCCTAATGAAATCTGTGGGTGCACACCCTAATAAAATCTGTGGGTGAACACCCTAATGAAATCTGTGGGTGCACACCCTAATGAAATCTGTGGGTGCACACCCTAATGAAATCTGTGGGTGCACACTCTAATGAAATCTGTGGGTACACACCCTAATGAAATCTGTGGGTGCACACCCTAATGAAATCTGTGGGTGCACACCCTAATGAAATCTGTGGGTGCACACCCTAATGAAATCTTTGGGCTCACACTCTAATGAAATCTGTGGGTGCACACCCTAATGAAATCTTTGGGTTCATACTCTAATTAAATCTGTGGGTGCACAACTCTAATGAAATCCGTGGGTGCACACCCTAATAAAATCTGTGGGTTCACACTCTAATGAAATCTGTGGTAGCACACAATAATAAAATCTGTGGGTTCACACTCTAAGGAAATCTGTGGGTGCACCCTCTAATGCAGGGGCGTCAACGTGGCGGCCCGCAACCTAATTTTTTGAGGCCCCAAACACTTTCATGAAAAATAATATGAAATATAATAATTATAATATGCTTATTTCTTAAAGAGCAAGGGTGCTTATTGTTTGGGCTGCGCATGTGTGCAACCTTCATGTACAGTTACTCCATTACAATGTCTGTATCCATTTGTTCCGGCTTTGCTATTCACTCATTATATAGTGAGCAGCTGCACTACGGTAACGAGATAATTAAAACTCCTGAGACTTTAACAAGGCACTTTAATTTTAAAAAAAAGGTAAACACAGATAAGTGCATTATGATTTATTTTACACTTGCAGCACTTCTTTATATGTGTTCATTACTATAACAGCACTGATTTCACACATCATTTTTGCCCATTCCTTTCCATATATATATTTTTATTTTTTTGAAGGGGTAAATAAATTCTTGGCAGCTATCACAACACATATATGTCTATCACTATATAAACAGTGGATCGCCATGCTGAGAGCATTGTGATCCACTGTTTATAATGTAGAGGAAATGTTATACAATGCTTATGCAAAACTGCGAGTGTGCTAGGAACAGGACTGCTAAAGAAAAAAAAGCACGGACTTCAGAGGGCAACCAGATGAAGTGTGTGTGTCACCTTCTTAAAAGCATTAAAGCTCATTTCTGCATTACAGAAAACAATCTTTTGAAATGTGTACAGTTACAGCAAGCAACATTGCTTTTTTTAGCAATTGTTTAGCAATGGCAAAATGTATGTAGGTAGTGTGCGGCCCATGCGAGTTGCATTTGTATGGAAAATGGCCCCGCGACACCCCTGCTCTAATGAAATCTGTGGGTGCACACGCTAATAAAATCTGTGGGTGCACACTTTAATTAAATCTGTGGGTGCACACCCTAATAAAATCTGAGTTAAATTTCAAAAACTTTTAAGACGTTCCTTGCAGTTTATGATGATCCTTTTCCACATGAATCAGTTTTCCTCCTATCAATATTGGACCACAGCAGGTTCCCAAACCTGAGCTTCTTTGGTGCACTTCTATGGCTAGATCTGGGGCGCTGACAAAATGGTTCTGCCATTCCAGGCTTTAGCATAGTGGAGCCACAAAATTACTTCATATATAACGTCCTCTAGCAGAGAAATAATCCCTTGTGCAAGTGAGATAATTGTTAATTATTGAAGAGCTAGATAATGTAGGAGAGTTATGAAAAATGGCTTGGATCAAGGATGAGATGGAATTCTATAGAACTTGGACATTTTTTTAAAATATTTTTTATCTTGTCTTTTAGAAGGCTGAGGGTGGAAAATCTACTGACTTGCATTAGTACTGCCTGATTTTAGCAGTGTATCAGTGTTATAAGCGTCAAAATGTAGCACACAATAAAGCTTTTTTTTGTATAATTCTTTGCTTGTATTTGCTTTCATCTCTGAATTTTTGCATTTTACATCTGTATTGATGCCTTTTGTCCTGTATTTAAAATATTTAGGGCTGGATTACAAGGGGAGCGCTAAATATTACTTGCGCACAAGCAATATTAGCGCTCAACTGAGTAATACCAGCACACGCTAATGTGCGCTAGTTTTACAAGTTGATCACAATGCGAACGCAAGCTTGCATTCGAGTTGCTGGAAAGCATTGGAAACGCACTCTCAGTATTTTCTGACCTTTTTGTCTGTTTCAATTGAATCATTGCACAGCACTCTAGTCCCTATAGATTTATATTTATATTAAATATTTTTTTATATATAGGGCCTTGCCATTAAATTAAATCTGTGTAGTGCTTTTTGCTTTTCTTTTTTTTTATATACATTTATGTGTTAATATGTGTATATACACATATTAACACTTCAATATATATCTATATCAGAATTAGGCTGACCATATTGCCGCTTTAAAAAGGGACACATATGAAAAATACATATGTTAGGGCTGTTTTCAGGGCTGTCTAAAGAAATGGTTTTGTATAAGAACCCTCACATATGTATTTTCCATATGTGTTCCTTCTTAAAGCGGCAATATGGTCAGCCTAATCAGAATACACAGTTCCCATAGACCGCAATGTAAAGGCACTGTGCCGTTTTTTTTCTAACACCTCACTCGCACCAACTTTAGCCCCAAAATACTGCCTAGTGCAGTTTTTTTATTAAAAAATAAAGATACTGCTATCTTTATTTTTAAATAAAATACACACCACTGTATTTTAGGTGCTTTTGGGGCACATTTATAAAATTAAGCAGAGATCTCTGATCTGATCTCTGGTTAATTTTATAAGCGCTTATTGCTATCACTACCACTTGTTATGGCTGGTTAATTATTGCACGCACACGGGCAAATTTGCCCATTTGCTGGCATGAGATAATTTATCGCTCCACTTTAAATCTAGCCCTTATTTGTTTAGTTTGTGTATATCTTTGCATAATTTCCTGCTTGTTTTTTATTATATTTTTTATTATATTTTACTATATTTACTATCAATATTTACTGTAAGTCATGCCTATATTTCATTAATTTAAAAAAATGTATGTCCTCCACTTCATGACTTTGTTTCTTCATATTAAAGTGAATGTTAAGTCAACTCCTATCATTCATGTCACATGAAACATAATGTAACAATAACTATAATTTCATTCATCAATTCGTTATTAAAATATACTACTCACAAATTATAACTTAGAATTCTCTCTCTATTTGCGCCACTTCTCCTCCCGACATAGATCCTGATTGATTGACTGATTTCTCAAATGAATCTGGCTATTCATAGTCCCCCCCCCCCTGGGCGTTTGGCCCCTTTCCTCTGTAAACGTTTGCAATATTGAAAAATAGTTTTTAACGATAGTCATCAATCTTCAACTTCATTAGAAATGTTTTATAATTTATATACAATTTATGCTAATGAATATATTTAAATAAATAAGAAATCTAAACTATACAATATCATATATAAAAGCAATTTTAGTCTATTATTTTTTATTTGTAGACACTAGGTATGTTTACTTACAAAGAGAATTTCTTCTTTAACACTGTCAATGATTGCTACGATGAAGCTGCACTCTCTTCTATATTCTAGTATTCAATAAATTAAACATTCATTGAATAGTAAGTTTCAATTGCTGTAGAGCGGAGGTTTGCACATGCGCAGAACTACTCAGTCTCGGGAGCGCGCTTGACACATACGTATACAGGGACCGCTGTATACCTCACTCTCATAGAACAAGGAAGTCGGCTCTGGGAGGAGTTTGTTAATAAATGGTAGCATTTTTTATTTATAATTTATGCTAAAATCGTAATTAGAATTTTAAAAAAAAAATTGTGATTTTAATTGTGCACAATAGATGAACTTATAGAAGGCTTGCAGAAAGATACAATTTACATTCACTTTAATATCAAGATAATTCAATTTCACCTAGATTACGAGTTTTACGTTAGAGGCTATGCGGTGCTAATGAGCAGTTTATGCTCACCGCTGACTTACAGACAGCGCTGGTATTACAGGTTTTTAAAAACCCGGCGTTAACTGCAAAAAAGTGATCGAAGAGCAAAATATTGCTCCACATCTCACCTCAATACCAGCGCTTCTTACGTTAGCAGTGAGCTGTCTAAACGTGCTCGTGCACGATTTCCCCATAGGAATCAATGGGGGAGAGCCGGCTGAAAAAAACCCTAACACCTGCAAAAAAGCAGCGTAAAGCTCCTAACGCAGCCCCTTTGATTCCTTTGGGGAAAATACATTTATGTCTACACCTAACCCCCTAACATGAACCCCGAGTCTAAACACCCCTAATCTTACACTTATTAACCCCTAATCTGCCACCCCCGACATCAGTGGCGTAGCATGGCTTCTCAGCGCCCAGGGCAAGGCAAGAATTGCGCCCCCTAATCCATTAGCACTGACTGAGTCTCTTCCACCAGTACAGTAGGGATTGGCAAATTTGCTTTGAATCTAGGAGACAGCTCAACAACTTAGGAGACAGGTTTTTGTTTTAAAACAAACAAAGCTTTATTTTAACAACAAAAATATATACTATATATATATATATATATATATATATATATATATATATAATTCTAAACTCTGCATTCATCCTTAAAAATTAGGATTCAATATGGTTGCAGGCAGCCATTACTTTATTATATACATTAAGTAAGTACATTATATAAAACTTAACAATTACATTTTTATGGTTTAATATTTAAACATGGGATTTCATTTTTAAAATACATCTGAGCCAGCATGCCAGAGTGTGAGAGTGATCTATGCTTCTTTAAAGTGAAAGCCAGTTATTATTATTTTTAAATTCATTTTTAACCTGGGTAAAACATACAAGATGTAGATCATCTACATCTTGTAAGTTTTATTTTACCCAGGTTAAAAATGAATTTGAAATAAAATAACCAGCTTTCACTTTAAAGCAGCATAGATCACTCTCACACTCTGGCATGCTGGCTGGCTCAGACTCTGGGTCCTTTGGAAGTTGGAATTTGGCTGGCTGGCTCAGAGTGACTCTGGGTCCTTTGGAACTTGGCTGGCTGGCTGGCCCTGCAACGTCACCTGGGTAACGATAGAGGCTAAGCTGCATTTTGCGTGTGTTGCCATTTCCAATCCCTATTCCCCAGGGCCCAGGCAAAAACAGGGGCTATAATAATTTAATTATAATTCTGGCTGGCAGTGGCACTGGTGGTCTGGTTCTGATACGGACCCGGTGATGAGTTTGGTAATTTTTGTTGACACTACTTACCTTATCATTGCGGGCGTAGCGTGCTAGTCAGTCTGACTCCACTCTGGCTCTGCTGCTCTGACTTCTTCCTCCCTCCTGACATGCGCGCTGGGAGTGGGAGTGGACCGTGCTAACTAGTGGCGTAAACACTAGTCTAGCAGCAGGTAACGTTTGGATAGGATTACACTCATAAAATTATGATAATTAAATTATTACACAGCACGTCTTGACTTCAGAGTAGTAGACAGTTCACTTGAGAGACAGAACGGCTGGGCGCAGGCGCCTGTCAGATTTTTTAGCCTCCCTGTAGCGCCGCTAGGAGTGGGACTGTGACTGTCTACTGTCTTGAGATGGTGGGGACTGGGGAGGCTGGGAGCCAAGCATTTTGCGCCCCTCAGAATTTTGCGCCCGGGGCAACCGCCCCTGTGGCCCCCCCCACACTACGCCACTGCCCGACATTGCCGACACCTAATTATATTATTAACCCCTAATCTGCCACTCCGGACACCACCGCCACCTACATTATACTTATGAACCCCTAATCTGCTGCCCCCAACATCGCCGACACCTACATTATATTTAATAACCCCTAATCTGCCGCCCCCAATGTTGCTGCAACCTAACTACATTTATTAACCTCTAATCTGCCGCCCCCAATGTCGCCACCACTATAATAAAGTTATTAACCCCTAAACCTAAGTCTAACCCTAACCCCCCCTAACTTAAATATAATTTAAATAAATCGAAATAAAATTACTACAATTAACTAAATAATTTCTATTTAAAGTGAAGGTCAATTTTTGCATATTGCAATACACCATTATAAAGCTTATTATCCAAATATTACAGTCGCTAAGTTTATATTTGTATAGAACTCTTATTTTTCAACCAAAATATATATAGAAAATACCTCCGTTATTCTATCTGCTCCGCCCCTACAAAACTCCCTTATTTATCTGTTGTGACGTCGCTGTAGTTCCTACAAATGGACTACGCTCGTGCACAACAGTATCTTCTAAATGCGCATGCGTGTCATACCCGTACCCTCAGTAGTTGCTGCTGCAAGCATCTTAATCATTCTTACCCTTTTTGAATAAAGCTTGCCTCTGCTGCGATCGGGCGTAGTAACTGATACAATGGCTCAATTGATTCTGAGAAGGGAGAACGCATGTGCGTTTCGTGAACGAGCTAGACGACGATGGCTGTTTTTTTTTAACGCATGCGCAGAACTTTGTAGTGACGCTAGAGAAAAGGGGCTGGACGCCACGGGTTAGACGATATATTGGCTAACAGAAATGTCAATCAATATAGGGAGTATGGCGGGCGGGTAATAAGACGAAAACGGAGGTGAAATAAAAGTTGAAAAATAGTAATGAGAACAATATTTACAATGAAATTGATGAATGAACATAATACTTAATTTTAGTCTGCTATTGAAAAATGTTAAGCAATGCGCCAGACTTGACCTTCACTTTAAAACTAAATACTTACCTATTAAATAAACCCTAAGCTAGCTACAATATAACTAATAGTTACATTGTAGCTATCATACGCCTAGATTTAAAGTTCTGCATTAGCCGTCAAAAGCAGCGTTAAGGGCTCCTAACGCTGCTTTTGGCTGCCCGCTAGTATTTAGAGTCAGCCAGGAAATTGTCTATCGCTCACTTTCAAGCCGCGACTTTTCCATACCGCAGATCCCCTTACGCCAATTGCGTATCCTATCTTTTCAATGGGATCTTCCTAACGCCGGTATTTAGAGTCTTGGCTGAAGTGAGCGGTAGACCCTCTACCGACAAGACTCCAGCCGCAAAAAAAAGTCAGTAGTTAACGCCGGTTTATAAAGCTCTTAACTACTGCGCTCTAAAGTACACTAACACCCATAAACTACCTATGTACCCCTAAACCGAGGTCCCCCCACATCGCCGCCACTATAATAAATATTTTTAACCCCTAATCTGCCGACCGCATACCGCCGCCACCTACATTATCCCTATGAACCTCTAATCTTCTGCCCCTAACATCGCCGCCACCTACATAATATTTATTAACCCCTAATCTCCCCCCCCAACGCCGCCGCCACCTAACTACACTTATTAACCCCTAATCTGCCGACCGGACCTCGCCGCTACTTTAATAAATGTATTAACCCCTAAAGCTAAGTCTAACCCTAACACCCCCTAACTTAAATATAATTTTAATCTAACAAAATAAATTAAATCTTATTTACTAAAGTATTCCTATTTAAAACTAAATACTTACCTGTAAAATAAACCCTAATATAGCTACAATATAACAAATAATTATATTGTAGCTATTTTAGGATTTATATTTATTTTACAGGCAACTTTGTATTAATTTTAACTAGGTACAATAGCTATTAAATAGTTATTAACTATTTAATAGCTACCTAGTTAAAATAATTACAAAATTACCCATAAAATAAATCCTAACCTAAGTTACAATTAAACCTAACACTACACTATCAATAAATTAATTAAATAAATTAGCTACAATTACATACAATTAAATAAACTAAACTAAATAACAAAAACAAACAAACACTAAATTACAAAAAATAAAAAAAGATTACAAGAATATTAGGCTAATTACACCTACTCTAAGCCCCCTAATAAAATAAAAAAGCCCCCCAAAATAATAAAGGTCCCTACCCTATTCTAAATTAAAAAGTAACCAGCTCTTTTACCAGCCCTTAAAAGGGCTTTTTGCGGGGCATGACCCTAAGTAATCAGCTCTTTTGCCTGTAAAAAAAAATACAACCCCCCCAACATTAAAACCCACCACCCACATACCCCTACTCTAACCCAAACCCCTCTTAAATAAACCTAACACTACCCCTTTGAAGAGCTCCCTACCTTGAGTCGTGTTCACCCAGCTGGGCACCAATGGACCAAAAGAGGACATCCGGAGCGGCAGAAGTCTTCATCCTTTCCAGGCAGAAGAGGACATCTGGACTGGCAGACATCTTCATCCAAGCGGCATCTTCTATCTTCATCCATCCGGAGCAGAGCGGAGCCATCTTCTTCCAGCCAACGCGGATCCATCCTCTTCAACCGACGCCTACTAGCCGAATGAAGGTTCCTTTAAATGACGTCATCCAAGATGGCGTCCCTCGAATACCGATTGGCTGATAGGATTCTATCAGCCAATCGGAATTAAGGTAGGAAAAATCAGATTCAAGTTCAATCCGATTGGCTGATCCAATCAGCCAATCAGATTGAGCTCGCATTCTATTGGCTGTTTCGATCAGCCAACAGAATGCAAGCTAAATCTGATTGGCTGATTGGATCAGCCAATCAGATTTTTCCTACCTTAATTCCGATTGGCTGATAGAATCCTATCAGCCAATCGGAATTCGAGGGACGCCATCTTGGATGACATCATTTAAAGGAACCTTCATTCAGCGAGTAGGCGTCAGTTGAAGAGGATGGATCCGCGTCAGCTGGAAGAAGATGGCTCCGCTCCGGATGGATGAAGATAGAAGATGCCGCTTGGATGAAGATGTCTGCCGGTCCGGATGTCCTCTTTTGGTCCATTGGTGCCCGGCTGGGTGAACACGACTTAAGGTAGGGAGATCTTCAGGGGGGTAGTGTTAGGTTTATTAAAGGGGGGTTTAGGTGGGTTAAAGTAGGGGTATGTGGGTGGTGGGTTTTAATGTTGGGGGGTTTGTATTTTTTTTACATGCAAAAGAGCTGATTACTTAGGGGCATGCCCCGCAAAAAGCCCTTTTAAGGGCTGGTAAAAGAGCTGGTTACTTTTTAAGTTAGAATAGGGTAGGGACCTTTATTATTTTGGGGGCTTTTTTTTATTAAGGGGCTTAGAATAGGTGTAATTAGCCTAATATTCTTGTAATATTTTATTATTTTTTGTAATTATTTTAACTAGGTAGCTATTAAATAGTTAATAACTATTTAATAGCTATTGTACCTAGTTAAAATAAATACAAAGTTGCCTGTAAAATAAATATAAATCCTAAAATAGCTACAATATAATTATTCGTTAAATTGTAGCTATATTAGGGTTTATTTTACAGGTAAGTATTTAGTTTTAAATAGGAATACTTTAGTTAATAAGATTTATTTTATTTTGTTAGATTAAAATTATATTTAATTTAGGGGGGGTGTTAGGGTTAGGGTTAGACTTAGCTTTAGGGGTTAATACATTTATTAGAGGAGCGGCGAGGTCCGGTCGGCAGATTAGGGGTTAATAAGTGTAGGTAATGTAGCGGCGATGTGGGGGGGGGGAGATTAGGGGTTAATAAATATAATATAGGGGTCGGCGATGTTAGGGGCAGCAGATTAGGGGTACATAGGTATAATGTAGGTTGCGGCGTTGTCCGGAGCGGAAGATTAGGGGTTAATAGTATAATGCAGGTGTCAGCGATAGCGGGGGCGGCAGATTAGGGGTTAATGAGTGTAAGGTTAGGGGTGTTTAGACTCGGGGTTCATGTTAGACTTAGAAAGTGTTTCCCCATAGGAAACAATGGGGCTGCGTTGGGAGCTTAACGCTGCTTTTTTGCAGGTTTTTTTTTCATCCCAAACTGCCCCATTGTTTCCTATGGGGGAATCGTGCACGAGCACGTTTTGTCAGCTTACCGCTACCGTAAGCAACGCTAGTGTTGAGAGTTGAAGTGGCGGTACATTCGGCTCAACGCACCCTTTTTGGAGCCTAATGCAGCCCTTCAGACAACTCTAAATACCAGCATTGTCTTAAGGGTGCATTGGGAAAAAAAGCTGCGTTAGCTACGTGGGTCTTTACCGACAAAACTCTAAATCTAGGCGTTAGGGTTTATTTTTATTTTACAGGCAACTTTGTATTTATTTTAACTAGGTACAATAGTTATTAAATAGTTATTAACTATTTAATAACTACCTAGTTAAAATAAAGACAAATTTACCTGTAAAATAAAACCTAACCTAAGTTACAATTACACCTAACACTAAACTACAATTAAATTAATTACCTAAATTGAATACAATTAATTACAATTAAATAAAATGATCTAAAGTACAAAAAAAACCCCACTAAATTACAGAAAATAACTAATGACACCTAATCTAATCCCCCTAACAAAATAAAAAAGCCCCCCAAAATAAAGAAAAGCCCTACCCTACACTAAATTACAAATACCCCTTAAAAGGGCCTTTTGCAGGGCATTGCCCCAAAGTAATCAGCGCTTTTACCTGAAAAAAAAAACATTACAATCCCCCCCTACATTAAAACCCACCACCCACACAACCAACCCTACTCTAAATCCCACCCAATCACCCCTTAAAAAAAACTAACACTAACCCCCTGAAGATCACCTTACCGGGAGACGTCTTCACCCAACCGGGCCGAAGCCCTCAACGAATCCGGCAGAAGTGGTCCTCCAGACAGACAAAAGTGGTCCTCCAGACGGGCAGAAGTCTTCATCCAGACGGCATCTTCTATCTTCATCCATCTAGCGCGGAGCGGGTCCATCTTCAAGAAATCCGATGCAGAGCATCCTCTTCTTCCGACGGCTAAACACAGAATGAAGGTTCCTTTAAATGACGTCATCTAAGGAAGGCTTCCCTTCAATTCCGATTGGCTGAGAGAATTCTATCAGCCAATCGGAATTAAGGTATAAAAAATCCTATTGGCTGATGCAATCAGCCAATAGGATTGAACTGGCATTCTATTGGCTGATTGGAACAGCCAATAGAATGCCAGCTCAATCCTATTGGCTGATTGGATCAGCCAATAGGATTGAACTTCAATCCTATTGACTGATTGCATCAGCCAATAGGATTTTTTCTACTTTAATTCCGATTGACTGATAGAATTCAATCAGCCAATCGGAATTGAAGGGACGCTATCTTGGATGACGTCATTTAAAGGAACCTTCATTCTGTGTTTAGCCGTCGGAAGAAGAGGATGCTCCCCATCAGATGTCTTGAAGATGGACCCGCTCCGCGCCGGATGGATAAAGATAGAAGATGCCGTCTGGATGAAGACTTCTGCCCATCTGGAGGACCACCAGAAGGGCAGAAGACTTCTCCTGGCTTGGATGAAGACTTCTCCTGGCTTTGTTGAGGACTTCGGCCTGGTTGGGTGAAGATGTCTCCCGGTAAGGTGATCTTCAGGGGGTTAGTGTTAGGTTTTTTAAAGGGGGGGATTGGGTGGGTTTTAGAGTAGGGTTGGTTGTGTGGGTGGTGGGTTTTAATGTTGGGGGGGATTGTAATTTTTTTCAGGTAAAAGAGCTGATTACTTTTGGGGCAATGCCCCGCAAATGGCCCTTTTAAGGGCTATTTGTAATTTAATGTAGGGTAGGGCTTTTTTTATTTTGAGGGGGCTTTTTTATTTTGTTAGGGGGATTAGATTAGGTGTAATTAGTTTAAAAATCTTGTAATTTCTTTATTATATTCTGTAATTTAGTGTTTCTTTGTTTTTTGTACTTTATTTAATTGTAATTAATTTTATTTAATTTAGGTAATTAATTTAATTGTAGTGTAGTGTTAGGTGTAATTGTAACTTAGGTTAGGTTTTATTTTACAGGAAAATTTGTCTTTATTTTAACTAGGTAATTATTAAATAGTTAATAACTATTTAATAACTATTGTACCTAGTTAAAATAAATACAACGTTGCCTGTAAAATAAAAAATAAACCCTAAGCTAGCTACAATGTAACTATTAGTTATATTGTAGCTAGCTTAGGGAGCCCCATTACATATGCAGCGTCGCCCGCAAAATCTTCGGAGCCAGATTTTACGCGATTTTGGTATTGCATATACAGAGTAGCATACAAGTTACGCTCATATATTTAACCCGTCGCTCGCAATTATTACTCCCATAGACTAACATGGGACCGTGTCGTAAATCAGTATCTAATATCCAGCGCAAGGACTTACGTGGCGAAAATGGAGAAATCTTACTCCATTTTTACATCGCCATAAAAGGCAGCCGTAGCAATCCTTGTGCTGAGTATGGGAGCACCGTAACTCACGAAAATGCCTGCAAAAATAAACTAACACCTAACGCATGCGCAATGTCTATCTATCTGTCAACCGCAATCCCCCACCACAAAAACTAATAAAGTCTATTAACCCCCTAAACCACCATAGCCCACAACGCAATAAACCTATTCTAGTATTAACCCCTCAACCGCCATAGTCCACAATGCAATAAACCTATTCTAGTATTAACCCCTAAACTGCCATAGCCCACATAGCCTATTAAATGTATTAACCCCTAATCTGCTGCCGCCAACGTCGTTGCCACTATAATACAGTTATTAACCCCTAAACCTAAGTCTAACCCTAACACCCCCCTAACTTAAATATTATTTAAATAAATCTAAATAAATTTACTATTATTAACTAAATTATTCCTATTTAAAACTAAATACTTACCTATCAAATAAATCCTAAGATAGCTACAATATAATTAATAATTACATTGTAGCTATTTTAAAAAATATTTTTATTTTAGAGGCAAGTATTTATTTTAACTAGGTAGAATAGTTATTAAATAGTTATTAACTATTTAATAGCTATCTAGTTAAAATAAATACAAATTTAACTGTAAAATAAATCCTAACCTAAATTACAATTACACTTAACACTACACTAAAAAAAAAAAAATTAATTAACTACAAATACCTAACATTAAATACAATTAAATAAACTAAACTAAAGTACAAAAAAAACCAAAGACTAAATTACATAAAATAAAAAAATAATTACAAGAAGTTTAAACTAATTACACCTAATCTAAGCCCCCTAATAAAATAAAAAAGCCCCCCCCAAATAATAAAATTCCCTACCCTATACTAAATTACAAATAGCACTTAAAAGGGCTTTTTGCGGGGCATTGCCCCAAAGTAATCAGCTCTTTTACCTGTAATAAATGAAATACAACACCCCCCCAACATTAAAACCCAGCACCCACACAACCAACCTTAACCTAAAACCCACCCAATTCCCCCTTAAAAAAACCTAACACTAACCCCTTGAAGATCACCCTACCTTGAGCTGTCTTCACCCAGCCGGCCAGAAGTCTTCATCGAATCCGGCAGAAGAGGTCCTCCAGATGGGCAGAAGTCTTCATCCAAGTGGGATCTTCTATCTTCCATCCGACGAGGAGCGGCTCCATCTTGAAGACATCCGGTGCGGAGCATCCTCTTCTTACGACGTCCTAACGAAGAACGAAGGTTCCTTTAAATGATGTCATCCAAGATGGCATCTCTTCAATTCTGATTGGCTGATAGAATTCTATCAGCCAATCGGAATTAAGGTAGGAAAAATCTTATTTGCTGATGCAATCAGCCAATAAGATTGACCTCGCATTCTATTGGCTGATTGGAACAGCCAATAGAATGCAAGCTCAATCCTATTGGCTGATTGGATCAGCCAATAGGATTTTTCCTACCTTAATTCCGATTGGCTAATTCTCTCAGCCAATCGGAATTGAAGGGATGCCATCTTGGATGACGTAATTTAAGGGAACCTTCATTCTTCGTTAGGACGTCGTAAGAAGAGGATGCTCCGCGCTGGATGTCTTCAAGTTAGAGCCTCTCCTCGTTGGATGGAAGAAGATAGAAGATGCCGCTTGGATGAAGACTTCTGCCTGTCTGGAGGACCTCTTCTGCCCGGATTCGATGAAGACTTCTGCCCGGATCGGATGAAGACTTCTGCCCGGCTGGGTGAAGACGGCTCAAGGTTGGGTGATCTTCAAGGGATTAGTGTTAGGTTTTTTTAAGGGGGGATTGGGTGGGTTTTAGAGTAAGGTTGGGTTTGTGGGTGGTGGGTTTTAATGTTGGGGGGGTTGTATTTCTTTTTTTACAGGTAAAAGAGCTGATTACTTTGGGGCAATGCGGTGCAAAAAAAGCCCTTTTAAGGGCTATTTGTAATTTAGTATAGGGTAGGGAATTTTATTATTTGGGGGGGCTTTTTTATTTTATTAGGGGGCTTAGATTAGGTGTAATTAGTTTAAACTTCTTGTATTTTTTTATTTTCTGTAATTTAGTGTTTTGTTTTTTTTGTACTTTAGTTTATTTTATTTTATTGTATTTAATGTTAGGTAATTGTAGTTAATTAATTTAATTTAATTTATTTAATGTTAGTGTAGTGTTAGATGTAATTGTAACTTAGGTTAGGATTTATTGTACAGGTAAATTTGTATTTATTTTAACTAGGTAGCTATTAAAAAGTTAATAACTATTTAATAACTATTCTAGCTAGTTAAAATAAATACAAACTTGCCTGTAAAATAAAAATAAATCTTAAAATAGCTACAATGTAATTAGTAATTATATTGTAGCTATCTTACGGCTAGATTTAGAGTGTTGTCGGTAAGGACCCGCGTAGCTAACACCGGCTTTTTTCTGGCCGCACCATAAAAATAACTCTGGTATTGAGAGTCCACATAAAGGCTGCGTTAGGCTCCAAAAAAGGAGCGTAGAGCATATTTAACGCAGCTTCAACTCTCGATACCAGAGTTGCTTACGGACGCGGCCAGCCTCAAAAACGTGCTTGTGCACGATTCCCCCATAGAAAACAATGGGGCTGTTTGAGCTGAAATAAAACCTAACACCTGCAAAAAAGCCGCGTTCAGCTCCTAACACAGCCCCATTGTTTGCTATGGGGAAACACTTCCTACGTCTGCACCTAACACTCTAACATGTACCCCGAGTCTAAACACTCCTAGCCTTACACTTATTAACCCCTAATCTGCCGCCCCCACTATCGCTGACCCTTGCATATTATTTTTAACCCCTAATCTGCCGCTCCGTAAACCGCCGCTACTTACATTATCCTTATGTACCCCTAATCTGCTGCCCCTAACACCGCCGACCCCTATATTATATTTATTAACCCCTAATCTGCCCCCCACAACGTCGCCTCCACCTGCCTACACTTATTAACCCCTAATCTGCCGAGCGGACCGCACCGCTATCATAATAAAGTTATTAACCCCTAATTCGCCTCACTAACCCTATAATAAATAGTATTAACCCCTAATCTGCCCTCCCTAACATAGCCGACACCTAACTTCAATTTTTAAACCCTAATCTGCCGACCGGAGCTCACCGCTATTCTAATAAATGTATTAACCCCTAAAGCTAAGTCTAACCCTAACACTAACACCCCCCTAACTTAAATATAATTTAAATCTAACAAAATTAATTAACTATTATTAAATAAATTATTCCTATTTAAAGCTAAATACTTACCTGTAAAATAAATCCTAATATAGCTACAATATAAATTATAATTATATTATAGCTATTTTAGGATTAATATTTATTTTACATGTAACTTTGAATTTATTTTAACCAGGTACAATAGCTATTAAATAGTTAAGAACTATTTCATAGCTAAAATAGTTAAAATAATTACAAAATTACCTGTAAAATAAATCCTAACCTAAGTTACAATTAAACCTAACACTATACTATCATTAAATTATTTAAATAAAATACCTACAATTAAACCTAACACTACACTATCAATACATTAATTAAATACAATACCTACAAATGACTACAATTAAATAAACTAACTAAAGTACAAAAAATAAAAAAATAATTACAAACATAAGAAAAATATTACAACAATTTTAAACTAATTACACCTACTCTAAGCCCCCTAATAAAATAACAAAGACCCCCAAAATAAAAAATGCCCTACACTATTCTAAATTACTAAAGTTCAAAGCTCTTTTACCTTACCAGCCCTGAACAGGGCCCTTTGCGGGGCAAATCAAGATCAATCCGATTGGCTGATCCAATCAGCCAATCAGATTGAGCTTGCATTCTATTGGCTGATCGGAACAGCCAATAGAATGCAAGCTCAATCTGATTGGCTGATTGGATCAGCCAATCGGATTGAACTTGATTCTGATTGGCTGATTCCATCAGCCAATCAGAATATTCCTACCTTAATTCCGATTGGCTGATAGAATCCTATCAGCCAATCGGAATTCGAGGGACGCCATCTTGGATGACGTCCCTTAAAGGAACAGTCATTCTTCAGTTGGACGTCGCCGGATGAAGATGGGTCCGCGGTGGAGGTCTTCAGGATGGAGCCGGTCCTCATCGGATGAAGATAGAAGATGCCCCTTGGAAGATGATGGTTGCCGGTCCGGATCTACTCTTCTTCCCGGATAGGATGAAGACTTTGGAGCCTCTTCTGGACCTCTTCAGCCACCGGATGATGGATCGCCAGCCCCCGCTTGAATTGGATGAAGATTTTGGAGCCAGGACCGATCGGTGATACCCGGTGAGGTGAAGACAAGGTAGGATGATCTTCAGGGGCTTAGTGTTAGATTTATTTAAGGTGGGTTTGGGTTAGATTAGGGGTATATGGGTGGTGGGTTGTAATGTTGGGGGGGGGGGTATTGTATGTTTTTTTTTACAGGCAAAAGAGCTGAACTTCTTGGGGCATGCCCCGCAAAGGGCCCTGTTCAGGGATGGTAAGGTAAAGAGCTTTGAACTTTAGTAATTTAGAATAGGGTAGGGCATTTTTTATTTTGGGGGTCTTTGTTATTTTATTAGGGGGCTTAGAGTAGGTGTAATTAGTTTAAAATTGTTGTAATATTTTTCTTATGTTTGTAATTAATGTATTGGTAGTGTAGTGTTAGGTTTAAGTGTAGGTAATTGTAGGTTTTTTATTTAATTAATTTAATGATAGTATAGTGTTAGGTTTAATTGTATCTTAGGTTAGGATTTATTTTACAGGCAATTTTGTAATTATTTTAACTATTTTAGCTATTAAATAGTTTTTAACTATTTAATAGCTATTGTACCTGGTTAAAATAAATACAAAGTTACCTGTAAAATAAATATTAATCCTAAAATAGCTATAATATAATTATAATTTATATTGTAGCTATATTAGGATTTATTTTACAGGTAAGTATTTAGCTTTAAATAGGAATAATTTATTTAATAAGAGTTAATTAATTTTGTTAGATTTAAATTATATTTAAGTTAGGGGGGTGTTAGGGTTAGACTTAGCTTTAGGGGTTAATACATTTATTAGAATAGCGGTGAGCTCCGGTGGGCAGATTAGGGGTTAATAATTGAAGTTAGGTGTCGGCGATGTTAGGGAGGGCAGATTAGGGGTTAATACTATTTATTATAGGGTTAGTGAGGCGGATTAGGGGTTAATAACTTTATTATGATAGCGGTGCGGTCCGCTCGGCAGATTAGGGGTTAATAAGTGTAGGCAGGTGGAGGCGAGGTTGAGGGGGTCAGATTAGGGGTTAATAAATATAATATAGGGGTCGGCGGTGTTAGGGGCAGCAGATTAGGGGTACATAAGGATAACGTAGGTGGTGGTCGGCAGATTAGGGGACTTCCGTTTGGGGTGGAGCTTGAGAACAGCATGCTCCAGAGCTGTGCGGTGACCAAGCACCGCTGAAAAAATCTTACCCAAGCTACCTAACCACTTACCCCAGCAACCTAGTGGGGATATCAGTGTGGTAATACTCGCAGCCAGGAGACCCTGGCTGTAGAGAAGCTGGAAAAGTCCCTATCTTTTATTGGACTGAATGTGTGCTGAATGAGTACCTGGCAGAAGGCACAAAGCTAAGCGGCAACATCCTGGGGTAATTAAATACCCTAAATACCCCCTACCTGGCTGTTAGAGTTCCGGAACCAGTGCGTGGTAGCTGGTTGCTGTACGGAGGACAAGGACCCGACACGCCACGGACAGCTTCCTGCAGTGCCTGACAGGAAGCCGGAGGAAAAGCTAGTGCCGGTGAGGAGGTCCGTCGCTTCGCGGAGGGATCCGTGCTGGGCCGACCAACCTCATCGGGAGCTGGGCTGCTGAGTCAAGGCGGTGGACCGGGTTCCTTGGGTTTGCTGGGAGCGAACACAGCCGCTTTGGGATAATCCGGGTGCCTGCACCAAACCGACGGGGAGCCTCTAGAAATTGTTGCTGCCGCAAGTATCACTACTGTATCTGCCTTTGTTTGCCATTAACTTTGCCAGACCGGCTGGTCTGAAGAGAGTCAGTTAGCCTTTAAAGAGATTACTGTTTATTATGCTCTATGCCGGATACGCTGTTCATATATTTACTCAGGTCACCCTACTCCTTATATTTGGTATATAGGTGTTCTCCTATAAGGTGGCCTTACTAACTTTAGCTGACTGTGGAGGTAAAATCCTACAAACGGCCTACTTCACTTTCTCTGTCTTTCTAAAGGGAAAGCTAAAGTCTGGAGGAAAACGAAAAGGATAAAAGTCGAAGTGAAAAGGGGAAACCTGATAATTTGCTATTCATACTTGCAGGGTGCTAATTAAGAGACATAAGAATTGTACTTTTTGAAGATCTTAAGGACATTTGTTTGGTATATGTGAAATTTAAAACCTTCATGTGAATATAGTATGGGGGTTGGCTTATTATCCCTATGTGCTACTTTTACTGCAATACATATATGTTAAACATATGGTTTATCTTTACCTATCTATATGTTGGAAAGTGGTGGTAACACCAATTTACCTTACCGGATTTTCTATGCTGAATCTGACAATTGAATAACATTTGCTAATATCTTTGCTTATTAGGCTGACTTGCCATTTTCTAGACAATTGTTTTTTTTTTTTTTTTTTTTTTTTGTTATCCACGAAATTCCAAGGTGGAGAAGGGAAAAAAAGGAAAAAAAAAATCTCATATTTTGGGTTATTTGCTCATTAGGATTTATATATTGTAGCAGTTTTAAGAAAGACCGTTTTTTTTCAACATTGTGCATAGTCTATCCTCTCTTGTGGCTAGATTATAGGTGAAAAGGGAAGGAGACAAGAGGAAGGGGAAGGTAGGGAATTTATATAAACACTTTGACAGGCTTATTTTTTTTGTTTTTGCTCCTTTTTTTTTTTTTTTTTTTTTTGTGTGTGGTTTTTTTTTTTTTTGTTTTTTTTTTTTGTTTAACCCCCTAGTTGGGGGATCACCTTATAATTTAAGATACTCACATTTATTAAAGGAGAAAAAAAAAAAAGAAAAAAAAAAAGAAAGAAAGAGGACCCAGAGGTCCATCACTTCAGCTAGTACAGCTTTTTACTTTCACAAGTGTTGTTTTTCGTGTCCTTGCAGTGGCGAGGCTCTTAATAGGTTGGTTCACATCTTAGTATTAAATTTTCACTTGCACATTTAATCTATGGAAAAATTCGTCACACTGACGAAAAGAAATTCACCGGTGATGCCTGCTAGAGTAAAAGATAAAAAATCTAGAACAAATGATACCAGTCTTGATGTTACATTAGGTGAATTAACTCCCCCTTCCCTTGATATTCAGATGTTGATAACACAGCTATCAGCGGTGTTCTCACCTCAATTTGAAATGATTAAAAAAGAAATTGCGGGTATGACTACTGAACTGTCGTCCCTCTCCACCGAAGTCAGGCAGTTTTCTGCTAGGATCGGTGAAGCAGAGGACAGAATTTCTGACCTTGAAGACCGTATAAATGCTCAGGAAGTAATTATTCAAAAGCAGGATACCACAATTCAGAGTATGCAATTGCGCCTGGAGGATATGGAAGACCGCTCCAGACGTAATAACATACGCATTGTGGGACTTCCAGAAACTATGGAATATGAGGATTTAATGAAATTCACTTCCTTTGAATTACCTTTAGCGTTAGGAATGCCAGCAGATTCTTTACCCATAGTAATAGAGAGAGCACACAGGATAGGTCCTAAGAGAACACAGTCTGACGGTACAGCTAGGAGCAGAATGTGTATATTCAAAGTATTAAAGTTCCAAGACAAACTGGAATTATTAAAACTTTCTAGAAAGAATGGCCCCCTACAGCTGGGCAATAACAAGATCCTACTCTTCCAGGACTTCTCTAACGAGACGTCCACGAAGAGAAAGCTAATGGCTCCATTCTGCTCACAACTAATAAATAATGGATTTAAAGCCCGTATGGTCTACCCGGCCAAGGTAATAGTTGAAGATAGGGATTCTACACTTGCTTTCCAGGATATTGAAGATATCAAAAGGTTTATTAGTTCAAAAATTATAAAATGAAAATTGATACAGCCGAGTTATGCTTTATTATGAATAGATTAATGTTCGCCAGGCTATATGTGGTATATATGTGGATGAATGGGGTGTGTGTCGGTAGATGTTATGTCATTTTAATTATTTTTAATTTTTCCCTTTCCCCCCCCCCCCCCTTTTTTTTTTTTTTTTTTTTTTTTTTGTCCCTTCTCTCTCTCTCTTCTCTCTCTCGGCTATGTTTCATCCTTGGGAAAGTAGAAATGATTGAGTTAAAAGATTTTTTTAGGATGAAATGACTGGATTAAATTTATGTTCTTGGAATGTAGGAGGTATATCCTCCCCTAAGAAGAGAAAGCTTATAATTAAAACTCTTGCTAAGAAGAGACCAGATATTGCCTATATTCAAGAAACCCATCTTACCGATATAGAAGCTGCAAAACTCAAAATTAAATGGGTGGGTGAAGTTGTTGCCGCGGCAAGTATAGACAGGAAATGTGGAGTAGCGTTATTATTGCATAAAGACCTTGACTACAAAATTTTACATATAGAGAAAGATCAAGAGGCAAGATATATCATACTCCAAATTCAAATCAATCAAGCAGTATATGTCTTATGTAATGTATATGGGCCCAATAAAAATAGTAAAAGTTTTTGGGAAAAAATAAAAATTAAGATCTTTCCCTTCGTGGGGGAAAAACTTATCTTAGCAGGGGATTTCAATATGACACTTTTTCCAGAATTAGACAGGTTCTGAAATACAGATGCTAAAGAGTATAAGAAAACTGCCAAATATTTTAGAACATTTTGCACAAAGTTGAAACTGGTCGATATCTGGAGAGTTAAACACCCTGATTCCTTGACATTTACTTGTGAATCGAGAGCCCATAGAACTTTTTCTAGGATCGATTTGTTTTTAATATCTGAGGCTCTTTCAATTGTTCAAACTAATCCGGGAATTGGTGACATATTGATATCCGATCATGCAATAGTTCATCTCGCTCTTCCCTCTTCATCTAGTTTCTCGAAAAGAACGCAATTTTTATATTTTCCACGATATCTTTTGAATAGTCCCAGATTTTCTAATTGGCTTAAGCAGAAATGGAGGGACTACTGTACACATAATATTGCTTTCTTTGATAGAATTGAGATTTTCTGGGAGACGGCCAAGGCTGTCTTACGAGGTGAAATTATGAGTTATCTAATAAATAGTAAGAAAAAGGCTAGGGCTCGAGAACTTCAGCTTTCTAATAGTGTTAGAAATGCTTACAGAAAATTTTTTGAGGAGCGTTCTATAAGTAAGTGGAATAAATATCAGGAGGCGAGAAGAGAAAGAGATGTTTTTTTAGACCAGAAATCCCATATTGAAGAATCAAAACTTAATAGCCAATTTAGAGGTCTTTATGGAGATTCAACTAAATACCTAGCAAAATTAATAAAAAATAGAAAGAAAAAGAATTTTATTCTAACTATGAAAGAAGATGGTGTATGCCATACAGAATCAATGGAAATTAGCAGAATTCTGTTCTCTTATTATCAGAAACTATATTCGAAGCAGGATAGTAATGTATATATACAAGAGAGATTTTGGTCAAATATAAAGCTACCACAAGTTCAGGAAGAGGATTTGATATTGCTTAATGCTCCAATCGAGGCAGATGAAATAAAAAAAATGATAGATAAGATGCGACTAAATAAGGCCCCCGGCCCAGATTCCCTCCCGATAGAATTTTATAGGATACTAGCCCCGGAAATCATTCCTACATTGGAAAGGTTGTTTAATAGCTACTTCCAGTCAGATAGCTCCATCTCTTCTTACTTCTTAGCCGCCAACATCACGTTAATTCTTAAAAAGGGTAAAAATCCGGAAGAACCAGCCTATTACAGGCCCATATCTGTGTTGAACACAGATTATAAAATTCTGATGGCTATTATATCTGACAGGCTCTCCTCATTGCTGGATAACATTATCCATACAGATCAAACCGGTTTTATTAGATCTAGGACTTCTATTAAGAATGTAAGGAAAATAGTGACTTTTCTGGATTATTCTCATTTTCTAAATTAGAAAGGAAAAAAGAATTGGATAAATGATTGTGCGATTCTTTCCTTAGATGCTGAAAAAGCATTCGATGCTATATCTTGGGCCCATTTAGTTAGAGTACTACAGGAATTTGGCTTTAAGAATCAATTCTTACAATTTATTCAAAAAGTCTATAGAAATCCAATTTCCTTTCTTATTGTGAATGGCCAGCTATCTCAAAAAATCACTTTAGGACGGGGAACAAGGCAGGGTTGCCCGTTGTCCCCTCTCTTATTTAACTTGGCACTAGAACCCTTAGCTATTCGCCTAAGAAATGTGTTAGAGGGAATCAGTATGGGCTCCTATATTCTTAAGATCCTGCTGTATGCAGATGATCTATTGGTATTCTTAAAGAACTCCGCTCATTCAATTCCAACCACATTACAATGTCTAGAGGAGTTCAGTTCGTTTGCGGGTTATAAAATAAACTTTAATAAAAGTGAACTCATGTGGATTAATAAATCTAGGAATAGCCTACAAGACCATCCATTTAAAGAGGTTGAGGCAATAACTTATTTAGGTATAGTACTTCATAAAAATCCGAAAAATTGGTATCGGTTGAATTTTTCGCCATTATTTCTTAAAGTCATATCAGATTTGGAGTTATGGATGACATTTCCACTATCTATCACGGCCCGTGTAAATCTAATAAAGACATTCATTTTCCCTCGTTTACTTTACCCCCTTCAGAATCTCCCACTTTTTATTCTTAACAAGGATCTGCGTAGACTATATTCCTGCTGTTCCAAATTTATTTGGAACAACAGGAAACCACGTATTTCTCTAGATAGACTTATGCAATGCTTTGAAGCAGCAGGCCTTGCTTTTCCCAACTTTAAATTATATAATTGGGCTTGCCTAGCCAAAACGGCGATGGATTGGATTGTGGAGAAAGAATTAGTGTCGTCTATAGAGATGGAGACTTATATGGTTTCTCCTTGTGCCCTGAAAGCGATATTACATTGTCCTATTCATCTTTTACCAATACAGATACTCTCGCTAATTTCCATTAGAAACATTGTCGCGGCTTGGCAGAAGTGTTGTATAAGCTTGGAAGTAGATTACTCATTTTCGGTATTTTTACCGATCAGAGGAAATCCTCAATTCTCTCCCGGGCTTAAACAAGTAGTTTTTAGAGAGTGGGCTGAAAAAGAGCTTAAATATATTTGTCAGATTTTGCCTCAAGATGGGCAACTAATTTCCTTTGGGATTCTTTCTCAACATTTTCAGCTACCTAGTTCCAACTTTTTTGCTTATTTACAGGTCCGTCATTTTATTAATTCATGTAAGTGGGATATGAGTGAATTGAATGCATGGTCGGATATCAATCTATGTCTTCAAAAATTTGCATTAGAAAACCCGTCCATCTCTCTTTTATATGATATTATGCTTTCTAAACAAGCATTAATCCTGTCAAATAAATTGATACTATCTTGGACTCCCTTTTTCCCTTCAATTGATTTTGGTAAAATTCAACGTAGTTTGATAAATGTAAAAAAATGTGAAATTCCTAGGAGTTGGAGAGAATCTCATCTAAAACTTATTAATAATTATTATATTTCCCCGTTAAGATTAGCTAAGTTTTATTCTACTTGCAACGGGAATTGTCCCCGATGCAACAAATCGAAGGCTGATATTTTACATATGTTCTGGTATTGCCCAAAAATTATACAACTATGGCGTAAGGTAGAATATTGGTTTAATTTACAATATAAATCAACTATTATCCTGTCACTTGATGAGATAATCTGGTTAGATGCTCCCGGTAATAGGGGCTTTTATGCTCATACTTTAAATAACATCATATTAGCTGTTAGACATCAAATTCTTAAACATTGGAAGGACACTTCAGCTCCTGGATTTTCGCAGATTTTACAAGAGATTCAAACTCAAATCATACATGAGTCAGTCCATTTAGAAACTATATCAGAAAAGAGAATAAAAATTTTCATAGCAGGCTGGCTCCCGATTATCAAAACATACCCCTTAGCGATACAAAAAGTTATTCTGATGCCATTCTTGTCTTCAAGCTCTTTTATGGACTTTGTAGCTTTAGATCTTTTCCCACATACATGGATAACTAATTATAGAGAAATATAAGGCTAAGTGTGTCTGGGGGACATAGATTTAGTCACAGACTGAAATTAATGAGAGAGGATTTCGAGAGCTCCCTTTTCCCCTCTCCCTTTCCCCCCCCCCCCCCCCCCCCCCCTTTTTTTTTTTTTTTTTTTTTTTTTTCTCTTTCTGGGTTGTATGTGTGTATGAATAGGTAGTATGTGGGTATGATCAATATTGTTCTAATTTGTTTTGAAAAAGGAAAAAAAAAAAAAAAGCCAACATTTTGTACAAATTATGCTATTTGAGAGTACATTTTTTCCAGCTAATCAATGTATCTATGAAAAATGTATTTTTCTTTTGTTTGTTTGTTTTATGCTTTTCTATTGCTGTCACACCTGACCCTGTAGGGTATGTAAAGGTGGGATCTTTATTGGATTGTACTCTGTGTTGGAAATAAATAAATGTTATAAAAAAAAAAAAAAAAAAAAATGTAATTGAGTGGCGGTAGGGGTACATAAGGATAACGTAGGTGGCGGTCGGCAGATTAGGGGTTAAAAAAATTTAATCGAGTGGCGGCGATGTGGGGGGGCCTCGGTTTAGGGGTACATAGGTAGGTTATGGGTGTTAGTGTACTTTAGAGTACAGTAGTTAAGAGCTTTATGAACCGGCGCTAGCCCAGAAAGCTCTTAACTACTGACTTTTTTCTGCGGCTGGAGATTTGTCGTTAGAATTCTAACGCTCACTTCAGACACGACTCTAAATACCGGAGTTAGAAAAATCCCATTGAAAAGATAGGATATGCAATTGACGTAGGGGGATCTGCGGTATGGAAAAGTCACGGCTGAAAAGTGAGCGTTAGACCCTTTTTTGAGTGACTCCAAATACCGGAGGTAGCCTAAAACCAGCGTTAGGAGCCTCTAACGCTGGTTTTCACGGCTACCGCCAAACTCTAAATCTAGGCCTAAGGGTTTATTTTATAGGTAAGTATTTAGTTTTAAATAGGAAAAATTTAGGCCTAGATTTAGAGTTTGGCGGTAGCCGTGAAAACCAGCGTTAGAGGCTCCTAACGCTGGTTTTAGGCTACCTCCAGTATTTGGAGTCACTCAAAAAAGGGTCTAACGCTCACTTTTCAGCCGCGACTTTTCCATACCGCAGATCCCCTTACGTCAATTGTGTATCCTATCTTTTCAATGGGATTTTTCTAACTCCGGTATTTAGAGTCGTGTCTGAAGTGAGCGTTAGAATTCTAACGACAAATCTCCAGCCGCAGAAAAAAGTCAGTAGTTAAGAGCTTTCTGGGCTAGCGCCGGTTCATAAAGCTCTTAACTACTGTACTCTAAAGTACACTAACACCCATAACCTACTTATGTACCCCTAAACCGAGGCCCCCCCACATCGCCGCCACTCGATTAAATTTTTTTAACCCCTAATCTGCCGACCGCCACCTACGTTATCCTTATGTACCCCTAATCTGCTGACCCTAACACCGCCGACCCCTGTATTATATTTATTAACCCCTAAACTGCCCCCCACAACGTCGCAGCCAGCTACCTACAATAATTAACCGCTAATCTGCCGACCGCAAAGCGCCGCTACTTAAGTTATCCTTATGTACCCCTAATCTGCTGCCCCTAACACCGCCGACCCCAATATTATATTTATTAACCCCTAATCGCCTCCACCTGTCTACACTTATTAACCCCTAATCTGCCGAGCGGACCGCACCACTACTATAATAAAGTTATTAACCCCTAATCCGCCTCACTAACCCTATAATAAATAATATTAACCCCTAATCTGCCTCCCTAACATCGCCGACACCTAACTTCAATTATTAACCCCTAATCTGCTGACCGGAGATCACCGCTATTCTAATAAATGTATTAACCCCTAAAGCTAAGTCTAACCCTAACACTAACACCCCCTAACTTAAATATAATTTAAATCTAACGAAATTAATTAACTCTTATTAAATAAATTATTCCTATTTAAAGCTAAATACTTACCTGTAAAATAAATCCTAATATAGCTACAATATAAATTATAATTATATTATAGCTATTTTAGGATTAATATTTATTTTACAGGTAACTTTGTATTTATTTTAACCAGGTACAATAGCTATTAAATCGTTAAGAACTATTTAATAGCTAAAATAGTTAAAATAATTACAAAATTACCTGTAAAATTAATCCTAACCTAAGTTACAATTAAACCTAACACTATACTATCATTAAATTAATTAAATAAAATACCTACAATTACCTACAATTAAACCTAACACTACACTATCAATACATTAATTAAATACAATACCTACAAATAACTACAATAAAATAAACTAACTAAAGTACAAAAAATAAAAAAGAACTAAGTTACAAAAAATAAAAAAATATTTACAAACATAAGAAAAATATTACAACAATTTTAAACTAATTACACTTACTCTAAGCCCCCTAATAAAATAACAAAGACCCCCAAAATAACAAAATGCCCTACCCTATTCTAAATTACTAAAGTTCAAAGCTCTTTTACCTTACCAGCCCTGAACAGGGCCCTTTGCCGGGCATGCCCCAAGAAGTTCAGCTCTTTTGCCTGTAAAAAAAAACATACAATACCCCCCCCCAACATTACAACCCACCACCCACATACCCCTAATCTAACCCAAACCCCCCTTAAATAAACCTAACACTAAGCCCCTGAAGATCATCCTACCTTGTCTTCACCTCACCGGGTATCACCGATCGGTCCTGGCTCCAAAATCTTCATTCAACCCAAGCGGGGGCTGGCGATCCATCATCCGGTGGCTGAAGAGGTCCAGAAGAGGCTCCAAAGTCTTCATCCTATCCGGGAAGAAGAGTAGATCCGGACCGGCAACCATCATCTTCCAAGGGGCATCTTCTATCTTCATCCGATGAGGACCGGCTCCATCCTGAAGACCTCCACCACGGACCCATCTTCATCTGGCGACTTCCAACTGAAGAATGACGGTTCCTTTAAGGGACGTCATCCAAGATGGCGTCCCTCGAATTCCGATTGGCTGATAGGATTCTATCAGCCAATCGGAATTAAGGTAGGAATATTCTGATTGGCTGATGGAATCAGCCAATCAGAATCAAGATCAATCCGATTGGCTGATCCAATCAGCCAATCAGATTGAGCTTGCATTCTATTGGCTGTTCCAATCAGCCAATAGAATGCGAGCTCAATCTGATTGGCTGATTGGATCAGCCAATCGGATTGATCTTGATTCTGATTGGCTGATTCCATCAGCCAATCAGAATATTCCTACCTTAATTCCGATTGGCTGATAGAATCCTAATAGCCAATCGGAATTCGAGGGACGCCATCTTGGATGACGTCCCTTAAAGGAACCGTCATTCTTCAGTTGGACGTCGCCGGATGAAGATGGGTCCGCGGTGGAGGTCTTCAGGATGGAGCCGGTCCTCATCGGATGAAGATAGAAGATGCCGCTTGGAAGATGATGGTTGCCGGTCCGGATCTACTCTTCTTCCCGGATAGGATGAAGACTTTGGAGCCTCTTCTGGACCTCTTTAGCCACCGGATGATGGATCGCCAGCCCCCGCTTGGGTTGGATGAAGATTTTGGAGCCAGGACTGATCGGTGATACCCGGTGAGGTGAAGACAAGGTAGGATGATCTTCAGGGGCTTAGTGTTAGGTTTATTTAAGGGGGGTTTGGGTTAGATTAGGGGTATGTGGGTGGTGGGTTGTAATGTTGGTGGGGGGTATTGTATTTTTTTTTTACAGGCAAAAGAGCTGAACTTCTTGGGGCATGCCCCGCAAAGGGCCCTGTTCAGGGCTGGTAATGTAAAAGAGCTTTGAACTTTAGTAATTTAGAACAGGGTAGGGCATTTTTTATTTTGGGGGTCTTTGTTATTTTATTAGGGGGCTTAGAGTAGGTGTAATTAGTTTAAAATTGTTGTAATATTTTTCTTATGTTTGTAAATATTTTTTTTATTTTTTGTAACTTAGTTCTTTTTTATTTTTTGTACTTTAGTTAGTTTATTTCATTGTAGTTATTTGTAGGTATTGTATTTAATTAATGTATTGATAGTGTAGTGTTAGGTTTAATTGTAGGTAATTGTAGGTATTTTATTTAATTAATTTAATGATAGTATAGTGTTAGGTTTAATTGTAACTTAGGTTAGGATTTATTTTACAGGTAATTTTGTAATTATTTTAACTATTTTAGCTATTAAATAGTTCTTAACTATTTAATAGCTATTGTACCTGGTTAAAATAAATACAAAGTTACCTGTAAAATAAATATTAATCCTAAAATAGCTATAATATAATTTATATTGTAGCTATATTAGGATTTATTTTACAGGTAAGTATTTAGCTTTAAATAGGAATAATTTATTTAATAAGAGTTAATTAATTTCGTTAGATTTAAATTATATTTAAGTTAGGGGGGTGTTAGTGTTAGGGTTAGACTTAGCTTTACGGGGTTAATACAGCAGATTAGGGGTTAATAATTGAAGTTAGGTGTCGGCGATGTTAGGGAGGGCAGATTAGGGGTTAATACTATTTATTATAGGGTTAGTGAGGCGGATTAGGGGTTAATAACTTTATTATAGTAGCGGTGCGGTCCGCTCGGCAGATTAGGGGTTAATAAGTGTAGGCAGGTGGAGGCGACGTTGTGGGGGGCAGATTAGGGGTTAATAAATATAATATAGGGGTCGGCGGTGTTAGGGGCAGCAGATTAGAGGTACATAAGGATAATGTAAGTAGCGGCGGTTTACGGAGCGGCAGATTAGGGGTTAAAAATAATATGCAGGGGTCAGCGATAGCGGGGGCGGCAGATTAGGGGTTAATAAGTGTAAGGCTAGGGGTGTTTAGACTCGGGGTACATGTTAGGGTGTTAGGTGCAGACGTAGGAAGTCTTTTCCCATAGCAAACAATGGTGCTGCGTTAGGAGCTGAACACGGCTTTTTTGCAGGTGTTAGGTTTTTTTTCAGCTCAAACAGCCCCATTGTTTCCTATGGGGGAATCGTGCACAAGCACGTTTTTGAGGCTGGCCGCGTCCGTAAGTAACTCTGGTATCGAGAGTTGAAGCTGCGTTAAATATGCTCTACGCTCCTTTTTTGGAGCCTAACGCAGCCTTTATGTGGACTCTCAATACCAGAGTTATTTTTATGGGGCGGCCAGAAAAAAGCCGGCGTTAGCTACGCGGGTCCTTACCAACAAAACTCTAAATCTAGCCGTTAGTTAATAATAGTAATTTTATTTAGATTTATTTAAATAATATTTAAGTTAGGGGGGTGTTAGGGTTGGGGTTAGACTTAGGTTTAGGGGTTAATAACTTTATTATAGTGGCGGCAACGTTGGCAGCGGCAGATTAGGGGTTAATACATTTAATAGGCTATGTGGGCTATGGCTGTTTAGGGGTTAATAACTGAGTTATTACTTGCGGTGTGGGTTTGATGGCGAATATAGGGGTTAATATTTTAAATAGGCATATTGCGTTGTGGGGGTTGTCATCTAGGGGTTAATACATTTAATATTAGTAATGAGAGGGGGGATTGTGGATATAGGGATTTTACATGTCGGGCTTATTTTTGGGAGGCATGTTAGACTTTTACGGGAGATTTGTTATTTTCTTTACTTTTCTTGGGTGCCGGCAGTTTCTAAAGTGCCGTAAGTCACTAGCGACTCCAGAAATTTGTAATTACGCTCATTTCTGGACATCGCTAGTTTATCAAATTTACGGCACTTTATGAACTGCCGACGGGGTATATGTAATACACCGATGTGCGAGGTGAAATTACGGGCAGCACAAGTTCCCACGCTTGCGCCGTATATTTGATCGCGCCAAGGGTTTATTTTATAGGTAAGTATTTATTTTTAAATAGGAATTATTTAGTTAATTGTAGTAATTTTATTTAGATTTATTTAAATGATATTTAAGTTAGTTGGGGTTAGGGTTAGACTTAGGTTTAGGAGTTAATAACTTTATTATAGTGGCGAAGACGTTGGAGGAGGCAGATTAGGGGTTAATAAATGTAGGTAGGTGGCAGCAATGTTAGAGCCAGCAGAATAGGCTTTTAATAATATTTAAATAGTGTTTGCGATGCGGGGGTACGGCGGTTTAGGGGTTAATATATTTATTATAGTGGTGGCGATGTCCGGTTCGGCAGATTAGGGGTTTAAAAAATATTTTAGTGTTTGCGATGTGGGAGGGCCTCGGTTTAGGGGTTAATAGGTAGTTTATGGGTGTTAGTGTACTTTTTAGTACTTTATGCTATGGCGTTGTAGTGTAAAACTCTTAACTACTGACTTTTAAATGCGGTACCAGGCTTGACAGGAGAGGGTGTACCGCTCACTTTTGGTCAGACTCGTAACACCGGCGCTATGCAAGTCCCATTGAAAATATAGGATACGCAATTGACGTAAGTGGATTTGCAGTATTTCTGAGTCTGGCCAAAAAAGTGAGCAGTACACCTGTACCTGCAAGACTCGTAATAACAGTGGGCGTTAAAAAGCAGCTTTGGGACCGGCCAACACTGCTTTTTAAGCCTAACGCAAGACTCGTAATCTAGCCGTTTGTTACCACATTTCAGAACTGTTATATTTCGTTAGTATATGTGCTCTTTTGGTGTTAAAGGACCTAAATTGGAGCATGTATTACAAAAGTGAAATAAAGAGCACATTTAATCCTATATTCATAGATTAGTAAAATATCAAATTAGTGCTTAATAGGATTAGAGTGTGAGTTGCAAATTCCAAAGGAAAAAAGACAAAAATACATTAGTACAGTTACAGTAAAACTATAACACTATCTAATAAAATTATTAAAAAAATATAACTTAAAACAGTTAAAAGGGCTCAAAGAGGAGGCGGAGCTAACTAGCTTTCAGATCAGACTTGTGGGATCAGAGCTCCTGACATAATTATGCATAATAAGTAGGCTGACCATATTGCCGCTTTAAAAAGGGACACATATGAAAAATACATATGTCAGGACTGTTTTCAGGGCTGTTTAAAGAAATGGTTTTGTATAAGAACCCTCACATATGTATTTTTCATATATGTTCCTTCTTAAAGCAGCAATATGGTCAGCCTAATAATAAGTCATAAACCAATATTACTACATACAAAATTGTACTAGACCACCCTTGTAACTAAGTGACCAGTTGGGCTATCATTGATGTGCCCGCAGAAACCGAGAGTAGTGGAAGCTGGGGAACCTGGTTGCGCTCCGGCATTAGGCCCTTAGGCCGAGATCATCAGAGCGGATGTGACTCCTTACTGCAACTGATCCCTCATCCCGAACGGTAAGTGTTATCAGCCCAAAGTCGCAAGGGTCATAAGGATCATCAACAGCTAGACATGGACACTGGATCTGCTGCCTGAGTGAAACTAGCCCCTACGCGGCACTACGCAGTGTTACCACCTGCACTGTTCAGACCCCTAATAAGGATCTATATAGCACAGCACAAGCCTTGTTGGAGGAATATGAGGCTAAAATCCTGGCCAGATTTGATAGCCTCCTAATGAAAATTCAGTCTGTTGGGGTTTGTGACTCTGCTGTTACACAACCTAAACTATATTCGCTGCCTAAAGAAAACAGACTGAGCGGGCCCACGTCTAGGTCTCCTGGGCGTGGGTTACTTATTGAGGATAGCGTTACCCACTCCATGTCTCCCGGGTCCCCTGGTTTTGAGGCTCATACAATGGAGTCCGAGAAGCCACGACATACTGTGGATTTGCAGGAAAGAACCATTTGGCGCTGCCCTTCGGCGGAATTCAGTGCAGGTCAGCCATCTTGGGTCTTGCACAGGCTCTTGTTTAGGAGACTTGCTGCGATTGAAACTGCCTTAACGGGCTGTGTGGAGTCTGGCCGTGCAGCTTTTTCACTGGCTTGTAGGACAGGAGTGGGCTGAAAGAGACACTGGATGTTGATTTGAGTTACAGGACATTAACGCTTTGCTGATGTTGATGTTTGGTGATTTTAATCTCAGTCTATTAGAGTCCAGTTACTGAACGGTATATACTGTTTTTATGAAGCCCTTGGGCTGATTAACTACTGCACCCTCTGTACTGGATAGCATGACAAAGATCATATGTGGAACTAAAGGTTATGAGAGTGCTACATATACAATATAACTTTAGTGTCATTCTAAGCTGGCAAATAAGTACTTTAAGTAGGGTCCTTGATGTTTAGGCTCATTATGTACCTGTTAGTGAATTAAACTGGCTATTTTATCCTGTATATAGACATTCACTAAATTTAGCATCCCTAGAGCCCTTATTATGTGTTTCTTGGCACTTTTTTCTGCATGCAATTGTAATGAGTCAGCTCCCTTAAAATTACGGTAGTCCCCTTCTGATAATATATGTTGTGCTGATGAGAGCATTTACACCAAATATAATTTAGGTTACATGGCTTATCCAAGGAAGGGGACTTCATTACCAGCCCTGAATCCGCCTCCCCCCCCCCCCCCTCACTGTGTGGTAAGGGATAAATGGCTTACCCTCCATACTCCCTATTTGACAGAGTTATGTAGTCTCTGTCCTGTTCGTAGAGCCTCTGCTATGGTTTGTACCTGCATGTGTGTAAGAATGGCTCTCCGGATCTTAATATTCAAAGATGTATTATGACTATTATTCTGTGTTCCAAAGTCTGCAAACTGTCTATCCCTACAATTTTTGTATAGATATTAGCTCATGTATATATTTAATGTATGCAATAGATTCACTGGTAGGATGCTTAAGAGTTAGAGGGTCTAAGGTAACCAACATAAGTGTTTCCCACATTCTTCACAGAATAGGATCCTGTTGGGGCGAATGATAATCAATTGAGGCATTGATTAATTTTAACTATAAACTGGATACATATGGCTACCTATGGGTGAAATATTCGCTCCTTTCTCAGCATAATGTAACTAAACTTGGCTGTGATTGGTTGTATTCCTTTACCTATTAGTATTCAGACTTATTGGTAAAGCAGTTTCTGCAGCTCTATTTCTCTGATATAATGTTTAGTATGTGTATATTTAATGTTGTTATGTTTAAGTTTGGCATCTCCTTCAATTTTACTACTAGTTTTCCGGACCTACCCATGGTCCTAGCATACATATGAAGGAGCCTGTAAGTGCAAGTCTTGACTGGGCCTGTATTACTCAAAAATCCTCTGATTAGCAAATTAAATTTATTGGGGTCCAAAAGTGGCCTCAGGTGTCTTTGAGGGAAAAAAGAGGGCGCTTTTAAGTTTGCTCCCCAATCCCTATTCATTTGAGCTATATTTCAACTTCGGTATACTATGCAACTGTTATGATAAGGGATCTATCCCTAAATATGTTCTTATGTATTTCTTATGTCCACAATATTTGTTTTTGCATCTACTGTACGTCATGAGTTTGCTTGAGCAAACCGTTTGTTGTCTTTGTAATTGTTATTCCCTCAATAAAAAAACCTCATTAACAAAAAAAAAGGGCTCAAAGATAGAAGGTCACAAGTGTTAAGGAAAAAAAAGGCAGGCAAAGGACTTAACGTTGAGATACATACATATACATGTCTAAAGATGTATATGTGTCTATATATAAATGTCTATATATGTGTACATATGTAGTATTTATGTATTTATATATGTAAATATATAGACATATAAACACATACATTCATATGTACATAAATAGAAGGGCATTGGAGCCCTCTGCAGTTAAAAATCATATTTATGCAATATTCATATTTAATAACGTGTTAAACTTTGTATTTACTTTAAATATTTCACATTTCAATGTTCTGCACATAGTAGAATATGTTCTAGGTATTTATAATTAGAAATTCATATATATATATATATATATGTGTGTGTGTGTGTGTGTGTGAGAGAGAGAGAGAGAGAGAGAGAGAGAGAGAGAAAGTAACTCATTGTGTAGTTCATTAACAAATCTAGACAGGCCAGAAGGCTTGTTTTTGCCACAGAAAACCTCTGAATTACATTGTTTCCAGTGCAGCAAATGATTCTGGGTAAAATATGCAAATGAGGTTCACAATGACACACTTTTTTTTACTTCAAGTCTGTTTTTCAGCAGATTCCCTTTACGTCAAAGCATCACTGTTCACACAGCTTATAAGCTTATCTAGGGTTTGTACAGTTTTTCATAACCATCCCAGGACAAACTGTTTTGTGATTTTTGCCACTCATCAGCTGGGAGAAAGTTTGAATCACTGCTGGGTGAAGTTGATTTCTGGGCAAAATACAACAACATTTAAAATTAGGGGGAGGTAAAAAATGAGTTTAAAATCCTACACTACGCACAAAATATAGAGAAAATAACTCATTGGGGCCTATTTATCAAGCCGTGTACCGCAAATACACTGGAATTCCGCAGTGTAATTGTGGAGAGCCTGATTCCCCTTAGTTATCAAAGCCTACAGTCCGGCAAAAGTAGAATTTTGTGACGTAACATATAATCCGCCGGTTTCAGTCCAACACAGATCGATGCTTACGTCACTACAGATGTTCCGAATGCAAGTTATCAAATAACTACCAGGTACGCTCACCACTATTCCGTCCTTGGAGGCGGCAGATGCCATAGGAATCAATGGGAGTATGAAAACAGCGAAAGCTTATGTTCGCTGCTGCCCGATATCCCATTGATTCCTATGGGAGAATAAAATTTAAGTTTACACCTAACACCCTAACATGTACCCCAAGTCTAAACACCCCTAATCTGCCTCCCCTACACCGCCACCACCTACATTATACTGTAATTAGTTTAAATGACATCATCCAAGATGGCGTCCCTTAGATTCCTATTGGCTGATAGAATCAGCCAATAGGATTGAGCTGGCATTCTATTGGCTGATTGGAACAGCCAATAGAATGTGAGTTCAATCCTATTGGCTGATTGGAGGAAGACTTTGGCCGCTTGGATGAAGACTTCTGACGGCTTGTTGGAGGATGGATGTCAGATCTTCAAAACTGTAAGTGAATCTTCTAGGGTAAGTTTTAGGATTTTTTAAGGGTTTATTGGGTGGGTTTTATTTTTAGGTTAGGGCCCTTCCAAATGCCCTTTTCAGGGCAATGGGGTGCTTAGGTTTTTATTTGGGGGGTTTGGTTGTGTGGGTGATGGCTTTTACTGTTGGGGGGGTATTTGTATTTTTTATTTACAGGGGAAAGAGCTGATTTCTTTGGGGCAATGCCCCGCAAAAGGCCCTATTTCTAGTTGATTGTAGGTTAGGGTATTTTTTTGGGGGGGGCTTTTTTATTTTCATAGGGCCCTTAGATTAGGTGTAATTAGTTTAAATATTTGATCATTTCTTTTTTATTTTTTGTAACTTAGTGTTTATTTTTTTTGTGTAACTTAGTGTTTGTTATTTTTTGTAACTTAGTTGTTAGTTTTTTCTAACTTAGTAATTTTTTAGTGTAGATTTTAATTATTTGAGTAGGGTTAGGTGTTTTAATATATAATATAGTTAATTTAATTTGTAGTTTAATGTAATTTTAGTATAAAAGTTAGGGTAGATTAATTATTAATTTAATATAGTTTATTGTAATTTTAGTATAAAAGTTAGGGTAGATTAATTATTAATTTAATATAGTTTATTGTAATTTTAGTATAAAAGTTAGGGTAGGTTAATTATTAATTTAATATAGTTTAATGTAATTTTAAAGGTAAGTTTAAATTTATTATAAGATAGGGATGAGTTAATATTTAATATAAAGTTAGGTTTAGGGGTTAATATGTTAATTTAGTTTTTGGCGATGTGGGGGGCTGCCAGTTTAGGGGTTAATAACTTTATTTAGTTGTGGTGGACGGCGGGATAGGGGTTAATAACATAATGTAGGTGGCGGCGGTGTAGGGGGCAGCAGATTAGGGGTTAATAACATAATATAGGTGGCGGTGGGCTCCGGGAGTGGAGGGATAGGGGTTAATACATTTATTAGAGTTGCGGTGGGCTCCGGGAGTAGCGGTTTAGGGGTTAATAACTTTATTTAGTTGCGGCGGGGTCTGGGAATGGCGGAATAGGGGTTAATACATGTATTTAGTTGTGGTGGGCTCCGGGAGTGGCGGGATAGGGGTTAAACATTTTAGTATAGTGGCGGTGCTTAGTGACAGTATACAAATAAAGCTGGGAATAAGCCGAATAGCAGCGAGATCGATGACTGTTAGTTAACAACAGTCCGCTGCTCATTGCCCAGTACTTGGTGCGCGGCTTTTTGACAGCTTTTTTGTTAAATATGGAGAGCGTATTCAGGTCCGCGGCAGCGATGTTAGGCGATGTCAGGCGAGCGTATTGGTGCCGGCGAATGCAGCACAGTTTACGGCTTGATAAATAGGCCTCATTGTGTAGTTCTTTAACTAACTTTTTACCTCCCCATAATTTTAAATGTTGTTGTATTTTGCCCAGAAACAGTCTGTCCTGGGATGGTTATGAATCACTGAACTAACCCTAGCTAAGCTTGAAAGCTGTGTGAACAGCGCTGCTTTGGTGTAAAGGGACTATGCTGAAAAGCAGACTTGAAGTCAAAAAGTGTGTCATTGTAAACCTCATTTGCATATATTATCCAGAATCCTTTGCTGCATTGGAAACAATGTAATTCAGAGTTTTTTTCTAGATTTGATAAAAGGGACACTGAAACCACGTTTTTTGTTTTTGTTTGTTTTTTGTAATTCAGATAGAGCATGCAATTTTAAGCAACTTTCTAATTTACTCCTATTATAAATTTTTCTTCGTTCTCTTGCTTTCTTTATTTGAAAAAGAAGGCATCTAAGCTATTTCTTTAGTTCAGAACCATGGAAAGCACTTGTTTATTGGTGGGTGAATTTATCCACCAATCAGCAAGAACAACTAAGTGTGTTCACCAAAAATGGGCCGGCATTTAAACTTACATTCTTGCATTTCAAATAAAGATACCATGAGAATGAAGAGAATTTGATAATAAGAGTAAATTAGAAAGTTGCTTTAAATAGCATGCTCTATCTGAATCACAAAAGAAAAAAATTGGGTTCAGTGTCCCTTTAATGAACTACACAATGAGTTATTTTCTCTATATTTTGTGCGTAGTGGAGGATTTTAAACTCACTTTTCACCTCCCCCTAATTTTAAATGTTGTTTTATATATATATATATATATATATATATATATAGGTAAAGATATATTGTACCTAAATACCATAAAATATATGTAGAAATATTTATGAATAAATAAAACATATTCTTCAATATTTTCCACAATATTTTCATGTCGGGTTAGTGCATTTGAGAAAATGCAATCGTGTTTGTGCGCAAGTAGGGTGTTAGGTGTTTTTCCACTTTTTGCTCCATTTACTTTTATGGGGAAATAAGTGAATGTGCATGCGATATTCTGACTGCACTTGTCGGGTTAGCGCAAAAGTGAAAACAGTTTATTTTCAACTCATAATACGAAAGTATCCAACGAGAATAAAAAACTAACTTCTATCACAGCTAACACTCGAGCAGGAGTGTTAAATAGCGCTCCACTCATAATCTGGCCCATATTGTTTTATCATTTGTTCCTTTTCTCTGGCCCCCTTGTCATAGATTGCCATAGTTAGTAAACAATGACAGATCAATAATATTTGATGTAATATGTTTCTGTGTAAGCACTGAAGATTCTGGCCTAAATCTTATTTTGTTCCCTGCAGGGAACTCTTGAAAGTCTATTGAATTGAAAAAGGACTGAAAATAGTTTCTGCCTTACACTTTTAAAGAACGGCCCTTCTGACCTCTCCAAAGTTATAGACTTGTTATAAACCTGGGTAGTCTAGTTTTCTTGATCGACTTAGAAGAAAGTTGTGAATTTTTATAGAGCAACACATTTAATAACTTTATAAGTCTTTCATTTTAGAAGCAACCTGCTGGAATTTTTTACCCTTTGTAAGAATGATGTGGTAATTGTCTGGCATATATAAACTACTTTATTTGACTTAATCTAGAATAAATATTAATATCTGCATAGCCTGGTTGTATTTGCTATATTTTACACCTGTCTTAATCCACTGTATGTTTGTCTTGTCTATATTTGCTCCATATAATATTTTTTACATATGCAGTCTATATTCACTCCTTCCCTGTCTTTGTTGTATTTTATATCTGTATTTGTAGTATTTCACATCTGTATTTATTCTATATTAAGTGAGTATTTGTTCTTTTTTACATGTCATCTGATGCATTTTATGTGTGTATTTGATTATTTTTGTGGCTGCATTTGATGCATTTGGATCAATTTGGTGCATTTCCTTTCTATTTTCATTTGGTTTCAGCATGTTTTTCATGTTTGTATAATTTATTTTCATGTTTTTATCTGCCTCATATTATATCTGTAGAAAAGGAGGTGTGCGCTAGGAATGAGATATTAAGCACCTCTCTATAAAACACTATCCCTAAAGTGTCTGAAAATGTGATACAATGTATAAGCTTAGAAAAACTTTTTGTTAGAGAGGGCGCCAAAGGCTAAAAATTATCAGCACTATCAAAAATAAAATTGTAACAGAATATTTATTAAAATGCAGCAGTAAAATACTATAAAGGGACGTATCCCTATGAGCAAATAAACAGATTATTTCATGATCTAAAAACAAATTAATACAAAGATAAGACATATGATATTGCCTAGATGCAGGGCAAAATTTTTTTATTTTTTTTTCCTTTTTCACTTGTCCGATATATGATTATTAATCAGACTATGTCCATATGTGAGAAAGTATGATATGATACACCACCTTTAAATGTGCCACAAATGCCAATATTGGAAAAAATATCGCAAATAGACAAAGTCACTTCAAATGAAGTTGTGATATAAACAAACCCAGTTTTACTTAGGCAGACGACGGTGGATCCAAAAAACTGAAAACTTTGCCTTAAAATCTAGCCGTAGCTCCGTGGCTTGTATGTTGGTCAGTCTTTAGCGGTAAGTTGTTTGAAAAAGCCTTGCAAAAGGTGAAACATGTTGATCTAAGGGACTTTATATTCAGTAACGGTAACGGATGGTTAAAAACAAAAGCCTGCAGAGTTAACCGTACCCTCAATATTACAAAGTCCTTATTTACAAAGAGCCGATTTTCCGAAGTCCCCATTGGTTGGAGGATCACACGTGGTTAAAACTATACACGTGACAGGAATGGCAACGCAGAACGGCAACGCCTCAACCCGTAAGAGGAGTGGAGAAGCACACACTAAGGGAGGTGTGTGTAAGAATACCACTATACAAGGTGGGTAAGATACACATTGGAGGATTAACGTAAGTGTTTTTACACTTTAAAGACTCTGGCCTAGATTTAGAGTTTGGCGTTAGCCGTGAAAACCAGCGTTAGAGGCTCCTAATGCTGGTTTTAGGCTACCGCCGGTATTTGGAGTCACTCAAAATAGGGTCTAACGCTCACTTTCCAGCCGCGACTTTTCCATACCGCAGATCCCCTTACGTAAATTGCGAATCCTATCTTTTCAATGGGATTTTTCTAATTCCGGTATTTAGAGTCGTTTCTGAAGTGAGCGTTAGACATCTAACGACAAAACTCCAGCCGCAGGAAAAAAGTCAGTAGTTAAGAGCTTTCTGGGTTAACGCCGGTTCATAAAGCTCTTAACTACTGTGCTCTAAAGTACACTAACACCCATAAACTACCTATGTACCCCTAAACCGAGGTCCCCCCACATCGCCGACACTCGAAAAAAATTTTTGAACCCCTAATCTGCCGACCGCCACCTACGTTATCCTTATGTACCCCTAATCTGCTGCCCCTAACACTGCCGACCCCTGTATTATATTTATTAACCCCTAATCTGCCCCCCTCAACATCGCCTCCACCTGCCTACACTTATTAACCCCTAATCTGCCGACCGCAAAGCGCCGCCACCTACGTTATCCTTATGTACCCCTAATCTGCTGCCCCTAACACCGCCGACCCCTGTATTATATTTATTAACCCCTAATATGCCCCCCTCATTGTCGCCTCCACCTGCCTACACTTATTAACCCCTAATCTGCCGACCGCAAAGCGCCGCCACCTACGTTATCCTTATGTACCCCTAATCTGCTGCCCCTAACACCGCCGACCCCTATATTATATTTATTAACCCCTAATCTGCCCCCCACAACGTCGCCTCCACCTGCCTACACTTATTAACCCCTAATCTGCCGACCGGACCTGAGCGCTACTATAATAAAGTTATTAACCCCTAATCCGCCTCACTAACCCTATCATAAATAGTATTAACCCCTAATCTGCCCTCCCTAACATCGCCGACACCTAACTTCAATTATTAACCCCTAATCTGCTGACCGAATCTCGCCGCTATTCTAATAAATGTATTAACCCCTAAAGCTAAGTCTAACCCTAATACTAACACCCCCCTAAGTTAAATATAATTTAAATCTAACGAAATTAATTAACTCTTATTAAATAAATTATTCCAATTTAAAGCTAAATACTTACCTGTAAAATAAATCCTAATATAGCTACAATATAAATTATAATTATATTATAGCTATTTTAGGATTTATATTTATTTTACAGGTAACTTTGTATTTATTTTAACCAGGTACAATAGCTATTAAATAGTTAAGAACTATTTAATAGCTAAAATAGTTAAAATAATTACAAATTTACCTGTAAAAGAAATCCTAACCTAAGTTACAAATAAACCTAACACTAGACTATCAATAAATGAATTAAATAAACTACCTACAATTACCTACAATTAACCTAACACTACACCATCAATAAATTAATTAAATACAATTGCTACAAATAAATACAATTAAATAAACTAGCTAAAGTACAAAAAATAAAAAAGAACTAAGTTACAAAAAATAAAAAAATATTTACAAACATAAGAAAAATATTACAACAATTTTAAACTAATTACACCTACTCTAAGCCCCCTAATAAAATAACAAAGCCCCCCAAAATAAAAAAATGCCCTACCCTATTCTAAATTACTAAAGTTCAAAGCTCTTTTACCTTACCAGCCCTGAACAGGGCCCTTTGCGGGGCATGCCCCAAGAAATTCAGCTCTTTTGTCTGTAAAAAAAAACATACAATACCCCCCCAACATTACAACCCACCACCCACATACCCCTAATCTAACCCAAACCCCCCTTAAATAAACCTAACACTAAGCCCCTGAAGATCATCCTACCTGGTCTTCACCATACCAGGTTCACCGATCGGTCCAGAAGAGCTCCTCCGATGTCCTGATCCAAGCCCAAGCGGGGGGCTGAAGAGGTCCATGATCCGGCTGAAGTCTTCATCCAAGCGGGCCAGAAGAGGTCTTCCATCCGATTGAAGTCTTCATCCAAGCGGCATCCATCCGGAGCGAAGCGGCAGCATCCTGAAGACCTCCACCGCGGAACATCCATCCTGGCCGACGACTGAACGACGAATGACGGTTCCTTTAAATGACGTCATCCAAGATGGCGTCCCTCGAATTCCGATTGGCTGATAGGATTCTATCAGCCAATCGGAATTAAAGTAGGAATATTCTGATTGGCTGATGGAATCAGCCAATCAGAATCAAGTTCAATCCGATTGGCTGATCCGATCAGCCAATCAGATTGAGCTCGCATTCTATTAGTGTTAGGTTTATTTGTAACTTAGGTTAGGATTTCTTTTACAGGTAAATTTGTAATTATTTTAACTATTTTAGCTATTAAATAGTTTTTAACTATTTAATAGCTATTGTACCTGGTTAAAATAAATACAAAGTTACCTGTAAAATAAATATTAATCCTAAAATAGCTATAATATAATTATAATTTATATTGTAGCTATATTAGGATTTATTTTACAGGTAAGTATTTAGCTTTAAATTGGAATAATTTATTTAATAAGAGTTAATTAATTTCGTTAGATTTAAATTATATTTAACTTAGGGGGGTGTTAGTATTAGGGTTAGACTTAGCTTTAGGGGTTAATACATTTATTAGAATAGCGGTGAGCTCCGGTCGGCAGATTAGGGGTTAATAATTGAAGTTAGGTGTCGGCGATGTTAGGGAGGGCAAATTAGGGGTTAATACTATTTATGATAGGGTTAGCGAGGCGGATTAGGGGTTAATAACTTTATTATAGTAGCGCTCAGGTCCGGTCGGCAGATTAGGGGTTAATAAGTGTAGGCAGGTGGTGGCGACGTTGTGGGGGGCAGATTAGGGGTTAATAAATATAATATAGGGGTCGGCGGTGTTAGGGGCAGCAGATTAGGGGTACATAGGGATAATGTAAGTAGCGGCGGTTTACGGAGCGGCAGATTAGGGGTTAATAATAATATGCAGGTGTCAGCGATAGCGGGGGCGGCAGATTAGGGGTTAATAAGTGTAAGGTTAGGGGTGTTTAGACTCGGGGTACATGTTAGGGTGTTAAGTGCAGACGTAGGAAGGGTTACCGCATAGCAAACAATGGGGCTGCGTTAGGAGCTGAACGCGGCTTTTTTGCAGGTGTTTGGTTTTTTTTCAGCTCAAACAGCCCCATTGTTTCCTATGGGAGAATTGTGCACGAGCACGTTTTTGAGGCTGGCCGCGTCCATAAGCAACTCTGGTATCGAGAGTTGAAGCTGCGTTAAAAATGCTCTACGCTCCTTTTTTGGAGCCTAACGCAGCCTTTATGTGGACTCTCGATACCAGAGTTATTTTTATGGTGCGGCCAGAAAAAAGCCGGCGTTAGTTTTTTGGGTCGTTACCGATAAAACTCCAAATCTAGGCCTCAGTTAACCAACAAGTGAGAAATATTCCAACATCATCAAAGACACCTATACATATTTCCCTTATACCCGCAAAGTGGGGGGTTCAATTATCAAGTAACATTGTTTATTTATTTCACAATACCTGATATACCTGATATAAGGGAATCATTTCCTACGACTTTAAAGGCAATATTTGAACTTCCCCAATACGCTACGGCTTAGCATAACGTACTTTAGAGAAATCCGTCATTTAGATCCAGCACTTTTGTATTTGCTCTAGTTAACATTTGGAGTTTACTTGAGCTTATCCGATCACATATACTTTACTATATATAGGATATGCACATTATATGCATATATAGCCTTTTTTCCACGCTATTTTAATATAATTTTTATGTATGTTGAATTAGCATTTTAGATTAAGTGACCGGTCATCTACTGTAGATATCATATTATTTGGTAGCAAGTATATGGCATCTTGTTTTTAAGGCAGTATAGCCTTGTTTCTAATAAAATACTTATGTTACATTGGTTTTATTTATTTTTAAGCTTTTTTAGCGCTGTTCCTATACACTTCTTGTGTCATATTTTATACCTGATAGCATTTGGGGTAAGCTATCTATTGGTACAGCTTAGATAACTATTGGGGTAGCGCTGTGGGAATCTCATTCTTTTTGTTGTCATTGAGTGTATGATGCACAGTGAAGAGTGAAGGGAACAAGGTCTGAGCAAGAGAGGGATGAAATGTTTCATTGCGTGGGACTTTCCACACACAGTAATAGGGTACAAGGAGAGCTGAATTTGAGGTCTGTATGGTAATGTTTATATTGCATTTATCCAGTCTTGTCAAATTAAGTAACTGCAGTTTAGTTATGTGGATGGTGTTTTACTAATTTTATTTTGAAAAAGCTGGTTGTTTATTTCCATCCCAGAGACAGAATTATGCCAGACACATAGATACTTCTTAGTGAATATATGGCTTGCACACAAGGCTGGAAGGAATCTAGGCTTGCCCTTGAGGAACAGAGAGAGGCCTAATAATAAGGGATGAAATATTGTTAATTAACAGCTTATATGGTGATAGTTCTAAAGTGCATTGTCTTTACAATAAAGTAGTATAAGGAATTTAGCATGAAAGGGGTCAGATTAATGTTTGTAACTTACATAAAAGGGTATGGTTAAATATAGTTATCTTTGGTAAAAGAATGTATAAAAATGGCAGTCACTGAAAAAACAACTTCAGTGATCTCTATATAAAAAATATGGAAATGGTCACTGCTCTTGATATGTTTTTTAAGGAAGTAGAAAATGCTGTGCAGCAATTATCTAAAAAATTTGTATTATTTATGCTGGGAGGGCCTACTCATTGTAGGCATCACATTATTGCTTCTTCAATATTTGCTATGTATGGGAGGCCAAAAAGTTGCTTTCATTGGAGCCTTCTGTTCATAAAGCAACTTTTATAATTTTTTCACATTTCTATTGTTAAAGTGTCCATTTATTAAATACCAGGTGTATTTAGGGGATAAATTAAGTACACATAATACTCAGTAAACTTTTTTCTGGGTCCTAAATTGTTAAGCTGGTGTCTATATTAAAAATAAACCTAGGTGAACAACATACTATTTTCTGCATTGCTGAACCGTGAACCCATATCTTTGGGTGTCTGGGTGAGTCAGTGCACATGGATGTTTATGGGTGCCTGAGTGTATGCATGTGGATATCTATGAGTGCCTGAATTTGTGTGCATGTGTTGTGTCTGTAGGAGTCTCTATGTTTGCTTCAATTAAAAATAAATTGCAGTGAGACATGGAAGGTTGCACTTTAGATTTTGGGAAGGGTACATTTTAGAATTTTTGCCTTGGAGCCATATTCTATAGAAAAATATAAATGAGCTTCTGCACATATCAAGTAACTATTGCACAGCATGTAGGATAATCTGCAATTCCCAGATTTAAATGACAAGCAAAGCATGTAAAATAAATAATGGTGTGTCGTATTCCTGCCTAATACAGATCCTGAGAACACCTCTGCACTGTTTGCTTCAACATTTCTGACTACAGTGGAAACTCTGCCTGATGCCACCATGGGGCATATTTATGCTTGTGTGAGCGGACATGATCCGATATAGCGGATCATGTCCGCTGCACATCGATAAATGCCGACCGCATACGCTCTCTGCATTTATCATTGCACCAGCAGTTCTTGTGAACTGCTGGTGCAATGCCGTCCCCTGCAGATTTGGCCGCTAGCAGAAGGTTTCAATAAACCCGATCGTATTTGATCGGGTTGATTTCTGTCCGCCGCCTCAGAGCAGGCGGACAGGTTATGGAGCAACAGTCTTTAGACTGCTGCTTCATAACTTCTGTTTCCGGCGAGCCTTCACGGGGCATCAAGCCCCGTACAGAGCTTGATAAATATGCCCCATGTGTGTGCATGATAATGTCACAAGGAAGTCTCTAAAACTTCATGGATTCCCCTGTTAGTGAAGCTGTAGCTTTGAAGATAGATTAAAATACATTTATTCAAGCCCACTTACAGGTACAAGAATCCCTTTTATATGAAAATGTCTCCCTGTAAAATGCAGGCAATCACTTAAAATGGTAATAACCTGCAGCAGCATTTGAGTGGAAAGGATACCTATCTCGCCTCAATTTGTACGTGAGGAGTGTTCTGGGATTAAAGGGACTATAGCACCCCAAATTAATCTCTACAACAAGACAAATGACTAATTTTTCAAAAAGAGTAGAGGCCCCTCTTTCAAAGGAGGAGTCACATAATAGGTAGCTATTAGTTAATTATCATGGGAACACTGATCACCTTACAGATTCATATGTAACATCAGGGGGGGGGGGGTTATTCCCTATGTTGCTCCTCAAAATACAAACTTGAGACTACTGGATAAATGTATTAAATGTCGGACGGACATGATCCACTGTAGCAGATCATGTCCTTATATGCCAACAGCATACGCTTTCGGCATTTAACATTGCATAAGCATTTCTAGTGAAATGCTTGTGCAATGCCACCCCCTGCACATTTACGGCCAATCAGCCACTAGCAGGGGGTTTCAATCATCCTGATAGTATCTGAGTGGATGATTGCTGTCCACCTAAGAGGTAGCTGATGAGTTAAGGAGCAGCAGTCTTAGACTGCTGCTTCTTAACTTTTGGTTCCCCCAAACCTGAATGCTTGCGCGGAAACAGCTGCATTCGCAACTTAATAAATTGGCCCATACATATTGGAAATATTAACTCCAGCAGCAATCCTCATGGTTCTAATGAATAGTCCTGTGTTCTTTCAGCTGCCCGGTGACTATCATAACAAAGACAGATACCACAAAACAATTACATATATTACATTTCAGGTGATTTTTATAAGACCTTTACTACTTCCTCACCATATAAATATATCATAAGACTCTTTATTTGAAAGACTGAGGTTCCACCATTCAAATAAGGTGCTTAATGTTTGTATAACTGTCAAGTGTCATAACAATAATAATCCTCCGGCAGCAACCTCTGGCCTTTTTCATTGTGTTGTTGCTGGTAGGGCACATAGATCCGTGTTTCTCTGAACTAATAAAAAATGCAGGAATCAAAATAAATGTGAGAACTGGGTGAATGCAAACATAGATGATATTTTATGAAATTCAGTATAACTGTTAGTAGCTAACTATAGTAATTTTATGTTTGGTGCTTTTTATTTTTTGCAACACTTGGTGAGTATGAGTATACATCTATTAACAAAATGGTTTAAGCCACCCATTTGGAAAATCGGAATTGTGTGTCATTTTTAAATGGAACTAATATTTTTATAATTAGCTATTTTAAACCTACTTATATTGAACAATATAGATATCAAATCTATCCTAAATTGTGGTGGTCTGGGAAGGTGATCTGATGCTAAATACGGGACCAAAAAAAATGGGTGTTTTAAATATAGGACATAATGACTACTATGCTACTGTTAGCTAGATTACGAGTTCTGCGTTATGAGTGAAAAAGCATTGTTATGCTTCATAACGCTGTTTTTTCCCTAACGCCGCTTTTACAAGTCTTGTAGGTATAGGTGTACCGCACACCTTTTTGTCCGTCACGCAACATCAGTACCGCACTTTAAAAAAGTCCTTTTTCAATGGGACTCCCATAGCGCCGGTATTACGAGTTTGCCTGGGAGGCCAAAAAGTAAGCGGTACACCCTATAACCACAAGATCTGTACCGCCATCTAAAGTCAGTAGTTATGAGTTTTACGTTACAAAGCTGCACCATAGAACTCATAACTAAAGTGTTAAAAAGTACACTAACACCCATAAACTACTGATTAACCCCTAAACCGAGGCCCTCCTGCATCACAAACACTAAAATAAAATTATTAACCCCTAATCTGTCGCTCCGGACATCGCTGCAACTAAAAAATTATTAACCTCTATTACGCCGCTCCCCGACATTGTCGCCACTATAATAAACCTATTAACCACTAAACCACCATCCTCCCGCATCGCAAACACTATTTAAAGATTATTATTTACCCTAATCTGCCATCTGCCCACACCGCCGCTATAATAAACCTATTAACCACTAAAACGTAAGCCCCCCACAACGAAATATACTTAAATAAATTATTAACCCCTAAACCTCTGACCTCCCACATCACTAACTCTACATAAATATATTAACCCCTAAACCTAGGTAGACTAGTAAGTAAATAGTTATTAACTATTTAATAACTACCTAGTTAAAATAAATACAAAGTTACCTGTAAAATAAAATCTAACCTGCCTTACACTAAAAACTAACATTACAATAAAATAAAATAAATTAAATTATTAAAATACAATTTTCGAAATTTCAAAAAAATAAACACTAAATTACAAAAAAAATAAAAAAACGAAATTAGCAAAAATAAAAACAAATTACTTCTAATCTAAAAGCCCTATGAAAAATTAAAAAGCCCCCCAAAATAAAAAAACCCCTAGCCTACACTAAACTGCCAATGGTCCTTAAAAGGGCCTTTTGTGGAGCATTGCCCCAAAGAAATCAGCTCTTTTACCTGTAAAAAAAAATACAAAGACCCCCCCAACAGTAAAACCAACCAAACAACCCCCCTAAATAAAAACTTATCTAAATAAACCTAAGCTAACTATTGTCCTGAAAAGGGCATTTGGACGGTCATCGCCCTTAAAATGGCATTTTGCTCTTTTACATTGCTCAAACCCTAAGCTAAAAAAAAACCACCCAAAAAACCCTTAAAAAGACCTAACACTAACCTCATCAACCAGCGAAGTCCTCATCCAATCAGCAAGAAGTCCTCATCCAAGTGAGAAGTCTTCATCCAGACGGCATCTTCTATCTTCATCATCTAGCATGGAGTGGGTCCATCGTTAAGACATCCAGCGCGGAGCATCTTCTTCTTATGGTCCCCTGTGTCAACTGAAGGTTACCTTTAAGTGACATCATCCAAGATGGCGTCCATTAAATTCCTATTGGCTGAGAGATTTCTATCAGCCAATAGGAATTAAAGGGGAAAACATCCTATTGGCTGTTGCAATCAGCCAATAGGATTGAGCTTTCATCCTATTGGCTGATCCAATTTGTTAATTTTAGCTTTAGTGTAGTGTAGTAAACAACACCAAGTATTGATCTAGGCCCATTTTGGTATATTTCATGCCACCATTTCACCGATAAATGTGATCAAATAAAAAAAATTGTTCACTTTTTCACAAATGTTTTCACAAACTTTAGGTTTCTCACTGATATTATTTACAAACAACTTGTGCAATTATGGCATAAATGGTTGTAAATGCTTCTCTGGGATCCCCTTTATTCAGAAATAGCAGACATATATGGCTTTGGCTTTGCTTTTTGGTAATAAGAAGGCCGCTAAATACCACTGCGGACCGCACATGTATTTTGTCCAGCAGTGAATGGGTTAATTAGGGAGCATGCAGGGAGCTTCAAGGGTTAATTTGTTAATTTTAGCTTTAGTGTAGTGTAGTAAACAACACCAAGTATTGATCTAGTCCCATTTTTGGTATATTTCATGCCATTTCACCCCCAAATGCGATCAAATAAAAAAAAATGTTACATTTTTCACAGTTTTAGGTTTCTCACTGAAATTATTTACAAACAGCTTGTGCAATTATGGCACAAATGGTTATAAATGCTTCTTTGGGATCCCCTTTCTTCAGAAATAACAGATATATACTGCTTTGACGTTGCTTTTTGGTAATTAGAAGGCCGCTAAATGCAGCTGCGCATCACACGTGTATTATGTCTTGCAGTGAAGGGGTTAATTAGGTAGGGGGTTTGCAGAGTTAATTTTAACTTTAGTGTAGAGATCAGCCTCCCACCTGACACATCACACCCCCTAAACCCTCCCAAACAGCTCCCTTCCCTCCCCCAACCCACAATTGTCCCCACCAGCTTAAGTACTGGCAGAAAGTCTGCCAGTACTAAAATAAAAGGTATCTTTGATTTTTTTTTAATTTTTTTTAGCATATTTACATATGCTGCTGTGTAGGATCCCCCCTTAGTCCCAACCTCCATAACCCTCCCCCTCTGCCTTATTGGGGGCCATCTTGGGTACTGGCAGCTGTCTGCCAGTACCCAGTTTGCAAAAAAAATGTTTTTTCTTTTTTTTTCTTTTTTTTTCTGTAGTGTAGCTTCCCCCCACTGACCAACCCCCACCCCCTGACTAATCATTTTTTTCAACTTGCCTCTCCCCCTTTTTCCCACTTTTCACTAAAACAATTCTGTAATATAGTGGTTCCCACCCTCTCCCTCCCCATGCACGCACCCGCCCCCCGTGCACACGCACGCATCTGTGCTTGCCCCCAGCTACCTCCGCCCACGATCCCGCCCCCCTCCACATCACAGGGCCCATTGATGGCTGCCACCCGCCTCCCATGTTGGCTCCCACCCACCAACAATACCGGCCATCGATGTCCGGTGCAGAGAGGGCCACAGAGTGTCTCTCTCTGCATCGGATGGCCAAGGAGTTTTATTGCAGGATGCCTCGATATCGAGGCATCACTGCAATAACCGGAAAGCGGCTGGAAGTGATCAGGATCACTTCCACCGCTTTCCCAGACCGACGACGTACAGGGTACGTCCTCGGTCGTTAAGGGTATTTTTTTTGAGGACGTACCCTGCACGTCGTCGGTCATTAAGGGGTTAAAGGGACACTAAACCCAAAATGTTTCTTTAATGATTCAGATAGAGCGTGCAGTTTTAAGCAACTTTCTAATTTACTCCTACTATCAATTTTTATTCATTCTCTTGCAATCTTTATTTAAAAAGTAGGAATGTAAAGATTAGTAGCCGGCCCATTTTAGGTTCAGCACCATGTATATGGCTTGCTTATTGGCGGATACAGTTAGCAAACCAATTAGCAAGCATAACCCAGGTTCTCAACCAAAAATGGGCCGGCTCTTAAGCTTTACATTCCTGCTTTTTAAATAAGGATAGGAAGATAATGAGGAAAAATTTACAATAGGAGTAAATTAGAAAGTTGCTTAAAATTGCATGCTCTGTCTGAATCATAAAACAAATTGGGTTTAGTGTCGCTTTAATCAGGATCTAGATTCCTGTGAAGCAAGGTTTATATTTGTGTACTCATGTTTTTAACCATTGTTGAAGCGCTATCACAGTTTCATTTTACTTTGTTATAAGAGGCAAAATATGTTTATTGTACATATTGTTTGCATTTATCCAACTAGTATTTATATAATGTGAATAGTGCTTTATTCAAGTAACTAATGCAGCTCAGACAGTTCATCACTGATTGACATAAATAGAGAAAAAACTAAATTCCAAAATTGCCATTATACATAGTGGGAAATGTGACAAAATATAATAAATGGAAGAGTAATAGAAGCTAAAATAATTTGCTACAATTGTTTTTGTTCATGTTAGTTATTTATATCAAGTGTAAAATATGCTGATTAATATAATGTGGTCGATTTATAATGAAGCAGATGCTGCTTCCGACCCACTCCGCTTCAGTTCCGCCTGAAGCGGAAGTTAAGAAGCAGCGGTCCTAAGACCACTGCTCCTTAACTCGTCCGCCACCTTTGAGGTGGCGGACAGCAATCAACCCGATCGAATACGATCGGGCTGATTGACACCCCCTGCTATTGGCCGCGAATCTGCAGGGGGGCGGTATTGCAATGATAAATGCAGACAGATTATGCTGTATTGATGTGCTGTCGGCATTTATCAATGCGCTGTTTTTATCATGTCCGTCCACACAATAGTAAATTGACCCCAATGTCTTGTAAAACAGGTAAATCCAGTGCTGCTTTAATATTTCTGCTATGTGGCATTACTGTACTCTAGTGTCATTATGAGCATATGCAATGTTAACCATTGGCATTATGTTTTGTCTTTCAGATCAGCATTTTCATGACCCACTTGTCTAACTATGGGAATGACCGACTTGGTTTATATACTTTTGTTAACTTGGCTCAATTTGTACAAACCTGGACCAACCTAAAGCTGCAAACTCTTCCACCTGTGCAGCTGGCACACAAATATTTTCAACTCTTTCCAGAGCAAAAGGATCCTGTCTGGCAGGTCAGCATATAAATTAAATTAAATCATTTTAGGAGATACATCTTTTCCTCCTTATATACTTAAAAAAATAAATATATATATTAATGTTTTTTATTTATACAGAATTCCCTATTTTAATAAAAAATGTTCTTAAAATATTGCACATAACAATAGTCTACATCCTCATATTCCTTCAGGAAATATTTATGCATTAAGTAAAAATAGTTCAGTGATTTTATTCAGTCAATTTTCCAAATTGTGGAGAAGAGCCAAAACTTCAGCAGATAAAATGACATGTTTTCATTTTTTAAAAATTCTCAGTCTAGAGAGCCTTAGGAAAAATGATCTGCACACTGAAAACTTAACATATAAATCATAAAAATAATGCTGAATTTCTTAGCAAATATATTTATATATATTATGCCTTTTAACTCTAGTCTTTTTGATATATCTTAATTTATCATGACTATAACAAGTTTGGTGACTACATCTTCCATTTTTTGTTAAACATATTCTAAATATTATAATTAATAGAATATAAATAAAATATTTGTTGCATTTGATTGTTTGACTCTAACAAAATGATTGTCTTATTCTTTTTTATTAGTATATTAAGAGCCAGATTACAAGTGGAGCGATATTTAACGCTCCAGCTCAGGCATTAACTGTTCTATATACAATCCTCCCATAAACATATATCCATAATATAATATATTATACTGTTTTACTGTTCTTCTTGCAGAATAAAAGTGTTTGTCATTTATTTCAATTGTAAAGCATTTTTTTTTTAAATAAAATGTATACATAAATTATTAGGTGGCCAACCACTATAGTGCTGGACACTTTTTGTTCAGATTATTATTTTTATTATTATTATTTGTATTATTATTTTCCTGCCGTTTTTTTCAAATGCTTATAATAACAACAGCATAGCTCAAAAACTCATGAAACTTGGCACAGTGCTAGAGATCTATGCTGTGCATAATCCTACACAACATAAATCTCATAGGTCATGTGATCTAGCAGCCATATTGCTTTTTGCGACAAATTTCGACAAACGCTCGGAAATCTTCTTCTCCGGAACCGCTTATGTTACAGTTGTGAAACTTGCTGTGTGTATTGCTGTACTGACCTAGAATAAAGTTTGCTCAAGAGAAGTGATTTAGTCACATGATATAGCTGCCATTTTGAAATGTGCAAAAATATTTAAACATCTTCTTCTCTTAAACCGCTAAGTGCATTGAAGCACAATTATGCACATGTGCTCTTTGCAAGGTCATGTACCAAGATTGTTCAAACTGCAAATTTTCCATACTCAACATGGCTGCTATGAGCCATTCACCTTTTTATTGCTGTTTAATTGCGTATATTTGCACTTTATGCATTATGTTTACACTATTTAACTATATTACAGTGTAGTAGACACATGATTACACATAGTCATGACCCCTAAAGGCAATATTGCAGTAAAAAAAATGTGAAATAAAATATTTGCAAAATTTCATGAAACTTCTGCAAATTGTAGAGGTCTAGAGGCCTATTTATGAAATGTCTGTCGGACCTGATCCGACAGTGCGGATCAGGTCCAACAGACATCGCTGAATGCGGAGAGCAATACGCTCTCCGTATTCAGCATTGCACCAGCAGCTCTTGTGAGCTGCTGGTGCAATGCCCCCCCCTGCAGACTCATGGCCAATGGGCCACCAGCAGGGGGTGTCAGTCGAGTACGATCGGGTTCAATCCCGGTGATTCCTGTCCACCTCATCAGAGCAGACGGACAGGGTTATGGACCAGGGCTTTGCTGCTTCATAACTGCTGTTTCTGGCGAGCCTGCAGGCTCACCAGAAACATGGGGCGTCAAACTCCATTCGGAGCTTGATAGAAAGGCCCCCTATAGTGAGCATTAGTATGTGCAATTTGAAAGCCATACATTGCATAGATTGGTGGCCATTTTGTTTCATATGCGCTGTTTTTAAGAACTAAAAAAATCTTATTCTCCAAAACCCCTTATGGGACAGACTTGAAATCTTGTTTATAGAGTTATCTTATGACTAACATTCAGATTAGTTCAAGAGAAGTTGATACATCATGTGGTTTGGCAGCCATTTTGAATTGTTCCAAAATGCTTAACATAAATCTCATCATGTGATCTAGTAGCCATATTGCTTTTTGCAACAATTCTTGACAAACGCTCGAAAATCTTCTTCTCCGGAACTACTTATGTTACAGTTGTGAAACTTGCTGTGTGTATTGCTGTACTGACCTAGAATAAAGTTTGTTCAAGAGAAGTGATTTAGTCACATGATCTAGCTGCCATTTTGAAATGTACGAAAATATTTAAACATCTTCTTCTCCGAAACCGCTAAGTACATTGAATCACAATTTTGTGCATGTGCTCTTTGCAAGGTCATCTACCAAGATTGTTCAAACTGCAAATTTTCCATAATCAACATGGCTGCTATGAGCCATTCGCCTTTATATAGTTGTTTAATTGCGTATATTTGTACTTTATGCATTATATTTACCCTATTTAACTATATTACAGTGTAGTAGACAAATGATTACACATAGTCATGACCTCTAAAGGCAATATTGCAGTAAAAATTTGCACTGGGCAGTCGCCTTCATGAAATAAAACATTTGCAAATTTTCATGAAACTTCTGCATTGCTTGGTGGCCATTTTGTTTCATGTATGCTTTTTTAAAAAACTACAAAAATCTTCTTCTCCGAAAGTGCTTATGGGACAGACTTGAAATTTTGTTTATAAAGTTATCTTATGACTAACATTCAGATTTATTCAAGAGAAGTTGATATGTCATGTGGTTTGGCAGCCATTTTGAAATGTTCAAAAATGCTTAATGATATTTTTAAATGAATGATAAAACAAAAAACGTTTTACAAAAATACTTTAATTTTGCCATGTTTATTGACATCTATGGTGAGAATTATTGTGCATACCATGGAGGCTGTATATCATAAGATCTGGCAACCATCTTGTTTTACACGAAAATTTCAAAAAAATGTTGTCTCTGCAAACGCTTATGTTAAAACTGTGAAACTTGCTTTATAACCGTATATTGTGACCTAGAGTTTCTGTTGAAGGAATTCGTCACAAGCTGTGGCAGCCATATTGGTTTACGCGGAAATTTTGAAAATTTATTTTCTTTGCAACCGCTTATGTTACAGCTGTGAAATGTGCTGTACAACCATATATTGTGACATAGATTTAGATTTGTTCATGTTTAAAGTATTGGTCATTTGGTGTGACAGCCATCTTGAAAAACATTTTTGAAAATGTGTTTTCTTTGCAATCGCTTATGTTAAAGTTGTGAAATTTGCTGTATAGCCATATATTGTTACCTAGAGTTACATCTATTTGTGTTTAAAGAATTAGTCATATGGTGTGGCAGCCATCTTTAAAAACACAGTAAAATGTGTTTTCTTTCCAACTGCTTACGTTTCCAACTGCTTACGTTAGAACTGCAAAAACTTGCTTTATAACTTTATATTGTGACTTGGCCACTTCTAACAATTGAAAAAAAGCTTGGTGGAATCAAATAATAATAATAACTTCTATATTATTAGGTGTCCATGAAAGGAAGTTACAGGAAAACCTATTGAAATTGTTAGGATTATTATTATTATTTGATTCCACCAAGCTTTTTTTCAATTGTCCATAACTGCTTAACTGTTTATGCAAAGCTCATGAAATCAGGTATGCTGGTACAGCCTTTTGCTCTGCTACATCTCATGCAACATTGAACTCAGAGGTTACATGCTCTGGCAGCCATATTGCTTTTTGCAACTAATTTTGATAAATGCTTAAAAATCTTTTGCTATGCAACTGCTTATCTTACAACTTTGAAACTTGCTGTGCTCTCTGCTGCTTTTACCTAGAATTGTTATTGCTCAAGAGAAGTGCCTTGGTCTCATGATGTGGCAGCCATCTTGCATTTTGCAAAAATCTTAAAAAATCTTCTTCTCTTAAACCGCTTAGTGCAATGAAGCGCAATTTTGCACATATGCTCCTTGCAAGGTCCTCTACTAAGTTTGTTCAAACTGTGATTTTTCCATAAACAACATGGTTGCCGGGAGACATTAACATTTTTATCGACTTTAATTGCGTAAATTTGCACTTTATGCATTAGTTTTACACTATTTAACTCTATTACAGTGTAGTAGACACACAATTACACATAGCCATGACCCCCAAGGACAATATTGCGGTCAAAGTTCGCATTGCACAGTCATCTTCATGAAATAAAATATTTACAAATTTTCATGAAACGTCAGCAAATTGTAGAGGTCTATAGTGAGCATTAGTGTGTGCAATATGAAAGCCATATGTTACACAGTGTGGCGGCAATTTTGTTTCGTATGCACTGTTTTTAAAAACTACAAAAATCTTCTCTGAAACCCTTCATGAGACGGGCACGAAACTTGGTTTATAGAGTTATCTTATGACCAATATTCAGATTTGTTCAAGAGAAGTTAATTGGTCATGTGGTTTAGGCAGCCATTTTGAATTGTTCAAAAATGTTTAATGATAGTTTTAAATTAATAATAAAACAAAAAGTGTTTGAAAGAAATGCTTTATTTTTGCCATATTTATTGATATATATGATGAGCACTAGTGTGCATAATATGGAGGCTGTAGTTCATATGATCTGGCAGCCATATTGCTTATTGTGACACATTTCAATAAATTATTAAAATTTTTGCTCTGCAACAGCTTATGTTACAACTTTGAAATTTGCTATGCTCACTGCTGCAGTTACCTAGAATCGCTATTGCTCAAGAGAAGTGCGTTGGTCACATGATGTGGCCACCATCTTGCATTTTATGAAAATCTTCAAACATCTTCTATTAAACCGCTTAGTGCAATGAAGCACAATTTAGCCCATATGTTCCTTGCAAGGTCATCTACTGAGTTTGTTCAAACTGTAATTTTTTTCATAATCAACATTGCTGCCGTGAGACATTAACCTTTTTATCAATGTTTAATTGCATAAATTTGCACTTTATGCATTAGTTTTACACTATTTAACTATATTACTGTATAGTAGACACATGATTACACATAGCAATGACGCCCAAAGACAATATTGTGGTCAAAGTTGGCATTGCGTAGTCACCTTTGTGAAATAAAACATTTACAAATTTCCATTAAACTTCAGCAAATTGTAGAGGTCTATGGTGAGCATTAGTGTGTTCAATAAGAAAGCCATACATTACACAGTGTGGCGGCCATTTTGTTTTGCATGCACTGTTTTTAAAAATTACAAATATCTTCTTCTCTGAAACCGCTCATGAAACAGACTTGAAATTTTGTTTATAGAATCTTATGACCAATATTAAGATTTGTTCAAGAAAAGTCAAATGGACAAGTGGTGTGGCAGCCATTTTGAATTGTTCAATAAGCGTAACGATATTCTTTAATTAATAATAAAACAAAAACCATTTGACAAAATTGCTTTATATTTTCCAAGTTTATTGATATCTACGGTGAGCACTATAGTCCATACTATGGAGGCTGTAGATCATATGATCTATTTTCTCTACAACCGTGTATCTTAGAACTGTGAAACTTGCTGTATAACCTTATATTGTTACCTAGAGTCACAGTTGTTCATGTTGAGGGAATTGGTCACAAGCTATGGCAGCCATATTGGTTTACAATACAATTTCAAAATGTGTTTTCTTTGCAACCGCTTATGTTAAAGTTGTGAAATTTGCTGTATAACCATATATTATGGCCTAGAGTCACATCTCTTTGTGTTGAAAGTATTAGTCATATAGTGTAACAGCAATCATTAAAAATGCAAACATTTTGAAAATTTGTTTTCTTTGCAACTACTTATGTTAGAACTGTAAAACTTGCTGTATAGCTTTACATTGTTGCTTGTATGACATTGCATAGGCTATGCGCTTGTCCACCTGTATTGCTGTTTACAGCTATATTTTTTATTATTATTCCGCCAAACTTTTTCTATTGCCCATAACTCTTGAACTGCTAATGCAAAGCTCTTGAAATCAGGTATGCTGGTACAGCCTATTGCTCTGCTAAAACTCATGCAGCACTGAACACATAGGTCACATGGTCTAGTGGTTATATTGCTTTTTGCGACTAATTTTGACAAATGCTGAACAATCTTTAGCTCTGGAACTGCTTTTGTTACAACTTTGAAAATTGCTGTGCTTAGTGCTCCTATGACCTAGATTTGCTATTGCTCAAAGGAAGTGTCTCAGTCACGTGCTGTAGCAGCCATCTTTAATTTTTCAAAAATATTCAAACATCTTCTTCTCTGAAACCACTGAGTGCAATGAAGCGAAAATTTGCACATGTGCTCCTTGCAAGGTCCTCTACCATGCTTGTTCAAACTACAATTTTTCCATAATCAACATGGCTGCTATGAGCCATTCGCCTTTTTATCGTGGTTTAATTGCGTAAATTTGCACTTTATACATTATGTTTACACTATTTAACTATATTACAGTGTAGTAGACACATGATTACACATAGTCATGACCCCTAAAGGCAATATTGAAGTTAAAATTCGCCTTCATGAAATAAAAAATTTGCAAATTTTCATGAAACTTTAGCAAATTGTAGAGGTCTATAGTGAGCATTAGTATGTGCAATTTGAAAGCCATACATTGCATAGCCTGGTGGCCATTTTGTTTTGTGCGCAGTGTTTTTAAAAACTACAAAAATCTTCTTCTCTGAAAACGCTTATTGGACAGACTTGAAATTTTGTTTATAGAGTTATCTTATGACTAAAATTCAGATTTGTTCAAGAGAAGTTGATAGGTCATGTGGTTTGGCAGCCATTTTGAATTGTTTAAAAATGCTTAAAGGGATACTAAACCCACATTTCTTTCAAGTAATTGGCAAGAGTCCATGAGCTAGTGATGTATGGGATATACATTCCTACCAGGAGGGGCAAAGTTTCCCAAACCTCAAAATGCCTATAAATACATCCGCCACCACACCCACAATTCAGTTTTACAAACTTTGCATCCTCTGGAGGTGGTGAAGTAAGTTTGTGCTAGATTTCTACGTTGATATGCGCTTCGCAGCATGCTGAAGCCCGGTTTTCCTCTCAGAGTGCCGTGAATGACAGAGGGATGTGAAGGGAGTATTGCCTATTGAATGCTATGGCCATCCTATCGGGATCTATTTCATAGGTTCTCTGTTATCGGTCGTAGAGATTCTTCTCCTACCTCCCTTTTCAGATCGACGATATACTCTTATATACTATTACCTCTGCTGATTATTGTTTCGTTTCAGTACTGGTTTAGCTATCTACTATATGTAGATGAGTGTCTTTTGGTAAGTAAGTCTTATTTTATTTATGACACTCTCAGCTATGGTTTGGCACTTTATATGTAAAGTTCTAAATATATGTTTTATACTTATATTTGCCTTGATTCAGGTTAATCAGTATATTTCCTTCTTTCAGACTGTCAGTTTCATTTTTGGGAAATGCATATAAATACATTTTTTTCTTACCTGAAAATTTTTCATTTGCCTTTTTTTCTAAATTGCGGGCTGTTAGGCTCGCGGGTGCAAAAAATGCTAGAATTTATTGCATCATTTTTGGCGCAAGACTTTTTTGGCGTGAGAATTACGTTTGTTTGACGTCAATGACGTCATTTCTGGCATCGTAGTTGACGCCGAGAGTTTTCACGTAGTTGCATAATCTATGACGCTCGTGTTTGTTGCAGACATTTTTGGCGCCAAAAAATTTGTCAATTGTGGGCGTCATACTTGGCGCCAGTTTTTTTGACATTATTTAAGTCTTTGTTTCTTTTTGCTTCTGGTTACCAGACGCTTATTCTATTTGCATTGTTTCCCATTCCTGAAACTGTCATTTAGGGAATTTGATAATTTTGCTTTATATGTTGTTTTTTCTATTACATATCGCAAGATGTCTCAAGCTGACCCTGTATCAGAATCTACTTCTGGAAAGCTGCTGCCTGATGTCGGTTCTACCAAAGCTAAGTGCATTTGTTGTAAACTTGTGGTAACTGTTCCTGTAGTTTGTGATAGTTGTCATGATAAACTTTCAAAAGCAGACAATATTTCCATTAGTAATAATCCATTACCTGTTGTTGTTCCTTCAACATCTAATGTTCAGGATATTCCTGTTAATGTAAGAGAATTTGTTTCTAATTCTATACAGAAGGCTCTGTCTGTTATACCACCTTCTAATAAACATAAAAGGTCTTTTAAAACTTCTCATAAATCAGATGAATTTTTAAATGACCGTCAGCATTCTGATTTATCTGTCTCTGATGAGGATCTATCTTGTTCAAAAGATTCTGCCTCAGATATTGACACTGACAAATCTTCATATTTATTTAAGATGGAGTTTATTCGTTCTTTACTTAAAGAGGTGTTGATTGCATTAGATATGGAGGAGTCTAGTCCTCTTCATATTAAAACCAGTAAACATTTAAATTCGGTTTTTAAACCTCATGTAGTTATTCCAGAGGTTTTTCCAGTTTCTGATGGAATATCTAGGGAATGGAATAGTTTGGGTACTTCATTTACTCCTTCTTTAAGGTTTAAGAAACTGTACCCTTTGCCGGCTGATAGATTGGAGTTTTGGGAAAAAATCCCCAAAGTTGATGGGGCTATCTCTACTCTTGCTAAACATTCTACTATTCCTACGGCAGATAGTACTTCTTTTAAAGATCCTTTAGATAGGAAGCTTGAATCTTTTCTAAGGAAGGCTTATTTATGTTCAGGTAATCTTCTTAGGCCTGCTATTTCTTTGGCTGATGTTGCTGCAGCTTCTACTTTTTGGTTTGAGGCTTTAGCGCAACAAGTACCAGATCATAATGTGTATAGCATTGTTAAACTTCTTCAACATGCTAATAATTTCATTTGTGATGCCATTTTTATATCATTAGAATTGATGTCAGGTATATGTCTTTAGCTATTTTAGCTAGAAGAGCTTTATGGCTTAAATCTTGGAATGCAGATATGACTTCTAAGTCAACGTTGCTATCTCTTTCTTTCCAAGGTAATAAATTATTTGGTTCTCAGTTGGATTCTATAATTTCAACTGTCACTGGGGGGAAGGGAGCTTTTTTGCCTCAGGATAAAAACATCTAGGGGTAAATTTAGGGCTGCTAACCGTTTTCGTTCCTTTCGCCAGAATAAGGAACAGAAGCCTGACCCTTCCCCTAAAGGAACGGTTTCCAATTGGAAGCCTTCTCCAGTCTGGAATAAATCTAAACCTTTTAGAAAATCGAAACCAGCCCCCAAGTCCGCATGAAGGTGCGGCCCTCATTCCATCACAGCTGGTAGGGGGCAGATTACGATTTTTCAAAGATGTTTGGATCAGTTCAATTCAAAATCATTGGATTCAGAACATTGTTTCTCAAGGTTACAGAATAGGTTTCAAGGTAAGACCACCTGTGAGAAGGTTCTTTCTCTCACGCATTCCAGTAAACCCAGTAAAGGCTCAGGCTTTCCTGAAATGTGTTTCAGACCTGGAGTCATCTGGGGTAATTGTGCCAGTTCCATATCTGGAACGGGGTCTGGGGTTTTATTCAAATCTGTTCATTGTACCAAAGAAAGAGAATTCTTTCAGACCAGTTCTGGATCTAAAAATTTTGAATCGTTATATAAGAATACCAACATTCAAAATGGTGACTATAAGGACTATTCTGCCTTTTGTTCAGCAAGGGCATTATATGTCCACAATAGACTTACAGGATGCATATCTTCATATTCCAATTCATCCAGATCACTATCAGTTCCTGAGATTCTCTTTTCTAGACAAGCATTACCAATTTGGTGCTCTTCCTTTTGGCCTAGCAACAGCTCCAAGGATCTTCTCAAAGGTTCTCGGTGCTCTTCTCTCTGTAATCAGAGAGTGGGGTATTGCGGTGTTTCCTTATTTGGACGATATCTTGGTACTTGCTCAGTCTTTACATTCTGTAGAATCTCACACAAATCAACTTGTGTTGTTTCTTCAAAAACATGGTTGGAGGATCAATTTACCAAAAAGTTCCTTGATTCCTCAGACAAGGGTAACCTTTTTGGGATTCCAAATAGATTCAGTATCCATGACTTTGTCTCTAACAGACAAAAGATGTCTGAAATTGGTATCAGCTTGTCGGATCCTTCAGTCTCAGTCATTCCCTTCAGTAGCTATGTGCATGGAAGTTTTAGGTCTCATGACTGCAGCATCGGACACGATCCCCTTTGCTCTTTTTCACATGAGACCTCTTCAGCTTTGTATGCTGAACCTTTGGTGCAGGGATTATACAAATATATCACAATTGATATCCTTAAATCCCAATACTCGACTTGCTCTGACTTGGTGGTTAAATCACCACCGTTTAGTTCAAGGGGCCTCTTTTCTTCGTCCAACCTGGACTGTGATTTCAACAGATGCGAGTCTTTCAGGTTGGGGAGCTGTCTGGGGATCTCTGACAGTGCAGGGGGTTTGGAAATCTCAAGAGGCGAAATTACCAATCAATATTTTGGAATTTTCAGAGCTCTTCAGTTCTGGCCTCTTCTGAAGAGAGAATCGTTTATTTGTTTTCAGACAGACAATGTCAAAACCGTGGCATATGTCAATCATCAAGGTGGGACTCACAGTCCTCAGGCTATGAAAGAAGTATCTCGGATACTTGCATGGGCGGAATCCAGCTACTGTCTAATCTCTGCAGTTCATATCTCAGGTATAGACAATTGGGAAGCGGATTATCTCAGTCGTCAGACTTTACATCCGGGAGAATGGTCTCTTCACCCATATGTGTTTCTTCAGATTGTTCAGATATGGGGGCTTCCAGAAATAGATCTGATGGCTTCTCATCTAAACAGGAATCTTCCCAGGTATCTGTCCAGATCCAGGGATCCTCAGACGGAAGCAGTGGATGCGTTGTCACTTCCTTGGAATTATCAACCTGCTTATATCTTTCCGCCTCCAGTTCTTCTTCCAAGAGTGATTTCCAAAATCATGATGGAACGTTCGTTTGTACTGCTGGTGGCTCCAACATGGCCACACAGGTTTTGGTATGAAGATCTTGTTCAGATGTTCAGTTTCCAACCTTGGCCACTTCCGTTAAGGTCAGACCTTCTATCTCAAGGTCCGTTTTTCCCTCAGGATCTCAAATCATTAAATTTGAAGGTATGGAGATTGAACGCTTAGTTCTTAGTCATAGAGGTTTCTCTTACTCAGTGATCAATACTATGTTGCAGGCTCGTAAATCTGTGTCTAGAAAGATTTATTACCGAGTTTGGAAGACTTACATTTCATGGTGTTCCTCACATAAGTTCTCTTGGCATTCTTTTAGAATTCCTAGAATTTTACAGTTTCTTCAGGATGGTTTGGACAAGGGTTTGTCCGCAAGTTCCTTGAAAGGACAAATCTCTGCTCTTTCTGTTCTGTTTCACAGAAAAATTGCTAATCTTCCTGACATTCGTTGTTTTGTTCAGGCTTTGATTCATATCAAGCCTGTCATTAAGTCAATCTCTCCTCCTTGGACTCTTAATTTGGTTTTGAGAGCTTTACAGGCTCCTCCGTTTGAGCCTATGCATTCTCTGGACATTAAATTACTTTCTTGGAAAGTATTGTTTCTTTTGGCTATCTCTTCTGCTAGAAGAGTTTCTGAATTATCTGCTCTTTCTTGTGAGTCTCCTTTTCTGATTTTTCATCAGGATAAGGCAGTTTTGCGGACTTCATTTAAATTTTTACCTAAGGTTGTGAATTCCAACAATATTAGTAGAGAAATTGTTGTCCCTTCATTGTGTCCTAATCCTAAGAATTCTTTGGAAAGATCTTTGCATTCTTTGGATGTGGTAAGAGCTTTGAAATATTATGTTGAATCTATTAAAAGTTTCAGAAAGACTTCTAGTCTATTTGTTATCTTTTCTGGTCCTAAGAAAGGTCAGAAAGCTTCTGCTATTTCTTTGGCTTCTTGGTTAAAACTTTTGATTCATCATGCTTATGTGGAGTCGGGTAAATCCCCGCCTCAGAGGATTACGGCTCATTCTACTAGGTCAGTTTCTACTTCCTGGGCTTTTAAGAATGAAGCTTCTGTTGATCAGATTTGCAAAGCAGCAACTTGGTCTTCTTTGCATACTTTTACTAAATTCTACCATTTTGATGTTTTCTCTTCTTCAGAAGCAGTTTTTGGTAGAAAAGTTCTTCAGGCAGCTGTTTCAGTTTGATTCTTCTGCTTATAATTTCAGTTTTTTTCATTTATAAGATTAAAACTTTTTTATTTTGGTTGTGGATTCTTTTTTCAGCGGAATTGGCTGTCTTTATTTTTATCCCTCCCTCTCTAGTGACTCTTGCATGGAGTTCCACATCTTGGGTATTTGCTATCCCATACGTCACTAGCTCATGGACTCTTGCCAATTACATGAAAGAAAACATAATTTATGTAAGAACTTACCTGATAAATTCATTTCTTTCATATTGGCAAGAGTCCATGAGGCCCACCCTTTTTATGGTGGTTATGATTTTTTTGTATAAAGCACAATTATTCCAATTCCTTGTTGATGCTTTCGCTCCTTTCTTATCACCCCACTTCTTGGCTATTCATTAAACTGAATTGTGGGTGTGGTGGGGGTTGTATTTATAGGCATTTTGAGGTTTGGGAAACTTTGACCCTCCTGGTAGGAATGTATATCCCATACGTCACTAGCTCAAGGACTCTTGCCAATATGAAAGAAATAAATTTATCAGGTAAGTTCTTACATAAATTATGTTTTTTTTCTTTCATGATTCAGATAGAGCATGCAATTTTAAGCAACTTTCTAATTTACTCCTATTATCAAATTTTCTTCGTTCTCTTGCTATCTTTACTTGAAAAAGCAGGAATGCAAGCTTAAAGGGACAGTCTACACTAGAATTTTTATTGTTTTAAAAGATAGATAATCCCTTTATTACCCATTCCCCAGTTTTGCATAACCAACACAGTTATAATAACATACTTTTAAGCTCTGTGATTAACTTGTATCTAAGCCTCTGCAAACTGCCCCTTTTTTCAGTTCTTTTGACAGAGTTTCAATCTAGCCAATCAGTGCCTGCTCCCAGATTACTTCACGTGCACGAGCACAGTGTTATCTATAGGAAATATGTGAACTAACACCGTCTAGTGGTGAAAAACTGTTAAAATGCAATCTGAAAGAGGTGGGCTTCAAGGTCTAAGAAATTAGCATATGAACCTCCTAGGTTAAGCTTTCAACTAAGAATACCAAGAGAACAAAGCAAAATTGGTGATAAAAGTAAATTGGAAAATTGTTTAAAATGACATGCTCTATCTGAATCATGAAAGTTTATTTTGGCCTAGACTGTCCCTTTAAGAGTCGGCCCATTTTTGGTTTAGCATCTGAGTAGCGCTTCCTGATTGTTGGCTAAATGTAGCAAACCAATCAGCAATTCTACCCAGGTGCTGAACCAAAAATGGGCTGGCTCCTTACCTTACATTCCAGCATTTTAAATAAAGATATCAAGGGAACGAAGAAAAATTGATAATAGGACAAAATTAGAAAGGTGCTTAAAATTGCATGCTCTATCTGTATTATGAAAGAAAAAATGTGGGTTTAGTATCCCTTTAACGATATTTTTCAATTTATAATAAAACAAAAAACATTTTACAAAAATGCTTTCTTTTTGCCATATTTATTGACAGCTATGGTGAGGACTATTGTGCATAATGTGGAGGCTGTATATCATCTGATCTGGCAGCTTTTTTTTATGCAAACATTTCAAAAATCTATTTTCTCTGCAACCGCATATCTTAGAACTGTAAATCTTGCTGTATAACCTTATATTGTGACCTAGAGTCACAGTTGTTCATGTTGAAAGACTTGGTCACAAGCTGTGGCAGCCATATTTGTTTACACGAAAATTTCAAAAATGTGTTTTCTTTGCAACCACTTATGCTAAATCTGTGAAATTGTGATGTAGAGTTACATCTGTTCATGTTCAAAGTATTGGTCACATGGTTTGGCAGCCATCTTGAAAAACGCAAACATTTTGAAAATGTGATTTCTTTGCAACTGCTTATGTTAGAGCTGTGGATCGTGCTGTATGACTTTATGTTGTGACTTAGCTGCTCGTATGCCATTGCAAAGACGATGCGCTTGGCCACCTCTATTGCTGCTTGCAGCTATATTATTATATTTGTATACATTTCTTAGGAAAGAACAAGCAAATTAATTGGCAAAAAACTCACGTTAAAGCCAGAGTTTTCTATAAAATGTGTAAAAGCAAGGAAATCCCTAACTTAAATGGTCCCACTGCTCCTCTTTTGGGAGCTTTGTATGACATCATCTATGACATCACTGATGACATCCTTGATGACATCCTCATTAAAGGGACAGTCCAGTCCAAAACAAACTTTCATTATTCAGATAGGGCTTGCAATTTTAAACAATTTTCCAATTTACTTCTATCACCAATTTTGGTTTGTTCTTTTGGTATTCTTAGTTGAAAGCTAAATGTAGGAGGTCCATATGCTAATTTCTAAGCCCTTGAAGGCCGCCTCTTAGCTCAGGGCATTTTGACAGTTTTTCACCATTAGAGGGTGTTAGTTCATGTGTTCCATATAGATAGCACTGTGCTCACGCACATGGAGTTTGTAGCCAGCACTGATTGGCTACAATGCAAGTCTGTCAAAAGAACTGGAATAGGGGGGCAGTTTGCAGAGGCTTAGATACAAGGTAATCACAGAGGTAAAAAATGTATTAATATAACTGTGTTGGTTATGCAAAACTAGAGAATGGGTAATAAAGGGATTATCTATCTTTTAAAACAATAAATATTCTGGTGTAGACTGTCCCTTTAACATCACTCATAACATTTTTATATATTTGTGTGTGTGTGTGTGTATATATGGTTTGTGCAGAAATGTATATTATAAAAAGTACACACTTTTTAACTTTTGCAACAGTACAGGTGATGCCACTAGAGACATGTGTTAGTTATTTGTTGTAAGGGGAGCACGGATTATCTCAATCTTGTTTTTGGCAGATAACTGCAGCCGGTATTGTTAACGTGTTTTCCCAGTGATCACAATTCTAAAATGCTTCTAATATTTAATATCTTGATGATTCAAAACTTTAACTCCCAAGTATACTAAAAGAACTAAACAAATTAGAAAAAAAGAAGTGAACTAGAAAGTCTTTTTTTAAAACTGCATCCTCTATCTAAATCATGAAAGAGAAAATGTGGGTTTCATGTCCCTTTAATGCTTAGCTCTATAAGAACAGAACGTTTCTAATATATAACTGTATTAGCCTAAACAATACATTGAGAATAGCCTTGGCTAAACAAACAATTTGTCAAATTGAATAAAGCAAAGCTTATTTAAGGCTAAACAATGGGCAAACATAAAGTGAACCATAAGGGTTCATGAAGCATGTGAACTGTCTTATAGCATGCATTTTCATTATATTTTATAAAACCATTCTTTTACTCCCATTTTGTACTTGTCCAGCATCTAATGAGATTACACTACAAATGCCGCCCTTTCAAAATGCCAATAAATATGTAAGAGGCATTCCAATGCTGGCTGCAGGCTTGTCACATCTGTCCAGCTTATTTGTCAGTAGTCAAAATACTAATATAGCAACTCACGTGGGTGCCAATCCTTGTATGTGACAAGTATGTAAGTATAATGAACTACCAACAAATGACATTCCTTTTGCAATGGTAGGTAATACTATCGTTTTAGAGGAAGAGAAAAGTATACTTTATTCTTTACCTTTGAAGTATTGCTGTTTTATTTTTTTAATGCTTATCACAAAAATGCTTTGGAATTATAATGTCCACGTTCTGGTTAGGATTTCTCTACATTTCCCTACATTATGGTTAAAATGTAGTGTGACACGTTATATCACCACTCTCTTTCTCTCTCTGCTCAGTATAAAATGCTTGGTTATCTAAGCTCATTCAATATATGGTAGTGTGGATGATATAGAGACATCTTCCCAGGCTTGGAAGGTCTTTTTCTGGCATACCACGTATCTAGAGCAAAGCAATATTTCCCTATTTAGGTCTAGATTTCAAGTGGAGTGCAAAAATAATAGCGCCATTGAGTGCTAACTGTTCTCAAGTTAAATCAATAGCGCGCCTATTCTAGCGCTTGTATTGCAAGTTGAACGTATACAGATGGCACAGAAAATATTGGTACCCTTCCTTTTTTAGGAAAAATGCTAAATTTTCTCTGAGCTAAGTAAACACAGACACAAGTATTTACTATCTACCAATCTTTATTTCAAATGTAATAGAAAAGAAACTTCACTTTCGATTTACGACTTCACATATTACTTTAAAGAGCAAAACAAATGAGACTGGTACAGACAAAAATATTGGCATGCTTAACCTAATATTTTATAACACAGTATTTGAAAGACAATAACTGCAATCAGGTGCTTTCTGTAGCTCTGAATAAGATTTCTGCACTTTTTGACTAGGATTTTGACCCACTCTTCTTGAACAAACTGCTCTAGTTGTCCCTGTTTGATGGGTGCCTTTTCCCAACTGTGAGTTTCAGCTCTTTCCACAGATTTTCGATGTGATTAAGATCTGGACTCACATAAGGCCACTGTGGAATGTTCCAATGTTATCTTCTTATTTATTCTTCTGTGCTTTTTGAGATATGTTTTGGGTTGTTATCCTGCTGGAGGACCTGTGACTGAGACACAGCTGTCTCACACTGGGAGGTATGTTTTGCTCCAGAATGGCTTGATAGTCTTCTGATTCCATTGTGCCCTGCACAGATTCTAGGCACCAAGAACCAGAGGCATCAAAGCGAAACATCAGTGAGCCTCCTCCATGTTTCACAGTGGGGATGGTGTTCTTTTCTTTGTAAGTTTCTTTTTTCCTTCTGTAAATATGGAGTTGTTGGGGTTTGCCAAAAAGCTCTAGTTTTGTTTTGTCTGTCCAAAGGACATTCTCTTAGGACTGTGGCCCTTTTTATATATTTATTTTAACTTTATGTTTAATATGTATGCATGTGTGTATATATATAGATAGATATATACTATATATGTGTGTGTATGTGTAATGCTGTATTTTATAGATTTTTCATGTGTTTTTTATTCTAGCCCTAACACATTATTTTAGGTCTCAATTCATGGTAACTTCTTAGTGCTGTTATGTGTTGTGTTACAGCCCAACACATCACTTTCAACTTGTAATATGAGCGATGTTTAGTGCCGCTGCAATATCCGTTGAAAGTATAGGGCGTGGGATGTCGGCTGAGCTAAACATTCTTTGGTAATTCTTCTTTACAATTGACTTGTAATAACATATTGTGCTCTAATCCTAGCAGGGTACAACTATTAATTGCTCTCCATTTGTAATATAGGCCTTAGTATACTATTCTGAACTCAGGACAAAGTTTTGTTTTTGGAGTTTAAGCTATAGCCTAAGTATCACAGACTGGAAAAGCCAAACTCCACATATGGAATAGGGAGTCTACAACTTACCAAGTATAGCAAGAGTAAGCTCTAGATAGATTTATCCAGGAAGTGTTGATATAGTACAAATCTGTTTGGATCAATAAAAATATGACCAAGTACACACATAACTAATTTGCAGCATCCAATCCTTTTAAATGGTTAGATATTACACACTTATCAGTTTACCTGTTCTACAACATAGGGAATATATGCACTTACTTCATTATCTGGTCAGTGGTATTAATGATTGCCAAAAGATTACCACTGTCTTCCAAATTCTGCTGTTAGTTATGATGAAGTACTAAGACTCTGAGCCCCTAGAGTCATAGCCAGATTTATACACTTTGATGATCCTATGTGGGTTAATAAAATGCTTTGGGGTCAGTCCCTTGCTTACATATGTATCTTACCTTTAAAAAAAAAAAGATCATTTCATTAATGTGGATAATGATAACTGTGCAGTCAAGGTTTTAAAAGACAATATAAAAGACAGGAAGACTTCAGCAATTTTGGATAAAAATGCATCCCTGAGGTCATCAAGCTATATTATCTAATAACTAACATAAAATACATTTAAATAATTTCATCCAGAGCATTCAGAATGGGCTTATTTCATAATATGCCCTAGCAAAGATGGATGAGTTATTGTTTAAAAAACAAAATGTATGCTTACCTGATAAATGTATTTATTTCTTGACATGGTGAGTCCACAGAATCATCAATTACTGTTGAGAATATCACTCCTTGCCAGCAAGAGGAGGCAAAGAGCACCACAGCAAAGCTGTTAAGTATTACTTCCCTTCCCACAACCCCCAGTCATTCGACCAAAGGAAAAGGAGAGAAAGGATATGACACAAGGTGCAGAGGTGCCTGAGGTTTATATAAAAAAAAATGTCTGAAAAACAGGGGGACCGTGGACTCACCGTGTCAAGAAAGAAATACATTTTTTTCAGGTAAGCATAAATTTTGTTTTTTTTCTTAAGACACGGTGGCCTAGATTTGGAGTTTTGTCGGTAACGACCCGCGTAGCTAACACCGGCTTTTTTCTGGCCGCACCATAAAAATAACTCTGGTATTGAGAGTCCACAAAAAGGCTGCGTTAGGCTCCAAAAAAGGAGCGTAGAGCATTTTTAACGCAGCTTCAACTCTCGATACCAGAGTTGCTTACGCAAGCGGCCAGCCTCAAAAACGTGCTCGTGCACGATTCCCCCATAGGAAACAATGGGGCTGCTTGAGCTGAAAAAAAACCTAACACCTGCAAAAAAGCAGCGTTCAGCTCTTAATGCAGCCCCATTGTTTGCTATGGGGAAACACTTCCTACGTCTGCACCTAACACCCTAACATGTACCCCGAGTCTAAACACCCCTAACCTTACACTTATTAACCCCTAATCTGCCGCCCCCGCTATCGCTGACCCATGCATATTATTTTTAACCCCTAATCTTCCGCTCCGTAAACTGCCGCTACTTACATTATCCTTATGTACCCCTAATCTGCTGCCCCTAACACCGCCGACCCCTATATTATATTTATTAACCCCTAATCTGCCCCCCACAACGTCGCCTCCACCCAACTACACTTATTAACCCCTAATCTGCCGAGCGGACCTGAGCGCTACTATAATAAATGTATTAACCCCTAAAGCTAAGTCTAACCCTAACACTAACACCCCCCTAAGTTAAATATAATTTTTATCTAACGAAATTAATTAACTCTTATTAAATAAATTATTCCTATTTAAAGCTAAATACTTACCTGCAAAATAAATCCTAATATAGCTACAATATAAATTATAATTACATTGTAGCTATTTTAGGATTAATATTTATTTCACAGGCAACTTTGTAATTATTTTAACCAGGTACAATAGCTATTAAATAGTTAAGAACTATTTAATAGTTACCTAGTTAAAATAATTTCAAAATTACCTGTAAAATAAATCCTAACCTAAGTTACAATTAAACCTAACACTATACTATCATTAAATTAATTAAATAAAATACCTACAATTACCTACAATTAAACCTAACACTACACTATCAATAAATAAATTAAATACAATTCCTACAAATAACTACAATGAAATAAACTAACTAAAGTACAAAAAATAAAAAAGAACTAAGTTACAAAAAATAAAAAAATATTTACAAACATAAGAAAAATATTACCACAATTTTAAACTAATTACACCTACTCTAAGCCCCCTAATAAAATAACAAAGACCCCCAAAATAACAAAATGCCCTACCCTATTCTAAATTACTAAAGTTCAAAGCTCTTTTACCTTACCAGCCCTGAACAGGGCCCTTTGCGGGGCATGCCCCAAGAAATTCAGCTCTTTTGCCTGTAAAAAAAAACATACAATACCCCCCCCCAACATTACAACCCACCACCCACATACCCCTAATCTAACCCAAACCCCCCTTAAATAAACCTAACACTAAGCCCCTGAAGATCTTCCTACCTTGTCTTCACCCTACCAGGTTCACCGATCCGTCCTGAAGAGCTCCTCCGATGTCCTGATCCAAGCCCAAGCGGGGGGCTGAAGAGGTCCATAATCCGGCTGAAGTCTTCATCCAAGCGGGAGCTGAAGAGGTCCATGATCCGGATGAAGTCTTGTATCAACGGCATCTTCAATCTTCTTTCTTCCGGATCCATCTTGCAGACCTCTGACGCGGAACAACCTCTTCTCCCGACGCCTACTAGCCGAATGACGGTTCCTTTAAGGGACGTCATCCAAGATGGCGTCTCTCGAATTCCGATTGGCTGATAGAATTCTATCAGCCAATCGGAATTAAGGTAGGAATATTCTGATTGGCTGATTCGATCGGCCAATCAGATTGAGCTTGCATTCTATTGGCTGTTCCGATCAGCCAATAGAATGCGAGCTCAATCTGATTGGCTGATTGGATCAGCCAATCGGATTGATCTTGATTCTGATTGGCTGATTCCATCAGCCAATCAGAATATTCCTAACTTAATTCCGATTGGCTGATAGAATCCTATCAGCCAATCGGAATTCGAGGGACGCCATTCGGCTAGTAGGCGTCGGGAGAAGAGGATGTTCCGCGTCGGAGGTCTGCAAGATGGATCCGGAAGAAAGAAGATTGAAGATGCAGTTGATAGAAGACTTCATCCGGATCATGGACCTCTTCAGCTCCCGCTTGGATGAAGACTTCAGCCAGATCATGGACCTCTTCAGCCCCCCGCTTGGGCTTGGATCAGGACATCGGAGGAGCTCTTCAGGACGGATCGGTGAACCTGGTAGGGTGAAGACAAGGTAGGAAGATCTTCAGGGGCTTAGTGTTAGGTTTATTTAAGGGGGATTTGGGTTAGATTAGGGGTATGTGGGTGGTGGGTTGTAATGTTGGGGGGGGTATTGTATGTTTTTTTTTACAGGCAAAAGAGCTGAATTTCTTGGGGCATGCCCCGCAAAGGGCCCTGTTCAGGGCTGGTAAGGTAAAAGAGCTTTGAACTTTAGTAATTTAGAATAGGGTAGGGCATTTTGTTATTTTGGGGGTCTTTGTTATTTTATTAGGGGGATTAGAGTAGGTGTAATTAGTTTAAAATTGTTGTAATATTTTTCTTATGTTTGTAAATATTTTTTTATTTTTTGTATCTTAGTTCTTTTTTATTTTTTGTACTTTAGTTAGTTTATTTCATTGTAGTTATTTGTAGGAATTGTATTTAATTTATCTATTGATAGTGTAGTGTTAGGTTTAATTGTAGGTAATTGTAGGTATTTTATTTAATTAATTTAATGATAGTATAGTGTTAGGTTTAATTGTAACTTAGGTTAGGATTTATTTTACAGGTAATTTTGTAATTATTTTAACTAGGTAACTATTAAATAGTTCTTAACTATTTAATAGCTATTGTACCTGGTTAAAATAATTACAAAGTTGCCTGTAAAATAAATATTAATCCTAAAATAGCTACAATGTAATTATAATTTATATTGTAGCTATATTAGGATTTATTTTACAGGTAAGTATTTAGCTTTAAATAGGAATAATTTATTTAATAAGAGTTAATTAATTTTGTTAGATTTAAATTATATTTAACTTAGGGGGGTGTTAGTGTTAGGGTTAGACTTAGCTTTAGGGGTTAATACATTTATTATAGTAGCGGTGAGCTCCGGTCGGCAGATTAGGGGTTAATGTTTGAAGTTAGGTGTCGGCGATGTTAGGGAGGGCAGATTAGGGGTTAATACTATTTATTATAGGGTTAGTGATGCGGATTAGGGGTTAATAACTTTATAATAGTAGCGGTGCGGTCCGCTCGGCAGATTAGGGGTTAATAAGTGTAGGCAGGTGGAGGCGACGTTGTGGGGGGCAGATTAGGGGTTAATAAATATAATATAGGGGTGGGCAGTGTTAGGGGCAGCAGATTAGGGGTACATAAGTATAACGTAGGTGGCGGTCGGCAGATTAGGGGTTAAAAATTTTTTATCGAGTGGCGGCGATGTGGGGGGGGCCTCAGTTTAGGGGTACATAGGTAGTTTATGGGTGTTAGTGTACTTTAGAGTACAGTAGTTAAGAGCTTTATGAACCGGCGTTAGCCCAGAAAGCTCTTAACTACTGACTTTTTTCCTGCGGCTGGAGTTTTGTCGTTAGATGTCTAACGCTCACTTCAGCCACGACTCTAAATACCGGAGTTAGAAAGATCCCATTGAAAAGATAGGATACGCAATTTACGTAAGGGGATCTGCGGTATGGAAAAGTCGCGGCTGAAAAGTGAGCGTTAGACCCTATTTTGAGTGACTCCAAATACCGGAGTTTGCCTAAAACCAGCGTTAGGAGCCTCTAACGCTGGTTTTCACGGCTAACGCCAAACTCCAAATCTAGGCCGGTGAGTCCACGGAATCATCAATTACTGTTGGGAATCAATACCCAAGCTAGAGGACACAGATGATTAGGGAGGGACAAGACAGGTAACCTAAACAGAAGACACCACTGCTTGAAAAACCTTTCTCCCGCAAGAACCTCATTTGAGGCCAAAGAATCTAATTTGTAAAATTTTGATAAGGAATGCAGAGAAGACCAAGTTGCAGCCTTGCAAATCCATTTCACAGAAGCTTAATTTTTCAAAACCGAAGAAGAGACCGCCCTAGTGGAATGAGCTGTAATCCTCTCAGGAGACTGCTGCCCAGCAGTCTCATAAGCAAAACCAATTAAACTTCTCCACCAGAGGGAAAGAGAAGTAATAGAAGCTTTCTGACCCTTACCCTTCCCAGAGAAACAAACAAACATGACAGAAGACTGGAGAAATCCTTAGTCCTCTGTAAATAAAATCGTAGAGCATGCACAAATACCAAGTTGTGCAACAAACGTTATTCAGAAAAGAAGAACTACGACAAAGACGGTACAACAATTTCCTTAAATTTACTTAGAAAGGAACCTAACTTCGAAAAAAGGGCCACCCAATCAGTATGAAAGATAAGATAAGGCGAATCACACTGCAAAGCTGAGAGATCTGATACTCACCGAGCAGAAGCGATAGCAAAAACAAACAAAACCTTCCAAGATAACCATTAATATCTATGGAATGCAATGGCTCAAAAATAGCTTGCTGCAGATCTTTAAGAGCAAAAGTTAAGGCTCCCAGGAGGAGCAACAGACTTAAACACAGGCCTGATTCTAACCAAGGCCTGACAAAAGGATTGCACATTTGGCCCGTCCGACCAGAGGCTTATGCAGCAGGAAAAGATAATGCAGAAATCTGACAAAAATCTTACTCCAATTCCTGTAGAAAAGATAAAATTCTAATATTCCTACTCCAAGAATAGCCCTTACATTCACACCAATAAAGATATTTACACCATATTTTATGGTAAATCATCCTCGTAACAGACTTGCAAGCCTGAATCATGGTCCACTGTCCAACGTAGAAAAACCATGCTTAGACAGAACTAAGCATTCGATATCCAAGCAGTCAGCTTCAGAGAAATGAAAATTTGGATGAAAGAAGGGACCCTGAATCAGAAGGTCTTTCCTCAGAGGCAGTCTCCAAGGTGGAAAAGATTTAATCTCCACTAGGTCTTCATACCAGAACCTGTGAGGCCACGTAGGGACTACTAGAATTACCTATGCTCTCTCCTATTTGACACGAGCAATGACTCGTGGAAGGAGAGCAAATGGAGGAAACAGGTATGCCAGCCTCAAATCCCAAGGATCCATCAGAGCATCTATCTGAGCAGCCTGAGGATCTCTTGACTTCAAACCGAACCTTGGAAGCTTGGCATTTTGCCAAGACACCATCAGATCCAACTCCGGCACCGCCCATTTGAGGGTTAAGATGGAGAACACCTCCGGATGGAGTTCCCAGGATAAAAAGCCTATCTGCTTAGGAATCCACTTCCCAGTTGTCCTCTCCTGGAATGTGTATGGCAGATAAACAACAATTGTGAGCTTCCACCCACTGAACAATCCAGGTCACCTCCTACATGGCTAAGGAGCTCTGAGTTCCTCCCTGGTGGTTGATGTAAACCATAGAGGTGATAATGCCCTACTGGAACCAAGCTAAGGACAATAGAGGCCAAGCCTACAGAGCATTGTACATTGCTCTCAACTCTAAGATGTGAAAGAGGAGAGCAGACACTTCTGAGTCCATAATCCCTGCGCTGTAAACAAGACCCAGACTGCTTCCCAGCCCATCAGGTTGGCATCCATGGTCACATCACCCAGGGATGTCTCTAGAAGCACGTGCCCTGAGACAGATACTCCTGAGAAACCATTACGGGAGAGAATCTCTTGTAGACTTATCTAGATCTATCCTCTAAGACAGATCCAAATGTTTACCATTTTATGGAAAATAGCAAAGGTAATGATGTCCATGATAACCATTAGACTCAATTCCCTCCATTGAGTCACTGAAAAGAGAAAGTAAACTCAACTGCAGCTAGATCCCAACTCCCAACCTCCTGGTTTCAAGATGATTAAGCTATCTACCGGACCACTAGTGCTTGCCGAGGGCCGAACAGTAGACTGCAGAGAGAGAAAAAGGGACAATACACCACCCTTTTAGATAGAACAAGGGAAATCTCCAGATTCATTTCCCATCCATGGGAAAATAGATTGGACAAGATCTCTTGAAAAAGAGTCTTTGCACAAGGAAGATGACACCTGAAGCTATGTTGTCCAGAAAAACACCCTTGCAATACCCCAAGACCTAAAAAAACTTTCTAGGTGGACTCAGAAACTTGAGAAAATCCTGAATCATGGGAACAAAAAATACACATCCTTCAGGACTATGTTCGTTATAAACAGGACATCTTGACCAAAGGAGAATGGATACTACTTTGAAGGTCAGAACCAGAGAAACTTAAGGAAAATACCTAGATCCTTTTCCCAGATTTAGACTGGAAGTATTACTCTCAGAGAGAAAGGTCCTGAACCCAGTTCAAGAAATGCCTCTCATCATACCTGGATTGCAGATACTCTAGAAAGAGGAATCTGCTGTAGAAAAAAGGAAAGGAAAACTTTCCCTTAGTCTTACTCTCTTGACATGTGGTAGAAAAACCTTTTTTCACCCATAAAGTCAGAGGTAATGTGCCAGACCAAGTCCAAACAAGGTCCCATCTCCAAGTACTAACCAGGCCCAAACCTGCTAAGCTTCCGAGATCCGACTAGATTGGGCGCATTCAGGGTGGAGTGGCCATAGGCCTTGAAATGTAACGCCAGAAGCGTGGATTTGGACAAAACATAAAATATTAAACCTCCAAGTGTAGAACTATAAAGCCTAGGCTGTACCACTAACCTACAGGTAGGCTTCTCAGCTGCCCAAGATTTCAGTCACAATGCCCGGCGGGCTAGTACTGCAAGTCTAATAAGACAAGGCCTTCTTCGAGTGAACAATTATAAGTCCAGCTTCTTATCCATGGATCCATAAGAGCAGCTACTGTCCATAGGGATTGAAGTTCTCTGAGCCAAAGTAGAAAAGCTCCCTTCAACTTAGGACACTGTGCATTTTAATGGAGTCAACAACAGAAAAATCATGTAAAGGATGGGAGACAGGGAGGATGGTATCCCTAGCTTCTCCTATTCCTGTGAAAATATTCAAGGCACAAAAAATCATATAAATGATAAAGTTTACAAAACTTTTCAAGGTTGACAATGACAGGGGTATCAATGTCATCCAAGAAGCTAAAACCTCCTATAACAGTACATGAGGTGTGCAAGCATTCATCTGATGGAGATGACTTCAGCATCAAATGAAGGAATTATACTGTCCAAATCTGAGATTTCACCCTTTTAATTAATGGTGAATCCTCTTCACTAGACTTAGGAGAGAGAAAAAACCTGCGTATCAAAAAGTGGAGCAGAAATCTTACTATCTTAACTTTAAATGTCCTCTTGCATTTTCCCTATAGGAAGGAAAAAACAGACCAAGCCACAGCTACCGCAGAGCATACCTGAGCTGCCAATTCTGTATGCAAAAACACTCCTCCTGGAGATAGTGAGGAACCTCAGGGCACTGCATGTGATGCCATAAAGTCTTGGGACATTCAAGGAGAAAACTGTGGCATTGCCATAACAGTATCATCCTGGGAGACATAAAACTCATAGTAAATGACCTCTTGGTAACATCTAACTGTACTATTCATCACTGTTGCTAAACAAACAGCACAGAAACATAAATATTTTATTCACTCAAAATGTTCAAACTGAGATGCACAGATCTTACAGAACCACAATTGTTCTTTAAGAACATTAATTTGTCTAAGCATTTGTCCAAACACCCTGAACACAAGCCCCACATAAAATCAATGATAAACTTGTATTATATATCAGAGAGAAGTATCTCACAAAATATATAGCTCTTAAGGGGTTCAACTCTCTAACCTATCCCAGGCGAGATAGTTACTATTAAGTTAGCAAAGAATTTATAAAAATTTAATAATGCAGGGATGAAAAAAGAAAACGTGTCATTCTCATCAGAAAAGCATCAAGAGCGAGGAATGTCTTATTTTCATAAAAATCACTAAAATCAATGATAAACTCTTTTTATATATCAGCTACAACATAGCAGAATAAAAATGCCTTTCCACTCTCAGTTTTCGGAGAGAGAGGCGGTGTTCAATCCCCAACAATGGCGCTGCTCTTCACTGAGAAGAAGGAGGCGGAGCCACAATCATACTGGGAAGAAGCACGCTTAACTCTTTATAGTAAATACCAAAATCCCAGTAACCAACAGTGAGAGACATACGGGGCAATAAGGAACAACAATCATGAGACCATAAGCCCCTGTAGCTCCAGGGAGACATAAGGGTCTTCGCAGAAAAAACAGCAATTAAATCCCATATGAATGGTGCCTAACATAAAAAGCGCCCTTCTTCTAAAAATTTCCATTCGAGATACAGCTCGACATAGGCATTAATCCATTTATACATAGGCCTTTCTGTTAATAAAATACAGAATCTTTCTCCCTGAGTTAAAATAATACTGTCCCAAATAGAGAGTTAACTCATTCCTGTCCTGAAGGAGATTAACCCTTATTCTCATGTCACAAGTTATATAGTACCTGTTCACTGGCATAAAAAAACCTCCTGAAGGATTATGTGTCCCCAAGAAATTGCAGGTTAAAGCAATAGATGGTTAACTTTACCTGTAGGTATCTTGTCTTAACCCCTTCAGTGCCAGCCTTCTAACCCCAGAGGACAAAAGGCACTTACCTGCTCATCCAACTGTCCGGCAGGGAGACAGCACACAAGAATGCTGCTTTTTAGAGAGGCCTGTGGAAACAGAAAGATCAGAGTAAACCTACACAGGCTTTCTATACAAGGTCAGCAACATGTCAGGAAAAAACGCAGTGAGGCCCACCTCACAAGTTCCCAACTGTTTAAAAGCTACCACTGCCCTACTGAAGAGACTAACATGGAGTACAGCTAGACCCAATCTTGAGAGGAAAGATCAGAGCAAACCTACTCTGGCTTTCAAAATAATAAAATCTTGACTGAAGTGAAATAAATCCAATCTTCTTCAGACACCAAAAACTTCAACTCCTCCTTGCACTGAAGACAAAGAGAATGACTGGTTGTTGTGGGAAGGGAAGTGATACTTAACAGCTTTGCAGTGGTGCTCTTTGCCTCCTCCTGCTGGCCAGGAGTGATATTCCCTACAGTAATTGATGATTCCGTAGACTCACCGTGCCTTAAGAAAGAAAGATAGATAATCCCTTTTTTTACCATTCCCCAGTTTTGCATGAACAACACTGTTATAGAAATACACTGTGTGCAGAATTATTAGGCAAATGAGTATTTTGACCACATCATCCTCTTTATGCATGTTGTCTTACTCCAAGCTGTATAGGCTCGAAAGCCTACTACCAATTAAGCATATTAGGTGATGTGCATCTCTGTAATGAGAAGGGGTGTGGTCTAATGACATCAACACCCTATATCAGGTGTGCATAATTATTAGGCAACTTCCTTTCCTTTGGCAAAATGGGTCAAAAGAAGGACTTGACAGGCTCAGAAAAGTCAAAAATAGTGAGATATCTTGCAGAGGGATACAGCACTCTTAAAATTGCAAAGCTTCTGAAGCGTGATCATCGAACAATCAAGCGTTTCATTCAAAATAGTCAACAGGGTCGCAAGAAGCGTGTGGAAAAACCAAGGCGCAAAATAACTGCCCATGAACTGAGAAAAGTCAAGCGTGCAGCTGCCAAGATGCCACTTGCCACCAGTTTGGCCATATTTCAGAGCTGCAACATCACTGGAGTGCCCAAAAGCACAAGGTGTGCAATACTCAGAGACATGGCCAAGGTAAGAAAGGCTGAAAGACGACCACCACTGAACAAGACACACAAGCTGAAACGTCAAGACTGGGCCAAGAAATATCTCAAGACTGATTTTTCTAAGGTTTTATGGACTGATGAAATGAGAGTGAGTCTTGATGGGCAAGATGGATGGGCCCGTGGCTGGATTGGTAAAGGGCAGAGAGCTCCAGTCCAACTCAGACGCCAGCAAGGTGGAGGTGGAGTACTGGTTTGGGCTGGTATCATCAAAGATGAGCTTGTGGGGCCTTTTCGGGTTGAGGATGGAGTCAAGCTCAACTCCCAGTCCTACTGCCAGTTTCTGGAAGACACCTTCTTCAAGCAGTGGTACAGGAAGAAGTCTGCATCCTTCAAGAAAAACATGATTTTCATGCAGGACAATGCTCCATCACATGCGTCCAAGTACTCCACAGCGTGGCTGGCAAGAAAGGGTATAAAAGAAGAAAATCTAATGACATGGCCTCCTTGTTCACCTGATCTGAACCCCATTGAGAACCTGTGGTCCATCATCAAATGTGAGATTTACAAGGAGGGAAAACAGTACACCTCTCTGAACAGTGTCTGGGAGGCTGTGGTTGATGGTGAACAGATCAAAACACTGACAGAATCCATGGATGGCAGGCTTTTGAGTGTCCTTGCAAAGAAAGGTGGCTATATTGGTCACTGATTTGTTTTTGTTTTGTTTTTGAATGTCAGAAATGTATATTTGTGAATGTTGAGATGTTATATTGGTTTCACTGGTAAAAATAAATAATTAAAATGGGTATATATTTGTTTTTTGTTAAGTTGCCTAATAATTATGCACAGTAATAGTCACCTGCACATACAGATATCCCCCTAAAATAGCTATAACTAAAAACAAACTAAAAACTACTTCCAAAACTATTCAACTTTGATATTAATGAGTTTTTTGGGTTCATTGAGAACATGGTTGTTGTTCAATAATAAAATTAATCCTCAAAAATACAACTTGCCTAAAAATTCTGCACTCCCTGTATACTTTTTACCTCTGTACTTACCTTGTATCCAAGCTTCTGCAGACTGCCTCCTTATCTCAGAGCTTTTGACAGACTTGCATTTCAGGCAATTAGTGCTGACTCTTTAATAACTTCCCGTGCATGAGCACAATGTTATTTAAATGAAACACATGAACTAATGCCCTCTAGCTGTGAAAAAACCTGTCAAATGCATTCAGATCAGAGGTGGCCTTCAAGGTCTTAGAAATTAGCATATGAGCCTACCTAGGTTTAACTTTCAACTAAGAATACCAAGGGAAAACAAAGCAAATTTGAAGATAAAAGTAAATTAGAAAGTGTTTTAAATTTGCATGCCCTATCTGAATCATGAATGTTTAATTTGGACTTTACTATCCATTTAAACTCAAGAAATTTCTATTATGCATATGAAAGAGGACAATTTAAATGGATAGACAGTCCAAAATTGAAATGTGCATAGGTAAATTTCAATTTTAAATAGAAACATTTTTGCAATATACTTTTATTAGCAAAAATGCATCTAGCAAAGTTGATACTGTTTTTTCAGCAGCATAAATACATATGCTGTTTGGGCCTGTGCACCAGTATTTAAGGTCACAGAGCTAAGGGTGGCATGTATTATGCCTGTGAAGACTTAGGGCTCCATTTATGAAGCTGCAAAAGTGTTTTAGACCTCTGCTACTTAACATCTCTGCCACCTCGTGGATTACATCATCATCCTATCCAGATGTGGGCCTCCATTACATATAGAGCGTTGCTGCAAAACCCGTCGACGCCAGATTTTGCGCGATTTTGGTATTACATATACGGCGTAGCATACAAGTTATGGCCGTATATTTCACCCGTCGCTGAGTATGGGAGCACCATAACTCCTGAAAATGCCTGCAAAAATAAACTAACACCTAACGCATGCGCAATGTCTATCTACCTGTCAACCGCAATCCCCCACCGCAATAACTAATAAACTGTATTAACCCCTAAACCGCCATAGCCCACACCTCAATTAACCTATTCTAGTATTAACCCCTAAACCGCCATATAGCCTATTAAATGTATTAACCCCTAATCTGTCGCCACTATAATAAAGTTATTAACCCCTAACCCTAACACCCCCCTAACTTAAAAATTATTTAAATAAATCTTAATAAAATTAATATTATTAACTAAATTATTCCTATTTAAAACTAAATACTTACCTATAAAATAAACCCTAAGATAGCTACAATATAATTAAATAAATGACCTGGGTCACCAGAGGGCGCTCACTATGCACAACATATGAAATATAATAAAAAATTAGCAACATATACTCATAACAATAGTGTTTTGTATAAACGCTGCTATAAGACTAAACAATTGTACAGTAACAATTATTAATAATGGAAAGGGGAATCTCATTAAATGGCGTTAGATTCAATGTCCATGTGTGGTTGGCAAGATGTAAATGTAGATTCCTTGAGGTCCTGTGAATCCAAATCGGTCCCCAGGCTAGGAAAACTTTCCCACGGCTGCACTCTCCACGCCAATCCCAGAAAGGAAACGTGTTTGCTGAGAAGATGAGAAAAAGAAGAGAGGCGCACAAATGTGTGTATCAATCGGTATAACTTGGCATACACTCCAAATATTGTGTGCACAGGGTACTCACAATTTAGCACAGCACACCAGTGTGCTTGTGGAAGCGGGCTGGCACTCAGAGCTGACCAGCTGGCTCTCTCCGGCTCTCTCCTGGAAATGACGGCTTTCCTGTATGATAGACTGTCTGGTAGTGGTATGCTTGTATTCAAACTCCAGGCTCAAGTTGTATTAAAACAAATTTAAAAACTTTTATTGCACAGGGTTGACAAGCACATAATGCAATTGGTACATAAAATATTGCTATGCGTTTCTCGGCCCTCCATATATTTTATATGCCTGATGAAACGGCCAGGAGTACCCTGTGCACACAATATTTGGAGTGTATGCCGAGTTATACCGATTGATACACACATTTGTGCGCCTCTCTTCTTTTTCTCATCTTCTCTACAATATAATTAATAATTACATTGTAGCTATTTTAGGATTTATTTTTATTTTACAGGCAACTTTGCATTTATTTTATCTAGGTACAATAGATAATAAATAGTTATTAACTATTTAATAGTTACCTAGTTAAAATAATTACAAATTTACCTGTAAAATAAAACCTAACCTAAGTTACATTTACAACTAACACTACACTATCATTAAATTAATTAAATAAATTAACTACAATTACCTAAAATTAAATACAATAAAATAAAATAAACTATAGTACAAAAAAAACAAACACTAAATTACAGAAAATAAAAAAATTACAAGAAGTTTAAACTAATTACACCTAATCTAAGCCCCCCATATAAAATAAAAAAGCCCCCAAAATAATAAGATGCCCTACCCTATACTAAATTACATATAGCCCTTAAAAGGGCTTTATGCGGGGCATTGCCCCAAAGTAATCAGCTCTTTTACCTGTAAAAAAAGAAATACACCCCCCCAACATTAAAACCCACCACCCACACCCAACCTTACTCTAAAACCCACCCAATCCCCCTTAAAAAAACAAAAGACCTAACACTACCCCATTGAAGATCACCCTACCTTGAGCCGTCTAGAAGTCTTCATCCGATCCGGGCACAAGTGGTCCTCCAGCTGGGCAGAAATCTTCATTCGATCCGGGCAGAAGAGCTCCTCCATCCGGGCAGAAGTCTTCATCCAAGCGGCACCTTCTATCTTCTTCCATCCGAAGAGGAGCGGCTCCATCTTGAAGACATCCGACGCGGAGCATCCTTCCTGGCCGACGGACTAATGACGAATGAAGGTTCCTTTAAATGACAACATCCAAGATGGCGTCCCTTGAATTCCAATTGGCTGATAGGATTCTATCAGCCAATCGGAATTAAGGTAGGAAAAATCCTATTGGCTGATGCAATCAGCCAATCGGATTGAAGTTCAATCCCAATTGACTGATCCAATTAGCCAATAGGATTGAGCTCGCATTCTATTGACTGATTGGAACAGTCTTCAAGATGGAGCCGCTCCTCGTCGGATGGAAGAAGATAGAAGATGCCGCTTGGATGAAGACTTCTGCCCAGATGGAGGACCTCTTCTGCCCGGATCGGATGAAGACTTCTGCCCGGCTGGGTGAAGACGGCTCAAGGTAGGGTGATCTTCAATGGGGTAGTGTTAGGTTTTTTTAAGGGGGGATTGGGTGGGTTTTAGAGTAAGGTTGGGTGTGGGTGGTGGGTTTTAATGTGGGGGGTGTATTTCTTTTTTTACAGGTAAAAGAGCTGATTACTTAGGGGCAATGCCCCGCAAAAAGCCCTTTTAAGGGCTATTTGTAATTTAGTATAGGGTAGGGCATTTTATTATTTTGGGGGACTTTTTTATTTTGTTAGGGGGCTTAGATTAGGTGTAATTAGTTTAAACTTCTTGTAATTTTTTCTGTAATTTAGTGTTTGTTTTTTGTACTATAGTTTATTTTATTTAATTGTATTTAATTTTAGGTAATTGTAGTTAATTAATTTAATTAATTTAATGATAGTGTAGTGTTAGGTGTAATTGTAACTTAGGTTAGGTTTTATTTTACAGGTAAATTTGTAATTATTTTAACTAGGTAGCTATTAAATAGTTATTAACTATTTAATAGCTATTGTTCCTAGTTAAAATAAATACAAAGCTGCCTGTAAAATAAAAATAAATCCTAAAATAGCTACAAAGTAATCATTAATTATATTGTAGCTATCTTAGGGTTTATTTTATAGGTAAGTATTTAGTTTTAAATATGAATAATTTAGTTAATAATAGTAATATTATTTAGATTTATTTAAATAATATTTAAGTTAGGGGGGTGTTAGGGTTAGGGTTAGACTTAGGTTTAGGGTTAATAACTTTATTATAGTGGCGGCGACGTTGGCGGCGGCAGATTAGGGGTTAATACATTTAATAGCCTATGTGGGCTATGGCGGTTTAGGGGTTAATACTAGGATAGGTTAATTGCGTTGTGGGCTATGGCGGTTTAAGGGTTAATAATTAGGCTTATTGCGTTGTGGGGGGTTGTCGGTCTAGGGGTTAATACATTTATTATTAGTAGTGAGAGGGGGGATTGCGGATATAGGGGTTTTACGTGTTGGGCTATTTTTGGGAGGCAGGTTAGACTGTTACGGGAGATTTGATATTTCCTTACTTTTCTTAGGCGCCGGCAGTTTCTAAAGTGCCGTAAGTCACTATCGACTCCAGAAATTTGTAGTTACGCTCATTTCTGGACATCGCTAGCTTATCAGACTTACTGCACTTTAGGAACTGCCGGCGGGGTATATGTAATACCCCGATGTGCGAGGTTAAATTACGGGCGGCGCAGGTTCCCACGCTTGCGCCGAAACCTGAGCCGTATATGGGATCGTGCCCCTGTTCGGGATGACTGACAAACTCTGCTCTTATGCAAATAGTTGTGCAAATGCAGGGGTTATGGCATCATAAACATATGCTTGTGCAATGATTACTGCAGGCAGTAAATGCTACCGGCTCTCTGAGATACTGAAAGGACAGTTTCCCTGGAGTAAACCCTGTTCACCTGGCATTTCATAAATGGTGGCCTTATTTATGTCATATAAGTCACTAATGACTCTTTGAGAAGGTGTAAAGTTTGAATACAGGTGCACAGGGTGCTCACAGCATATGTGCATATGTCACTTGAAGCATTTTTGCTAATGCAAAACTTATTCTATTTAAAATGGGGGGGGGGGGGGTAAAATATCAATTTTAATCTTTCTATCCCTTTAAGTATGTTAAACAATTTTTTTTTTTCTTTAGTGCCAAGCCCCATAAGCATATCAAATGGTTATTTTTCTACACAGTATCAGTATACATTACAATTAACTTTTTTAAATGCAACATCATTATTTTTAATGTCCCAATCAATTTATGTTGATTAATGCAACTATGCTTTAACATAGAGATTCTGAAAGTGTGAATCAGATTTGGATACCCCTGCTCTTAAGAGTCATCGAAGCATATTTAACAACTACATTTCCAGCTTTTACTTTGCATACAGCAAAATAGATGGAAATATCTTATATAGCACAGTTTTGAAAAGCTGAATCTTTTCACAATATCATTTGTTAACTAAATATCATCATTAAGATAAACATGATTGTATCTTTATTAGTTAGAATAAAATGTCATCAAAATTGTGATCTGTGGTTCAAACAGGTCCATGTAACCAAGTCGATGTTAATGTACTGATTGATTTTGAGCTTTAGAATCTTCAGAACTTTTCAGTTAAAATATAAATACACATAGATGAATTACATCTTTGAATAGAAACATACTGTATTTGCTATATACATGTACTGGCAAAAAAATGCTCCTATTAAAAGTTATCACTGTTTTAGTGTTAACATTTTTCTCTGCATGTACATGTGAAGCATAACATGATATTCTCATTGCGCAATCATTTTAAATATTGCAGTTGCTCAGATCGCCAGTGGGGCTTGTATCATATCAGCCATTAACAAGTTGAGTCATTACCACATGATACAAGCATGTTAGGCTATTTGAGCAAGTGATGTGTTTTAAATGCTGGTGCATGAAGCATACTTAAATACACCTTTGGAACAGCTATAGATTTTATTTGAAGCATTTTTGCCAATACAAGTATAGTGCAAAAATGTTTCCATGTGCATTTCAATTTTGGCTAGAATGTCTCTTTAAGAGGACATTTGAGTATCTCCAGCTATGTAGGTTGTGTTCACTATAGACACAAAGGGGTAGATTTATTAAAGGTTGAGTGGACATGATTTGCTGTAGCGAATCATGTCCACTCGACCTCGCTAAATGCCGACAGTATACACTGTCAGCATTTAACATTGCACAAGCATTTCTTGTAAAATACTTGTGCAATGCTGCACCCTGCACACTCGAGGCAAATCAGCCGCTAGCAGGGGGTTTCAATCATCCCGATCGTATTAGATCGGGATAATTTCAGTCTGCCACCTAAAAGGTGGCAGAGAAATTAAGGGGCAGCGGTCTTACGATGGACATAGAAATCCACATCCGCTGCTTAATAAATCTACCCCTTAGAGCTAATTTTATTGGTCCATGAGTATAGTGGTTCGGATATGTTTTGTTTAGAAGAAAATGTATGTTTTTTTTAATTACTGATACAGCACAAAGATTGAGCTTCGTTTAAGTCAAAATATTTGTTTAGACTATGAACTTGAACTTTTCATTCATTTTTTTTTTTCAGGAATACCTTTCAAACACAATTTTACAGCTTTATATTGTAGTGATGTTGCCTTGGGGATATAGTTCTCTAGAGTGACATGCAATGCAGCACATATGTTGTCATTCAGTGTTATGTTGGTTTTGATCTATGTATTTGAAAAGCACACATATGCAAGTCAACAGAAACAGACTGAACAGAGGAACTAGAATTATTATTATTAAAATGATACTGTGTATAAGGAATAAAGCATACATCACCCTACACGTTCTAAAAGATACCTTTTTGATGAACTGCTAAAAAAGTATACGTCAGGTGAAGATATTTACAAATGTCAAAGCCTCTTATTTATACAACTTATCGTTTATAAGAACTCTAACTTATAGACAATATTTATTAAAAGGCCATTTAAACAAAGAGCTAAAAGAGCAATTTCATTTTTAAAAAGATCTTCTTAAGCAGTTAGACATACAGAGGCTCACCAACAAAGCTATTGCAATGACAACAAATACTGTAATATGCAACATGTATTGCTTTGATTTAATTTTAAACAGTTTATACTTAAAGGGGTATGAAACCCAAAAATATTCTTTAATGATTCTGATAGAGAACACAATTTTAAACAAATTTTATTTTACTTCTATTATGTAATGTGTTTTGTTCCTTGACATCCTTGGTTGAAAAGCACAGTAGGCTGCTGATTGGTGGTTGCATATATATGCCTTCTGTCATCGGTTTAATGATTGTGTTCATTTAGCTCCAAATAGTGAATTGCAGCTCCTTGATTAAAGGATACCAAAAGAAGGAAACAAAAATGTTAATTGAACTAAGTTGGAAAGCTGCTTAAAATGTATACTTTTCATGTACCATTAATATTTTGTATGCAAAAATGTTTTTTTTTTATTCTTTTTTTTTTTCTTTTAAATTTAAAGCTTTCTCCAATTCCTATATTATGCTATTGAAGGTGTTGTGTTTAAAGATTACACTCTGAGCTCAGCACCTTCTTTGTAAAACATTAATTCTGTGCATGTCACTTTTTTCTGCTTTCTACAACACAAGAAAGCAACACACAAAAATATGACCCCATAATTCCTTTTAAAATAATTAATTTCTTTATTAAGGGACATTTTCCTATTAAAAAAAATAATAATAAAAAATAAATAAATATATTTGGACTCATTGCAACAAAAACAAAGACACCTTGAAATAGCCTGTATCAATAATGCAATCAAATTACACATGATAATAAACATTTTCTGTGCCTTAATAAATCTATAACTTCTTCATGGTAGTTGGTATAATATTGTCACCGTGTGGATATATATTGTAACTACAACAAATACTATGCTTAAAGAGACACGTCATAATTCAGATAGAGCATGCAGTTTTAAGAGACTTTCCTATTTCCAATAATCAAATTGTGCAGTCTTTTTATATGCACACTTTCTGAGGCACAAACTCCTATTGAGCATGTGCAAAAGTTCACAGTGTATATGTATATGAGTCTGTTATTGCCTTATGGCTGTCACATGATACAGGGGCAAATCAAAGTAAATTTTGAAATGTGAGAAAAAAAAAATCATTCTTTTTATGATGCACGTGTTGGATATGCAATTTTACTGATTTTTGTTCCTTTAAATGGACATAAATATGCAAAATAAATGTCTCTAATGTGTTACATTGTTTTATTATTGCAATGTTGCTTACATATAATAATGTGTTTAACCATGCTAAGGGTTTAAACATATAGTTAAAGGGACACTGAACCCAAATTTTTTCTTTTGTAATTCAGAAAGAGCATGCAATTTTAAGCAACTTTCTAATTTATTCCTATTATCAATTTTTCTTCGTTCTCTTGCTATCTTTATTTGAAAAAGAAGGCATCTTAGATTTTTTTTTATTTCAGTACTCTGGACAGCACTTTTTATTGGTGGATGAATTTATCCACCAATCAGCAAGGACAACCCAGGTTGTTCACCAAAAATGGGCCGGCATCTAAACTTACATTCTTGCATTTCAAATAAAGATACCAAGAGAATGAAGAAAATTTGATAATAGGAGTAAATTAGAAAGTTGCTTAAAATGTCATGCTCAATCTGAATCATGAAATACATTTTTTGGGTACAGTGTCCCTTTAAAGTCAGCTTCAGAGTGGCAATACATTGCTGGGACCCATCTGAAGACAGCTGCTAAGGTAGTGACAAGCTAGCTCCCAGTAGTGCAACGCTTCTCCTCAGCTTACCTAAGTATGCTTTTCAACAAAGAATAGCAAAACTAAAGATTGTAACTCCCCATGAGAATAAGGCCCTCAATTCCTCCTGTATTTCCCTGTCAAATGTTGTCTCTTACAAGTTTTATTTATTTGTCAACTAATTGTGCCCATGGACAGTACTGTGGAATATCTTTGTGCTTTATTAAAAAAGTAAAATAATAATAATAATTATAAAGAAAATTTGATAACAGAAGTCATTTAAAATTGCATGCTCTACCTGACAACTCTTTTCGTTGAATTTGTATTGCTCTTGCAAAAGATGATATAAAAGTTGAAACATAGTGAGCATTATAGCAGGTTATTGTAGCTTATTTAGATTTTTTAAATGTTTTTTATTTCTAATAAACTCACTTGGTCTCCCTCATTGCATGAAGAAGTTGGAGTTGGACAGAAGTTGGTGTTTAATCCCTAGAGACCTGCGCCGCCAAGAAGAAATGTTGTCTGAGTTTTTTTCACTAATTCACGACTATTGTTGTCTCTTCTAAGTAGGCTGACCATATTGCCGCTTTAAGAAGGAACACATATGAAAAATACATATGTGAGGGTTCTTATACAAAACCATTTCTTTAAACAGCCCTGAAAACAGCCCTGACATATGTATTTTTCATATGTGTCCCTTTTTAAAGCGGCAATATGGTCAGCCTACTTCTAAGCAACAAAGACCACATGGGCATTTAATAAGATAAATTGCATAATTTGCTTGACAGGTTTAATATCCCCTTATTGTAAGTTGTCTTTTTGTGTTAGTTTGTTATTTCTCTTTAGTAATCTCAACCCAAATAGGTAAAACAGTCATGTTTAGTTTAGTGCTGTTAAACTAAACCTGATTTTCCCTTTGTACCATCATTTGCCTTTACCAACATATCAATCAAGTGTTTTTACTCTACAATAGGAAAAGATAACTTGATTTCTTTAATCTCAGGATTAGTTACTGATGTCTGTAATATTTTACCCTTTCTCATTTTGTGCTATATAACATTGTATTGTGTCTTGATGTCTTCTCCTTGGCATGTTGCCCTCTGCATTAGCCTATAGCAATAACAGTGAGGAAGAGCCACCCTCTCCAGTGGGCATGGAGGTTTTGGCACTATATCATGAATATTGATAACAGCTTAAAACATTGATAATAAAGGTTACAATAACTAGATACATGTAAAATAAAATTAAATGTCAAGCCTGTCACACCAGGTCATTATTCAGAAACATTAAATTCATTAGAGTTCAAATACTAAAACATTAAGTTAAAGATTAGTGGAGCTCAAAACTTTTAGAATTATTTTGCGTTAATATTACTCCAGTAATAATCCATACGGCTTCCATTTTTCCCACTAATATTCCAAGTCCAAAGTTATTTTTTATTGCTCAAGAGATAGTCTAGTGCACGCTTACATCTGCATTTGGATAGTGTGTAGACTTCTATGTGTGAAGTGAAATAGATGGATAAGGCTAAACTGATAGAGCAAAACAATCTGCTCAAGTAGTGAAATTCTTCATTTAGCCCTGTGCTATACTATTTCAATGAAACAAATATAAATAATGACATATGTATTTATATACACACACGCACATATACACACACAAACACAGACATGCACATATAACTTTGAATATCCAGCCCCTTCACATATACTCTATCCATTTAATTCCTCCACAAAACCTAATTTTCATGAATAAAGCGCTGTTTCGTAACTTAAATCCTTTATTTTTGCTATAGAAACTAGCAAGCAAAAATTGTTTACTCCAGGTCTCTAGAAGCAATATTTTGGATTGAGTTTGACTCACAACGTGTAATATGCACACATTGAGCACACTAATGGCACTTTGGCACTACCTAATAAAAGTAAAGGATGGGCTAAAAAATGTTTTGGCCGCATTAAAATGATTTAGTTAAAAATTGTAACCATCCTGTTTTAATACCATATTGTGCATTATTCATTACATGAAGTTGATGGCAAGATAATGCACCCCGAGCTAACAATTGCTAAGTGTAATCCAGTTTAAATAGATACAGTATGGCAGGAAAAATAATACAAATCAATACAGCAAACTAATATAAAGCAATGTCTGTCAAATAGGTGATACCGCATATAGGTAACTGAAAATAACATACAACAAGCTATACATAGTCCCAGGACAACCTTTTATGATCAAGTTGTCTGATTGTGGAAGTCACAAAGGTAATCACTTAGAGTTTCTATTCCATGGAATTACTTTTGTTGCCATCATGTCAACAAAAACAACTTAGTATAGTGGCTAGCAGTTCATGATATGCAGTTGCACATCCCATTGGATAACCAGTAGCCTAATCTACGGATGGGAAAGCCAAATTTATAACTTGATTGTACCACCGGTATAAGCCAATTATGTATCACTTGAAAGAGAGGTTGTCATATATTATCTAATACATCTAATGGATGAGAATCCCCACTAATTTCACCTATATATCTATCATTCGCATACAGTCTGGCTGATAATATGGTTACAATACTCTAGTCAGTTTTAGCTATGATTTAATAAATCCAGTGAGTGTAGTTACATGTGTATCTACATGAAAATCTACATTACTGGTAGTCTGATTTTCTAAGTAAGAGTGCAGATCTCACTATATATATATATGTATATATATAAGTATCAACAAGTAGGGACTGCACTCACTGGATTCAGTTCAAATAATACCTTATTTATTCAATGGTGACGTTTTGGGATACGCAAACCCCTTCCTCAGACCAAACGAAGGGGTTTGCGTACCCCGAAACGTCACCATTGAATAAATAAGGTATTATTTGAACTGAATCCAGTGAGTGCAGTCCCTGCTTGTTGATACTTATTGAAATTTTGACTGAGCACCCTGGTTGCTGACTATCTTTGAATTGTGCAGATACACAGTGGAAATATGTATATATATATATATATATATATATATATATATATATATAAATACATACAGTATATATATAATGTATAATATAAATATAAATATATATATATATATATATATATATATATATATATATACAGTATATATATTAATTTATTATTTTAGTTTATGGTCCAAAGGATAATTTGGTGATAAACTGTAGAGTGCTGCATTAGTATGTGGAGTCTGGCTGTGTAATATAGGATAACATAAATTGAATGTAGAATAATTAATCATTATATTGATTTTCAGTATACCCTGTCATCAGCATCTAAGTATGTAAAGATTTTGCTCACCATGCCAAAATGTAGGGCAGAATTGACTAGATTCTTAGATGGAATTTCTAAATGACATAAAGGATTCTCAAAGTAAAGGATCCTTTTAAAAAGATAAATAAATAAATAAATATAATCGTTTTTGTGCTAAATTGCTTTATATGCTTAGATAGGTATGTTCCTATCCAACAGTAAAGCTGTGGGAGTTGTCTTTATAATCAAGTAAACAACTGATACTTAAGTATCACTTGTGCATAAATATATATTTGATAGTTTCATTAGCACTTTCTTTATGCAAAAGTATTTTCGACTTGTTCATTTTAATGTCCCTTTAAGAAAAATAGACAAAGTTAACATTTGCCTTCATATTGTAGAATCCATGCGATGATAAGCGACATCGAGATATTTGGTCCAAAGAAAAAACGTGTGATCGTTTACCAAAATTCCTAGTTGTGGGACCACAGAAAACAGGTAACGCAATGAATGAATGTTTGAATGGTGGTTAATAGCACTTAAATATATCTACCTTTTTTTATTCAAGCATTATAAATGAACAATAGAAATGCATAAAAAAATAACATGTAAGTAGTTTTACAGTTTAACAATAAAATTATACCAGTTACGGGCTAGATTATGAGTGGAGTGATATTTAGAGCTCTCGCTTGCACGCTAACTGCGCTAGAAGCTTTTTGCATGCGTCGGGTAGCGCATGTATTACAAGTTGAAAGTAAAAAGTTTTCACTCACGGAAAGCGCAAAAAAAATGAACTTAGAATATCGACCATAGAAATCAAAAGAGAAAAAAAAAAAAAGGAAAAATCCTAGCACCCTACTCATGCCCTAACCAGAACGCATATTCTCAAGTGTGCTATCTGGACATAAAAAATATTTATATTTCACATTCCAATGTTTTTCACATAGCAGAATATGTTCTATTTATTAATAAATACATTCTCTCTCTCTCTCTCTCTCTCTATATATATATATATATATATATATATATATATATATATATATATATATATAATCCACAAATAGAACCCAGCACTCGCCCAACATAGCATCTCCCAGGGTGCTCCTCAAACCATAAGTATAATAGATCCACAACAGAAGGCACTCTCCGGTTTTAATAACGACTTTACTGCATTACAAAAATGTGGACGTTTTCGGGCATACACCCGTCCTCAGACATGAAATAATAAACAATCTTACCACCTTATAAGTGCTCGCCACCTTCATCCCAAGTATGTGCTGCTCTGCCGCACCCGGAAACTCTGCAGCATCCAACCAGTGCTACTGCGCATGCGCCAGCCGGGCTACGGAGCACCATCTGGGCAAACAAAAAAAGGCAATTTAAAAATACATGTATTACCATATACGAAACATGCAAACAGATTACAATCTAATTCTCAGAGTTTAACTGACAGGCAGTACGGCAGGAATTAACTAAGGCGGGCAATACAACTGCATAGAAAGGCTCACATAAGTACCCCTTAGAATGTAAATATAGATACAGTTTTCTGTTACTAATTCCTACCATTGATCATATAGTGTTAAGCACCAGGTTCAGGAGAGTACTTAGCGTCATCTATCAACTTTATAATACTTTGTTTATAAGGGATATATATAAGTGGATGTAACTAAATATCACCCTCAGTCTGGGCTATATGTTATGATCACTAGGCATAGAGAAAACAAATTATCTGGCAACATTACAGATAATAATACCACTGAAATAGTAGCATCAGCACCAGATGACTTAGGCATACAATTGAATGCTGGCATGGCTACACGTTCAAAAAACGGGCGTGGAGGAGACCACACACAAGACGAGGCAGACATAAGAGCAAGGGGAAGACCTACCAGGTATTGGAGGAGACACTAAAGGACATCATGAATCTCAGTAGCTATCAACTAACAGAGCCTGAGAGACGGGTACTGATGAAAGGTTTCAAGTTTATACCAACTACTAAGATTGACGATTTTTTTTTTATATACTGTATACAAATTCAAAAGACAGCTATCTTTGAAGGAATTCTTTTGTTCAAGGGAAGACAATTTTGATAGGTTCAGGAAAAAGGGTACATTTGACCCCAAAAGTACTAAATCAAGCATCAATATGTTTACTAGATTGGTGGAACATGAGCTATATGAGAATGTGTACAATGATAACACTGTACATCGGAACAACCTGAATCGTGAGGAGAGAAATGCACTGAAAAACCTAAAGGAGAACCATCAACTTGTTATCAGGGAAGCAGATAAGGGGGGTGCCCTTTTCCTGCAGGATTATAAGGACTATCGGCATGAGATCATGTCTCAACTTTCTGATATACATACCTATCGTAAGCTTCCAACTGATCCCACCAAAGAATTCAAGAAGCATATCGATGATTACATCTTGTCTGCTATGTAATTGGACTTTTTATCTAAATCTTTGGGTGAGTTTATGATGGTGGAATTTCCCATCATTTCAGTAATCTACACACTCCCCAAAGTGCATAAAGATCCTAAGTGTCCTCCTGGGTGACCCATAGTGTCCTCAAGGGGATCCCTATTACAACCCATAGCCACCTACTTGGATGTACCTTAGCCCGGCCGGCACATTACTGGTTGGACGCTGCAGAGTTTCCGGATGCAGCAGAGCAGCACATACTTCGGATAAAGGTGGGGAGCACTTATAAGGTGGTAAGATTGTTTGTTATTTCATGTCTGAGGACAGGTGTATGCCCAAAAACATTCCCATTGTTGTAATGCAGTAAAGTCGTTATTAATACCGGAGAGTGCCTTCTGTTGTTGATCTATTATATATATATATATATATATATATATATATATATATATATATATATATATATATACACACACACACACACACACAGAAGCTGCACCCAGGTGGTAAATCACCATAGAACAGGCTAACAATGGTATTGAGCTGGTTGTTTTTTCCTGTGAGTGTACTTCTCTCTGTGTGTATTGAGTCTCCCTATGGGAAAAAGGGGAAACCAGACTTGGACTCCTTGCTCAGTGTGCTTAGAGGAATATGGCTACACCTCACTGATGAGGCCCAATGAAGGCCGAAATGATCATCTGGGGTTGCTGTGTTTCTGGTTCAGAGAGGAATTGCTTGGTATTTCGGTGCTGGACTGACCATAATAGTCGGGATCAGACTGATATACTACAGGAAAGTTCTGCTCTGTGAAAAGCATTATGGGGCTAAAAGAAGCTGCACCCAGGTGGTAAATCGCCATAGAACAGGCTAACAATTGCATTGAGCCGGTTGTTTGTTCCTGTGAGTGTGCTTCTCTCTGTGTATATATATATGGAAGAAGTAGAATGGAGGGAAGACTATACTTGGTTAACACTAGATGTTAGCTCATTATACACAAGTATACCACACAAAGAAGGGATTAAGAGTATTGATTATTTTCTCAAAAAAAACCCTGAATATTTGCCAGATTTAAAAAAATGTTTTTTATTGGAAGCCATAGAATTTATCCTCACCAAAACTATTTCCTGTTTGATAGGGAATATATTTTTAACAACTAAGTGGTATGGCAATGGGCACTAAATTTGCCCCTAATTATGCAAACCTCTATATGGGGAGTTGGGAGGACCACTTTATTTGGAATAATAATACATACAGACAAAACATTGTTTTATGGTGGAGATTTATCAATGACATTATTGTCATCTGGAAAGGAGATAGTGAAACACTAGAATCATTTATAAGTTATGTCACTCTCAATGATCGGAATCTAAAATTTACTCATAACAGCAGTAAAGTTTCTTGATTTAACACTTCACTATACAGTAAATAAAGTAATCACCTCTCTGTATAAAAAACAAACAGACTCCAATAGTTATTTACATGCTAGTAGTTGCCATCACAAAAAAATGGGTAAACATTATACCCTACAGTCAATTCCAATGAATTAAGAAGAATTGTGCTGATCCCATTACCTTTGAGGAAGAGGCTAGGGAACTAGCATTAAAATTTGAGTCTAACACTGGCATGTCTTAAAAGAGGACCCTATTTTAAAAGGGGTATTGGAGGATAAACCCAAAGTTGTTTTTAAGAAAAATAGAGCATTAAAAAATTTAGTGGCCCCTAGTACCTTGAGAGAAATTAGATCCAGCAACACTTGGCTAACAGAACATCATAAAGGTCATTTTAAATGTAAAAGGAAGAACTGTAGCGTATGTGAGTTTGCTGATCCTAACAATAAAGAGATAAGATCCAATACTAACAACAAATGTTTTCCCATTAAATCTTTCTTGAATTGTCAATCCAAATATGTTATCTATCTCTTGGAAAGTAACTTTGGGAAGCAATATTTAGGAAGAACTAAACGGACCTTGAAGAGGAGAATAAATGAACATATTAATAACATCACCTCTGGAGATGTTGCCCATGGTGTATATGATCATTTTAGAGATGTACACAAGAGAGATATAACAGGTTTAAAATTTAAAGCTATAGAGCAGGTAGTACTGGATAAAAGAAGAGGAAATAGATTGTTACAACTACATAAACGTGAAATGTTCTGGATACACACATTAAAAACTTTGGAACCTTTTGGTTTGAATAGAGAAGTAGATATACAAGCATTTCTATTAGATTAGATCAGCCCCTTTTTTCATTTTAAAAGTAAGGGATTCCCCTCAGTATCTTATGAGTTATGAAGGTTTTAATATGAACTCCTAAATATTGATTGTAAACTTTTAGGTTTAGTATTTATGATATTTTAATATAAATAAGTCATTTTAGTGTATTTATAGTGTTACCCCCATATGAATTATTTTACACTTTATGGGTTATTATGAATTAAGTAGATATTTTTAAACTGATGAAATTATCTCAAAAATGTATTTTTATTTATATTTTATATAGATTTTTTATAAATTGGTAACGGATGTACATAAATATATTTTTTAGTAATTGTTTGTCAAATCTAGGCATTTTGATTATATATTAGTGTTTTTTATTATTACATATGCATATGGACTTAACGTTTTAGCAGATACCAAAAGAGTATTTGGGAACTAACCTCTGACGTGAAGGTGGGCAGCTCATACTCAGTATGACTGTACTTAAGGAAAGAATCCAGTGGTCGTGGATATTCCTCTGACGAAGCGGTGACGCAACTGCGAAACGCGTAAGGCCACGCCCACCTTACGTCAGTGACTAGCGATCAGCTGTGTCTGAGTGCTCCGAGTGAGCGTTTTTTTTAAATCTCTCAGCGGTTTGTTTGTTGTTGTGACTAAACACCTGGTGGGGATTGTATGACATCCAGGACTTCCACGGTGTCACTGTTTTGACCACAGCAGCTCTTGGCTCCAACATTTGTGTTATAAACACTCACAGTTTTACCAGCAGGGACTTAAGGAAAAAGGAGACCTGGGATTTGCAGTAATCCTCCATAATATGCTGTGATCTATATGTGTGCCTTTACATACCTCATATAGTTTGATGTTGGATCCTGTGAGTAGATACCCTACGGTTTTTTTTTACCACACGTTTGTGTTTGTTTCAAATAAATTGATTTGCACTATGTAGGTACATTTGTGCACTTTTCTACTTCTTTTGTTTATATATATATATATATATATATATATATATATATATAAACTTCAAAGAAAGAAGAGGCACTCACATGTCTTATTCATAAAATGTTTGAACTTTATTTATATTGATAATTCATCAAAAAGGTTCAGTCAACATTTTCGGTCCTCACAGGGACCTTTGTCAAGACTGTATTGTTAATTGTATATGCTGAATATCTATTTATAAATACATAGAACATATTCTGATATGTGCAGAACATTGGAATGTATAATATTTACAGCAAATACATTGTTAAAACCTTTATTAAAAATTAATATTGCATAAAAATGCTTTTCCAATGTATATATATACAGTATGTATATAAAGTATCTCACACAAGTGAGTACACCTCTCACATTTTTCTAAATATTTTATTATATATTTTCATGTGACAACACTGAAGAAATGATACATTGCTACAATGTAAAGTGAGTGTACAGCCTGTATAACAGTGTAAATTTGCTGTTCACTCAAAATAACTCAACACACAGCCATAGAAACAAGAATGGTTAAACTCCGTACTTTATTGGTCAATGTAAAAACTTGGTGCCAGCGTGCAGTAACAAATATTTTCAAAACAGCTGCTTAGTCACAAACAGGCCAGTCTGACGCGTTTTTGGCTGATATGCCTTATTCATAGACTTAATTTAGTTTATTCACCTGTGGGGCTTTAAATGCCCCCTCACAATCTGATTGGTAGCCTGTAAAATGTGTCTGTATAAACTCCACCCTTATGTATAATCGACATTGATTGACACCTTCCTTCACACACAGCATCCTTCTCATTCATAAGACCTGTCACAGTTGCTTACTACACAGAGGAACACATACTTATACCGATATGACCTGTCACATCACGTCTGTAGACAATCACATTGTGTCTCCTGGTGTTTTCATATGGTCATTCTGAACAAAAATCTCCAAATTCTAACTTAAATAATATACTTTGTATAGACTGGTGACATTATAAATTACTTGGATATTATCCTGATTTAATTATCAAACTTTGTTTAAGCTAATGCTGTGATTATCTTATTAATCTGCTGCTCACATAGTTAAAGTTATAAATAAATGCCATTTGTCTTGTTGACTTTTGGTACCTTTAAAACCTTGAGATCAAAATGAAAGAAACTTTATTTGTTTATAATCTTTAAGTGTCTATAGCTGAAAGAGATTTGCCAGCCCTTATATAACTTAACTCAAATAATCCTAGTGTGTTACTATATTCATCAAAATAGCCGTTTACTGTGTTAACATTTTTCCAATTGATTGTGGCATAAGATAGCCACAAAAGCCATGAATATGAACACAATTTGTTCTTTCTTCTCATTAAAGGGCACCAACGTATTATTCTATTTTTAAGGAATAGGAGATTAATACACCTGCATCTTATCCTTTCAACTACTCCCAGAAATTAATGATGTAATTTGCTATGTTCATGCCCACTGGTCTCCGTGTATTTAAGGTGAAGATCCAGTATGCCTCTCTACGTAATAGCTCCTGCATCCTGTTACCCCCTCTGGGTTTTTTGTCTATCACCTCTATGATCATCCATCTGAAGCTGCCTACATCACCATGATGGTCATAAAGAAAATGTTTTGCTACTCCTGTGGTTGTTTTTTCTTTATCAATATCATTAAGGTGCTCCCTTATTCTTGCTCGAGCCTCTCTTGAGGTGCACCCCACGTATTGCAAATTGCAAACGTTACATGTCACCAGGTACACGACAAACTCAGACCTACAATTAGTACATTTCTGACATTCAAAGACCCTCTTTGTATATGTAGATTGGAACACCTTACTTATTAGAGCATAGCCACAGGCTGTGCAACTTCTAGTACCACATTTATAGTCCCCTTTGCTGCTTAACCAGCTGCTCTCCTTTTTTGAGGGCTTAAGCATGCTAGGGGAGATCATATTTCCAATGGTGATGTTTCTCCTTGGTACAAATCTGTAACCTAACACAGCCATGTCTAAACCGTTGGCAACAAAAGTGAGTACACCCTGGAACTGTCCAAATTGGCCCCAAAGTGTCAATATTTTGTGTGGCCACCATTTTTTTACAGCACTGCCTTAACCCTCTTGGGCATGGAGTTCACCAAAGCTTCACAGGTTGCCACTGGAGTCCTCTTCCACTCCTCCAAGACAACATCACAGAGCTGGTGGATGTTAGAGATCTTGTGTTCCCCTACCTTCTGTTTGAGGATGCCCCACAGATGCTCAATACGGTTTAGGTCTGGAGACATGCTTGGCCAGTCCATCACCTTTACCCTCAGCTTCTTTAGCAAGGCAGTAGTCATCTTGGAGTTGTGTTTGTGGTTGTTTTCATGTTGGAATACTGCCCTGCGGCCCATTGTCCGAAGGGAGGGGATCATGCTCTGCTATAGTATGTCACAGTACATTTTGGCATTTATGGTTCCCTCAATGAACTGTAGTGCCCCAGTGTGGGCAGCATTCATGCAGGCCCAGACCATGACACTCCCACCACCATGCTTGACTGTAGGCAAGACACACTTGTCTTTGTACTCCTCACCTGGTTGTCTCAACACACGCATGACACCATCTGAACCAAATAAGTTTATCTTGGTCTCATCGGTCCACAGGACATAGTTCCAGTAATCCATGTCCTTAGTCTGCTTGTCTTCAGCAAATTGTTTGCGGGCTTTCTTGTGCATCATCTTTAGAAGAGGCTTCCTTCTGGGACGACAGCCATGCAGACCAATTTGATGCAGTGTGTGGCATATGTTTTGAGCACTGACAGGCTGACCCCCCACCCATCCCTTCAACCTCTGCAGCAATGCTGGCAGCACTCATACGTCTATTTCCCTAAGACAACCTCTGGATTTGACGCTGAGCACGTACACTCCACTTTTTTGGTCAACCACGGCAAAGCCTGTTCTGAGTGGAACCTGTCCTGTGAAACCCCTGTATTGTCTTGGCCACCATGCTGCAGCTCAGTTTCAGGGTCTTGGCAATCTTCTTATAGCCTAGAGCAACAATTCTTTTTCAGATCATTTAGAGCGTTCTTTTCCATGAGGTGCCATGTTGAACTTCCAATGACCAGTATGAGAGAGTGTGAGAGCGATAACATCAAATTTAACACACCTGCTCCCCTGTCACACCTGAAATCTTGTAACACTAATGAGTCACATGACACTGGGGAGGAAAATGGCTAATTGGGCCCCTTTTCCATATTTCCACTTACGGGTGTACTCACTTTTGTTGCCAACAAAAGCCATTTAGACATTTAAGCCATTTAGACATTAATGGCTGTGTGTTGAGTTATTTTGAGGGGACAGCAACTTTGCACTGTTATACAGGCTGTACACTCACTACTTTACATTGTAGCATAGTGTCATGTCTTCAGTGTTGTCACAGGAAAAGATATAATAAAATATTTACAAAAATGTGAGGGGTGTACTCACTTTTGTGAGATACTGTATACACTTATTGGCCACTTTATTAGGTACACCTTGCTAGTACCGGGTTGTACCCCATTTTACCTTCAGAACTGCCTTAATTCTTCGATGCATAGATTCAAGAAGGTGTTGGAAACATTCCTCAGACATTTTGGTCCATATTGACATGATAGCATCACGGAGTTTCTGCAGATGTTCGGCTGCACATCCATGATGCAAATCTCCCGTCCCACCACATCCCAAAGGTGTTCTATTTGATTGAGATCTGGTGACTGTGAAGGCCATTAGAATACAGTGAAATCATTGTCATGTTCAAGAAACCAGTTTGAGATGATTTGAATTTTGTGACATGGTGCATTATCCTGCTGGAATTAGCCATCAGAAGATGGGTACACTGTAGTCATAAAGGGATGGGCATGGTCAGCAACAATACTTGGTCATGGCATTTAAACAATGCTCAATTAGTAATAAGGGGCTCAAAGTGTGCCAAGAAAATATCCCTCACACCATTACACCACCACCACCAGCCTGAAATGATCCATGTTTCATGTTGTTTACGCCAAATTCTGACCCTACCATTTTAATGTTGCAGCAGAAATTGAGACTCATCAGACCAAGCAATGTTTTTCCAATCTTCTATTGTGCAATTATGGTGAGCCTGTGCAAATTGTAGCCTCAGTTTCCTGTTCTTATATGAGAGGAGTGGCACCCGGTGTGGTCTTCTGCTGCTGTAGCCCATCTGCTTCAAGGTTCAGCATGTTGTGCATTTAGAGATGGTATTCTGCTTACCTTAGTTGTAATAAGTGGTTATTTAAGTTACTGTTGCCTTTCTATCATCTCAAACCAGTCTGCCCATTCTCCTCTGACATCAACAAGGCATATTCGTTCACACAACTGCTGCTCACTGGATATTCTCTCTTTTTCGGACCATTCTCTGTAAACCCTAGAGATGGTTGTGTGTGAAAACCCCAGTAGATCAGCAGTTTTTTAAATACTCAGACCAGCTGTCTGGCATCAATAACCATGCCACTTTCAAAGTCATTTAAATCCCCTTTCATTCTGATGCTCGGTTTGAACTTCAGCAAGTCGTCTTTACCACGTCTTGATGCCTAAATGCATTGAGTTTCTGCCATGTGATTGGCTGATTAGCAATTTGTGTTGCCATGCAATTGAACAGGTGTACTTAATAAAGTGGCCGGTGTATATATATATATATATATATATATATATATATAGCAGCAAATAGGAAACAGCACTCTCTGGACTTAAGTTTTAAACAAATAGTTTAATCTGTAACGTTTCGGGGAATGCTCCCCTTCATCAGACCCTCGGTTACCGATTAAACTATTTGTTTAAAACTTAAGTCCAGAGAGTGCTGTTTCCTATTTGCTACATTTCACCTACTCTAGCACCCTGGCCCTTGGAGAACTGTTTGTGAGAGTGCAACTGACTCTTTTTGCTTATATATATATATATATATATATATATATATATATATATATATATATATATATATACTGTAAATACATATGTACACACACACATATATCTATATATATGTATATATATGTGTATATATGTATATATATATATATATATATATATATATATATTTAGACATGTGTATGTATGTATGTCTTTGTTAACACCCTTTGGCTGCCTTTTTTTCTAGCACGCCTTTAGAATGTTTTTGTGCAATATTTTTTTTATTAGCTAGTGTTATTATCAGTGTAACTGTAGTTTCACGAGTATTTTTAATGTGCTTTGTGCAACTTTTTATTTGAGCTTAATAATTAACCATGGCTCTTAAGTCGTGCCAACCCAACGTGTGTTAACTTTAATTGCACTCAAGGGATCGCATTTACTTTCAACTTGTACAGGCATGATAAACCCTATATCGCTCATGTACAAAAGATAGCATGCCACTCGTAATCTGGCCCTAAATCGTTAAAGCAACATAAAGTATAAACACAAAATAAGATTTTTTTTAAATCATTTTATTCCCCTAGAATGTAAGTAAAACACATAGATCACACTTACACTAGTGGTATAACACAGAGATTAAATTTACACTGGTGGTAAAACACATAGGGCTAGATTATAAATGGAGCGCAAATTATTGAATCCACAAAAGAGATATTTGTGCTCAATTTAGTAAAACCAGTGCACGCAAATGTGTGCTGGTATTACAAGTTATGTGCAATGCGAACACAATCTCATGTTCGCATTGCTCACAAGAACGAACTTCTATAGGCTCTAATGGGAGCCTCGTTCTCAATAAAAAAAGAAATATTCTGGGAGCAAAGAGAATTTTATTTTTAGACTTTTAGGTACTTTTATAATATATTTCATATATTTTGATTGGCATAATAATCAAAAATAAATCCAAATCCAATAATAATTAGTAGTAAATGCACAAAGTAAAAAGGAGTACTGTTTCTGAGCCCTTATAGATAAAGGAAAGAAGAAAATATTTAACCTTCAGTTGAAAAATAAAAAAAATAAAAAAGGTAGATAGTGGAAACATAGAATTAATTTTAGAAAAGAAATAATTACGTTTTTAATTAATATACTTTTTTTATAAGAAAAGGGTTCAAGGGTTTATTAATGTATCACTGTGATTTAGAAAGATCGGAAAAAAAAAAACAGTTAAAATATAACTAAAACCACAAAAACAAATTCCACAATAATTGGAAAGTATACATTGGAAATAAGAGGAAAGAAAATAGGTCAGTTGAACCTATATTTAGTTTCTAGATTTTAAAAGTATATGTAACACAAGCGGCAGGATATCAAAATACATTTTGAATACAATGAAGATTTATGAATAAATGTGAGAAACATCTGCTAAGTTTGCAGTTTAGCCTAATAATTAGTATGCAGACTCCTTCACACTGCAGTCATAATTTTACAGACATTCTAGTAAAGAAATAAATGCATATCTTGGTAGAGCATTTTATTTTTAAACTAGTTGGTAAGCCTGCCCAGAGAGCAGTCTATGTGTTGTTAATAAAAATAAAAAATAAAAATGTAACTTGTATTTAGATTAGGGTGGGCATTTTGTAAAAGAGCCTTAAGGGCAATGCCCAACAAATGCCCTTTTCAGGGCAATGGGTAGTTTAGGTTTTTTAGTGTTAGGTTTTTTTTTGGGGGGGGGTTTGGTGGGTGGGGGGTTTACTGTTAGGGGGGACTTTGTGTATTTTGAATATAAAAGAGCTGTTTATCTTGGGGCAATGCCCTGCAAAAAGCCCTTTTAGGGCTACTGGTAGTTTATTCTTAAATTAGGGGGTGTTTTTATTTTGGGGGGCTTTTCATTTTCATAGGGATTAGGTTTAATTTTGTAAACTTTGGCATCACATTACAGCTCCACTTCATGATATCTAATCATAAATAAATCACTGAATGAAATAAAAATCTCAAGAAGTAAACTAGGAACAAATAGGCTGATCATTGACAATTTGTTTTCTTCTATTTTTACTATTTACTAAGATGGTTCCATTTTGAGAAAACTATCTGTGTTAGACACTTGCATAATAATAATAATAATAATAATAATAATAATAATAAT